>NC_135308.1:155740502-156340502 GCF_048772815.1 Callospermophilus lateralis | reverse complement strand
ACAAGGTATTTTTAGCATTATCACAAGAACTAGAATTTTTGCATTTCTTCCTTTTAGATATTGAATGTGTAAAATTAATAATACATTCCTATATGTTTTATATTTCATATCTAAAATACAAGTTCTCTCCGTAAATTATGCCTTCAAGAAATCTTGTTTCTTTTTGGATTTCTGTCCTCTGTGAAACTGTGAGGTGGGATAATTAACAGCTTCTGTTGCTGAGTGGACGGTAGTATCTACCTAAGCATATGGTTAACCAAAACCTCATATGACAGATCTCTCTGAAATGTAATTAGCAATTATTTTTGTCATTGATTTATTATGATGATGATGGTTATTTTTGGTAACAGGAATTGAATCCAGGGGCACTTAATCACCGAGGCACATCCCTAGCCCTTTTTATTTTTATTTTGAGACAGGGTCACACTAAGTTGCTTAGGGCCTTGATAAATTGCTGAGGCTGGCTTTGAAATTGCTATCCTCCTGCCTGAACCTCCCAAGCTGCTGGGATTATAGGCATGTGCCACCATGCCCAGCAGTCATTTAAAAATTTTTTTTAAATATTTATTTTTTAGTTGGACACAATATGTTTATTTATCTTTAGGCGGTGCTGAGGATTGAACCCAGGGCATTGCATGTGCTAGGCGAGTGCTCTACCGCTGAGCCACAACCCTAGCCACTAAAAATTAAAAAAAAAAAAAAAATTTTTTTTGGTTGTAGATGGACACAATATCTTTATTTAAGAATTTTTTTTTTTTAGTTGTAGATGGACACAGTATCTTTATTTTTATTTATTTATTTTTATGTGGTGCTGAGGATCGAACCCAGGCCCCATGTGCTCTACCACTGAGTCACAACCCCAGCCCTATTTATTTTTTTAACATGGTGCTGAAAATTGAACCTAATGCCTCACTTGTGCTAGGCAAGTGCTCTACCACTTAGCCACAACCTGAGCCCCTAAAATTTTTTGATAAGACCTTTTCATACAGTAACAAATCAATTTGACTATAGGAATTTGGAATTTAAATTTTTTTAAATTAAAAAATATATTTTTTTGTTGTAAATGGGCGTAATACCTTTATCTTTTCACCCTTTCACCCTTTCAACCTCATGGATACCCTAGAGTTGGTCTGGGATGTTTTATCTGTTGGCTTCCTTACGTTGCCCTTGAAAACAGATGACTAGACGTATTGAAATTATTTCTGGTTGCCATGGCAATAGCTGTGGTCTAATTGGAAAGGAAGTTTCTGTGGTCATCAGAAATACATACTGAAGAAGGGGATGAAAGTGCAAGTGGCTTCAGCTGCTTGGCTGTTATTGTCACAGGAGATGTGGAGACTCCCAGATGCCATCTGCTCATAAGATTTGGTCAAAAACTTTCTCTTGGGGCTGGGGTTGTGGCTCAGCAGTAGCGTGCTTGCCTAGCATGTGTGATGCACTAGGTTCAATTCTCAGCACCACATACAAATAAATGAAAAATTTATTAACAACTAAAAAATATTAAAAAAAATCTTTCTTCATTGTTGGAGTGCGGCTCACCTTTAGTGCATCCCCATTTTGTGCATTGTAGAACTGATCTCTCTCCTCATCCCTGCACTCATTTTAACCTGATGAAGAGGTACTTTTTGAGGTTCTATTCTGCTTAGGTAGTGTGGACAAGAGGTGTAAGATCCAGGGGGGTGTACTATAAGGGCTTTTGATTTAGTTGGTGGATAATACAGCAACCCAGCCAGAATTAACTAGCAGTTTATATTGATGATGTAAAATATGATATATGGTCATACTTTGTTATTTTGTTGGTGAAAAAGATAAAACTAATAAAATTGTACCAGAAGTTAGTACAGAATTCTAGATTTGCTGTATGCTTGGAAAGGAGAAATACAAAGGAGAAGAGAAGGGAGATGCAGAATGTTAACTAAAGGTAATTGAAATTTTTTTTTTTTTTTTTTTTTTACTTTTAGATTCTTTTTAGTGAAGCTGTCACCAATTATTTGGCTCTTAAACCTGGGCAGCGCAGAGAAATCTCTCTGGTCCTCAAAGCAGACACGTTCCTCTACATATTCTGTTCCATCTTAGTCTGTCTGCTACTTACAGGATCTCCAGGGGCCATCTTTGGAAATTAGTTGCAGGAAGTTTTAAGAAGTGATGTAATAGTAAATAGTATTTGTGGAAGAAATAAATAGAAGTCTGTAGTGAAAAGCTAACACTCAGGAGAAAGGACTATTTAGAGGTATTGGTGGGCAGCTGGGGGAGTGCATTGATTGATTGTGGTGATGAGGATGGAACCTAGAGTCTCAATGTGCTAGGCACCTCCGAACTATATCCTTACTCCTTCATACTGGAGATGAAACTCAGGTGCTCTACCCCTGAGCTATATATCCCCAGCTGCCTCTTCCCCTTACCCCTGTTTTTGTGACTGGGTTTGGCCTTGAACTTGTGATCCTCCTGCTTCAGCCTCCCAAGTCACTGGGATTATAGGTGTGTGCCACCATGCCCTGGCCCTTTATTGGCATTGAGCAGTCTCTCTAGGCCTATTCTGAAGGCTGCAGTTCTTCTGTTCTCACAGAGGGTTTGGCTGGTGAATTTGAAGGGTGTGGATTGCTTCTGTTGTGTAAATGTCTGATGACTTAAAAATTTAAGACTGACCACCCAGGAGTGGGTGTTACACAAAATCATTTGAGTTGTAAGCTCATGAATTTGAAGGATGGGTGTACGGGTGTGTGGATGTAGTAAGGCTCGGTAGAGGAATGCTCCTTAGTTCTCTAGGTCTCACATTACCAAAGCCCATAAAATTAGTATTAGTTTGTACCAGATGTCAGGAAATCCCTTACCTATCAGACGCTGAGCTCTTGTTTAGAAATGGTACTATTCTCGGTTGTACTGCTCTTCATTTTAGTGCAGTGTCTGGACTTGTGCTCAGCCACCTTTCTTTCAGGACTTCAGGGATTGCTGTGTGAAGAGCTACATCTTTCTGGACAGTAGGAGAGTGGATTAGAAGTCAAGAGGCTGATGGGCTTTAGTTGTTCACAGTGACATTCCTCTGCCACTTCTTCCTTAATCAGCATTCTTTCTTTCTCTGGGGCTGTTTCTCTGCTAGATTTTAGCAATCTTATATTTCCTGGTGACTTTTTCATGTTTTTAAAAATTTTTCATTTGTTCTTTTTAGTTTTACATGACAGTAGAGTGTATTTTGACATATTATACATACATGGGGTATCACTTATTCTATTTAGGATCCCATTCTTGTAGGTTGTACATGATGTGGAGTTAACACTGGTTGTGTATTCACATATGAATATAGGAAAGTTATGTCTGATTCATTCTGTTTTACCTATTCCCTTCCCCTACCTTCCTTTCATTCCCCTTTGTCTAATCTAACATCCCCCGTCTCCCCGCTTAGCATCTGCGTATCAGAGAGAACATTAGACCTTTGATTTTTTGGGGACTGGCTTATTTCACTTACCATGATAGTCTCCACTCAGTTCTATCCATTTACCTGGTGACTTTTTCATTTAAGAATTGTATTCAAGTCAAAGGTGTCTTGTCTTTACAGCTACTTTTTAGTAATATTTTTCTCATCCAGTGGATTCTGGTTTACCCTGTGTTGTGGGAGACACTTGATGGGAGTGGCATATAGTTTTAGGAAGTGATTATAGTTTTAGGAAGTCTTTAATGGTGAATCAATTATTGCTTCCTTCGTTTGGAGAAGAATCTTAAGAAAGAACCAGGAAACTTTTTGTTTGGGAAAGAAAATCAAAACCAGCTTTTCTTAGGCCAGAATGGGATCATGTGTAATAAACTATGAATTCATCCTCTTTTTCTTCCTTCTCTTCCCGTTGCAGTTGATCTCATAACAGCTGTTTCCAACTGTCCTCTGGATTTTGCCCAGCCCCTTGGGATGGCTGCAGTGACTCACACAGCTGGGCTTTTTTCTCAAGTGGTCTGAATCTAGCTCCAGTAGGAGCAGGAGGAGGAATTGAGTAGTGTGGCCGCACTGGAGTGGATTTTCTTGTTGGGATCACTGTCCTTTGATGGGCTTTAGATTTGACCTCTCACCCTTAGAGCAGTGATCCTAGGAGGTGGGATTTGGCTCAGTGGTAGGTGCTTGCCTAGCATGTGGAGGCCCTGGGTTCTATCCCCTGACGCGCCAAAAAAAAAAAAAAAAAAAAAAGTAAATTAAGCAGTGATCCTAGAATGTAACATTACCAGGGAAGGGAGAGATGTGTTAACTAGAGAAAGAGTTTCTGGAAAAAACCAAATGTTCTTTTACTCTGCTCACCACAATTAATTTTCCTTCGAAATCTTCCACTTCAAAGCAAACTACAGCTTTCCTTTTTGAATAGACATTGGAGTGTGCAGAGGATGGGTGAGTGAAGGCTGAGGGAAACATCAGTTAATAAAAATGTGTATGATGTTCCCTGTGTTCTGCTTTGGGCTTTGAGGTTTTATAGGAAGAGTTCATATCTTTTAGTTTTTCGAAGTAATCCCTCCTCTTCCTGACAGTAAACACTTCCCCGCTCCTTTGTTCTGTGAAGCCAGCCCTTCCCAGCTTGGGAACTGAACAAACTTGAGAACTGTTAAAAGGAAAAAAAAAAAAGTTCCTTTAGGTATTCAAAAAATTCTTTATTTTAACCTGCCTGGGCTCTCCACCCATGCTTCTGAAAGGGTGACAGGCTGCAGACAAAACACTAGACCTGTTCTGTGAGAGTCTTTTGCCACTAGCCAGGTGTGACTATTGGAAGACATGAAGTATGGTAGTCTGCTTTGAGGTATGCTCTAAGCGTAAAATATATACTAGGTTTTGATAAAGAATGTAAAATATTTCATTGAGATTTAAAAAATACTGACCATGTTGTTGGCATGTTGAAATGCCAATATTTTAGATATATTGGATTCAGCAAAATATATTAGTAAATTAATCTCATCTTTTTAAAAAACATTTTTAATATGCCTACTAGTTTGAATTACGTTAACTGTGCCATAGTTCTGACTCTCACTATATTTCTTTTAGATGGTGGTCTTTAAGTAGAGGAGGAAGTCCCTGCAATACTGGTATGCTCCCCTCTGGCAGTGTTCTGCAACATAACCCTCTATATTAGTGCTCTACAGCTGCTTAATAGATTGCCCCTAGACTTTCTGGTTTAAAACAACAACATTTTCTGTGTGGGTTCAGGAACTTGGGAGCATCATAGCTGTGTGGTTCCAGTTCAGGATCTCTCGTGAGGGTTTAGTCAGGATGCTGGCTGGGCAGCAGAAATCTGTAGGCTTGACTGGGGCTGGAAGATCTGCTTAGAATTTCTGCTCTATGTTGTCTATTGGAAGCAAGTCTAGTCTCTAAAGGTGGAGCATTAGGCTCCACCTTTTGAATGGAGTAGTTATTTACAAATTTGTAGACATACATTAAATAGCCACTACACTCACCTACTTTTGCCTGCTGTTCTCCCCTGTTAGCATGCCTGTATTTTGCTGTCTCTGAAGATGATCAGGGTACAGTTGCTGAAGTCCATTTTATCCTCAGCTGCCAGCTCAGCAGTATTACTTGGAATAATTCTGTTTATTCTGAGGATTCACACTTTGATCTTTAATCAAAGTCATCCTTTTTTGGGGACAAAGATGACTTGAACTTTGCTTGGGCTTTAAACTCTGGCATGTGCATATTTAAACTCTGTGTTACATGTGTGTTTAAGTTGGTTGTTAGTGAAATAAAGCTGTTTGAACATGGTAAATGTGTTAGAACCAGTAGTATATTATGTATTTGGGCATCATTTTTCTTTTTAGATTCAAAGCACTTAAGAACCATTCTGTATCTCATTCTAGTTACGAAATATTTAAAAGAAAAGCAAAGTATACTGTTTTCTATTCTGGAAGAAAAAATGGAGGTAAGGTATTGTGAGGGATATAGAGGTTCATAAGACAGAGACATAGATATATCCAAAGGTGGGATCATCTGTGCCCTGCTTCCTTACAGATCTTTTGTTTTGGTCTCAAAACAAAAACTTTCTGAAGTTTACTTTGAGGCAAGAGGGCAGACCTACAGGAAAAATAGCCTAGGAGACGTAATCACTGAAGGTGAATTTCTTTCTGTGATGGGTGAAAATGGAGATTCAGAACAGGAAAACTCTGTGTAATGTGGAAAGTGGCTAGGTTAGGGTGGGACTCAACATTAGGACACCAAGTATTCAGTTCAAACCATTTGACCTAATTTTTCCCTAGTGCCTTAGTATGTTTTAATCAGATACTTCCTAAGAAATTTAACATTATCACTTTAGTTTGAAAAGTAGTCTGAAAGCTTAGATGAATGGGTTGTTAGAAAGTTTGGTACCTTGGATGGAGAATTAAAGATCTGATGAATCTAGGTGTCTTCTAAATCCTCATTATCTTTCCTTGCTTTGATACTTAGATGTAGTTTTGAATTATCGCTTTCCCATTTTTTTTTTTTTTTTTTTTTTGGTGATTTAGTTCTCACCTCTCTAATCAGGCTTAATTTTCTTGTGTTCTCCCTTACAAAAATTACATTTTGAGTTGTATATTTAAGAGATATACTTTAAGTGCATTGGCACATCCCTGAGTGGTTAAGAATTTGAGGTTTAGAGTCCTCCCAGCTTTGCTGTTTAGTAGATCATAACCATGGGAAGTTCTGAGTTTCTTTGAGGTTCCATTCCTTCATCTGTAAAATATTGGTAGTGGTTTCTATCTCATGGAATTGTGAGAACTAATGAGATATTACAAATAAAGCATTAAGCACAGGAATAGTTACATATGTTACCTTTGTGAAAAATTAATTATGTTTATTTTTGATTAGAGGCATCAGAATCTTGAGGCTCTTATTTGTTTGTCATTATTTATTGGTTGGTCATTCATTACTGCTGGAGGTGCCAGCAGCCTGAACCTCATGTCTATTCTCGTCAACCGGATTGATCCAGAACATAACTGACTCCATTCAGAGTTTTCTGTCTACTCTGGCAAAATAGATGTTCTAAGCCCTGTGTTCTTCCTCAGGGTGAAACCTCTTTCTGGTGGCCATAGGCTGCCCTTGTTTCTGATGTGTGGTAGTCATGTGGCTTTCATGTGTCATGTGTGATAGTCATGTGACCCTGTTGTGGTCTGTCTGTGCCTAGTCTGGAATTTTACTTCAGCCTGGCCAATGTTGACGCCTACCAAAAACTCACTCACGTCGTCCTGCCCCCTCTGGATTTCTGCTAAGGAATCCTTAGAACTAACTTTTAATTAAAAAAAAAAAAAAAAAAAAAAAGAAAGAAAGAAACCTTGTAGGAGCCAAACAGATTATTCAGTTCTGCCTTCCTGGTCAGCATCGAGAAGGTAAGCACCCATGGCCACCTGTCTGTGATTCCTGTGTTCTTAGGCTTGATTTAGTTTGTATTTTTTTCTCCTCTGACCTGATCTTCCAGTTTCTCCTTCCCTCATAAACTTTCCATATTTTCTGCTATATAGTAAGTAGACTTCCTTCTTCCTCAGTCTCTTTACTGCATGGCATTTCTATCCCTTTCTCTTCACTAAGTTAGGCTTCTCTCTGAGGACATTATATCCCCCTCTAAGTGGGTGTTTTTGGTCTCTTGTGTTAGGGAGATCAGATCCTGTTACCCTCTCCTTTCCCTCTTCAGCTCATGTCTAATCCTCGACCCTGAGGTGAAATTGAAATTCCCTGCTGCTCAAGCCCAGGTATTTGGCTATTGAATTCTTCTTACTCTGTGCTGTCATTTATTGTCTATCTTGTCCTTCTCCCTTATTTAAAAAATAAAAACTTTTAGCTCTTGAAATGTGGGCTTTCTTTTTACTTTTAAGTATTGCCTTTACTTTAAGAGACTCACTTGCTTTACCCCAACCAAGTCTTTGTTTCCCTTTCTATCTTGTTTAGAATTCATGATTCTTCACTTCAGCAGCTCTTTGGTCAGTCTCCTCTCTTTATTTACATTTTTTTTACCTTCCTTGCAAAACTCAGGTTCAGATCAATATAGCTGCCTGCCTTCATGGTTTCCAGCCTTTCCTGGACTCTGGCAGTCTTTCTGTTTTCAAGTGACCTGTTGGATTTTGCCACAGTGGCTCTTTCAGGAGTTCCTCATTGTCCTACATTGATTTCCCCTTCACTTACAGCAAGAAATCTTGTCTCTTAATTTATTGATAGAATAGAAACCTTCTGATTGGAACTCTTTGTGTGTGACCAAATGTGTTTTCTTTCCTACCTTTTTGTGGCATCTTTCCTTTCTACAGTGAATCCTATTTGATCTCTATCCTAGGTTGTTTTTTTTGGGTAGGCTTGTGGATTGAACCCAGGGGCACTCTACCACCAAGCTACATCCCAGCCATTTTTATTTTATTTGAGACAGGATCTCACTAAATTGTTCAGACTGGCCTTGAACTTGTGTTCTTCCTGCCTTGGCCTCTTAAGTAACTGATTACAGGAGTGGACCACCTGTCTCTTTCCTAGATTTAAAATCTGCCCTTCTATACCATTTCTCATCAATTTTAAACAAAATAGATAAAATCTAGCACATTTAACACATTTAGTCTTTATTTTTAGTAAAACATTTTTAGTTGTTGATGGACCTTTGCTTTATTCATTTTATTTATATGCAGTGCTGAGAATCAAACCAAGTGTCTCACACATGCTAGGCAAGCCCTCTACCACTGAGCCACAACTCCAGCCCCACATTTAATCTTCTAACCTTCACCTTTAGCTCCTTTTAAATTTTCTCCCTTCTGCAGATCAGCTTACCAAAATTGAATGTCTATACCCTTTGAACTCATTACAATACTCCGCCTTGTATTAGTCAGGGTTCTTTATAGGAGCAGAATCAACAGGAAGTATAATTATTAAAAGGGGATTTATTAGGTTGACTTACATGACCAGAAGCTGGATAGTCTACAGTGGCCATCTGTAGGCTAGAGAGCTAGAAGAACCAGTAGCTGCACAGTTCAAGAGGCTGAAGCCTCACAACCAGAGGGATCAATGGTGCTACCCTAGTCTGTGACGGAAGTCTTCTGGAGAATCTCTGGCAGAGTCCTCTTTGGAAGAGTGAAGAAACCAGAGTCTGATCTCCTCAGATGATCACAGCAGCAATCAAGAACCCATTCAAGAATCTTCTGCTGCTTCCTTGTCCTTCCAACTTTTAATCCATCCAAGCCATCATCATCCTGTTAGATGGTACTGCCCATGCTTAGAGAGGGTCTCCTTTCAGTTGGCTATTTATTCCTAGACACACCCTCAATGACATACTCATAAGCCTCTTAATCATAGGCTTCTCTTAATCCAACACATCGACAATTCAAATTAACCATTGTAAGTCCACCCCTTGTCAACTTGATATTCAAATGTGATTTTTTTTTAATCATAGATGGACACAATATTTTATTTATTTTTATGTGGTGCTGAGAATCGAGGGCATGCGAGGCAAGCACTCTACCACTGAGCCACAACTCCAACCCCCAAATATGATTCTTTACATCATACTTAAATCTCCAAATAAATGCAATACCAAGGTCTTAATTCCCCCTAACATAACTATCCTTCCTATAATCAAATGCACAAGTTCTTTCTGCAGAATTGAAAACAAAGCAAAAACATCACTGATGTTAAGTCAATCAATATTACGTTAAATGATGAATAACAGGAGAGTAACAATCATTTCCTGTCAATGCATGTGTAAGTATGCCCAAACATATTCTTAAAGGAATAGGGAAGAATTATCGCTGGAGTTACAATCCTTGTTTCTGTAACTGGTCACATGGCTGTAGTTGGTATTTATGACTGCCTTCTTCTACTACCCATTTTGTATTTCTTCAGTCTTCAGCAAGCACCTCAGCAGGTCTTGGCTCTTTACCTGGAGGCGTGACCCACACCTTCATTCCTGAAGGGTGTGAGACATTTGTTATCTTGCCTGGATTGGATCTTTGTAGTTTCCCATTTGACCTTAATAACAGGTCAGAGTAATACCAAGAAATGCCTTAAGGGAGCTCCTGCACTCTGTGCTTCCTTACCTCCATTGTGGAGTAACAATTCAGTGTCCTCTTGGTATTCTGGATCAGTCACCACCGCCAACACCATAACTCCCTTCTTAGCCTGTTAACTCAGAGGCACAAGGAGCCCAAGTGGCCAGGGGTGGGTCTTAACTTCCAGTTTAATGAAATCATTGTTGTATCTCCAGGCAGAAGCATTCCTCCTTCTAGAACTAAGACTTCTAGGCCTGCAGAGCATAATGTTGCAGGAACAGGAAGTAAAAACTTTCCTAGTGGGTTACTAGGGGTAATGGTGAGTGGTACCATTCCTGACTCCACATCTTGATTCCTGGACCCATTAATTTTAGCAATAGGAGAGACAGTACCATATAGTGGACGCTGATTAAGAGAGTATAGACAGACTTCTTAAGAATCTTGCCCCATCCCTGCAATGTCTTGCCTCCTAACTGCATTTTCAAGAGTCCATTCCATCATTCTATCAAACCTGCTTCTTCAGGATAGTGGGGGACATGGTAAGACCCGTGAATGCTATGAACATGACCCATTGCCTCACTTCTTTGGCTGTGAAGTGAGTTCCTTGGTCCAAAGCAATGCTGCGCGGAATACCATAACGATGGATAAGGCATTCTGTAAGTTCACGGATGGTGGCTTTGGCTGAAGCACTGCAGGCAGGGGACCGAAATCCATACCCAGAATAAGTGTCTATTCCAGTAAGGACAAACTGCTGCCCCTTCCCTGATAGAAGTGGTCCACCACCAGGCTGCCACATCGGGGGCTTTGCTTCTGGCAGATTGGACACTCAACAGTGGCTGTAGCCAAATCAGCCTTGGTAAGTGGAAGTCCATGCTGCTGAGGCAACTGCCATCCTTGCCACCAGGACCACTTTGTTCATGAGCCCACTGGGCAGTGACAGGCGTGGCTGGGGAAAGAGGCGGACTGCTATCCAAAAAATAGGGTCATCCTAACTGCCTGATTATTAAAATCCTCCTTTTCGGAGGTCACTTTTTGGTGAGCATTTACATGAGACACAAATATTTTCACATCCTTTTCCCATTCAGATATACCTCTTCTCCAAATGTCCTTGTCACCAATTCTCCAATTTTGTTCTTTCTAGTTCCCTGACCAGCTAGCCCAACCATTGGTTACAGCTCATGAGTCACAGTACAGTCACACATCTGGCCATTTTTCCTTCCAGGAAAAATGTACAACCAGATGTACTGCCCCAAGTTCTGCCCATTGTGAAGATTCCTCTTCACCACGGTCTTTAGGGTTGTTCTGGAAAGAGGTAGCAGTGCTGCAGCCATCTACTTCCAGATGTTACCTGTGTATAGGGCAGCACTATCTGTGAACCAGGCCCTAGTCTTCTCTTCCTCTGTTAATTGGTTATAAGCTATACCCCATGAAGCTCATGCTGAGGGATAGAAGGTACTGCAGCAGGGGTAGGAACTATGGGCAATTGGGCCACTTCTTCATGCAACCTACTTATGCCTTCAGGTTTCACCTGTGTCCGATCACGTATGTACCACTTCCACTTGGTGATAGAGTGCTGCTGCACATGTCCAACTTTATGGCTTGGTGGGTCAGATAACATCCAGATTATAAAGGGCAGCTCAGGTTGCATAGTAATCTGGTGGCCCATGGTCAAGCGTTTAGTTTCCACTAAGCCTCAGTAGCAGGCCAAGAGCTCTTTCTCAAAGGGAGAGTAGTTGTCTGCAGATGATGGCAGGGCCTTGCTACAAAATCCCAATGGCCTCTTCTGTGATTTACCTATGGTGGCCTGCCAAAGGTTCCAGACAGCATCCTTATTTGCCACTGACACTTCAAGGACCACTGGGTCTGCTGGATCGTATGGTTCAAGTGGCAGAGCAGCTTGCACAGCAGCCTGGACCTGTTGAAGAGCCTTCCCTGTTCTGGACCCCACTTAAAACAAGAAGCTTTTCTAAGTTACTGGGTAGATGGGCCAAAATAACACACCCAAGTGAGAATGTGCTGCTTCCAAAATCCAAGTAGGCCCACTAGGTGTTGTGCTTCTTTCTTATTTGTAGGAGGGGCCAGAGGCAACAACTTATTCTTCACCTTATAAGGAATATCTTGCCATCTCCACACCAGTGGATTCCTAAAAATTTTATTGAAGTTGAAGGCCCTTGAATTTTAGTGGGATTTATTTCCCAGTCTCTGATTTGCAAATGCTTCACTAGCAAGTTCAAAGTGGTTGCTACCTCCTGCTCAGTTGGTCCAATCACTATAATGTCATTGTTATAATGGACCAGTGTAATATCTTATAGAAAAGAAAGACGAACCAGGTCTTTGTGAACTAAGCTGTGACACATTGCTGAAAAGTTGACATACTCCTAGGGAAAGACAGTGAAGGTATATTGCTGGCCTTGCCAACTGAAAGAAAATGGTTTCTGGGATGGAGAAAAAGCATTTGCCAAATCAGTAGCCGTATACCAGATACCAGGAGATGTATTAATCTGCTCAGGCAAAGAAACCACGTCTAGTATAGCAGCTGCAGTTGAGGTCACCACCTGATTAAGATTATGATAACCAATTGTCATTCTCCAAGACCCATCATCTTCTGCACAGGCCAGATAGAGTTAAATGGGGATGTTGTGGGAATCGCCACCCCTGCATCCTTCAAGTCCTTGATGGTGGCAGTAATCTATGCAATCCCTCCAGGGATGCAGTTTTGCTTTTGAAACGCTATTTTCCCAGATATAGGCAACTCTAGCAACTTGAGAGGCTAACATTTAGCCTTTCCCACCATAATAGCCCTCACTCCACAGGTTAGAGAACCACTGTGGGAGTTTTACCAAATATCTATCCTGATTATACATTCTGGGACTGGAGAAGTAAACACAGGATGAGTTTGGGGACCTTCTGGACCCACTGTGAGTTGAACCTTAGCCAAAACTCCATTGATCACTTGACCTCCATAAGCCCCTGTTTTTACTGGAAGACCACAGTGACATTTTTGGTCCTGGAATCAATGTCAGTTCAGAGCCTGTATCTAGTACTCCCCAAGGTCTGATCATTGCCTTTTTCCCAATGCACAGTTAACCCTTTGGGTCCCTTTGGAGAAGGACTAACAGTAAAGATTTTTAGTAGGGTACCAGGATCCTTCCTCAAGGGGACCTGGCCTCCCTTTCATTTAAGGGGTTCTAGATCTGTAAATTTTCTCAAATCTGGAAAGTGGTTGAGGGTCCATGATTCTCTGCTGTTATGATTTGGGGCAGACTTTTGTACATTTGCCCTAGAATTTTTTTCTATATAAGTCAAGTAAGAGTCTGGTGGATTTCCCATCTATTTGGCTTCTAGAAACACCATGATTAATTAGCCAATGCCAGAGATCTCCATGAGTCAGAACATTGTTTCTTTCTTCCCTTTGCTCTCCATTGTGGTAACTATGACCACCCTGTTTTTGGCTATTGAGGGTTCCACTTGGCCTCTTCCTTCCCAAGATCCAGTCATTCCCATTGCGTTTAAGTCTTCCAGTTGATTGACCATAGCTCCCACAGTAAGGTCTGGCATACAAAGAAGAACAGTCACAGTGCTCTTCAAGATTGCTGGTGCTCCCCTCATAAATCTGTTTCTTATACTTTTGGTAAAGCACACATCTTCTGGACACCCCCCCCCCCCGCCCCCACCAAGTATGGAGGAAAAGGTCCTACATAACAGATCCATGAGCCTCTAAATTCCCTCATCAACAGTAAACCACGGGATATCAGACATTTCCAGCTCTTTATAGTAGGTCATCTTTGGACCCATACTTCAGCTAACCAGCCAAACCAACTATTACTACCTTTTTTTTTGGTTTTGTTTTTAATATCACTGAGAGCTTTTACATTAAATCTGGAATCTCTGCTTAGTGGTCCAATATCAATAAATTCAGTCTGATCTGAATTTATGTTTCTTCAACCATTATCACATATCCTTAAAATCCATTCCCCCACAAATGTTCCCCAGATCTCTGCTTGTATGAATTAGAAAACCCAAGAAGTTCCTTCAGAGTGTAGCTTAACTCCTCATGGGTCACACTCTGTACCTCACCTCTAAGGGCTGCTTAGATGTGAAGCTAGTTATAGGCCTGGGGGCAAAAGTGGGTGGTGAGGGTGGGTCTTGGGGAGTATCAAGATCTTCATGCTGAGCAACTGAATCTTGGAAGTTTTTTTTTTTTTTTTAACCTTTATTTATTGATTGATATGTGGTGCTGAGGATTGAACCCAGGGCCTCACACGTGCCAGGCGAGTGCTCTACCGCTGAGCCACAACCCCAGCCCCTCTTGGAAGGTTTTTACTCTTTCTATAAGTAAAGCAAGATTAGTTCCCTCCAGGGAGGGTGGAGAATCCAATGCCACTGAGGGTAGGGGTAGGGATGCCTCAGTCCTGGCTAAGGGTGGGGACTTAACAACTTCTGAGCAAAATAAACTCATCAGAATATGGGAGTTCAATGACCCCAGCCATTTCAGGCTCCTCCCATATACTGACATCCCAGTTTGCAGGATCCCATTCTTTTCCAAGCAGCACCCTCACTTTAATCACAGACACTTCCCAGGCTGAGTTAAACTTCCATCTTAATTCAGCCAATTGCAGGATTAGGGTTTGTGTTTGATTTTCAGCAGCCTCAATCCTGTGACTATAAGAGAGAAGTGTCTCCTTCAGAACACACTTAGCAGCTTTCAGATCAATGCACGACTATAGCTGAGAAATTGACTTTTTTTTTTTTTTTTTTTGGCACCAGGGATTGAACTCAGGAGCACTCAACCACTGAGCCACATCCCCAGCCCTATTTTTATTTTATTTAGAGACAAGGTCTCACTGAGTTGCTTAGCATCTTGCTTTTGCTGAGGCTGAGTTTGAATTTGGAATCCTCTTGCCTCAGCCTCCTGAGCCTCTGGGATTACAGGTGTGCATCACCACGCCTGGCCGAGAAACTGAATTTTTGAGTTCATCATTCTCCTTTGTTACTTTGTCCAGTAAAATCAGAAGCAACCAACCAACATCATATTTCTTAGTTTTCCAGAACTGTTCAAAGGTATCATGTATAGAGTCACAAAATGCCTTGCTTTTTACAAGTGGTGAATTGGGAGCATCAAATACATTTACTTTACAAATCAATCTCTTTCTCTCTCTCTCTCTGGATACAATATTTTATTTTTATGTGGTGCTGAGGATCGAACCCAGTGCCTCACACGTGCTAGGTGAGCACTCTACCACTCTATCACTTGAACTTCAACCCCAGCCCCTTTTCAAATCTCTGTAAATAGTTCACACCATGGATTTTCAGTGCTCTACATAGTACCAGTAGGAGTACCAGTAGGAGAGACTTTAGTAACTTTTACGTCTACGCAATTTTAGACAGCCAACTTCAGAACTCACAAAACCAACTAAGGAAATTCATCCTTACAATTCTGTTTCTCCAGAGCCACTCCTAGTACTAATTTCTGTATTAGTTAGGGTTCTCTAGAGGAACAGAAATCCATAAGAAGTATAATTATAAAAAGGGGGTTTATTGGGCTGGGATTGTGGCTCAGTGGTAGAGTGCTCACCTAGCACTTGGGAGGCCCTGGGTTCAATCCTCAGCACCACATAAAAATAAATAAAGATATTGTGTCCAACTACAACTAAAAAATAAACATATATAAAGAAAAGGGGGATTTATTAGAATGGCTTATGTGACCAGACATGGCCGTCTCCAGGTTGGAGAGCTGGAAGAACCAGTAACTGTGCAGTCCAAGAGGCTGAAGCCTCAGAACCAGAGGGATCAATGATGCTACCCTAGTTTGAGACGGAAGTCTTCTGGAGAATCCAGAGTCCGCTTTGGAAGAGTGAAGAAGCCACAGTCTGATCTCCTCAGATGATCACAGCAGCAATCAAGAACCTATTGAAGAAGAATTGAGCTTGCATCTGCTGCTGCTTCCTTATTCTTCCAACTTTTAATCCATTCAAGCCACCATCCTGTTGGATGGTGCTGTCTATGCTTAGAGAGGGTCTCCTTTCAGTTGGCTATCCACATGCCAATCATTCCTAAATAGACCCTCATTAACTCACTCATAAGCTTCTTAATCACCGCCTTCTTTTAATTCAATCAAGTTAACAATTCAGATTAATCATTACACCCCTAAACTACAACTCTGAAACTGTTTTCCCCAGTGATGCCAGTTACCCCATGTGGCTGACCCAGTGAAGATCCCTTACTTCTTTGTCCTTGCAATCTCCTCCCCTGGTTTCTTTGGCACCATCCTTCTGAAAAATTTCCCTGTTTTTTGCCAGTGCATTTTTATAGTCATTTCTTTAGAAAGGATTCTTCTGGAGGCCTTTTGTTTTGAGTTATTATATATGGGCTCCTGGGGCAAGTTTGTGTATTGCTAAAGCTTTATCATCTCTATTATAACTTCCACATTGTCGTCTCTTGCCTAGACCTATTTCCTGTACTTCAGGTGTCTGTGTTCACATGTTTAGTGTGTATCTGTACTTGATTACTTCATAGTCACTGCAAAAGCAGTCTACAACTAATGACGCCTCATGTGCTCTTCTGGCAAAACAAACCCTTATTGTGTAGCTCAGTGACTGGGACCACCGTTGACCCAGTTGCTGAAGCTACTGCTTGTAGCTTCCTAAATGAACTTTTTTGCTTTTAGTTTTGTCATTCCCATCCCATACCATTGTATTGCAGTGATCTTTCTTAGAGTGATCCTTTCTTTAGAGTGATCCTTTGAAAAACAATGGTGATCTTTATCACTGGCCCTTGGTGTCATTCATTGACATTGATGATCTGGTTTCTGCCTCTTCTTGAGATACACACACACACACACACACACACACACACACCCCATGCAGTTCTTCTTTAAGTTACCTCTTAAATAGTTCTTTCACCTTTTATGGCACTATTTCTCATCTTTGAGATTTCCATTTGTGGGTCAGGTTTCTTGATCCTTTCTCCGACTATCTAAGAAAGGGTTATGAATTTGTACTTTTCCCTATCTAGTAATTTTGTTAGTATTAGCTTCACATTACTGTGAAAAAAATACCTGAGATAATCAAAAGGAGGAAAGGAGGAAAAATTTACTTTGGCTCATGGTTTCAGTCCATGATTGCTTGAACCTATTGCTTCTGGCCTGTGGCATAATAACAGAGTATGGTAGGAGTGTGTGGTCAGTTGTCCTGTTTACCTCATGGTGGCTAAGAAGCAGAGAAAATAAGGGCACACCCCCAGTGATCTGACTTCCTGCCACTAGGCCCACCTCTTAAAGGTTCCACTACCTCTCAGTAGCAGCAGTCTTGGGACCAAGCCTTTGACACATAGTCCTTTGGGGAACACTCAAGATTCAAATTAGCAGACTGTATTATATAAGAGCCTGTGCTTTGATCTACCAATTGCAAATTCATTGAGGGTAGAGATTCATTGATTTTTATGTTTTGGGGGGATAAATATTGACACTCTACCACTGAACCACATCCCCAGCCCTATTTTGTATTTAGAGACAGTGTCTCACTGAATTGCTTAGCACCTCACCATTGCCGAGTCTGGCTTTGAACTCATGATTCTCTTGCCTTAACCTCCCTAGCCTCTGAGATTACAGGTATGGGCCACTGCACCTGGCATGATTTTTTTTTTTTTTTTAATTCCTAGTACTTCAAAGAACTCAAAAAATTAAACAATAAGAAAACAAATAACCCAATCAACAAATGGGCCAAAGACCTGAACAGACGCTTCTCTGAGGAGGACATACAATCAATCAACAAATACATGAAAAAATGCTCACCATCTCTAGCAGTCAGAGAATTGCAAATCAAAACCACCCTAAGATACCATCTCACTCCAGTAAGATTGGCAGCCATTATGAAGTCAAATAACAACAAGTGCTGGTGAGGATGTGGGGAAAAGGGTACTCTTTGTACATTGCTGGTGGGACTGCAAATTGGTGCGGCCAATATGGAAAGCAGTATGGAGATTCCTGGGAAAGCTGGGAATGGAACCACCATTTGACCCAGCTATTGCCCTTCTCAGACTATTCCCTGAAGACCTTAAAAGAGCGTACTACAGGGATACTGCCACATCGATGTTCATAGCAGCACAATTCACAATAGCTAGACTGTGGAACCAACCCCGATGCCCCTCAATAGATGAATGGATAAAAAAAAGTGGCATTTATACACAATGGAGTACTACGCAGCACTAAGAAATGACAAAATCATGGAATTTGCAGGGAAATGGATGGCACTAGAGCAGATTATGCTAAGTGAAACTAGCCAATCCCTAAAAAACAAATGCCAAATGTCTTCTTTGATATAAGGAGAGTAACTAAGAACAGAGTAGGGACAAAGAGCATGAGAAGAAGATTAACATTAAACAGGGATGAGAGGTGGAAGGGAAAGGGAGAGAGAAGGGAAATTCCATGGAAATGGAAGGAGACCCTCATTGTTATACAAAATTACATATAAGAGGTTGTGAGGGGAATGGGAAAAAAATAAGGAGAGAAATGAATTACAGTAGATGGGGTAGAGAGAGAAGATGGGAGGGGAGGGGTGGGGGGATAGTAGAGGATAGGAAAGGTAGCAGAATACAACAGTTACTATTATGGTATTATGTAAAAATGTGGATGTGTAACCGATGTAATTCTGCAATATTTGTAATGTTTTGAATAACCAATAAAAAAAAAGAAAAATAAATTAATTAAAAAAAAATTCCTAGTACTAGTAACAATGCCTGACATATAGTAAACCCAAAGTCTATTAGATGGGTTCATAGATTATAGTATTTAGAAACTTAAAGAACCATATCTGTATGGCATTCATGTTCTAGATTTTAGGGTGAATGATCATCATGTGGTATTTAATTCTTTTGCTAGAGATAATATAATTTCAAACAAAGTCATTTATTTTGTAATTTCCCCGCTGATCAGTAGTTAGTAGTCCTACCTCGTATGTCTCAAGGAGTAGTTAGATTGTATTTCTCCTCATTTTGTTTTTGATTCTGTTTTGGTACTGGGATTGAACCCAGGGTTGCTTAACCACTGAGCCACATGCCTAGCCTCCTTTATTTCCCCATATTTTTTTAAATTGGTGCATTGTAGTTGTACATATTGATGGGTTTTGCTGTTACAGTTACATATTCATACATATTCATATGTGTACACAATATAACAATATATTTTGATAATATCACTCCTCAGTACTTTCCCCCTTCTTCCCTGCTTCTTTCCCCTTGGTTCTTGTTTCCACCTGAGAGAAAACATATGACCCTTAACTTTCTGAGTTTGACATATTTGGCTTAACATGATGATCTCTGTTTTATCCATTTTCTTGCATATGCCATAATTTCGTGTTTTTTTATGGCTGAATTAAACTCTGGTGTGTGTGTGTGTATATATATATATATATATATATACACACACACACACACACACAACATTTTCTGTATCCATTCATCTGTTGATTGACACCTAGGCTGGTTCCATAGTTTGGCTATTGTGAATTGTGCTGCTGTAAACATGGGTATGCATGTATCACTGTAATTTTTTAGGGTAAATTCTGAGAAATAGTATACCTGGGTCAAATGGTGGTTTGATACCTAGTCTTTTGAGGAGCTTCCATACTGATTTATATAGTGGCTGTGCTAATTTACAGTCCCACCATCAGTGTGAGAGTGTTCCTTTTTCTCCATATCTTCTCCAGCATTCAGCATTTGTTATTATTTGTATTTGTATTTGTATTTTTTTTTTTTTTTTTTTTTTTTGGTACAGGGATTGAATTCAGGGGCATTCTACCACTGAGCCACATCCCAGTTCCATTTTTTGTATTTAGAAACAGTGTCTCACTGAGTTGCTTAGTGCCTCCTCATTGCTGAGGCTGGCTTTTAACTCATGATTCTTCTGCCTCAGCCTCCCAAACCACTGGGATTACAGGTATGTACCACCATGCCTGGCTTATTTGTATTCTTAATGACTGCCATTCTGACGGGTGTGAGATGAAATTTCAGTATAGTTTTGATTTGCATTTCCCTAGTTACTAATGATATGGAACATCTTTTCATTTGTTGGGCATTTGTATTTCTTCTTTTGAGAAGTGTCTGTTTAGCTCATTTGCCCATTTATTAATTGGGTTATTAGGTTTTTGGTGTAAAGTTTTTTTAGCTTTTATATATTCTAGATATTAATCCTCTGTCAGAAGAGTCGCCAGCTAAAGATTTCCTTCAAGTCAGTGGTTTGTCTCTTCCTAAGTGTTTACTTTGCTGTGCTCCCAGCCCTTTTTATTTAATTTATTTTGAGACAGGGTCTTGCTAAGTTGCTGAGGCTGACCTTGAATTTGTGACCTTCCTGCCTCAGTCTCCTGTGCTACTAGGATTACAGGCATGTGGCACAGCGCTTGGCCTGTTTCTCCTTCATGATTACCCATTAATGTTATCTGGGGAGCTTAAAAAAAAAAAAAAAATATATATATATATATATATATATATATATATATAGTTGGCCCAGTGTCACTAAATAAATTATAAATTCATTTTATTCTTTTGTTGTTGTTTTTTATTTTTTTTCTTCAGTACTGAGGACTGAATCCAGGGGCACTCTGCCGCAGACCTATACCCGCTAGCCTTTTTTCATTTGAGACAGGGTCTCACTAAATTGCCAAGGCATGCCTCTGGCTTAGAATCCTCCTGCTGCCTTTGCCTCTTGATTAAATTTTATTTTTGTTCTGGGAAGGTTGTCATCTATTTTCCAGCCTGTTAAATTGATTGACAGTGACCTTATTGTTCCTGGACAAAAAGAAAGAAAAGGTAAAATTATATAATTTTATTTCTAGATGCCCTAGTCATTAAGCATTTGGAAATTAAGGGCCCTTTTCTATCTGAGACCCTTTGGAGTTTGCTCTGTGAATTCTCAGTTCATGATCTGTAATACAAAATTTGAGCAGCAAGTTTCTGTCTGGCATAGTGGCTGTCTTCTAGCAGGTTCAGGGGGTTGAGTCACTATTCGCTTACAGGCCTTCTATATGATGGACTGACAAATTGATTCCCTAGTGACTGGCCTGATATAAATAGAGAAATGTGGTTATTTTCTTCACAAGGAGCAGGTTGTTATTTAATTACTTTTCATTTTAGTGCTACTACTTCTTTGCTTCTAGAGCTGAAACATCTCTCAGTCAGCCATTTGAATTTTGCATTGTTTGTTGCTTTTGGTAATTTTGGGGGGAATCAGGTTAATTTAAAAAATTTTTTCAAAAGTCTGAGCTCACACTGAGTACATTTTTTAGTGGTAGTAATTGCTTGGTAAAGTGTTTTCTACTTACTAACTAGTATAATATGTAAGATCTGGTCATGGCATTAGAACTTTTGTATCTTTGGAGCCTTAGAAGGATTTGAGGAGTGTTCCCAATTTGTTATTTTCCCTTGGTTTTTGTAGCAACAGGAGTTGGGTTCTGTGGCATTTAGAAGTTAATACATTTCTTCCTGCATTGTTTATAAGTAACATTTCTACAAATGCAAGTCTGGAAGAATTATTTTTATCACTGATTATCATAGCTTTGAGATTGTAACCATTTTACTCTTGCTATTAACAAGCAAATGGAAGATAAAATGCCAGACCTATCATGGAGATGCATGAATAAAGGTTGGATTCTTTACCTTTCTTTTTCCCTAGGTCATTTATGTAGCAGTAGCAATTGTTATTGTCGTTTTTAAATCTTTATGCAAAACTGTTTTCCAGTAAACTATGGGTTTGTGGTGACTAATGAATGAATGCTCAGAGAGATCTGGATATATTTTCAGAAGATTCCTGTAATTAGAAATCATGTGGAGCTTGGGTTAAGCAATTGATGTACAGTCCGAAAGTCCACAGCCATCCTTGCTAGGTGAAGATGGTGACTGTTGGTAACTTTAAGCTTGGATTGGGGTGGCAGGGCTGGAAGATGTTCTGTGTTTTCAGCTGTTGCCTGGTGTTTCTCTCTTTGCATTGCCCAGTATCTTGTTTCCTTTGGACTTCTTAGTCCAGTCGAAGCCTTCTTAAAGAGAGTGTGGGCATAAATAAAGTGTGCATATTGTTTTTCTCTGCTAATGACAGTATACAAACATCATTAGCTTTCACAGTTGGTCTTTTATTAATGAATTGGATAATTTTGGCTAGTTAGGAAGTAGTAACTACTTATTCTAGGTGCAAGTTTTTCAGTTCTTGTTCAGTGGGTATGGTTGGTCTTTTATTAATGAATTGACTAATTTCAGCTGTCAGAAAATAACTACTTATTCTAGGTGCAAGGTTTTCAGTTCTCGTTCAGTGGGTATAGTTGGCTCTCAGTTCAGACAGTGAGCTTGCTTGCTTTATATATATATATATATATATATATATATATATATATATATATATTTATTTATTTATTTATTTTAATTAGTTGTAGGTAGACACAATACTTTTTATATTATTTATTTATATGTGGTGCTGAAGATTGAACCCGGGCCTCATACATGCCAGGCGAGCACTCTACCGCTAAGCCACAACCCCAGTTTGCTTGCTTGCTTGCTTTTGAGCCGAAGGAGCTCAGCCTACAGGCCATGGGTCTCTGCTTGTGCTTGACAGGGACTTTGTTAAGTGAATCAGGGAGTCTGAATTATTCATTCTCCTTCCTTATCCTGCTGTTCATATCAAATTCCTGCTGTGTCTTTGGGGCATCTTGCCAGTCTTCAGCATAATTGATTTCCTTGCTCTGTAGTGTGAGGGGTGTGTGTGTGTGTGTGTGTGCACATGGCTTGTGCCCCTGTTTAGCATTTCCGATTGCTAAGCATATTTGGGTAGAAGCTCAACGGTTGAGGTCACTAAAAATATAGTGGACTTGCTGCTTTTATAATTTGAAGGAGAAGTTAGAATTGGTCTTTTTTTGTTGTCCAGGATGTACAGTATTTCTTTCTTTCTTTCTTTTTTTTTTTATTAAGGTAATAGGGATTTGCTGCCTGGTGAAATATGAGGAAGACTGTTCTGTGTTATGATTGCACAGTTGAGGAGGAGACTGTTCTTTTCTCTTTTGCAAGCCCAGAAGAAATAGCAGTTGTTATTTTTCATAGTATTTAGTGGACCAGGCTGTGAATTTCTGAGGGGGTCGGGCAGAGGTTCTCAACCTTAGCTAGCTGTACCTCAGAATCTCCTGTGGGAGCTTTTAAAAATTTCATTGCTTGGGCCATGTCATACCCAGACCAATTAGATTAGGAATATTGGGGTTGGGGAATCAGTATTTAAAAAAATTCCTTAGATGACTCCAGTATGTTCTCAAGGTTTAGTACCATTGACTTAGGAGGAACACAAACAAGGAAAGGGAGACAGGCTTTTGTAGGTCATTGCACATGTTGAGGTTAAGTAGAGATCCAAAGAGGATAGTTATTAAGACGATTGATTAGTTAAGCTTGGATTGGGGTGGCAGGTCTGGAATTAAGAGTACCTGAGTAGAAGAGGAGGGACTCTAATTTAGGAAATTAGTTTAGAAGTTATGATTTTGAGAAATCATAATCTCGTAGCTAGAGTTGGAAATCTTGTAGGTGGTGCCCGAGATCCAGAAAGTGTGCCTGGTTGTTGATGGGGAAGCGGGAGGGGGCTTGGATTCCCTGCTGCCATCTACAGGCTGTGGCATTCTAATTAGGTGTGATGCAACACTGCGCTTGCAGTAAAATGTCACATGACAGAGTTCTAGGTTTCCCTCCTATTAGTTGTGTTCACTTAGTTTAGTTTACCAACCATTTGTCAAGTGCTGAACACTGTGCTGGATGCTGGCGACAAATTAGACTTAGCTCTTGTCATTTAGGATTTGACAGTGTAGGAAATTCCTTCGTATAACTGTCCTTGATAGTTCTTAACTTTTCTGGGCTTTCCTCCATCTGTGAAATGTGGGGATATTATGAGGTTATTTCTGAGGTTACTTTTAGCTCTGACACCTTATTACAGTGATTCCAAGTAAATCTAGTAAACAACACATCTCCAAAGTAATTATTGTAGTTTTATTCAGTAGAAAAAGTAAAATCCAAGAAAAGGTAACACCAACAGGTATAAATTGAAACAATCCCAAGATTTTTTTTTTTTTTTTTTTTTTTTTTGGTATGGGAGATTGAGCCCAGTGGCTTTTTACCACTGAGTCATATCCCCAGACCTTTACTTTTGAGACATGGTCTTACTAAGTTGCTTAGGGCCTTGCTAAGTTGCTGAGGCTGAACTTGAACTTGTGATCTTGCTTCAGCCTCCCTGAGCCACTGACATTACAGGAGTGTGCCACTGTGCCTGGCCAATCCCCAAATCTTTTTAACTCTCTTCCTTATCTTCCTGTTTTATCAGGTTCTTACAATTTTAATAAGTGTAGTTGGTAAGGAAGATTCAAGTGTAGATGTTCCTGGTTGTAAGGAGAGGGGGTGATTGGTGGGATAGAGCAAAAGAAGTTCTGCTGTGGAGCTGAAGGCCATTGGACAGGAGTGCTGCTGAAGTAGATGTTTGCAATGAGGGATTGCCAGCTAAGTTCATCCCCCAGATGCAGCCTACTACAGTTGGGAAAAAATCTCATATTTTGCCTGCAGCCATCAGGATAACTTTAGAATTGGGGAGATGTGTCTTTCTGAGGATACTTGAATATTGTGCAGTCATTGTTTTGTTGGGTGCCTCATGGGGCAGGGGGAAAAGAGGGTAAGGGGAAAGAGGAGCCCTGGCAAGCTGTTTGTGCTAGAAACTAGAGCTAGGTGGGAAGGTTGTAGGCTTTTGGGGCTATACCTGTCATTGTTGGTTTGCTCTTACAGATTGACACTAATAAATATGATTATTGTTGTTTTTTTTTTTTAAAGATGCTCTTATTGCTACTTTTGTTCTAAACTGTTAGAATCTACTAAAGGCTATTTTTTCTTATGTAAATATTGCTTTTACCACAGTGTTCCAATGTAGAGACTCTAATATGGTTTCTATGCAGATATCTTGTATCTTCAGACCTCAGATTACTGTCCATCCATATCCTTCATTCAGTAGTAGTCTTTGTATTCACAGCACATCTTTATTTAGCACCTGTATGCTTAGCACCAGGCTGATTATTGAGGGTGTAGAGGAAGGGGGTGGGGAGGGAGGGGGGGCGTGGTGCGCGGGAACAGCCAGTTCCTGTCTTCAGGATCTCCCACTATAGTGGGAATACTGCTTCTAACCATGTTGCAATGGAATTGGGAGGGTAACTAGACCAAATGTGGCAGGGCAGATATCAAATAGAGGGACATAGGGGATGTAAATGGAGCTACCTTTCTGTGAGTTTTAGAAAATAGAAGGAATAGGGAAATAGTGGCTCAATGGGTAGAGCATAGGGTCTATATGCATAGACCCTTCCTGTGTGGTCTTTTGTGTTCAAAAGTACAGTAGTTTTCTTTGCCTCCTGTGCCTGGTAGCAGATTTTCTATTCCTCTGAAAATACGTGGGCCTGAAAAGAACAGAGAGGAATTGGCCCACCTGCATGGAGGGAGAGGGCAGCATTAGAGATGTGGGTGTTTAAAAGCTCTTGGCATGACTGGCTATTAAGTACAGATGGCTATTTGTGTTACCCATTATTGTAGCTGTTATGCCTACATTCCCTTTGGCGTGCCTCTTTACAGGGATAATTGTGGGGTCCTAACTTATATCTCTTCCTGCTGCCAGATAAAATAGATGCTGATGTGTTGTGCATTACAGAGTACACAGTGAATTATATGTGGGCCGTCTTTTTCCTGCTGCCTAAATCTTTTGGGGCCTCTGGAACATAAAGAAAAAAAAATGTTTTGTATGCAAATCTACATTGGTGAAAACATAAAATATTAGATTTTATTGAGGGATTGACCCCCCAAATGGAGCTAAATTAACTTTGGTGAATGTTTGAAAGTATAAAATACCAAGAACTGATATCCAGGGAAAAGGTGATTTGTCCGTAAAACAGAAAGAACTGATTAGAGCTGGAGGATGGGCCATTTTGTTCATTTTAGATGGGTCTTGTTCATCTACCTTTTCCCACTTTCTCACTAGTGAAATGAAGCTAATGACAACTACCACGGAGTTACAGTGGTGATCATTCTGCTGTTAAAAAACCTTCCTAGGCTTCTTCCTTAGAAATTATTTCACAGCAAAATGAAATCACTTGCTATTTTTTTCTCTTCTTCGTATGTTTTTTCTTGTATTGCTTTTTACCTGTCTGCTCAGAAAATTCTCCACAAAATAAAGCACAAAACACTGGCAAATTCAGGTTAACATTCTCTTGTTCTTTAGATCTCAGTTAAATGGTATTTCCTTGACCCTGGTCCCATTCCAGTGTGGAAGATATCTGTATTAGTTAGTGTTGCATCACTGTGATGAAAATACCTGACACAGGTACCTATGAAGCAAAGAGAGATTTATTTTGACTCATGGTTCTGGAGGTTCAAGTCCAAGATCTGGCAGCCCCATTGGTTTGGTCTTCTGGCAAGTGTGGATATCATGGTGGGAACACATATTAGAGCAAGCACTCATATCTTGAGCCAAAATCAGAGAAGGAAGAGGACACTGGGATTCCACAGTCCCCTTTGAAGGCACACCTCCAATGACCTAATGGATTCATATGAGACCCCACCTCCCACCTCCTAACACCTCATAGCACCACTCTGGTGACCAAGAGTTTAACTTATGGACTTTTGAGGGGCACTACTCAAATTCAATGCATAGTAGTATCCTTTCCATACCACTTTTTAAGAGTTCTCTCTCCTGCTAAATGGTAAGTTCTCTGAGGGCAACCAGTTTTTTTTTTTTGTTGTTGTTGTTGTTGTAGATGGACACAATACCTTTACTTTATTTATTTATTTTTATGTGGTGCTAAGGATCAAATTTCACACATGCCAGGCAGGCATTCTACCACTGAGTCACAAAATAGCCCAACCAGTGTTTCTTATTGTCCCTTCCTCTTTCCCTTTACTTCAGTGAGGTATAAGAAGTACAGTACTCCCTCTGGCTCACTTGATTTATAACCAGAAGAAAAATCACTTCACTTGCACATAATTGATGGCACAGTTTGCTTTCTTTGAGAGTTATTTAGCTTTCAAATTTTCTTGGTGTTTTTGTAGAAAGTTAGACTTTAGCTCTCTTTCATACACAAGAGTTATTCTTTTGCTCTGAGTAGAAAAATTACTATAAAACCAGGGTAGGACTTCTGGCAGTAATTGGGCCAAACAGTTCTAATCCTACCACATCTGCTACTTTTTTTTTTTTAATGACTCCTTTCAACAAAACACAGAACACCTTGGGATTCTTCCCGTCACAGGTTCCCCTTCCCTGTGTTTCCTTCATAGTCATTCAAACCTTGGAGAGGAGTGAGCGAGTGAGTTTGTGTGTGTGCGTATGTTGGTCAGTCAGATGGGTTCTTTCACTCACATGACCTAAGGATATTGTGGCCACTGGTCTGTTGTTTTATGTCTCACAAATCTTATCTTCTACCTTCTAGTGGGTCCTACTGAATCTATGGTGGGTGAGGGACTCAAATTCCCTGTGCTAGTGAAGGGGAGTCATAGCACCTGTGACACTTTACTGCTTTGTAAGTAAAGACTGCCTGTTATATTGAATTGCTTGAGGGCTTGGAGACTCTGGCTGATTTTACATTCTCAGTGATTAGTGTAGAAGTTGGCACATACTTCATTACACGACAATTTCCTACAGGTTGAACGAGGCAGCATGGTATCAGAACATTGAGGGCTCTAGCGTTTGATAGACCTGAGGCGGGGTGGTTCTGGTACTAGCTGGCTGTAGATCATTGGACCAGATTTTAACTTTTCTGAGCTTTATGCTGAGGTTTGGTGGGGGGAGTCAAAGACATTGTGCCTTCACAATTTCTCACAGGGGATGGCTATTATTTTTTCTCCTCAATAATTTATTTTGAAATAATTTTAAAGTTAGAAAAAAGTTACTAGAGCGTCTAAAAAAGCCATTCCCAAACTCTTGTATTCCTTTATTCCTAACAATTCCCCAATTGTTAATATTTTATTGTATCTGCCTTATTGTCTCGTGTGTGTGTGTGTGTGTGTGTGTGTGTTTGTGTGTGTGCGTGCGAGCGTGTGTATGTGTATGATTTTTGTTTTGCGACCAGAATACCTGACAAGAACAACTTAGAGTAAAAGTTTGTTTTGGGCTCACATTTCAGTGATTCAGTCCCTTGGACAGCTGGCTCCATTGCTTTGGGCTTGAGGTGAGACAGAACGTCATGGTGAAAGGGCATGGCAGAGGAAAGCTGCGCACCTCATGGAAGGTGAGAAGCAGAGCAAGAAAGAAGAAGCAAGGGACAAGATCTAATCAATTCCAAGGCACTCTCCTAGTGATCTATTTCCTGTAGCCACGTCCCATCTGCTTATAGTTACCATCTACCAGTCCATTCACATTATTAATCCAGCAAATGGATTAATCCACTGATGAGGTTACAGCTGTCATTATAGTCTAAAAGCCCCAGCTCTGCACCTTGCTGCATTGGGGACCATACTTTAAACAAAAGAGCTTTTTGGAGGACATTTCTACATCTAAACCATGACAGACCCTTTATCATTATTTCTTTTCAAACTTTTTTGAGAACAAACTGAAGATATGAAATCTATTCACCCCTGAACATTCTAGTATGTAATCCTCCCAAAAGAATTTCCTACATAACTGGTGTATAGCTGTACAAATCAGGAAGTCAGTATTGGTACCATTCATTACTGATCCCATTATTGCCAACTGCTCAGTAATGCCTCTTTTTCCTTTTTGGCACAGGGGTGTATGTTGCATTTACTTGCATGTCTCTATAGACTTCTTCTTGAAGCAGTTCCTCAATGTTTATCTTTCTTTTATGTCCTTGATATGTCTAGATTTGGTCTGTTTCCTCATGGTAGCAATCGTTCAATTTTGTCAGGAAATTAGACTGTGCCTTTCTCAGTACATCAGATCTAGAGGCAAATGATACTCACCTGTCTCATCATCAGTGGTAACATTAACCTTGATTACCTGGTTAAGTTGATGTCTGCCGAATTTCTCTACCTTAAATTCACCATTTTCCCCTTTTGTAATTGGCTTTTATCTTAGGGGAAGATATTGTGAGATTACACAACTACCTTGTTCCACAATAGATCTCTACCTAATGGCCTTAGTATTTCTGACACCTTTTTCCTGAAACATTTACTTCGGTGGTAGTTATCAGATGATGATCTTCTATTTCTGTCAATTGGACTGTATTTATTAGGTATCTGTTATATGGAAGAATTTTCTCATTTGATTATTTCTATCAATATATTTTATTCAATGGGCTGTAATCCATTTCTATAATTCTGCTTCTCAAGCTGTCCCCAGTTTGGCCAGTGGGACATGCCTTATGATGGCTTCTTTGTCCTTTTGACCTGTCCCCATCATTCATGAGACATTTCCTTACTTTCTTGGGTAAGAAGATATTCCACCTTTATTTCGCTCTTTTCTTGCTAATGCCCTGGAACCAACTGATTCCAAGGAGCCCTGAATCTTCTAAATGGAGGATGATAATTAGAAACCAAGATTGGGTGCTAGGTATGAATACTGCTACTGGCGTAGCACTGCCTCTAGGCTTCTAGCAGACAGAACTAGAAAATATATATGGTGTGTGTGTAATATGTATGCATCTGTAATTTCTGTATCTTTGTGTTATATGTGTAGGTATAGATATCTGAAATTTTATGTGTGTATATGTACATTTTTAAAATTATAAAACCATGCATCTTATTTTACAAAACCATCAGTTTTTACCGTAACTCTATCTTAAATCTGTTCTATTCCTTTGCATTTTTATAAATGTATTCTCTAGTACTGAGAATTATCTTCAGTATGTCCTCAATATATTTATTTATTTGCTCAGTTCGACCAGTTTTCTAATCACAGTGACTGTCTTCTCTACCTCTGTGCCCCATTCTTCATAGCCTGGAATCCTCAGTCAGTGGACCTTTTGGTCCATTTCTCCATGTGGGCTCTCAGTCTCCTTATGGCTTCCCAGCTTTATACCTAGCCTCCCCAATTCTCCCTACACCCGTATCTTGGCTTCTGGATCTGCTGGTCTGGGCATCCTTAAGATTTCTCAGTTTCCCACTTATGTATATCCTAAGCTAGTTGATGTACTACTCTATGATGGAAGGGGACGGAGGGGCTAATACTATTTTTGGAGGATATATACATATACATACATATACATACATATAAGCATGCAAATCTATACATATGGAAACATGAATATGTGTATGTATGTAAATATGCAAATATGTGTATATATAAGTAAAATCTGTTTATTCAGGTATAATTTACATGTAATGAAATTCATCCTTTTAAGGTTACATTTTTATGAATTTTGACAAACATAATACAGATACATAACCATTGCTATCACCAAATATATATATATATATATTTACAATACCATAAAAAGTTCCCTTGGTCTCTCTTTTTTTTTTTTAAGAAACTTGCAGCTGACCCTTTAGGTTGGGGGATCAGGTGCCACTCAGCTGCAAGTTTTTTTTTTTTTTTTTTTAGAGAGAGAGAATTTCAATATTTATTTTTCAGTTTTCGGCAGACACAACATCTTTGTTTGTATGTGGTGCTGAGGATCAAACCTGGGCCGCATGCATGCCAAGCGAGCGCGCTAAGACTTGAGCCACATCCCCAGCCTTCCCTTGGTCTCTTTGAAGTCAGTTTCCTCTTTCTGTCCCTGCCATTGCTGATTTGACTTTTGTTTCTATGGTTTTGCCATTTCTAAAATTTTATATGTGTGGAATCCTATTCTATATAGTTTTTTGAATCTGGCTTGTATCATATAGTATAGTTCTTTTGAGATTCATCTGTGCTCTTTTGTATAGTATACTACTAGAATTAATTCTTTTTTTATTGTTGGGTAGTTATTTATTTATTTTTTAACATTTATTTTTTAGTTGTAGTTAGACACAATACCCTTATTTTATTCATATATTTTTATGTTGTGCTGAGGATGTGAGTAGTTATTTATTCATGTACCACAATTTACCCATTCACCAGTTGGCGAACATTTGGACTGTTTTAAGCTTTTGACCTTTATTAATAAAGCTGCATAAACATTTGTGTGTAGGCTTTTGTGTAGACTAATATTTTCATTTCTCTTGGGTAAATACTAGGGGTGGGATTGCTGAATCTTATGTTTAAATGTTTGCTCAACTATATGAGAAATTCCCAAACTGCTTCCCATAGTGGTTATGCCATTTCGGATTCTCATCAGCAACAGATGTGACCATATTCTTTCTACTATCTGGTATTGTTAGATTAAAAAAAAAGTTAGAATCATTGTAGTAAGTATGTAGTGGTGGTAAGTATTGTTGTGGTGTTAATTTGTATTTCCCTAAATACTAATGATATGAAACATCTTTTTATTTGCATATTTGTCATTCATATATCTTTGACATGGTTCTGTTTAAATCTTTTGCTGTGTGTGTGTGTTGGAGGGGGGGTAGGTGGGAGGGGAATAGGGGGTTGAGCCCAGGGCCTCAAGCATGCTAGGCAAGAGCTCCACCCTAGTCCTCATTTAAAAAAATGGGTTTTTCGTTTTTGCATTGAATATATTCTTGTTACCAACCCCTTTTCAGGTTTTTGCAAATGCTTTTGCAAATATTTTTCTCATTATGTTTTTAATTTTAAATTATAAATATAGCTCTTTTAGTATATAAAAATGTTGGATTGAATTATTTTCCATGTAGCCTTTATGTTGTCATTCCCTAAGGGAAATGTTTTTGAGAGAGGAGTCTTGACTGTGGGGAGGTAGGGATTTTGGAGAATCAGGCAGAATTGCCATTCCCCTGTTACGAGGGCAATTGTTGGGGAAAGAAAGGTAGAAAGAAGCAAGGGTAAAAACAAGGGATGGTAGTGATGGTGGTTAGAATCTTTGATGGAAGGATTAGTATGCCAAATTCAAGGGTGGGGAGTGGCTGCGAGAATTGTGCCACATGAAAAGTTAGGGAGCATGAGAGGAGAGGGGGTTTAACATGGAGTGTGTGGGAAGTGTTGAGCCTGGATTCAGTCCACAGAGACCTGTAAAGAATGTTACAACCATGTTGTTAACCTCTGCCCTCGACAGGTAAGAGGTGGCCTTAGGTGATGTGACTTATTGGGATACTGTGTGTCATGAAATGGCAGAGTAGTTAGAGTCACATCTTCAGGGATAGCAGTGAAGGAGGGCTTGGCAGCATGTGAAGGGATGGGGACAGAGAAAAATCTATAGAATTCTAATGATGTATAGTTTTGTTATTTTTTATATTCTTCACATAATTTATTAATATTCTTGTGTTTACTCAGTATTTAGTGAAATAGCAATACTTTATAAAATCAGAAATGATATCAGAATTAATGATGGAGTATATCTTGGATTAAATAGAAATCAAACAGAAATTCATTTTTAGTGAGCAAGGAAGTTTGGTTCTTGGAACAGAAGGAAAAGATACAAAAGACAACTAAAGATTGTAGATTTAGACTTTGCTAGTTACAATTAGCTATGAAAATTCAGGCTTCCTAAATTAGGACTTGCTGCAATTGGAATTGCCTTTGGATTAATGCAGGATGCATTAATTCTTTAATTTCTCACAGGAAATTCTTGACGACGATAATTATTATTTTATTGGCTTCTTAGTCTAAATCAGGCACTATTCTGGGCTTCTTGCCTTTATATTTTCCTAATCCTTTTGTAATCATGCAGAATATTTGGTGATATTACATTCCTGTTCATAAATTCAGAAATTGGGATTCAGAGAAATTAAACAGTATGCCCCAGGGCATGTGACTAGGGAGCAACTGAGCCAGGCTCGCACCTGGGATTGTGTGATGTCCCCACTTGTTTCCTTTTCATTGCACCTGTGCTAATTAAAGTGTCATTTGTGGATTGGCATTATTCCACTCACTGTTTATTACCAATTCACACAAAATAGGTACAGAAATTGAAAGTACTCACAAACTTCTATAACAATCTCACAGTGACTTTATGAGTGTGGAAGCTTAAACGAGAAGTTTGAGCTTGTCTTTTGTATGTCTTTGATTTTTTAAGAAATTTCACTTTTCTTTTTTTTTAATATTTATTTTTTAGTTATCGGCGGACACAACATCTTTGTTTGTATGTGGTGCTGAGGATCAAACCCGGGCCGCAAGCATGCCAGGCGAGCGTGCTACCGCTTGAGCCATATCCCCAGCCCGAAATTTCACTTTTCTAGTAATTCATTTGATTGCATTTTACAGAAGTACCGTTCCCTTATGGATAGGAAACTTAGAAAAGTTTGGTCTTCATAATCAATTTGATGAGCCTGCCTACCCTGCTCTGGCCCATCTTTGGTGATACTTGTGTCAGCATGTAGTTCACTTCATTGCTTGGGCGCTGGGGCATGGAATGGCTGGGGGCGAGGGTCAGAGAAGGGGAACAGGAGGGAGGAGGTGAGGAACGGGGAAGAGTCTTGGGGAGAACTTTGCCCTTCTGCTGTTGCAGTGAAGTGTGTGTTGGGGTGCTCTGCCTCCCTTGGTCTGGTGCAGTGTTTGGATCATGACTGCCTTTTTACAGAACCCTAACTTACTTTTCATTACCCTCAGTGGCAATGCTGCTACTGTTGTAGAGGAGAACAAATATGGGAGGAGGAATTGATAGAAATAAAGTTAACTGAAGGTAGGAGTTCAGAAAAGTTAAAATCTCCTTCCCTCTCCTCCCACAGGCATACCCAAGAGCATGCACCTTGAGGTGTTTTTCCTTTAAGGAAAAGCCTGCAGTTCCTTGGCAGGGCCAAAAGCTTTGGTTGGCCCCTTCTCCTGCTGATTGCCGGGAAGAATCCTGACCAGCCCAGTTCTGTTCAGAGCTGGTTTGGTAGTCTGCCAAACTGCCAAGTTCTCAGGACCTAATTCCAAGTGTACTAACATTTCAGGAGTGCACTAGACTCTTCATATGTGTATCCTATAGCTCTGCTCTCTGCGTTCCACCAGGAGAGACCCTGTTGTTTCTGGAACCCTACCTCACAGATTCTCACTTTACTGAGACTTTTTGAAGGCTTGCCAGTGTAGGGAGGAAATGACAGTCCTAATTTTAAATCTTTCACTTGCTTGACTTGTCTTAATGCCTACAACCTGAAGGTTGAGATTGGTTCCTGGCTGCTGTGGTGTAACTGTAGGTGCCCTGTTGAGACAGAGAGTCTGAGTGCTCCACTCTGCTTTTCCTGCTGCCCTAGGGTGATTTATATAGGTCTGTACCTCTTTCTATGTATAGGAGCTATTTATTTAACATTTATTGACCCCTATGATAATTTTAGTTTATAATGCCAGCCTTTAAATTCCATGGAACAGAATTCTCAGATTTATTAAACCCTCCCTAATAGTTGAAGATATAATAGTAGAGGGAAGAAAGTAAGAGCAAGCACTCTAAACAGGTGTCGACCCTCTAGGAAGGCTTGTGGGGGAGGTGTCAGCCATGGGACCCCATGAGACTATATAATTCTATCACAACAAGTTGTCTCTTGGCATCTAAGGAGGATTGGTTTCAGGACCCCCTGTGGATACTAGACTCCAGGATACCCAAATCCCTTGTGTGAAGCGGCATAGTGTTATAAAGTCTGCACATCCTCCCACATGTTAAATCTTTAGATCACTTATTATACCTCACAATTGTAAGTGCTGCGTAAACAGTTGTCATACTATATTGCTTGAAGAACAAGAAAAAGAGAAAAATTTCTACGTATTCATACAAAGATGCAATTTTTTTCCCTCAAATATTTCCATTCTGTGGTTGATTGATGGCATGTGCAGAACCTCTGGATGGGGGCTGACTTTATTCATCAGTATCAAGCCTCAAACTAAGATCACCTTTGTATCTCTGTTTCTCTTGTAGATTATAATTTCCCAAAGATAGGGAAGTTTCTTATCCTTTTTGGTATTTCTCACAGAATCTGGCTTTCTTGATAGTCAATAAATATTGAATCAATTACAATAAGAAGCTTTTAGACAGATCACAAAAAGCAGAGTTATATTTCAGTAGCTTGTGAATTTAATTTTCCTGATCTTGGTGCTCTCTTCTCTGATCAGGTTGCTAGATCCAGATGGCTAAACCTGGCACTTTTCTTAAGCATGTTATCTGCCTGCCTTGGCTATTGGTCTCGCTAAGCAATATGAGGACAGGGACTGTAGCCTATAGAAGAGCTTTACTAACTGGCAGGCTCTGTCCATCAAACCCTCCTCCCCCAATTTCTTTCGCTACAGTCTTTGGGAACAAAAAGAAGTTGCTTAAAAATGATGATTGTTGGGTGAGGGTGGAGCCTAGTGTTGTGTATAATCTTGTATTTTGTTAAGTATGAGGAACCTGAGGGTTAGGTGCTGGAAAGAATCTGCCAACATAGAGACCCAGGTAGGTTAGATAATAGCTTGCTTATGGCCAAAGAATCTGCCAACATAGAGACCCAGATAGGTTAGATAATAGCTTGTTTATGGCCTATTATCAGGTCTCCTGACTCTTAAGTCTCAGGCATTTGAAACTCCCAGCAAGTCTAATTAAAAAAAAAATATTTTCAATTGTAGATGGACACAATATGTTTATTTAAATATGTTATATGGTGCTGAGGATCGAACCCAGTGCCCTGCATGTGCTAATAAGCAAGTGCTCTACCACTCAGCCACACCCCAACCCAGGAAGTCTAATTTTTAATAGAAAGCATCAGTAAAAGTTGATTTCCTGCAGAAACAAATGTTGGCAGTTTAACTCAGGACTCGGAGTGGAAAAATATTTTTCCTTTGAATATTAGAACTGTGCCAGTTTCTTTCTTTCTACTTTTTGCATAATTTGGAAGATAGGACAAAACAGAAGAGTTTCATAAAGGATATGCTTACTTTAAATCCTTGTAGAAAAAAGTAGGCCACTTTGAATTTCTAAAAATAGCATCTAAAAAAAACCCCTAATTGTGAAAAAAGGGATTTTAGTTGCATGAATGGATGGGGTTCCTGGGTCCAGTGAGGATGCTTAGCTGTCAGCACACTTTGTGTTCTTATGTGACTCTTTTGATTGTGGTGATCCTAGGAGGAGAGATGAAGAAATATACTCTAAAGGGTGACTTGAGGAGAAGGCATGAGAAAGTTGCAGGCAGGAAAACTGAGTTTTGTAGTTTTAAAGTCTCTCTTACTCTCTCTTTTTCAGAAAGGCCTCCTAGGAGCATGGTCCTAACTGATTCCAGATGGGTCTGTTAAGTACAGAGGTTTTCAGTATGTTGGCTGGGACTGACCAAGAGGCCCCTGAGCACTTCCTGTGCAGCTCTGCAGTCAACTCACCTAATGAGAAACAGCTCTGCTTGCTGGAGCTCAGGACTAACTCTCTAGTATTCTCTTTGTACCTCCTTCTGTGAACTGCCTTTTTTTTTTTTGCCTGGTTCACCTCCCCTATTAGCCTCCTTTCTTCTCTAATCTCTTCTCCTTTATTTTCAGGAAACCTGAAAGCATTTTAAACGTGTATTTATACATACACATGCATGCACATGTATGGGAGTGTGCACGCACACACACACACACACACACACACACACACATACACGCATGCACACACATTTCTTCTGGGATGGCAGTGGAGAAGGAGGAAGGGATGTCCAAATAAATACAGATGCTGAATATTTAGGAAAGCCCCCCTCCTACCCCTGCGTTGGCTGGAAGTAGGTATTGGGAATATGAGAGTGTGAAGCAGACTTGGAAAACCAAGCCACTATTTTTAATTTTAAAAAATCCTGGCACTCCTACTGACTGACTGATTCAGGATATTGAAATGGATGGTTTACGTACATAGTAAACTGAGTATCACTGGATCTATCTGGCTGTGTCATCTGCTGAAGGGTGAGTTTGACAGTGACTTTGAACCCTGTGGAGTTAGTAAGGGGTTTTGCACCCAGATCCAAGGCAGCAGTGTTGCCAAGAGAGCATGCCTGCTGTGTTCTCATGTGGGCTTGAATTTGGCTGTCTTCCTAATGACTGAAGTACATCTTAGATACTACTCACCACTTAAAAGAGGTTTTGTGCTGACGCTCAACTACACACACTATGAATAGTTCTTTGGAGCCTACTAGATTCTACCAGGGATGTAGTTTATGTGTACACTTGATTTTCTATTTGGTTTAGATGCCAGTTACACTGGGGGTATGCTTAATTTCATTGTTCTGAATCTAGCTGATGATTGCAGACACTGTGCCATCCCAGGGGTTTGGGTTCATTGGGTCATTGCAATTTCATTCTAATCCCTTTATGGCACAGTGTCGGACTTGTTTTTCCCCCTCTGTTGTACTTTTTTAGAAGAGGAACACAATTATGTTTTGAGGCTTATTATAAAATAAGAAAATAAAGAAAACTCAATGCCACTTTAAACATTCTCTGATTATCTAAATTGGTTTAATGATTATTCTTTCCTTTGGCCGCTTTCAACTTTTCATCTTTAATTGCCCTTTCCTAAATTTATCTTTTTTAAAAAGGGGTCATATGTATTTTGATTTCCTTAATTTACTGGGACCTTTTCTTAAGCTTGACTGTTTTAAAAAACGTACCTTTCTCCCTAAGACCAGGAAGAAAAGGGTAAGCAATTATGGACAAGAAAGTGGGAGAACATTTTGGAAAAAAATGTGTTTTGTGTGGGGCATATGGAAACATATGTGTATACATATTAAGTTTTCCTTTCCTTCTCTTTTCTAGCTTGAATGACCCAGATTTTTTTATTGGGCAAAATTGCACAATTTTTGAATTTCTTTTAGGTAGTTGGACTAGAAAATAATGGATTTGTGACAACTCTTTTTTTAAGATTTTTCTTGTATTCTTAAAAGTGCTAAGTGTTATGGTTTTTAGATGTGCATATTGAAGACAATAGCAGTAATGTCTTTGTCCTTGTGTTTTTTGGTGAAGTAGAAATTTACTTGGATCGGAGATTGGTGGAGAATTATATATTATTTGGGGGCTCTGATGTCAAAATCTTTAGTTTTATTTAAATACTCAACATAACGAATATTTAAGTGTCATGCTATCAGCAAAGGTTAATGTATTAGTTTGCTTTTCACTCCTATAATGAAATACCTGAGGCTGGAGGTTTATTTATTTCATTTTTATGGAGGCTGAAAGTCCAAACAGCATAGTGCTGGCTCTGGCAAGGACCTCCTTGGCTGCAACACTTCATGGTGGATGGCAATACACTGGTGGGAATGCATGTGAAAGAAAGATCCCATCTAGACAATGCCAGAGAGTGATTCAGAGGTTAAGCTCACTCTTAGACCAGCTTACCCTTGAGGGAACCATCTCAGGGTCTCATGAGAACTATCTTTATCCCCTCCACAGGTACACCCCTAGTGACCTTCTGCAAGGTCCTCAGCACTGCTACACTGAAGACTAGGCCTCCAATACATGAATCCCTGGGGGACACACTCAAACCTTATCCAAACCATAGCAGCTAATGTTTTCTTAGGTTAGGGAGCATCTCAGCCATCATCTCTTGTGTCACCTGACACAGTCCTGGCATATAACAGGTACTTGGTATGAGTGTAGTTAATTTAATTTAGTATAATCTTGCTTATTCACAGATTGAGCTGTTTAACCTGTTTGGGAAGTTTACAATGTGCCTGAGAATCTTAAAAATATACATTAAAGTGCTCCATTGTTAACGTTTCTAAGAAAACATAGGAAAATATATTCATGATATTCTTTACTTGAACAGGACACAGCCACTAACTATAAAGGAAAAAATAGTAAAATGACAACATCAAATTTAGGAATACCTGTCTATTAAGAGATATTATCAAGAATGTAAAAAGACAAACCACAGAGCAGGAGAATATAATTACAATATACAAATCTGGTTGGTATTCAGCATATATAACTCCTACAAATCAGTATATAAAAGAAATCCTATAAATCAAAATTTTGAACAACCCAGTAGCAAAATGGACAAAATACCTGAACAAGACCTTCACAAAAAGTGATGTCCAGGTGCCCAAAAATTGCTTGCCATCATTAATCATCAGAGTAATGCAGGTGACTACAGTGAAATATTATGCTATCTCCAGAATGACTAAAATGAAAAAGGCAGTCATTACTGAGCGCTGACCAGAGTGTGCAGCAGTCATAACCCTCATACACTGCTGGAGTTGGTGTGCGGGAATGTAAATTGGTACAACTTTGGAAAACTGGTAGTACCTACCAAAGCTCACCAGAAGTGTACTATGTAACTAGCAGTTCCACTCCTAGGCATACCCAACAGAATTGTGTACGTGTCCCCCAAAAGTTGCTATTAAGAATGTATATAGCAGCGTTTTTTGTAACAGCACTAAGCTAGAAATATGTCTTCCAGCATTTCTGAGATGTCTTTCAATAAATCAAGATAATATACAAAATATAATACACTCAATAAATGAATCAGTTTCACAAGAATAATGTGTGAAAAAAGCTAGTACAAGAGAATACATAAGGGCTGAGGCTGTGGCTCAGCGGTAGCGCACTTGCCTGGCATGTGGGAGGCACTGAGTTTGATTCTCAGTACCGCGTATAAATAAATAAAGTCTATCAACAACTTAAAAAAAAAACCAAACCTTTATTAAAAAAAAAAAGAGAATACTTAATATGTGATTCTTTTCATACAAAGTTGAAAAGCAGGCAGAGTGCGTTTGTGGAAGTAATTGGTGCAGGCAGGTGGGAGTGACCTTGCAAAGGTGCAGGCTGTGATTCTAGAGTTCTGGCAATGTTGTGTTTTGACTTAGGTGCTGATTGTTTAGGAGGACTCACTTTATGAGAATTCATTGAATTCTCAATCAACTTATGATTGTTGCCCATTTTTCTACATGTAATTGCTTTAGTAAAAAGTTTCCTTAAAACATTCTTTTCTTTTTTTTTTTAAGAGAGAGAGAGAGAGAGTGAGAGAGTTTTTTTTTTTTAGTTTGTATGTGGTGCTGAGGATAGAACCTGGGCCGCATGCATGCCAGGCGAGTGCCATACTGCTTGAGCCACATCCCCAGCCCCATTAAAACATTCTTTTGTTCTGTAATTGCTACACTGATAGATCCCTCCCTCCCGCCATACATTTATTTACTTTGTCAAGCTGGTAGGATGTGAGTATGCACATATGTGTGTGTGTGTTGGGGTGTTGTATGGAGATAGAGGTGCTTTTTAAAAATTAATCTGAATTTGCTTGCCAAATATTCAAATACTAACTTGACCCCACCTACCCACCCACAGGGGATTTAACCTTGGGTGTTGTACTATTGAGACAGGGTCTAAGTTGCTGACACTGGCCTTGAACTTGTTATCCTCCTGCCTCAGCCTCCTTAGTAGCTGGGATTATAAGTGTGTGTCACAGTGCTTGACTTCAACATACCTACAGTTTTAAAAGCCACAGACAAAAATAATTGAGAATAAACTCTCTTGATTGCCTTTTATACTAAATCTCTGAGAATAATTAGAAAAGATTCATTATACCTCATAGGGCTGCAGATTTAGATTTCGTTCTCTAGGAATATCTTCATTAAGCATTTTTTGACCACTTGAGCCTTCATTTTCAGAATATACCTCATTTCAGCCTTTATCTTATCATGGAAACTATAAAGAGGAAAAATTTCCACATAGTTTTAAAAGTTTTTGATTCTTTTATGGAATTTAACTCAAATTCAGGAAAACTGAATCTGATGAGGTAGAAAATCTAAAAGATGTTGCCTTGCCTTCTGATCAAGCAGTTGTTTCTCAATTTGCAACCTAGCCTTTGTAAAGTATTTGAAAATGCTTTAGGTCTGCTGTGTTCTTATGACCCTACCTTTGTAGATCTTCATTCTCTCCCCCTGGAATGCCCCTCCCTTCCTCATTTACTTGGTCATTCCTTGTTCATTTTCCATGCCCCCTTGTAGAGTTAGCCATCCTTTTTGGTTATTCTCTTTACATTGTATCTTTGCTGTGATGCATATTACACATAGCTGTGCTTGTTTGTCCTTCAGTGCTAACCTTTAGAGACTGTCACCTAGCAGGTAGGTAGGTTAAATATTGAAAGGAAGTGTGAGTGATTGGGTATTATTTTCTGAAAAACAACAGCCATTTTCTATAGAATAAAAACTTATAATATTTGACATTAGTAGACACATGCTTTAATTTTTTTTCCAGAAGAAGTAATAATTTAATTTCTCAGTAAAAGCGAGGGTATATGTTTACGTTGCAGGGGGCATAGGAGAGAGTGGTAATAACGGTTCTCTTGGGTATCACACATGACCTTGTCCTCTTTATCATGGTCCCTCTACTCAGCTGATTTAATTTTAGTTGAACCCCTAGAGAAATGCTCTGGTTCTTTATGTAGAATGTAGAAGTCATAAATCTAATATATAGATCCTGACTGTATTAGGGTTTCTGGATTAAAACCAGCAAATAAGGAGCTAGAGATGTGGCTCAGTGGCAGAGCTTATGGTGAGCATGTGTGAGACCCCCAGCTCAATCCCCAGCACAAAAAACAAAAAAAACCCCAACAACAACTAAACAAAAAATATAGATGAGACTGCAGAGGCATCATGACATTATGATTGGACCAGTGAAGGCATTATGACTAATTTTTTTTTAATCTCAAGTATTATAAAATTAAATTCCTTAGTGTGTTGTCTGAAGTGTTGTCGTTTCGCTTCAGCTTGCAATTTCTCAAGGTGATTTAAAAAGACTTGAGTAGAATCATTAGTTTGTCTAGAAGTTTAGAATAATTGGATTAGAATAATGAATTTATAAGTATTGTGTGCCTGCTTAGTATTTAATACTTTTAGTAATATATAAAAAGTATGATTTTGACCTTGGTGTCAAGCAACCTTAGGTTTTTTTGATGAATCATTGATTCAGAATGATTTCTGGTTGTTTCTTTCCAACCCTGAATAATGTGGGAGGCCAAATAGAAAACTACATAGACCTTGGAGTTCTGATTTAGAATCATGGCTTAAAAAAAAATTAGATGATTTGTTAATATAACCTTGATATCTGTAGAATTCTTTTTGTTTTCAAAGTGGAGATAAGAATATGTACAACTTGCTATTTTTATTTTTGAGAAATAGTGACAACTCATATAAATCTCTCGACACAAAACAAGTATACTTAATGCATGTCTGAAAGATTGATGAGCAAAACTTTAAAACAGCAACCCACTTAGTACAGACCCTTGTTGGTAGATTTTATAATGGTGACTGCTTCAGTCTTCCCATATAAGATGAGGTGACTGTCTAATTTTGAGTGTTAAGAATAAGGTCCTTTAGAATAATACCATCATAGATAGCCTGTGGAGTCTTCTGATCAGTAGTGTCCACAGTAATGGTTTCAAACAAGGACTGGCTTGTTAGGATTGAAATCAGGAAGCACATATCTCAGAGATGGGCTAATCACACTCTGACCCTATCCCGCATGTGAGTTTCAGTTTATCAGCACAGACTGTGTCCCTTAGGACACTGTTTTCCAAGGCATTTGTGCAGCTTATTCTAGATGCCTGCGTTGTTAACTAATGGGGCATTTTGACTTTGCTAACCGCTTCAAATTGTTTACATTCTGTCTGGGGCAGATGACTGTTTCTTATCATACTAAATTATTTTCCTTTCTTGTCATTTTTTTTGGAAGTTAGTGCTTTGGAGCTGAGTGTTTCCCCTGCAAATTGAAAGTACAATTTTCCTGGGTGTGTCTTATTTTTATCCATTCCCTTTCCTACTACAAGGCCCTGACCTGCTTGGAGCCTTTCCTACTTGGTCACAATTGATCCTTTGTCCTTCAGAGTCATATAGGTCATAGCCACTGAGTTGATTCAGTGTTCAACAATCAAATATGATTCTGAGAAAGGATTACTTCCTTAGAATGGGAAGTGGGCAGCTGAACTGGGAAATGAAGCCCTGGCCATATTGAGGCATCATTTAGGGAGAGTTAATAGTAGTTTCAAAATTAGAGTTTGGATTAATAAAAGAAAAAGTAGGGCCAGTTACAAAATTGCGTAGTGGTTCAAATTGGCTGGTGTTTGATGTGAGTATTGCTGTTTTTTGCCAGAATTGCACACCTTTGTAGGTACTGTCTGTGGTTCAAGAAATTATGCACATTTTGCTGGGTATGGTGGCACATGACTGTAATTCTAATGGCTGGGGAGACTGAGGCAAGAGGATCACAAGTTCAAAGCCAGCCTCAGCAATTTAGAGAGACCCCTATCTCAAAATAAAAAGAGGGCCAGGGATATGGCTCAGTGGTTAAGCCCCCTGGGTTCAATCCGCGGTGCCATATATTTATAATTATACAAGAGTGATTTTCTAGAAGTTCATATTCTTCCTATGGGGATCTTAAATTTTTATTATATCCATAAGAATTTTACTAATAATGATGTCAATTTACTCTATTCATTCAGTCCCTTTGGCTTAGGATCCTAAACTGCTTTACATTAATTCTCATATCATTCCTTTGTGAAGCTATTTTTTAGTTGAGGTATGTGAGAACTTGCTTTAGTTTATTTAGTAGGTCACTTGCTGGGATGGCAAATTGGACCCAGAATTTGTGGTTCTGGGTTTTGTGTGTTTGGTCAGAGAAGTGTATGGTCTTTCTTCCTCGCTTCTTTTCCATTTTTTTTTTATTCCTATAATGGAGGAAATCATATCAAGCAAATAGCAAGAGAATTTTGGTCTTCTAAGAGGGGAGACTGTTTTGCCTCTAGGCGTGGCTTTCCTGCTTCTTGTCTCTGGATGGAGGGAGAAGGCTGAGTGAATGAAGTTCAGCATGTGAAATGGCCCAACTGTTTTTTGCATACTTTTTGTATTCTCTCTCTCCCCCTCTCCTTCTCCCTTCTTTCCCTCTCTATCTCCCTCTCTCTCCTGTTGGGAGAAGGTGAGTGAGAATTTTCTCTGTGCTAAGCTTATATGTGGGGCAGGCAGTCCAGTTGTTTTTACGGCTCATCAATTGCCACTTGCCTTTTGGGTAGGGGGCCAAAGAGAAGGAGGTGAAGCAGCCACTTTGGGTTAGGCTTGAGGGAACAGAGGAGTATGGGAAGGAGGATATTTCTCTATGTTTTCTTAGTCATAGGACTCTGAATCCCAAGTAGCTAAATTTAGCCCAGGTTCCTGTTGAAAGCATCATTTTTTTTGTATGTGAGTGTGGAGGGGCGGCAGTGAGGGGAGAACGGAAAACCTTTTTGTGTATCCTGCTCCATGAAGCCAATAAGGAAGCAGGAGGAGGTGAGGTTGCCATGGAGATGGTAGCTGTGTGCAAGGGGAGAGCAGCAGGGTTTAGAATTCCAGGAAGGAAGAGAGAGTGATGTCATCAGATTCCATGGACCAGCCCAGGAACCCCTGTGAGGTTGGTGGGGAGTTGGGTGTGTGTGGGGGGTGGCGGAGTGGGAGTTTGTGCAGGGGAACTGTGGCTTCAGTAAGGTGTGGGGAGTCCAGTTCAAGCAGAGAGGTTGGTTATATGAAATTGTGCTGATGATCTGCATTAATGCCTGGTTTTTAAAAAAAATCTGTAAATCATTCTGAATTTGCAGACTATTTTCTTTGTTGAAAATGATGTATTTATTTAACAAAAGAACACATCAGATGTAATAATGTGCTATCTTTTTGTACTTATATCCCTGTAGTATTTGTACGTGCCTCTATCCCTTGTATGTGAGGGTATTTTTGTGCATATTTTGGATATATAGTTGCCTTTGTATGATGCCTTTTATGGTATTTTATACAGTTAAATGCTTCATTAATGGCTGATTATGCTATTCATTTTCATATAGTTGGATGTATATAAGCAAAACACTTTTTATAAAAAGAAAATTGAAAAGCAGCTGCTTTTGTAGCAGCAAAGAAAACCGAGTATATGTATGTTTGTATTAATAGTGAGGGCAGATATGTTCTTTAGGTATAAATAAAAGGCTGACTTTAAAAAAATAATTAAACCTGTGCATCCAAATGAGTATTGTCCTTCAAAATAGTCACCTTGGCTCTGGTGATGTAACCATTGCGCAAAACATAAAGAACTCTCATTTGGAATCGGCTTCAGAGATACTCGAGTGATGGGGAAAACATTTTCAATACCTAACACTGATTTTCTTTTCAGTTAAAGAATACCTAACTTGATCAGGCACTAGGTCTTTGAATTAGATTTTTCTGATTTTGTGGTATTGTCAGAAAATCAAACCTGTGGTCAAATGCTCGAGGGAAGATATTTAAAGTCATATATTTAGGTTTGAGGGCGTTTCACTTTCAGATCAAGAGCTTTTGGGTTATATGATTTAGCAGTGATGTTTTGATTATGGTAGCATTTGAGGAATAAGAGTGTAGCCTTCCCAGTGCGACATCTTCTGAGGTGACCCATTTGTATTTATTTGTGCCTGTTGACTCTCTGGAATCAGGTGGTTCAGGTTTAACCCCCTGTTCTGCCACTCATTAGCTGACCTTGGACAAGTAGCATTGGTGCATTGGAGCATTGGTTTCCTCTTAAGATAAAATGGGCATGATAGTGCTATAAGTATCAGCCTTACAGTGTTGAGGATTAAGTAAGCTATTATGTAAAGCGTTTGGGCAGTTGATGTGTTCTTAATCAGAGCACATGATGATTATGACTAATAATTGTAATCTCTTGAAATTGCAGAATTATGAGATAGAAGGTGCCTGGAAGTAGTCCAGTAGTTCCAGGTCTGTATTAGTTCCAGATACCACGGAATCCAGGAAAGTGGGACTCAGGAATCTATAATTTTTAAATGATTCTGAAATGATTCAGATGATCAGCTAGGATTGGGAATTGCTCCATATAAACTGTTTGGAAGATGGCCCAAGCCCCAGAAGCTTAATCATGTCCTGGGAGATGCAAGAATCTTAGATGCCACCCAGACTTCTGAGGTGAATCTGAATCAGAATCTGCCTTTTTTTTTTTAATATTTATTTTTTAGGTGTAGATGGACACAATACAATGCCTTTATTTTTTTATGTGGTGCTGAGGATCGAACCCGGGTGCCAGGCGAGCGCTCCACCATTGAGCCACAATCCCAGCCCCAGAATCTGCCTTTTAACATGGTACCAGTGACCTGTCTTTATATTAAAGTATAAGAACCACTGTTTTCTTCTCTCATTGGAAATAATTGGGTGATAACTACAGGTTAAGGATAAGTTTTCTCAGTTATTTCCATTGCTGGAGAGAAGCAATCTGTCTAACTAGCATGTAGATGAGTACATACTCAACTTCCCTACCCTTTGGCCTAGGGATAAAGGCTTTTCTGGACTACGCCACTGTGTACCATGTAATGGAAAGAACAGAGTTACAATTGTGGCTCTGACTCTACCATTTACGGGCTGTTTGGCCTCGGTCCAGTTAACTTCTCTGTATCTCACTCTCTACTTGATAGTGGAGAAAAGTCCCGGATCACAACATAATGTCTCTAAATTATCTAGCACATTGCAGTGTCTCCATGAGTTAGTACCTTCCCTTCGCCTCTCCTTCAGCCTTCATTGGTAAATCTCTGTGGGAGCTCTGTTTGTTCAGAAGGGGCCGCCGCTTAAGTTTCTAGTACTATCCCATCTCTCAGCTATCTTGAGTACTTAATTGTACTCAAAGAAAACTATGTAGTTTTTTTTCTGTCTCCTTTTCCCTACAAAATACCTTTCATTGAATAGAGATGATTACCAAAGAGGGCTAAGAGAGGAAATCGGGTGATCAGATGATTTGGTAGAGGCACCTGTTTTATGAATTCCTAATAGTTGACCATATGTTTAAAAAGTTGGAGTTTGTGTTTTTTAAAACTTGGTCTCAATAAAAAAAGAAAATCCATAAAACTCTCAGATGTTTTCGCTGGAAGTTTTTTTTTTTTTTTTAAAGTCTTCTAGATTGATTCCAAGCAAGTATTAACATGGTGTTATTATTGAGATATATTGAGTTGTTAAGTAATGGGTATTGTCTTCTTTCTTACCAGGAAATCAGTACAAGAAGAAGTTCAGGGACTTGTTCTGGGGACGCCAGAAGTAGATGGCAGAGAGTTTAGGTCTTGGAGTTGACAGTTGTGGCCTGTAGGGCATTGGAAGCAGGAGCAGGATTATCAATATTCTTACATATTTTTAGATTTCTAGGTCTGTTTTTATTCAGCCTTTTAAACCTTAGGAGACTGGAGGGTAAAGAGAGGATTGTGAACTTAAAGCCTTATAATTAAAACAATTGTTACAATAATGGCTTTTTTTCTATGGGATAAGTACACTTTTAAGTGCCTTGTATATATTATGTGTAATCTTAACATCCTTGGAAAGTGTAAGCATAATCATATATTTTACATATTGAAAAATTGAGGTCCAGAAAGATTGAGTAATGTCCTAAGGGTGCTCTGCTAATAAGCAACAGAGATGGTTTGACCTCATGTTCAAGAACAGTGTTAGTGAAAAGACTGTTATAAAAGCTAAATTGAAATAGCTAATGGCATACAGCAATTAAAATTTATTGTTTTGTTTACATTGACTTTCAAAAAAAAGTTTTTTAGTTGTAGTTGGTACATTAATTTTATTTATTTATATATGGTACTGAGGATTCAACCCAGTTCCTCACACTTGCGAGGCAAGTGCTCTACCACTGAGCTACAGTCCCAGCCCCCTTACATCGACTTTTTTGGCAGAATTCTTAATTTAAAGTATGATATTCAACATGTTAGCCTATCTCAAAGGAATTTTTTGAGGATTACAGAATGATCCTCTGGGATATAGTTCCTTTATACTCTGAGGCTAATTAAGAGTTATCTTTTTGTTAAATGTCAAAACTTGTGAAGTCTTCTATTCAGTGGAACACTGGTTTGAATTGAATATCACAACACAAACTAATTTGTTGGTAGTTACCAATTGGTGTATTTAGTCATAATAAGTTTTCAGATAATCATGTCTGCTATTCAGATTCATATGCAGATAATTATCAATGATTGTGCAAAGTAGAGTTCATATTCTTAGATTTCTAAGTTCCAGTTGGAAAAACTACGAATTTGCAATTAGAAGTCTTGGGTTGCAGGCCTCTTTTTGTTATTTACTGCCTATGAAGCCTTGGACATGTCATTAAATGTAACCTCAATGAATCTGAACATGAGTTTCTCTAATCAGTCAAAAGGGAATATACTTGTCCCTCAGTTTCTGTGGATACTGGACTCCAGCACTCCATCAGATTCCAGAGTCCACTCAAGTGGCAGTATTTGTATGTAAACCTATGAACATCCTCCCATATATACTTTATATCATCTCTAGGTTAATTTATAATACTTAATATAAATACTTTAGTAAGTGGTTTCTGTACCATATTGTTTAGGAAATACTATGTGAAAAAAAGTCTGTACAGCCATAATTTTCCCCCTGATTTTTCATCTGTGGCTAGTTGAATCCACAGATGCTGAACTCATGGATATGGAGGGCCAACTGTAATGTTATCTAACAGGATTATTATGAATAAAAATATGTGTTTGACATCAAGTTCTGCCTCTTCCTCTTTTCTCTATAACCATAAAGACATTTGAAACCTTATGCTACTTGGCTTTCTCATCTGTAAGATCAACCTGTGTGTGAGTGTGGTACAGGGTAAGGAGGGTGTGTCTCAAAGAGTTGTAGTAGAATTGAGTGATTTGTGTGATCTTCTCAGAGTGTGTGATCCTGTGCTTGTCAGATCTGCTTATGATTTATATGTGGTGAAGTTTTACATATAAGTAAGGCATTGTGTCTCATTGATATTACTGTTCTTTAGCAGGGCTACCTCATTAAAGAATAGGCCCTGTGAAAGTCACTTTGCCTGTGTTATCTCAATCCTTGCAACAATCCTACAAAGTAGGTAGTGTTCTCTTTTACAAGGTGAAGAATTTGAGCCTGAGAGATGAATTAACTTCCCATAGTCATGGAGCTAATAAGTTGCTAGAGGCAAATTTCAGTTTGCTGTGATTCTGAGGACTGTACTTTCCCCCCATCCCTCACTAGGTAAGGAATTGTGACATGCCAAACTAGGCCATGGGCCTGTTAAGCCACAAACTGCCTATACTAAAAAAAAAAAAAAAACTATTAAGTAATTATATTTTTTAACACTGCACACCTGTAGTTAAAGTAGGGGAAGAAGCTGGTTTCGCTTTAGAATGCTTCTTGACATAGCAATAAAAGTTATTACTAATATCATTCTCTACCCTTGATTATGCATCTTTTTAATATTTTGTATGACACAATATGGTAATGCACTTAAAGCACTCCTGCTGTGTACTGAGGATGATGTCACCTCAAGAAATAAGCTTTTGTGATCATGGGAGTTGCCAGCTGAACTAGCCTCTTTTTTCATGAATGCCATGTTATATTTGAAAGAATAACTGACAGACTAAGATTATTCAGGCTTGAATATTTGGCAAACTCTTTATTAAAATAAATGAAGTGAGCCTGTAATGTCAGGGAAAACAGTGACAATATTTGTTTCCAATGATAAAATTTGAGTGTTTAAACCAAACTTAGAATTTTGGAAGACTGGTATCCTGGACTGTGAACTTGACAATTCCAGTACTTAAAGACTTTTCTGATGAGATTGATGGTCATATTGTTGAATGTGACCTTTTTGATATTAAATAATTAAATGTTTCACCATTTAGAAGATTTTTTTATTGAATCTGTACTTCATTTTGTTTTATTTTTTGAGGCAAGGTCTTGCTACTTTGCCCATGCCCAGCTCTATCTTCTGAGTTCAAGTGTTCCTCCTGCCTTAGCTGTAGTCATGTACAACTTCACCTGCGTGAACCTATATTTTATAAATGAACAATTCATAATGTTACTGAGTCATACTTAGGCAGAAAATCCTGGAAAGGACATGACAGACAAGTAGACTTTAATATAACAGAATCTGGAAAAATTTGTTGATGTGATTTCAGGTGCCATATTACAACTAAGCTTTCAGAAACTGTCACTTTTCAAGTTTTGGTTAGTATTAAAGAAGAAAGCCAAAGGTGTCTGAAGAAAACTATTAACACTCCCTCGTTTTCCAAATGTATATCAGTGGAATTGCAGATCTTCTTCATGTAATTCAACCAGAGTAACACACTGAAACAGATTGAATGGAGAAGCAGGTATGAGCATTAGCTGTCTTTTGTTTAAATTGAATTTTAAAGGTACAGTCATGTGCTGCATGATGGTGTATCCATCAGTGATAGACTACCTATGTACCAACTACATAGACTAGTTGTGTAGTAGGTGGTGCCATCTAGGTGTGGGTATACTTTATGATGTTCTTCCAAATAATGGAAGGCCATTAGCATTGGAGTACTAATGACTGGGGTTTTGGGTGGTTAACCCTGTCCCTGGTGAGAAAACTGTGAAGGGCTGGAGGGAAGCTGCTGGAGCAGTGAGACTATTGTTACAGTAATTTAGGCATGAAGTGACCCAGGCCTAAATTAAGGTGACAGCTTTTGCCATAGATAATAAAACATTTAACCAAAATAATACGATAACATATTGATACTCATATTGTCTAACATTCATTGTGTATTTTTAATATGCTAAGTACCATGTTAAGGATTTATATTATCTCATTTAATCGCCATATCATCCTGGAGGTAGGTACTGATATTATTCCTGCTTTTTTTTTTGATAAGTAAAAATAATACAAGTTAATTTTTGAAAAATTGTTGAAAATACAGATAGGAACCCACCCAGCCCCCAAACATAAAAACAAACTTATCAGTTGTCAAGAAATAGAATCACTGTAAATATTTTGGGTTAAGCCCTTTTAGACTTAAAAAAGTATATATATGTGTTATATGTTCCTGAACATGGGGAATACTGAATGTGAGGCTCCATGCTATTTTTTCCTTTGAAAGGATGGGCTGATCTAAATATGTAAGCTTCAGGGAGGTTGATGACATAGGCAAGTATCTACTTAAAATATCTATTAATTTGTGTATGCATTCTTATTAAACATTATATAAAGAAGTAATTTTGAAACATTTTACCTTTTGTTTTTTGGAAAAAAAGTTGATGTATTCTATTGCACCTGTATCTGTAAAGTTGCTTGGAATCATTCTAAATATTCAGTTTTCCAGGACAAATGTTGAGATATAGAACACTTTTGAATCAGTATCTGTTGTAATTACTGACAATTTTATCCCAAGTTGCAATTACCATTCAGATAATATTGGTAAGGTTAGTTTTTTCCATTTGTGCCATTTGTATACTTCATTGCTTTTTCAAAAGTTTTTGAAATGACAGTCACATAACAGAATCAACTTTTTAAAAGTGAACAATTTAGTTTCATCTGCATTCACAGTGTTGTACAGCCACCACCTCTGTGTAGTGTGGACATTCTTTATCATCCTCAAAAGAACCCCAAACCCATTTGTTAATCACCCTCTATTTCCCCTTCACTCTAGCCCTTGACAATAACCAGTCTGCTTTGTTTCTATGAATTAACTTGTTAAGGAAGTTTCATATAAATTGAGTCACATTACAGGTGTCCTTTGTGTCTGACTTCTTTCACTTAGTGCAGTGTACTGATATATGCTGCATTGTGGACAAACCTTGAAAACCTCTTTATAGCTGAAAAATACTTCTTTGCATGTATGAAAAATAAACCACAATTTGTTTCTCCTTTTATCTGTTGGTAGACATTTGGGTTGTTTTCGCCTTTTGGCCACTGTGAATAGTGCTCCTGTGAACCTGTGTACAGGTTTTGAGGACTTGCTCTTCTGTTCTTCTGGTAATGTATCCAGGAGTGAAATTGCTGGGTCATGTGGTAAAGCTTTTTATTTAATGTTTTGAGGAACTGCTGAACTGTTTTCCATAGCAGCTGCTTCATTTTACCTTTCTACCAGCAATGTACAAGCGTTTGCCAATTTATTTTTAATGAGGAACACAATAAGATGGGGAAGGTAGAGAGAAAATATGTGTGGCCTTTGAGTTTATTAGAGCTCTGTATCTCAGATTTTGCCTGATGGACTTATTAAATATTTATTTAGCATCACTTTAGCTCCAAGAATGAAATTTAGCTCAGGGAAATGTATCTAATCTATTTTAAGTGGTGAACAGACTAAGAAGTAAAGATCAGAGAAGCAAAAAGAAGGGAATTGAAATAGACTGTAAAGTTCCTTGAGGGCAAAGGCCCTAGTCATCTGTGTGCTGTAAGTATTTAATAAAGTACTGGCATGTCATAAGTTGTTTTGGGGGTTCTGGAGACTATCCCCATCTAGTGATTCACTAGGGCATACAGAACTCAGCACATAGTCATATTTATGGCCATACTTTGTAATAGTGAAAGGAAACACTAAGCAAATTTAGTTAATGCAAAGCGGGCAAAGGTGGAGTTCAGGGGAAGCCCAGCTTAAGCTTCCAAGGGTCCTCTCCCAGTAGAGTCACGCAAGACATACTTAATTTCTCCAGCAGAGAGTTTTGATGGTATTGTTTGCCTTGAAGCCTGTTAAGAGATTTTTATGCTGAGATGGCTGGGGATGGAGGGCTGTTGATACAGACAACCTACCCCTAGCACACACCAAAATTCTGGACTCTGAGTAGGACCACAAGGGTTGGCTGATAAAGCCACTATTACCAGTTCTGATTGCGCCCTCCCCAAATTGTAGGTTCTTAGTACCTTGCTTAGTTCCTAGGCCAAGCTTGCAGGCTGCTCTTTCTAAGGATAGCAGTCAGTTCTGCTCTGTTCTTTTCTGTACATAGATGTTTGGTTTCTTTAAAAATGTGTTGCTAGGTTCTGTGAAGAAAAATATCATAGTAGAGAGCCAGCTGGGACTTTAGGACCAGGCAGACCTGGATTTGTAATGCCATGGGAAAACAGTATAATTCTTCTGAGTCTCAGTTTCTTTACTGTAGAATGATATAACATAGGGTTCTAGTGAGAATTTAAAGTAATAATATGCATAAAACACTAATGTATGTCCTGTATATTAAGTGGCTGTTAGCATTTCATTTCAGTTCACATGAATCAAGAGAGAGAGACTATGTAGTAATTGGGACACAGGGTATTTAATATAAGGGATTATTTACCCTAGGAGAGTGAAGTAGTGAGGGATAGGTTTACAGGAAGTAAGGAGAAACCTAGAGAACAGCATGAGCAATATAATTGCAGATACAAACTGGGTACAGTGGCACATGCTTGTAATCCCAGGGATTTAGGAAGCTGAGGCAGGAGGATCATAAATTCAAGGACAGCCTTAGCATCTTAGCAAGACCCTCTGCAACTTAGTGAGACCCTGTCTCAAAATGAAACATAAAAAGGGCTGGGGATGTATTTCAGTGGTAAAGCACCTTGGGTTAAAAAAGAAAACCCACCAAACTCCACCAAAACCCAGATATGATTAAAATATAATTAATTTTTTTAAAGACAGAGAATTTTAATATTTATTTATTTTTTTTAGTTTTCGGTGGACACAACATCTTTGTTTGTATGTGGTGCTGAGGATTGAACCTGGGCTGCATGCATGCCAGGCGAGCACGCTACCGCTTGAGCCACATCCCCAGCCCAAAAATATAATTAATTTAAAAATATATTGCAACTACCCTGAGATAAACATCCAAAGAAGAGCTGCTCCCTCAGCATCCCCACCCTGACCCAGGAGCTAAAGATCCCTTTTGGAGAAGGCATGGCTGAATGGTAGAGAACAAAGTCCCTGTGGCCTCATAACAGCAGAGCTTGCTGGATATCTGCTTTTTAGAAGTCACTAGAAATTTTCTGTCTAGGTCACTGGGGAAAGCAGTTACAAGGAGAGTTTTCTCTCCAGAGGCACCCAGCACATGACACAACCAGAGGGCTGCTGGGGAAGCTGCTAGCTGTTGGCTACTGTGCACTGCAGGACCTCTAGGGGGAGGAAGCAGTGTATCCTAAAGGTGCTGCTGAGTGAGCACTGTGAAACCTGGAAGCAAAACCTTTTCCCCTACAATGTCACTACTGTGCCCTCTACTGTCGAAGTTTGACATGCATACTGGCAAAAGAGAAATATTTAAAGGATCCAGGTCCATTTTAACAGAGCAGGTAAAACCAGTAATTTGGAGCTGAAAGTCAGCTGATAACCAGCAGATGCATGAAATGAATATTTAATTCCAGATCCTCAGAAACCAGGAAAAAAGTGATAAAATTGGTGGAGATCTAAGAAACTTTATACTTAAAAACTTGAAGTTGGATCCTTATCTATTACCATATACAAAAATGAATTCAAAAAACAGATCAACAAGAGAATATAAGAGCTGACACCATAAAACTCATAGAAGAAAATGTGTGGTTAAGTCTTCATGACCTTGTATTTATCAGTGGATTCTTGGGTATGACATCAAAAACACAGGCAACAGGGCTGGATTGTAGCTTGGTAGTAGAGCACTTGCCTGGCATGTGTGAGGCACTGGTTTTGATCATCAGAACCACATAAAAATAAATAAGTAAAAATAAAGGTATTGTATGCTTTACAATTAAAAATTTTAAAAAAACCCATGGCAACAAAAGAAAAAAATAGATAAATTGGAAATTTATCCACAGATTGAAAAGGCAACCCACAGTGGAAGAAATCTTTGCAAATGACAGCTTTAATCAGGGATTAATATCTGTGGTCTGTAAATCCAACAACATAATATGACATATACAGTTCAACAACAGAAAAAACCAAACGGCTTAATTTAAAAATGGGCAAAAGACATTTGTACAAAAAAGACACCCAAATGACCAATAAATAATGAAAAGATGCTTAGTGTCATTAATTATAAGAGAAAACAAATTAAAGCGGCAATAAGATAACATATGTCAGTTAGGATAGCCTTCCTTTTTTTTTTTTTTCCCTAAGTTATTGATGGACCTTTATTTTGTTCATTATTTATATGCGGTACTGAGAATTGAACCCAGTGCCTCACATGTGCAAGGCAAGCGCTCTACCACTGAGCCACAACTTCAGCCCAGGATAGCTATTCTTAAACAAAATACAAGTGTTGGGCAAAGATGTGGAGAAATTGGAATCCTGTGCATTGCTGGTGGGAATGTAAAATTGTGTAATTGCTGTGGAAAATGGTATGGTAGTTCTTCAAAAATTTAGAGTTATGGATGACCCAGCAATTCCACTTCTGGGTATATACCCCAAGAACTGAGAGTAGGACTCAGCTGGTATCTGTACAACGGTACACCGTATACTCAGCAGATTTACTCACAATAGTCAAAAGATAGAAACAACCCAAGTATCATTGCATATATATAGTGAATAATAAGCAAAATGTGATACACACACACACATACACACACACACAATGATATATTATTAAGGCTGAAAAGAAATTCTGACACATGCCACAGTGGGGATGAATCATGAAGACATTATGGTATGTGAAATAAGCCAATCACAAAAGGACAGATTCTATGATTCCACTCATGTAAAGTATCTAGAGTAGTCAGGTTCATGGCGACACAGAGTAGAACAGTGTTTGCCTGGGAGTGGAATGAGGAGGTACTGCCCGCGGGGCAGCTGAACTTAAGGTGGGTCGCTCCTGTAAATTTCCAGGGACACCAAGTAAAACACAAACACACACACTTTATCTTTAAACAAGCTTCAGAACAGCTTCTCCACTCTCGGCCTCAGGCTCCCTAAATGGGAGAGCAAGAGGCTGGCGAGGGGAGTGAGCATGTTCAGAAGTGGGCTTTTATTGGGGAGGACCCTTGTTCTTAGAAAGTTCCAACCGAAAAAGGCCAGAAGGGGCAGGGTTACAAGAGACAGATGAGTGTAATTCAACCCAAGGGCGAATCGCCTACATCTGAAGACACGCCCTCCACTTCCTGAACCAGGACGACTCCCAGATCTATACACCACGTAGTGATGGTCAAAGCCTCTCGCTTTAGTGTGGGAGGCGGAGTCATTCAGAGTGGCTCCCCACAAGGAGGGAGTTAGAGTTTATTGACCAGAGAGTTTTTAGTTGGGAAGACAAAGTTTTGCAGATGGGTGATGGTGATGTGAGGTGATGATGTGAGGTGTCCCTGATGCCACAGAAATGTGTAGGTGAAAATGGTAAATTTCATAAAAAAAGAAAAGAAAAAAAAAACCGAAACTGCTGAAGAACATTTATGTTAGCTGGAGTATCCCTTATCCAAAATGTACTCTACCAAATGTGTTTTGGACTTGATATTTCTTTTTATATGTTGGTCTATTTGCATATACATAACAGGATATTTTGGGAATAGGATTCAAGTATAAATGTGAAATTCATTTATGTATGCCTTATACACATAGCCTAGAGGTAATTTAGCATAATATTTTTAATAATTTTGTACATGAAACAGAGGTTGGTTGTTGGAATTTTCCACTTGTGGTGTTTTGTTGTGCTTAAAAAAAAGTTGAATTTACCACTGTCATGTATAAGTAAAAAAATTATTAAAAAAGTTAAATTTAGACCATTTTGGATTAGGGATACAGTACGATCTTAAACCTTAAATGGAAGGGGTAAATTAAGGGAGAATTTTATTTCTTATTTATGTATTTATGACTTTTGTTATCATGATTGAATTTTAATTAAGATAACAAAAGAACAGAATGGATTTGTACAGGAAGTTTAAAAACAGAGAGCATTGAGGCAGATAGGTGATGTATGTCTATTATCTCATCAGTTCAGGAGGCTGAGACAGGAGGATCACAAGTTTGAGGCCAGGCTCAGCAAATTAGCAAGGCCCTTAACAATTTAGTGAGACTCTGTCTCAAAATAAAACAAAAAGGACTGGGGAGGTATTTGTTTTTAAAGCAATTCTGGATTAGATCCCTAGTACGAAAAAACCACCCCCAAGGAGGGAGGGAAGAACAGAAGTTCATGGATTAGACAAAGGGGAAAGAAAGGAATGGAGGGAGGATGGGAATAGGAAAGACAGTAGAATGAATTGGACATAGCTTTCCTATGTTCATATATGAATATACCACCTGTGAAACTCCACGTCTACAACCATGAGAATGTGGCCCTAATTAGAATAAGTTATATTCCATGTATGTATAATATGTCAAAAGACATTTTACTGTTATGTATATCTAAAAATAACAAATAAAAAAAATTAGCAGGAATAAAGGTTTAAAAAAAACAACAACAAAACACCCCATCCCCCAAACAGGTGTTAGCTAAGCAGGGACTGATGCCAGCAGAGTGGACTGCAAACTGTATGAGTACGTATTATGTGTCACAAAAGGCAGAGTTTCTGTGGTCACCTTAGTGGTAATCACAATTTGTCTTCCAGTACTGTAACTGATCTACATAGTTTTTGACAAAAATTTTTTAACATGGCTTTGTTGGTCTTGAACCAGCAAAAGGGCTCAGGCTGTCCTTCTGCCGCTATCCTCTTGCATCAGCCCTCAAATAGCAGGGACAACAGGCATGAGCCACCGTGCCTGGTTTTAATATCACTAAATTTTATCCAGTATTTGAACATCTTTAATGGGGCCAGTTGACCATTTGACACATATAAGTAACTAATATTAGAGTAAGCTAAGAAAAATTAAGGATTGACCTGTTGGAAATGTGCTATGTTGTAGGATTTAGACCCATAGACTTCACAATTTCTCAAAGTCATTTGCAGCTAATAGACAAGGGAGTGGGGAAGGAATTATTATTATTTTTTAAGAATTTTTTTCTTTTTAGATCTACATGACAGTAAAGTGTACAAGATAATATAAATTCATTTGACCAGGCAGTAAGTCACTGAAAAATCTGAGCTTCTCCTTTGCTCAGTTGAGTTTATAGAGGACAGCATCATTTCTTACCTTTCCTTGCTTCCTTTGATGTTCCTCTCCTAAAATTGTAGAATGGCATGAATTTAATTTTTCCTATTTTCAGTATTCTACTTCCCCTTCCATTTCTTGAAACCAGGTTGATTTTATCTACACAAATGAAAAGCAACAGGTAGCCTTTTGGATTTGTGTTTTTTAATTGCTTAGTTTAACTTTGTTGTGCATTTCCAGCTTTCTATACTCTGCTCTTGTTCAACCTTCATCAGTGATACTGGCTAGTCAAGAAATACTAATGTAATAAATCTCTGATGCTCAGCATGTGATCTGTTAAGCAGGTAAAGATTGGTAAGGTGGAATTTTTCATGGTGCTTCATTTCAGTTAGTATTTTATTGATCTCTGTTTGGGATTTATGGCTAGCATATCATATCACAACTGTAATTGTGTTGTGTTTTGATCTTTGGGGTTAAGTCCTCTTAGTACCCCTCTCAATAGTATTTTAAAAATGCTTAAGAAAAATGGTACCTTTTTCTTCCTCCTATGTGCAGTATTCTAGGTAATTTTACCAGTATTTCTTGCAAATATATTAGCTAATCATTCAGAAATAATGAGGCATTTTTCAGAAAACATTTAGAAAATAGGCTTATCTTATAATTATTAAGAATAAGCTCCTTAATGGCAAGGGTGCTGGCACTTTGCTTGACATAAAGCAAAACACACAGTCCACTCTTTCTGATTGAATGAAGTGTTCTTCTGCTTAAGTGAAGTTTTCAAACCTCCAGGCTTATATATGGAGCTTCAGAGGAGTCAGTGAAAAACATTAAAGTCACTTCTCTTGGCGTCCACTTGCACATGTGTAATCCACTGCAGTTGCTATATGTGACAGTTACTTAGGGATCCTTGGGTTTTGCTTTTGCATATCCACTAAACAGAAGCTTCTAAACAGGTTTCATTGCTGAGTAGCTACTAAGGATAGCCATGGTCGATTGATTCATCCTTCCTCCCTTCCTCTTTCCCTCCCTCTTTCCCTCCCTCCCTCCCTCCCTCTTTCTCTCCTTCCATCAAACCCAGGACCTTGTGCTTGCTATCACTGAGCTACATCCCCAGCCTTTGCTAGTTGTGATCCTCCTTCCTCAGTTGCCTGAGTAGCTGGAATTACAGGTATGTGCCACTGTGTTCAGCCAATTTCTTTATTTTATTTTATTTATTAAAAAAATTTTTTTGAGTGGCTTCTGTGTTCAGGCAGAATTAGTTTCTAAGCCTTTCAGTCTTAGTAAAGCCAATATTGCTTGCTTATAGGTACATAGCTACTAAGCTCTTCCCTCTTAGGAGTTTAACACATATGATTCTCTATCCCATCTCTTAGCTTTCTTTATAATTCCATCTTTGTTTTCAGTGTTAGTTGTTAGTTTTACTAGACCTGTAGATCTTTGGACCATCATAAACAGCTGAGCCTGGGCCTGAGAAATGTTGTTGTTATTTTTTTTTTTTTACTGGTTGTTACAAGTGGTAGAGGTATTGGGTATAGAATTAAGACCTAAGTCTGAAGGCAGCTCAGCCACTAGCAGTAAGGATTTGGCTTTGAGTAAATAATTTAAACTCTTGGAAATTTAGTTTTGTTGTCTGTAAAATGAGATTGATAAAACTTGTTTCAAGCATTGTGAAGACTAAATGAGATTATATAAATTTGGTTTTGTAAGTTATAAGGCACTTGGCAAATTGGAAATATTGGCAATTTTCTTATATTAGTAATATGCAAAGTTATACATCATGCATTTTATATTTTGTAAAATTTAAACAATTCAGACCTTCCACAAATCCTGTTCTCTTAAAAATTTTATTTTTAATGCATTATAATCATTTAAATTAGTGGGTTCATTTTGATGTATTCATAGGTGCATGTAACAGTTTTCTTCATCTCAGTCCCCAGCACATCCTTTTTCCCTTCCCTCCTTTCTCCCCTTGATCTCCTTCCTCTGTTGGTCTTCCATTTATTTATTTATTTAAAAATATTTTTTAGTTGTAGATGGACACAATACCTTTATTTTATTTATATGTAACCCAGTCCCTTACATTTGCTAGCAAGCATTCCACCACTGAGCTACAACCCCAGCCCCCATTTATTTTTAATTGGTGCATTACAGTTATATATAAAATTGGAATGCATTGTGATATATTTATACGTGCATATGGCTTAATTTGGTCAACTTCATTCCCCAGTTTTTCCCTTTTCCCTTCCTTCCCCTGTCCCCCTTGGTTCTTTCTCCACTTCATTTTACTTATCTCCCTCTTATTTTCAGATCCTATTGTTTTTGCTAGATGTAGCCAGTGTTAGAGGTTTGTTGTATATCCTTCTAGATATTTCTTATGCATTTCTTTACTTTTTTATATGCATGTAAAAATAATGATTTTTGTATTGTGGTTTTGAAAAATAAAACACTTTTTTGCTGTCATTAATATGAGATCATAGGTATTTTTCTTTTAAAAACATATACATGGGATATTGAAACTATTTAATAATTGATAACTGTTTCCTTATTAATGGAAATTGAAGTTCTTTCTATTTTTCACTGTACTGAAATGAAAATCTTTGCACATGCTTCTTTGAACATGTGCAAATGATTCTCTAGAGTAGATAAATGTGAAATTGTGAGAAAGTATATTGCACTCAATATTTTTGCCAAACTGCATTTCAAACTGGTGATCCCCAAATACTTGCATTCCTATTAGATATGAAGGTACCATTTATGTACTTTCTTGCCAGTTTGAGATATTTTCATTTTGGTTTTTGAAGATCTCATGAGTGGAAATGTATCTCAAATCTAAAAGAATGAACACAGGCAGCATGGCTTGTGAGCACAAACAATATAAGTGGGAAGAATTTAATTATTCATTAATAGGAAAATAGTACAGGAATAAATTGACATATTTTATAAGAAAATACTAAACAGTAATCAAAATTAGTTTTGTATAATGGTATTTATTCATGAAGATGAGTCTCATGAAGATGAGTGTTGAGCAAAAAGAGAAAAAAAAACCAACAAATTACTAGAGAATATATACAATAAGACCCATGTCTGTAAAACTCTGAACTATTTGAAAATTAATGTATTTGTGAGAGACAGGTATTTATGTGGTAAAATTTAAAAGGAAAATGAGCCATTTCTTAAAGTTACAGGCCAGTGAGAGGTGCAGGGAGTTTCTGAGGCCCAGAGAGTTACCAGTAGTCTTACCTGAGAGGCAGAAATACAGAACACAATGCCTTGCCAAGACAGGGGAAAGAGTAAATCCATTTCCTGTGACACATCTTTGTGCAACCTTTTACATCCATCTTTCCATTAAAGTTTTTGACAATATTGGCCTGTAAGAAAGTGATTTTTTTTTTATAGTTTTCTGCATTGAACCCTAGGATATTGTAGAATATTGTTTCTATGCTAGATGTTCTCTGGAAGTAATGAATAATAAGTTTTTGGAGTTTTCAATTACTTTCTTAATTATAAAATCCCTTTCTAAAAGAATCTTGAAATAATTACTGTAAAGGAATAATATAGAATGGTTATTAAGAGGAAACTTGGCAAAATAGAAAGGATAGGGCTCTGGGGGCCAGCAGAACAGGGTGGCAGTTTGTTTTTCCTGTTTAATATCTGTGTTATTGAGACACTTGCTTACCTTCTCTGACTTCCTAATGGTAGGAAACACATTCTTATGTTCCTCTATGTTATCTCCGACTCTTCACTACTTTCTCTTCCCCTTCCGTTCCTTCTGGAACCACACTGCTTAGTTGTTCAATATATGCTGGTCATCATCATCTCTGTCATTAGTATTGGTGGGGAACGGTATTGAAGTAAATTTACTTGTTGATTTTGGGGGCCTTGTTCTTTTATTATATTCTAAGCTGTATGTATCTCCAGTGTGCATCTGGGTGTGGTGGTGCACACTTGTAATCCCAGAAACTCGGGAGGGTGAGGCAAGAGGATTTTAAGTTTGAGGCTAGCCTGGGTAACTAAGCAGAGACCTTGTCTCAAAATAAAAAATAAAAAGGGCTGAGTGACAAAGCTCAGTGGTAAAGCACCCCTGGGTTAAATCCCCAGTAATCCCACTCCCCTTGTTTCCCCAGTGTGAAAGCAACCAAAATGGCTTACCTATTATTGTTATATTTAAACAGCAGATTTAATGAGAATTAATTCAGAGATCTCTAATCTCACCTCTAAGAAGTATTTTGAAGTTTCCAGGTTGCATATATATCACCACTATTCAATTCCAGAATATTTCTATCATCCTCCCCCAAAACCCCACTACCTATTGTTAGCAGCCATGCTCATTTCTACCCCCTGATCTCTGGAACCACTAATCTGTTTTCTGTCTCTATGAATTTGCCTAGTTGTACATTTCCTATAAATATAATTATTTAATTTGTGGTCTTTTTATGTCTGTTCTTTTTCACTTAGGATGATGTTTTCAGGGTTCATCCATATTGTGTTAGTATTTCATTCCTTTTAAATTGATGAATAGTATTCAGTTATGAATGTACTAATAGTATTCAGTTATGGATGTACTGTGGTAGACATTTGGATTGTTTCTGCTTTTTGATTATTATAAAACAATGCTGCTATGGGCATCCATGCACAAGGTTTGTATGGACATATGCTTTTGTTTTTCTTGGTTATATACATTAGTGTGGAATTGCTGGGTCTCATAGTAACTCTGTTTGACATTTTTGAGGGACTACCCAACTGTTTCCAAAGCAGCTGTACCATTTTACATTTCCAGCCAGGAATATATGGGAATTTTGATTTTTCTATATCCTCACCAGGGCTTGTTATTGTTAGACTTTTTGATTGTAATTGTGTGGGTGTATCTGTGTGTGTGAGTGATCTCAATATGGTTTTGATTTGCATAATGGCTGATGGTGTTTAGCATCTTTTTGTTTACAGTGCTTACTGGCCATTTGCTTATATGTTTTGGAGAACTGCCTATTTAGGTCCTTTCTCTCTCTCTCTCTCTCTAACTCTCTGTCTCTGTCTCTGTCTCTCTCTCTCTCTCTCTCTCTGTATGGTACTAGGGATTGAACCCAGGGCCTGGCATATGCTAGGCAAGTTACTCTCCAGTGAGCTACTTTCCCAGCCCTCTTTTCTCGTTTTTAAATTGAATTATTTTACTTTTTATTGTTGAGTTGCAAGAGTTCTTTATATATTCTGGATATACATCCCTTATCAAACATATAATTTGGAAATATTTTCTCCCATTCTGTGAGTTGTCTTTTCACTTAATGGTGTCCTTTGATGTACAGAAGTTTTAAATTTTAATGACACTTAATTTGTCCCTTTTCCTTTGTCACTTGTGCTTTTGGTGTCATATTGAAGAGATTGTTGCCTAACCCAGCCAAGGCTTATGGTTTAAGAATTTTATAGTTCTGGGTATGATCTACTTTGAGTTAATTCTGTACATGTTATGGGTTAGGATTCCAACTTGATTTTTTCACATGTGAATATCCAGTTGTCCAGCACCATTTGTTGAAAAGACCACTCTATTGACTTCTTGGCACCATTTTGAAAAATTAGTTGATCATAACGATAAAGGTTTTTTTCTGGACTTTGAATTGTGTTCCATTGGTTTCTTTGTCTGTCCTTATGTCACTATCACACTGTCTTTGTTTTTAAAAAAAATATTTAAAAAATATTTTTTATAGTTGTAGATGGATATAATGCCTTTATTTTATTTATTTATCTTTATGTGGTGCTGAGGATTGAATCCAGGACCTCACATGTGTTAGGCAAGTGCTCTACCACTGAGCTACAACCACAGCCCCCTCACACTGTCTTTTTTTTTTTTTTTTTTAAATGGAGCTGGGGATTGAACCCAGTTCTTCCCACATGCTAGCCAGGTGCTCTACTTCTGAGCTACATCCTTAGCGCTTTTTAATTTTTTGAGACAGGGTCTCACTAAATTGTCCAGGCTAGCCTTGAACTTGTGATCCTTTTTCTCAGCCTGGGATTGCAGGCATGGGCCACCGAGCCCAGCTCATACTCTCTTGAGTGTTGAAGCTTTTTAGTAAGCAAAAATCAGAAACTTAAGAGTCCTACAACATTTTTTTTTTCTTGCTCAGTATTGTTTAGGTACTCATAATTTTTTTTTTTTAAGGCAGTTAGCTTCAGTGGCTGAAGGAATCTTTACTAATTTATAAATACTAAAGTACCCAAAATACAGAATTAGGACTTGGATTTCCTTTGATTGAATCAGTGACTAAAAGTCATTTCTGGTTATGTAACTATCTATTTACTTACACATTCTTTTGGTGTCTATTATGTATTCGACATTGCACTAGATTTTTTGGAAACCATGATGAACAAAACACAGGGGCTCTGTAGTGAGTTTAAATTGACTCTTGGCACTCTAGTTTTTCAAGGGAGTGTGGACTTTCAACTGTCAAAGAAATGAAGATAATTCTATCTTGATGTATCCACCATTAGGTGGTTATTATCTTGGCATATTTGAAAATCCTATCAGCCCATATTCCTCTGTAATAGTTGTTCTGCTAGGATTGAAAATACAAATGATGGGAGCAGAGATGAATGACTTTGAGAAGGTGCGTTGAGCACTTTAGCAATGACAAAAGCACCAGCATGTGTACATCTGTTTCTTCCCATTTAATAGCTCCCTTGAAGGCAAAGGCTGTGTTTCATTCCTCTTTCTTATTCCTTCATTCCTCTAACAATGCTTAGAAAACCTTAGTATTCAGTATATGTTGATGGAATGATCAATTGGGTCAAGTAAGCCATAAATTAGTGCTCATGCTGTGTGACTTTAGACTAAATTAGTGTTTGCATAGCTTTTATTGACTAGCATCCTTACATTCAAGAATCTTGATTTAGTGGTTTAATGTAAAGATGAGACAGACACTTAATAACCTTTAAAAAATAAGATTAGCATCATAAAGTAAGCTGCATAATCTAAGTAAATATTGACATACACACATGTTAGAATCACTTGAGTCCAGAAGATGGTACAGTTGGTAGGAGAAGTCTTGAGTAGAATTTCATTTAGATTTAAAAGAACTGAGGAAAACCAGGTTAATGTCGAGGAGGAGCTAACATTTTGCAGGTCAAGAGGCAATTCTCAACAGGATGCTGCTCATCCCTTTTCTGACCAAAGGACACATGAAATTTTTGTGGAAGTTTTCTGTTTTTCTAGTGTGTGGGAATGCTACTGATATTCAGTGACTAGGGGATGGGTTCCTAAAGTCCCATGATATCAAGTTTGAAATTGTTCTGTCCCACGTTTCAGTTGCACCTGCTGGGGATAGACAGAGAAGGAAACAGATTTAGCTGCACAAGAAGGGAAATAGTGTATATGAATAGTGTTCCTGCGCAGATATTTTTTTTCTGTTTTTGTTTGTGCCATTGTAGACACTCAACTGGGATGGATAGATGTAGTTAGGTAGGATGGAGTGAATACATCAATGGAACATTTAAGAAATTGAGAAAGTGTATATATTGATAAACTTGGGTGAATTTGATTATTCTAAACATTTTCTTTGCTCTTATAGTTTGATTTTTTTTTTCCCTTTTCTTTCTTGTAGAACGAGCCTCTAACCCCAGGTTATCATGGATTCCCAGCGCGGGACAGCCAGGTTGGTTTCTATTGTTTATAACTCAGATGGAGGTGTATATATATTTTATCAAAAGATGTTATGATAGCCATTCCTGAAATTACTTACTTTGGAAGGTAACACAGCTTGTTTCAGCAATAGATTTGCTTTTAGGGATATAAAATATATTTCTCGGGGGCTGGGGATAGAGCTCAGTTGGTAAATTGCTTGCCTCACATACACAAGGCCATGGGTTCAATTTAAAAAAAAAAAAGTACATATTTCTCAATTCTAAAAGTATTACAATCATGTTATTAAAATTACAGATGTTAAGGGAAAACAATCACTCAAGGGCAGTAATGATTGCTTTTATTTTTTCTTCTCTGGGCTGTATAATAATTTTTAACCTGGTCTTCTTGATTCCTCATAATTCTAAATGCTGAACTTGTCTTTTTATTTTCTGTCATTTAGCCTCTGCCTGCATAGATTTTTTGAGTCTTTGTAATAATCTGCAACAAAAAAATTCCATTCTCTTCCTCTGGGGGAATTTTTCAGCCTTATGGTTTTAATCAGAAAGCCTTCAGAGAGTGAACTTTCTACCGCCCTTCTTTGTTAGATGGGGAAAAATGGAAAAAGCTGGGCAGAGTTACCTTCTCTGGGGCAAGTGTGTAAAATGTCTTCCAACTCTTCTTGCTAGTTGAAGATGTTGAGCAGATGAGGCTGAAACAGAGTTAAGACAGAGGAACAAATAAGGCTGCCCCTTGGAGAAATGTTGCAACTTAAGTCAACTAGTCTCTGAATGAAATTTATCTCCTTGTTGTTTGGGATATTGCCCTTCTTCAGATCTGAAAGGATAGCTCTTAGAAATATCTTTGAATGCCTGTGCATGTTTCCTTATAGGGTTGTCCAAAAAAGCCACCATTGTTAGGCTTGTCCAAAGGAACATGAGTCATTATAGTGCTAAACAAAAAATTAACACAGTTCCTCTTTCCAGAAGTTTATTGAATCTCAAGTTTCTGAAGCTAATCTTAAAAACTAGGATAATCAGTAGTCACCTATTTGGAGGCCTTTCATTTTTGAGAATATTTACCCAGTTCTTGCATTTTTAGTGCCTAGGTTGGCATTAAACTTACCCCAAGAAGGCTATGAAGAAGGGGAAGAGAAAATATTGTTCATCTTGTTGTTCATCCCCCAATGGGATCATCACTGCTGAGATTGAAGATGAAAGCTTTAGGAGAAAGATATGGTCATTTACTCCAAAGTCAAAGACAATATAGACTTTTTGCTTGTTTGTTTTTCTTTCTGCTTTGGGTCTGTTCCAGAGCTTCTCTAAGCTGTGAAACTTATGCCCTTTGATAGTAGTTTTGTATCCTGGCTACATCAGAAAGATTGATTCCTGGAGATTCACCCTCCAGAGAGTCTGACTGAGTAATCCTAAGATTGGGCTTAGCCTTCAAATATTTAGAAACCCCTACAGGCAATTATGCTATGCAGCAGAGGCTGAGAACTGCAGTCCTAGGGGCTACTTTGAAGGAGTGACATTTCTGTTTCATCCTGTGCTTTTTCACTTAGGACATGTAATATACAAGATCATGGTCAGCCTCTTAATCTAGCTTTACATCAATGCAAATATTTCATTGTTCATAAAATTTTGCTTATCTTGGAATAAGGAGGTAAAGCAAACTGATGTAAAGTGTAGAAATAGACTTAAACTGACTTTAAAAGGATCAGAAAGGATACTAAGGCTCTGTTCTTCCTGTGGGAATTAGAGATCAATGAGGAACTGAGGGAGGCAGTTAATAGGAATTTGTTAAAACACAAAACGAAATCTTTTTGCTTGGAACCACTTTATTTTTCTTTCCTTTTGTGGTAGGGACCTCCTCCTGTAACCTGCACATTCATCACTCATCCTCTGTCTGCTGTAGGCCTGTGCAGACCCTTTGCCATGGTTTAAAGCTGCTGATTTACTTTGAGACACATTCTGATGGTGACAAGTTTATTTTCTTGGGCTCTATTTTGTACTCCGATTGGATCTTTGAATTGGAGATCTTAGAGTAGTGCAAATAGGCAAATATTGAATAGCTGCTTGTTGTATTTGATGAATACAGAATCCAAATGAGTACTGCTAATTAATGTGCTTAACCTTGTGAACTCTCATTTTGTGCTTTGAGATTTGGGAGGCATTTATCAGTGTGAAACACTGGTCACTGAACAGCCTGAGCTAGGCAGGAACTGAACTTGTGATCTTTACATCTCCCCAGTGTGGTTTTGGCTCAGCAAATCCAGGAGCCAGGGAATGGGATGTAGGTGAATTTTAATTGTGACTATATTTGCTTTCTTTATTCTGTTGCTATTCCATTCTAAATAGATAGGAACCATTTTCAGACAAGATTTTATTTTTTAAAATCAGCATTTGATGGTGATTTTAAAAGATAAAAATTACAATCTTTCAATTTTTGCAAAACACTTTGGTCAGTATTTTCTTATGTCATCCTTCTAGTTACCTTTTGAAATAAACAAGGCAGTGTTCCCTTTGGAAGGACAAGGAAATTGAGTCACATAGAGGTAAAGTGACTTTTCAAAACTGACTGTTTAAAGTTAGTACCTGAAAAGGGGCTTAAACTTACCTTCTGTTTGAGGCCTTTGACTCACCCAGGGGAAGTATGGTCATTTGAGAATGTGTTCACTTACTCACATTATTTTACTTCTGGGAGTCAGCAACTGCTGGCTAAAAATCACTGCGTGTTAAATTCACTAGCACTAAGTGGGCCAGCATCTCATTGTTGTAGTAACTTGTATGTTACAAAAGCCCTTAGTAACACATTTGAATTAAAAACCTGTGAAGAAAAGGAAGAAAAGTCCCATCTTCCACCTTGTAGAGGTTTTGCTTTTTTGTTCGGGGTCACCTCAACCTTCTTTCCTGAGAAGTTAACAAGCTTTCTGGGCTGGCCATTTGCCACTTTTACAAAGCACTCCATATGCTTCTATGCTGGCTGATGTGCGCTCTCTGTGGAAGTGGAGGAGACACACCTCCTTCCAGTTTTATAGAAATAAAAACCAACTCTGAAAAGCTGTAAATGTTTAAAGCCATGCAGGATTTTTAAGTTGATGATACTGTGTGCTTAGATGCCTAGCTTTGTGTGTGTGTGTGTGTGTGTGTGTGTGTGTGTGTGTGTGACTTATGTGCATGTGCTTATGCATCTTCTCAAGTATTGATTAAGGCTAGAATATTTTGTGGGTTGGAATTATTTTTTAAACGGAAGAATATTTGTGTGTATTAGCTTAGGAGTTTTTATATAGAAAAGGTAAGAGAGCAATCTGATTAGAAGAGGGTTTGGTTCTGCAGAACAAGCTTATTTATTTTAGAAAACAGTGGGGGTCCTAACGCTGGCCCCTTGTCACCTCTTGGTACTATAACTTTATATCTTTTATTATTAAGGTGACCATATACACTTATCATTCAAGTTGGGGCACGTTTGAGAATAAAAAATTGGCCCTAGTAGTTATGTTGAAATAGTCCAAGGCCAACTGGGATGTATGAAATGATAGTCAACCATAGCTGTAATTAAAGACATAATGGTCAGTGTTCTCTTAGATGGTGTGATCAAGAGTGGTAGGTCACTAAGGATTAATCTAAACAATTGGTTGAAGTGGGAAAATAATTTAAAACTTATTTTAACTTAAGAGCATTTTATTTTAATTTGAGCAACTATGTTTACTCTAATAATTTGATAGGAGGTCAACACTTTTTATATGCATATAAATCTATTGAAATTCTATTAGATTAAAAAAATCTTTTTTTTGGCATATCATATCTTTACAGAGTGTCATCTATGAATTCTGAATTTTTGTTGTTGTTGTTGTTGTTTGCTGGTTCAGTTTAAAAAATGTCATTCAAAGCAATCTGGGTGAAACTGTTATGTTTTATATATGCCCCTTCTTCTTTTTAAAATATTTTGTTTTAGTTGCCTGTACCTTTTATTTATTTACATGCGGTGCTGAGAATCAAATCCAATGCCTCACACATGCTAGGCAAGCGCTCACCACTGAGCAACACAACCCCAGCCCCTCCCTTCTTCTTCTTCTTTTCCTCTTCCTCCTCCTCCTGTTGCTGCTGTTGCTTGTACTGGGAATTGAACCCAGGGCCACTTCGACTGAGCTACATCCCCAGCCCTTTTTATATTTTTGAGACAGGGTCTCACTAAGTTGCTTAGAGCTGAGTTGCTGAGGCTGACTTTGAACATGGGATCCTCCTGCTTCAGCCTCCTGAGTCGCTGGAATTACAAGTGTGCACTACTATATACAATTTATATTTGCCCCTTCTACCCAGTATATATTTATGTATATATTTAAATTAAATGTAGACAATTTAATTTGACTGAGCAAAAATTTTTAGTGTCTTATTAAGTGTTCATAAAGCATTCAAATCTGAGTTTTTTCCAAGGAAACTTGTCTATTTTATGGATTATATAGTATTTAATTGTATAATTATAAAAACTTACAAATTGTATAAACAGGTTGGTGATAAACAAGTGATTCTCACTTCTCAGCTACTGGGATAAGAAGGCTTAGGTTAGATATGATAGAATTAGGAACTAGTTCTAGCCATAAGAATGCCAGAGGCCTCACTCAGCATATTTGACCTGGGAAATGGAGAATTTTAGTTTATTTAATAAGTTAGTTGATTAAAAGTGCTTCCACTATAATCACCTGAGGGGTGATTTTTATTGTCAGCAACTTTGTGTCTCAGTAGCCAATACTTGGTTGAATATTATTTTAGAAATCAATTCAGTTTGGGGGAATGGGTGGGGAGGAGGATTAGATCAGATAAATACAAATTAGAGACACTGTAATTTGCTTTCTTCTGATTAAAAGATGTTCAGTAGCAAGATATCTGCAAACTAAATGTCAAAATAATGCTCCAGTACCTTCCATGTCATCTTTTTTCTAGAAACTTAAAATTATGGTACCTTATCTTGTCTAACAAACTATATGAGAAGAAATGTTAATATTTGAGATAAGAGGTAGCACAAACTCTTGCTTAGGTTCAGGTGTTGAGTCAGCTGTGGAACTGGGAATATTAGTAAATTATAAAAATTAATATTTGAGCCTGGTGCAGTGCTGTACACCTGTGATCTCAGGTACTATGGAGGCTAAGATAGGAGGTTTGCAAATTTGAGGCCATCCTAGACAACATAGTAAGACCATGTCTCAAAAGAGAAAAGACAAACTAATGTTTGTAGAGCATTTTGCAGAGTACTTCTGTGGATGTTTTGTATCTTGATCTTTACAATAGCTCTGCCAAATAGGTTGTGCCTTATCCTAACTTAATAGATAAGAAAACCAAAACACAAAGATTTTTTAAATGAATTTCTTAATATAACAGAGGTGGTAAGTGCAGAATTGGACTTGAACCCCAGATTTTCAGCCTTTGTCTGGGATTTCCTCCTGTATTTTTTCTGTTGGTGTCTCTTTGGATGCAGCTGTTGTCTTTGCTAGTGTCACAAGATGAGATGGTACGGACTCTGGAGAACACATCAGCATGAAAGGTCTTCATATGACCCAAGCCCCTTGAATAACTGATTTCTATCAAGTTTTCTTCCTGTCTTGCTTGTTAAAATAGCTTATGGTGTACAATTTATCTTTTTGTGTTTTAAAACAAAAGAAAAATTAATGTGTTGTCAGGCTCTTTATTGGATTTTAAAAATGCTTGTTGGTGATTTCTCGAAGATTTTTTCCTTCAACTTTATAAAATTCTGTTTAAAGCTATTATATGGATAAGTTTTAGTTTTTCACAGAAGTAAGTGAGAATGTCAAAAGGGCTGTTTAAGTTGACAAATGCAACTTAGACAATTACAGGTTTAAATTTAGAGTGGAAGCCTTACTCTTTATAGATTAAAAATGACCTAATGGTTTTTGTCTTAATAAGTATTTTCTTTCCTTTCAAGAATTTTTTCTTTCCTGTTTTTAGTTCTTGCTTTTATCTCTAGAATAGACTTTATTTTAGTCCACTTCTTACAAATGCACTTTCAGGGCTTTTGGTTATTTTGCTTGGGAGCTATGGACAGTAGCAAATACATCTTCTGTCATTCCCATTTGGTGTGGTGGCAAAGAAATGATGACTGCTTTCCTCCCTTCGGGAAAGTTGGTAGGATGGAGGACATGGTGTGGACATGTTCATGGACATGTTCAAGTTCCATCTCTGGGCTTTTGAGCTTAAAAAACTTCAGACTGAGTAAGCAATTACTTTACGTATCCTGACCTAGCACATACACATATATGTATATGTATGAATATAACTTAGATTAGTCTTACCAAATAATACTTGTCTGTACTATGTTCTCAGTATTGTTAACAGAGGCCAACAACTCCTGGACCCACTAATACATTGCAGTCTGTAGTTTTGAAAAATTAAAATAATTGCTGTCCTTAAAAATGCAGTGTTAGGGACTGGGGGTGGAGCTCAGTGGTAGAGTAGGTGCTATTAGTTAGCACATATTATGTGAGGCCCTAGGTTTGAGCCCCAGCATCAAAACACACATACACATACTCCACAAATAACTCTCTCAGAAAACAAGCAAAACAAAAACCAAAAACCCCAAAGGTCCCTACACAAACCAACCCCCACAATCTCAAAGAAACCCCATGCCTTTTAGCAGTTACTCTCTTGTTCTGTCTCAATGCTGACTGCTCCTGCTCCTGTGCTGGAGACTTGATCAGAGTGCTTGACTCTAAAGTAAAATGTTATTCCTTCTGTATCTTATAATCTGAAATAATCTCCTCTGGTCCTTTTTAAAACTAGACATCTTTCCGCTTCTCTGTTAAATTATAGGAAATGTAAAGTCATTTTCTTTTCTTTCTGCTAGGTTGTGGAGGTATCGTTTTTAGCCTTTGTGCAAGGGCCTTTTTCAAAGGCCACTTTTCCCCAGCAGCTGTCATCAGGTGGCCCATGAGTGTCTTAGGTCCTTCTGTGCTGTTGTTCTTACACACTCTAGTGGATGAAGGGCGGACCAATGGGGCAGCGCCTGGTGCTCGTGGGAGAACTTTCTCAGACCATGTGGTCAGCTGCAGGCTTTGTTATTGCATTTCAGATCATTTTATACCACAAATTATTTCATTTATAGGAAAGAGCTTTTTATTTCTTCTATTGCTTCCTGCTGTGCATCTAAATAGCATGCATATTGTACTACTACTTGATTTATTAATTTTTGGCATTTTCTTTGGCTGTTGAAGATGAGGAATCATTGATTTTATAGACTCGATCTTCTTCCTTCTAACAATGCCATTTTTGTTAAATCAGTATTTACTATTGCTTGATGATTACATAATACATTAATATAACTGTCAATATTTTTTATAGAATGGTAAAATATGAAGACTACATTCCCTTTCTTATATACTTGTTTCTCAACAAAGTTACACATATATGTACATATCAGATAAATATGTAGAAATATATATATATATATACACACACACACACACACATTAACATATATTTGGCAATTGCTTTTTAAACAGCTCCAGTGAGACACAATTTCCATACCATAAAATTAATTTATTGTAAGTGTTATTATTCAGTGATTTTGAATAAATTTATGGAGTTTTGCTATTTTCACTACACTGCAGTTATAGAATATTTCTGTTATCCCCCAAATTCTCTCAGATTCTTTTATAGGAAGTCCCTGATTCCATGCTACCCTTTTCAGACAACTACTGATATTTTTTCTGACTATAAAATTTTCTCTTCTGGACATTTCATATTAATGGGATCATATGTATATGTCATCTTTTATGTCATCTTTCATTTAACATGTTTTTGAGGTTCATCCAGGCCTCAAAATAAGTTTTTTTAAAATCATTAAGTAGTTATTATTTTTTTAATCACTAAGTAGTATTTCATTGCGTGCAGGTACCTTATTTTATCTGTTTACCAGTTTGGCTATTATGAATAATTTGTTATGAGCATTCACTTACAAGTCTTTATGTGGACATAGTTTTAATTTCTCTTGGGTAGATTTCTAGAAGTGGAATTACTAAGGTTATGGTTAAGTTCTTTCTTAACTTTTAAACAAATTTTTCACTGTTTTCCAGAGTGGCTTGATTTTATCTCCTCTTTTTTATTATAACAAATGCATAATGATTTTAATTGACATTTCTCTAATGATTAACAATGTCGGATATGTTTCATGTGCTTATTATAATCCTTCTTTGGTGTGATGTCTGTTCAAGCCTTTCATCCTCCACTCCTGTTTTTGGTTTGTTTGTCTTATTGAATTTTAAGGATTCTTTATATATTCTTTGATACAGATTTATAATTGGAAAATATTTCTCCTCAGGAGATTGAATAAAATAAATCTTCCCCCTTCCCCCATAAAAGAAAACAAAACTGTTTTCATCCTTATTTGCCTACTTTGTATAGGCCCTCAGTAACTATTTTATGAAAAAGCCTCTGAAAACATAGCGTAGCATTTGCCTATCTCTGATTAGGCCTGGTGGTTGCTCCAAGGAAGACTGGAAGGGCAAGAGTCACTTTTTGCTTGATTAACATAGCCGTCTCCAGATCCTTAGTGGCAGGGAAGTTTGGGCAAGAAAGCTGTCCTGTATTGAAGAGATATTGTGCTGCTTTCTGTATCCCCTCAGGGATGTGGCACAGTAGAGGATCAGCTGAGTTCATTTTTTTTTTTTTTTTTTTAAAACAGGACACTGTAGCTTCTATATAAGGCTGTTTCATGGAAATTTCTCTGTGAGAACTACACACACACACACACACACACACCCCACCCCTGGCTTGGAGTTTTAAATCATTTCTGCTGTTGTAGGTTATATGACTTTGGGCAAGTTTTTTTTTCCTTCTCTGAGTCTCAATTCCTTTATCTATGAAATAGAAATAATACCTGCTCTGAAAGGTTGGTATAGGATTAAACGTAACATATGTGAATTTGCTGGCGTGTAATAGGGTCAGTAAATAATTTTTTCTCATTTATTCTATGGAAAAAAAAGACCTTAGGGAAGCTTTACAAGGAAATGATTAGTGCTCACTCTCTGATTTAAGTCTGTTTTCTCATTATCTTTTCAACTCTTAGTTATTCACTATGTAAAGTGAATTATATCTGAAATTTCTAGCTCAGGAATATAGCTGTGTGATATCTTTAAGAAAAACAGGTCTTTGTGATGGAAGTGAAATCTATGTAAGTTGATTTATCTAATTCATACAGGTCTTGGCAGTGTCACTAGAAAGAGGGAATCATTTTTGATACTTTGATAACTTGAACAGAATTTGGTCCAAACTAAGGCAGATATTCAAGGTGCTCTACAATTAGATTCCTAGTTTCTCCTACTATGTTTCTCACTGTTGCCTCTCCATATATTTCTGATCTGGGTCTCTCCACGGTTGGGCATTTATTCCCTTCTGGTGCCTTTCATTTGAAGTGTTTCTCCTTTTCCCAAAAGAGTTCTCAGTATCTTCCAGGATCCCTGGTCACAGTTGAGGAATGAAAACTCAATTTAACCTGTCTATATGAACATCTCCATAAAGTCAGATTAAATGATTTGGGGAAATACTATGAGGATTATGAGCAAAGCACTCAACTTCACTAAGATTCTATTTTCTCATCAGCAAAAGTCTGGATACTCTAGGTGATTGAAAGGATTAAACTTTAAAAAATTTCCTTGGACAAGAGTGACTTATTGGTTGTGAATGTAGACTCTACTTATCTACCTTTAGCTCTCCAGGTAATCTCGAAAGTGTCTTGTTATCTCCAGACCCACATTTCTTCTTTTATCTTTAAGGGCTCTTTGGCTCCAGGGTGTTTGAATCTTGTGGTTTTTGGGGAGTAGGTTTGATATTTTTGTGGAAATAATGGGAGCTTTTATTTTGAGGGCTGCGATGGATCTGTGGATAGATGTGTGACTTTCCCCATATAGCTGGCTTTTATTCTCGTTCCTCTTCTGTATCTGTTCCCCCACTACCCCTGGCAGGGGCATCTTGCATTTTATGCCAGTTTGACTTATCCCCTCATTTTACTTAGTGTAGGGTTTCTGTAATTTTTATGTTACTGTCAGTTGACTCTTGATTCACTTGCTTAATTAGTATTTTGTAAATGGATAGATCATAATTTCACTGCTTGGCTTTTCAGTAAATTGATGTAATACTTTGTATATAGGCAGTTGACCTGTATTATAATGAGAGAATTAATGTGGTCATCAGAAAGAATTATCTGACTAAAGATGATTAATTGCTAGGACCATTTACAAAGTGAAATCAAAGAATTTCCTTTACTAGCAATTTTCAAAATTGGGACCTCCTCTGTCTAGAGTTACTTGGGGCGGCCAAAGAGTGAGTAGGCATACTCTGGAGGCCAAGGAGAGAGTAGGTATACTCTGGCCTAGGTGATACAGTGCAACGAGGCAGTAGATGGTCTTCTCACCACCAACCCTGCTCCCATTTATGAGTCATTTTTAAGAAGCCTTATTCTTTTTCTTCAATTAGCAGATGATTTAGAATGAAACCAGCTGGGAAAGTGCAAGGTAAGGCAAAAGTCCTCATAGTTGGTAGGCAACATCATTGTTTGAGTAATGGATTAATATTTTTATTTTCTTAGCTTTACTGTATAGTGTTTTACTGAGCTGATTTAGGATTGACTGGAAAGGTGGGGAAATTACAACATTTAACCTAGCTTATGTTAGGAATTTGGTGCCACTAGAAAATAATTTCTTCAGTTTCTATGTACAAATTTATTTAAGTAAAAGCACAGCTCTGATCTCATGGGAATCTTACCACTCTCTTTATCTGCTGAGTACTCCAGTGTGATGTTTTAGGCCTTCCATGATCTGGCCTCAGAGTTTTCTCTTATTTCAAGAAGGGTATGCTATGTTCCAGTCATACTATTATGGAGCAGGTAATATAGCTTTGGAATCACAAATGGGTTTGAATTCTAATTTCTTTACTTGAGATCCATTTTTAAATATAGTCCATTCTGAAGTCCCACTTTAAATTCTACTTCCTCCATGAAGTCTTGTCAGATGCTCTTGCTTTGCTCTTGTTGGGGGGCAGTCTCTCGACCTGGTCTACTGCACTCCAAGGCATGTGCTTTCCACCTTGCGTGGCACTTTGTCACTGCCTGTTAGGGCATGGTGAAAAGATTTGTTATCCCTCCAGGATGTGAGAATAAGAACCCTGACCAAGTATATCCTCGGTATACTTTTCACAAAGTGCCCTGTGGAATTTTGGTAAAGGATAAATTACCGGGTACACTCATCATTAACCTTCTTGAAATATACAGAGACTACCTGTTGAGATTTTTTCCTGTGGACAAAGGAGGAAAGAACTCCTTGGCCAAACTTTCGCTAGGTTTTCATTGCCTTTGCCTTATCAGAGTGATATGAAAAATTAATACTCAAGAAGTTAGAAATCTGATCTTCAGCAAGAGAAAGCCTCTTACAAGTTTTAATGAGTTTGGTCAAGTGGATATGAAATATAAATCTGTCATTTTATAGAGCCATAGAAGGCCCTTAAAACACTTTGTAAATATCTTTATTACATTAGAACTTTCCCTGTGTGTGTCTTATTATTAGGATCTTTCATTGTTCCTTTAGAGCACCTTCAGCCTGTGCTCTAAAAGCATCTTGGTGTCATGTGGATCATAGCATTATTTAAGATAAACAGCTGCTTCCAGCTCTTCAGTTCTGGTATTGTTGCTCCAAGGAACTCAGACGTTAATTGTAGCAGATGTGTCTTAGCTTTAGATTGACAAGTGGCAGGGTAAGGAATGAGCTACAGAAGAGACCTAGCATGTGTTGAATACTGTCAGATCCTATGTGTAAGGCATTCAGCAAGCATTGAAAGTTTACAGGATTTCTACTGGGCATGTGCCTTGTACTTGATTATTTTTTTCATTTTTCTTGGCATCTTTGATTTTTCTTTAATCAACAGCTAATGTTCTTCTCTCTATTTGTGCCCCTTCAGAGGGATGGTAATTCTCTATTGTAATTCTATAGTCCTGTATAATTTACATATATATTGCTTTCATACCCATTCTGCTTTGATCTTGTTGAGACCCCAGTTGAGTCTGTGTTCAAGGGGCAGCAGCAGAGTTTTGATCTTCATTGACCGATGAGGAAATTAAGAGTCCAGTTTTTGAAATATTGGCCAAAGGCTGTAGTAAGAAGGCATAGAATTGGCTTTTGCTTTGGTGAGTGCATTGACCCTCAGACTTGAAAAAAGTTAAAAAAAAAATTTTTTTTTAGCCGCAAATTTTCCTTTTTATAACTGATGTATATTGTATACGGTGACAACAAGGAGATGATCCAGTATGATTTCATGAATCTCATAATTTATTGCCTTATGAGGAGATTTTTTTCCCCCCCTTAGGTTCATAATGCTTAGAGAGGGAGAGAGTAATGTGAACACATCTCCTAGGGAACATGCTTGATAGACATTGAGCACATGGGTGAGTGAGTTCCAAAATCAAGCAAGTCCATTGACCCAGCTAGGATGGAAGCGGGCCTATGTGGGAAGGGAAGCCTACTCAAGGTTGGAGGTGTGCCTTCAGGTGAGCTGTTCTTAGGAGAAGCTGGCTTGGCTACCACAGTGAAGGTCCATAATGATGTACAAGTTCCTGGATCTAGAGGGCTGTGTTGGTATTAGAAAAGGGTTAATTTTAATAATAGTAAAAGGAAGAATCCCCCCATCCCATGAACTATGACATGTTTATTAGTTTCTCTCCCCCCCCCTTTTTTAAATTGATGAGAAAAATCTCTTTTATTCTTTTTGTTTTACTGGGGATTGAACACAGAGCCTCATGCGTGCTGGGAAAGTCCTCTAGTACTGAGCTGCACCCCAGCAGTTTCTTTTCCCTCTTATGGAAGTGGTTAAAATGTGGTTGTCTTTGCCTTGGTAATGGCTAAATGAAAGAAGTTTTTTGAATAGTGGAAAGATCATGAGTCATGAGAGAGTCAGGAAACTTGGCTTCGTCATAGATATTTGTGGCCTTATGTATGTCGCTTTACTTCTTTGGGCCCTTTGCTTTCCTCCTATAAAAGGGCTCTAAAAGTCTAATTTTGCCTTCAGTTGTTTTAGTTAGAATGGTGCTGTTAAACAATTTTCATCTGTAGAAACTCTGAAGGACTTCACAGTTGGTATTTCTAATACCAACAGGTTTCACATTGTACTAGACATTATTTACACAATAGCATTTTATTCCCCTGTGCTAATGCTATCTGTTTCGGAAGGGACATGCTGTTGTGACTTAAATTCCACACACCATTATGCCCAGTGCTGGTCATTCTTGTTCTTTTTACTGAACTAATTCAGTTAACCTGTGTGGAGCGAAGCTGCAGATTCCAATACACGAAGAAGGGGACTAGGAAAGCTGCAAGAAGAAAATGTGTTTTCTGCCTACTCTGGGCTGAGAATAATTTCACAACTGGAAATCTTTCTGCAAGTCTGAGTCACACTGCTGGACTCTTGGCTCTCCTGGGGTGGGAGGAGAAGGGGAGGGAAGGGAAGGAGGAAGTGGCTATGTTGGTTTTTGTCAACAGAGGGCACCCAGAGCAAAGCAAGTACTCTGACATACTAGAGTCTGCCCTTCTACGCTGGATGAAGAGGAACCAAGTAACTTAACAGTGTGGATTCATAGTGACTGTTTCTTGCATTTCATTTGATCTGTGCCCAACATTCTCAGACATTTACTCCCATGCTGGAATCAGAATATTCTAAATGTAATATTAATGATCATTCTTTTTTTTTTTTAATTTTATTTTTTTATTGGTTATTCAAAACATTACAAAGATTTCAGAATCACATCGGTTACACATCCACATTTTTACATAATACCATAATAGTAACTGTTGTATTCTGCTACCTTTCCTATCCTCTACTATCCCCCCTCCCCTCCCCTCCCATCTTCTCTCTCTACCCCATCTACTGTAATTCATTTCTCTCCTTATTTTTTTCCCATTCCCCTCACAAACTCTTATATGTAATTTTGTATAACAATGAGGGTCTCCTTCCATTTCCAAGCAATTTCCCTTTTCTCTCCCTTTCCCTCCCACTTCATGACTCTGCTTAATGTTAATCTTTTTCTCCTGCTCTTCCTCCCTGCTCTGTTCTTGGTTGCTCTCATTATATCAAAGAAGACATTTGGCATTTGTTTTTTAGGGATTGGCTAGCTTCACTTAGCATAATCTGCTCTAGTGCCATCCATTTCCCTGCAAATTCCATGATTTTGTCATTTCTTAGTGCTGCGTAGTACTCCATTGTGTATAAATGCCACATTTTTTTTATCCATTCATCTATTGAGGGGCATCGGGGTTGGTTCCACAGTCTAGCTATTGTGAATTGTGCTGCTATGAACATCGATGTGGCAGTATCCCTGTAGTACGCTCTTTTGAGGTCTTCAGGGAATAGTCCGAGAAGGGCAATAGCTGGGTCAAATGGTGGTTCCATTCCCAGCTTTCCCAGGAATCTCCATACTGCTTTCCATATTGGCCTCACCATTTTGCAGTCCCACCAGCAATGTATAAGAGTACCCTTTTCCCCACATCCTCGCCAGCACTTGTTATTGTTCGACTTCATAATGGCTGCCAATCTTACTGGAGTGAGATGGTATCTTAGGGTGGTTTGATTTGCATTTCTCTGACTGCTAGAGATGGTGAGCATTTTTTCATGTACTTGTTGATTGATTGTATGTCCTCCTCTGAGAAGTGTCTGTTCAGGTCTTTGGCCCATTTGTTGATTGGGTTATTTGTTTTCTTATTGTTTAATTTTTTGAGTTCTTTGTATACTCTGGATATTAGGGCTCTCTCTGAAGTGTGAGGAGTAAAAATTTGTTCCCATGATGTAGGCTCCCTATTTACCTCTCTTATTGTTTCTCTTGCTGAGAAAAAACTTTTTAGTTTAAGTAAGTCCCATTTGTTGATTCTTGTTTTTAACTCTTGTGCTATGGGTGTCCTATTAAGGAATTTGGAGCCCGACCCCACAATATGTAGATCGGAGCCAACCTTTTCATCTATCAGACGCATAGTCTCTGATTTGATATCAAGGTCCTTGATCCATTTTGAGTTAACTTTTGTGCATGGCGAGAGGAGGGGATTCAGTTTCATTTCATTGCATATGGATTTCCAGTTTTCCCAGCACCATTTGTTGAAGATGCTATCCTTCCTCCATTGCATGCTTTTAGCCCCTTTATCGAATATAAGATAGTTGTAATTTTGTGGATTGGTTTCTGTGTCCTCTATTCTATACCATTGGTCCACCCGCCTGTTTTGGTACCAGTACCATGCTGTTTTTGTTACTATTGCTTTGTAGTACAGTTTGAAATCTGGTATCGCAACACCTCCTGATTCACACTTCCTGCTTAGAATTGCTTTTGCTATTCTGGGTCTTTTATTTTTCCATATGAATTTCATGATTGCTTTATCTATTTCTGCAAGAAATGCCGTTGGGATTTTGATTGGCATTGCATTGAACCTATAGAGAACTTTTGGTAATATTGCCATTTTGATGATGTTAGTTCTGCCTGTCCATGAACAGGGTATATTTTTCCATCTTCTGAGATCTTCTTCTATTTCTCTCTTTAGGGTTCTGTAGTTTTCATTGTATAAATCTTTCACCTCTTTTGTTAGGTTGATTCCCAAGTATTTTATTTTTTTTGAGGATATTGTGAATGGGGTAGATGTCCTCATTTCCAGTTCAGAAGATTTGTCGCTGATATACAGGAATGCCTTTGATTTATGCGTGTTGATTTTATATCCAGCCACTTTGCTGAATTCATTTATTAGCTCTAGTAGTTTCTTTGTAGACCCTTTTGTGTCTTCTAGGTATAGGATCATATCATCCGCAAATAGTGATAATTTAAGTTCTTCTTTTCCTATTTTTATGCCTTTAATTTCTTTCGTCTGTCTAATTGCTCTGGCCAGTGTTTCGAGAACTATATTGAATAGAAGTGGTGAGAGAGGGCATCCCTGTCTTGTTCCAGATTTTAGAGGGATAATGATCATTCTTTGCTGAGCACTTTAAGTAGAAAATCCATTTCCTCAGTGTCCTGGGGTGAATTATCCCATGTAAAGTTGGGCTTTTGGGGGAATCTACACTATTAAGCTCTAGTTTAATTCAGTTTCCAGTGAGCAAGCATTCCTGAAGTAATACAACTCTGAAGAGGTACTTACTAGTTGTATAGCATATTGTCATAAGATTTTGTTCTTGTTACCTAGAGCAATGGTCCTCAAAATGTGACTTCTGGACCAGCATCAGCATCACCTGGGAACTTTTGCAAATTCATGGTCTTCCCTTCTTCCCAGACTTACTGAATGGATACTCAGGGAATGGAGTCAGCAGTTTAGGCACACTCCAGGCAGTTCTACTGCACACTCAAGTGGAGTGAGACCTACTGTCAGAGAAGAAAGGATTGGAAGAGAAAGGACACTGGTATTTATTGCAGACCACGTGCCAAGTACTCAAGAGTTTCATCTTTGTTTTCTAGAAAACAAAGCTCATATTTTGCCAAAGTTATCCATATAGTAAGTGGTAGAATAGGAATTTAAAATCCTAGTCAGATTTCTGACTCCAGAGCCATGCTATAGTTTCTGTTAATAAAATGCTCTGAGGCATTGCATTATTTGAATTAATTTCCTCTTTTTTATGTTCTTAAAATATATATTTTTAAATTTTAAGTCTTTCATTTTTTAAAAATAACTTTATTTTATTTATTTTTTTTTATGTAGTTCTAAGGATTGAATCCAGGGCCTCGCACGTGCTAGGCGAGTGCTCTACTGCTGAGCCCAACCCGAGCCCAAAATATTTTTAAGATAAAATTAGCACTCATTCATAAGAGAAAATTAATAATATATAGCAGATCAAAAGAATAAAATTGCTTTAGTACATTTAACTTTATCTTTCTGTTTGTTGTTCCAGTCTTGTTTCTGTACAGCTGTGCTTGTATATATACACTTTTTAAAATTCCTTAAGGATGTTAATCATATTGTACAAACTTGTAATAGGCATCCAGATTAGTCCTATCTCCTGTGAGTGTATTTTCATGCCATTAGCTGTTTCTATAGCATCGTTTCATGACTGTTTAGTATTCCATTGAAGGGTGTAAGGTTCATCTTTATAAAGTCTGTCTTAAGTTGTTTTCATTTTATGATATGCTTTTGGGAAGAATAGAATATTGAATGCCGTGCCACTCTGGGTAAACAGTTTATCCAGAGTGGCTTAAAGTATCATAATTAAGGTGATGAATACAGATTATGGTTGAGAGAACATGGAACTAGAAAGGCAACCTAAGCATGTTTGAAGTTAAAGTGAATCCAGAAATAAGAAAACAAATTGAAGCAAAAAAGCCAGAAATATCAGGCATGGACCTGAGGATCAGTGAATGAAATGGGTTAGAACAAATAGGAAATGATCATGAGCAGTTTGTTGGTGCCAATAACCTGCTTTTTATTGTTGGCCTTTTGACATAGAGGCCGACTTGCTTGCTGAATGACAGCCTGAGAAAAACTGGATATACAGTTTCTATAAGTAATGTTATTATTTATTGAGTACATTCAGATGCCAGGTATTAATCATTTACATAGATTTTCTTGTTTAATTTTTTTTTAACAGCTGTATGCATTAGATGCATTAAGTGGTGTTTCCCCCATTTTTTAGAAGTGGAAACTGATTCTGAGGCTTAAAGTAACTTGACCAATTGCCTTGACTGGAATCCAGATTTGTCGAAACTCCCAAACTTGTGTTTTTATTGTATCACTTATCTTCATTCCTTTTCATGGTATGGCAGGTGATTTGCTTGTGTATGTGTGTGTGCGTGTATATATGTGTGTGTAGGATAGTAAAATAGTAAAATCTCTGCTGGAGAAAGAGAAACTTGATGTGTAAGTTTCATGATAGAGCACTGATGCTTTAAGACCAACACTTGCCATCAGCCCAGTTGTTGTCTTGGGAAGGGTTTAAGCCTGAGGCTGGTTACTGCAGTGGCACAAAGAATGGAATAGGAAACGGAATAGTTGCTAGGAAGGAGGGAGGGCAGGTGTTTGGACATAAGGAACTGCTAGAAGGATCTAATCTCCCCTATTAAATTGTCTTTCCTAAAGAAGGTTGTAACCTCCTTAGGGCATTTTAAAACATTTTTATTAAGGTTATAATCTACATATTATACAATTTGCTCACTTAAAGTATATAATTCAGAGGCTTTTAGTATGTTCAAAGGGTTGTTCAACGACCCCATAATAAGTTTTAGAACATTTTCATCACACCACATGAAATTTTATCTCTCTTAGTCATCGCTTCCCAATTCTCTTTACTCCCTACTCCCCAGACCCTAGGCAATCACTAGTCTCCCTTTTGTCTCACCAGGTTTGCTTGTTTTGTATATTTCATGTAGATGAGTTTAAAATAATGTGTGATCCTTCTTGTCTAGCTTCTTTCCTTAAGTGTGATGGTTTCATGGTTCCTCCATGTTGTAGCAGGCATCAGGACTTCATTTTTCTGTTGCTGAATCATATTCCATTGTGTAGCGATATCATATCTTATTTGTGTGTGTGTGTTTAATGTTGGGAAAGCATGTTTTTATGTTAGGAAGAGAAAGGTGAAAGAAATGGGAAAATAAATAGGAATTCTTCTTAATTTAACATGGAAGAAAAAAATAGGTACTTTGTTTATCAGGCCCGCTTGAGAACTGCAACTGAAGGCATAGGTAATGGGCTTACTGGCACCTGCTACTTCATGGGTCATTTGTGGCAGAGAAGCAGCTCTTCTGACCTGGACACGTGCCACATTCAGGGAGCTCATTGTTTAAACTTTGTGTGCCAGCCAGTGCCATTGCCCCTACAATACATTCATTTGGAACCAGAGAGGCCTTTGCTGATCTAATCTGGATACATTTCCCTCCATTACTGTAGCTCAGGGTCCCCAGAGAGTCCTCTTTAAAGAGCTGCCAGTTTGTTGAGTGCTGGCTGTTGTAAGATTATTTCTGACCATATGATTTGTTCAGTGCAGATTATAACCATCTTTCAGGTCCTAATTCATTGGTCAGAAATAGTAACCATCATAGTAGCCATCGTTCCTGTGTTTTAGAATGCATGCCACCTCTAAAGCCTGCATGTTTTTCTTAGCTGGAGTGTTTGGAAAGCTCCTCTAGCAAGCAAACCTTCTTTCCTCCTAGGTGCTGGGTGACTTTGCTGTTGTTCCCTCACTTCCTGTTGCTTGTTTTCTTGGTTTAATATCCAAGGATCAGGGAGTACCGACTTTCATAAAATGAAAGGTCAAGTTTTGGTAAATTCTAAAATCTTTTAATTTGTACTCCAGAAATGTTTTGACTTGCCTATTACTGTGCTGGAACTTTGTCTAGTTTAGAAGGTGAATGGTAATCACTTGTTTTAATGCCTTGGTGCTGTTTATCCCAATACAGAGACAGGAACCCAGGTTAGGGAAATTCACCCTGCTCCTCAATCATTGAATATCAGCTGGATTTAGTGACATCATTCTTGTTTGCAGATGGGGAAACTGAGTTTCGGGGGGGGGTTATAGGATTTACCATAATCTTTTATTCCTATAGCTTGGCTAGTGACGAAGCTGGAGCTGTGGTATGAAGCCTCCATTCTTAGTTCAGAGCTTTTTTTTTTTTTTTTTTTTTTTTAAGTTGTAGTTGAACACAATACCTTTATTTTATTTTTATGTGGTGCTGAGGCTTGAACCCAGTGCCCTGCACATGTAAGCAAGTGCTCTACCACTGAGCCACAACCCCAGCCCCTAGTTCAGCTGTTTTCCCCCAGTGTAATGCTGTTTCCTGATGGACATGTAGTGCCATGACGAAGGAGCGGCCCAGCCCTGTTCCACTTCATCAACACTGCAGCTTTAGGTCTGAGAGAGAGAGAGTGTGTGACAGATTGGAAGTGTGGTGATGAAAATTTTCAGGCAAGAAAGAGAGCAAGAGTATAGGTGTGTGAGAGTGAAGAGCCATTGGCTCATCAGCCAGCGCCCCTCCCCCTCCCATCACTGTGTTCAGTGAGGATATTTGTTTTTGATTATGATTGTAATTCCTTGAGAGCCTCTGGTCTGTTTGCTAAAACATATATGCACTAACCTAGCGAGCATCATCTGTAGTGCCTGCCTGAAAATGTTTGTCATGGTTGTCAGCTCTATGCCCAGTATAGTTTCCTCAGGTGTAATGTGAAGAGACCAAAAGCCTTCTACTGTGCACAGCTTCCTGACCCTTCCCATCATTCTTTGTGTATGGAACTCCAAAATGTCCCTTGCCTTCCAACACTCCCCTGCCCTGTGATCCTCACAGATCTATTCAGTGTGACTGTCATTGCTAGGGTAGATTTAAATGTAGCCCCTTCCCAATATGATGCTTACCCAGAGCAATAACCCATCCTGAGACCCTCTTCAGTACCTCCCCGTCATGCCTGCCTTTTGTGGTGTCCTCCAGCACGAGCTTCTTCATGAGCAGAGTCCGTTGCTCTCCTCCTCATCTTTTTTTTAAAAAAAATTTATTTATTAGTTTTAGATGGACACAATATCTTTATTTTATATTTATGTGGTGCTGAGGATTGAACCCAGTGCCTTATGCATGCTAGGCGAGCATGCTACTTCTGAGCCACAACCCCAGCCCCATCTCTTCAGATTATACTTTAGCTCCTCCCCCACGTGCATTATGGGTATCTAAGAGTTTCTTTGTGGCTGTGAGAACAAAGGGAATGCAGTATTCATGGCTTCTCACTGACCAGTCCTGTGGAAATCCTGTGGTCTTCTGGGGCACAGTGCTTGCATCTCATTCCTTGCACATTCCTTTGTGAAGCTTTGAAATGGGAGAAACTTCTGAGCAAAAAAGAGTCATTGGGAGTAATAAGATTATGAGGAAAAGAAACCAGTTCTGTACCCACCCTGGGGGCAAAGAACGTTGCCAGGACTGAAGGCATGCCTCAGCTACTTCAGTTAAGTGGCCCTGTCCTGGATTAATAATTTGGGTTGACCTTCCAGTGGACTTGGCTAGGTATTGGGTTTTTCTCCCTGCAAGCCTGCCCTTCCCTCTGTTTTGCATGTGTGTGCTAACATAATTACAGAAGAGTTACATCTTGCAACAAAAACCATCCTCTCACCCTTAAAGGAGAGGGCCCCTCTTAAAGGGGATGGAGAAAAATTCAGGGGGAATGTGACTGAGTAGTTCTGTTTCTATAATAGCAGAGTTTGAAGAAGTGGGAGACTAGATATCAGCAGGCTGGTCCTCTCTGTAATTGCAAGGGGAGGACGGTGGTGGAGGTGTGGATTTCCAGCACCCGGGTGTAAGAATTGGGCACTCATTTTGTGCTAGAGAAATTGTTCTTTCACATTTGATCATCCAGCATGAGTTACTAAGAATCTTGAATAACAAAGGCTCTCTTTTTGATGAAGGCTAGAAGTTACTGTCTTTCAAGATTCGTGGTCAGGTATTCAGAAATATTTCACAAATTTAGTTGAAAACCAGAGCAGATTCTCCTGCTGTTGTTTACCCGTGAGGATCTGTGACATTCTTCTCCCTCTTCCTCTTCCCACCCCTTTGAGAACCAGCCAATCACATGGAGGAATATATTTCAGTGCCTTTCTGGCCTCCTCCCATAAGGAATCTACCACACTGCTTTCTGGGCCTAGAGAGGCTGAGCATTTAACTCTTGGGTGTCTGAGTCACAGGACTGGTGACAATGCAGTGAGCCTGTTTTCTTGTCTGTGTTGACTCTCTGAGTTATCCCCAAGGGGATGTGCCTCCTGAGGCAAGATTCAGTGCATTGAGCTTGAAGGAACTAATTTTTAGTCCCAATTCTGCCAGTAACCAGCAGTATAACCTTGGGAAACCAACTTTTCCTTCTTAGGCTCAATCCCCTTTCTGCAAAATAACAGGGAAAGGAAAGAAAAAGAATGAGTGTTGGTGATATAACTGTATATGTGCCACCAGCATTTTGTATATTGCAGGGACCCGAGATGTGGGGAAGAGCATTTGACCTGTGTTGAATGCCTACTCTGAAGCAGTTTGCTTTTTAATTGTTAGCTTATTAAATTCTTACAACTCTGCAGGGCAAATGCTTTTCACCCAGTTTTATAGACAAGAAAAGTGAAGGCTAGAGAGGCTGTCAATTTGCCCAAGGTCACTTAGCTGGGAAGGTTCATCTGCTCTTCCATTCCACTGGACTGGTGAAAAAAAAACCTGAAAGTACTGCCAGTGTTTTCAGTCTAATATTCTGAAAGCTTTAACTCCTTAATAGCTTTGAGTCCTGACCCATAGAAGGACCAAACACAGCCTTGCTACTTGAGAAGCAGATGACTTAGATATTCTTCATCACTGGAAAATATCAAAAAATAGTGTAGCAATCAGTTTTTTCCTTCCTCCAGGAGTTTTCATCCTGTATAGCAGCTCCGTCCACCCATTCCACCTGCCTTTTCTCATGCAGGTGCAGATATTTTCTTTTGTCTTTGCTTTGTGTTTGTAATTGCAAGCTAAGCATCTCTTACTTAGTGGACAGAATTTGGAGGAAGTTAAAAGATTATCTGTAGATTTTCTATGACACACGTATAGTACACTTACCTGGAATCTGTGTGTTTATGTGCGCATATATCCTGTTATAAGCTTCCCTTTTTGAGCTTTTTTTTTCTTCTTCTTATCCTAGCTGTTCAATTTAATAGAGACACCTTATCCAACAGAACACTTGTGTTTCTTTTTCTTTAAATTTTTCCTTTAAATTCAGAGAGCTGGGTATGGTAGCATGTGCCTGTAGACCCAACTACTGTGGAGGCTGAGGTAGGAAGATTGCTCAAGGCCAGCCTGGGCAACATGGAAGATCTAATTCCAGGTGGGGAAAAAGGTAGGGGAGGGGGAAGCACAAAGAAAATGGCTTTCTTTAGGTGAGTTCTTATCAATACTTTATTGTTACCAATTAAAAAACTGTAGAAGTCATTTTCTGTCTTATTGTAGGCTAGAAGAATGATAAGCAAATCTGTTAACAGTTGTAGCTTACCAGTTGAGGCACTGGCCTAGGTGTTTTATTTACATTATTATTTTCATCATAACTCTACATTCATAGATGAGGAAACAGAGGTTAGAGGGTAAATGCTTGCTCAAGGTCACAGCTGGTGAGTGGTGATTCAGTTCAATTCCAGGTCTGTTTTGCTTCCAAATTAAATTCTTGTCTTCATTGCCATGCTGCCTCTGGAAAATGATCTTAAGAGTTCATTTGATCATCTGGGCCCATACCTCAGCTCTGATCACCTCAATCACTTGTTGTTTCTTTGGAGAGGAGAAATACAATTTTATATTATAAACTCTACAATTGAAAAAGTGAAAAATGAGGTAAGTATTTTCTGGTGTTTGCCAGCTTTAACAAACAAGCAGGTGATTTTACCTGAAGTTTGGCCAACCCCTGCCCACACCACTGTACCCAGAAGCAGTTTGAACTCAGGAGTACTTTACCACTGAACTACATCCCTATTCCCCTCCCCCTTTTATTTTTATTTTGAGTCAGGATCTCACTAAGTTACTGGTGTTGACCTTGAACTTGTCATTGTCCTGCCTCAGCCTTCCAAGTTGCTGGGATTGCATGCATGGGCCATCACACCTGGCTTACTGATGTTCACTTTGCATTACTTTTACTGAAATTTAAATCCATCCTATCTTATAAATAAAAATGTGAAAAAAGTAGTTACTCCCCCTCAAATAATGGACAGTTAGGAGATTTCAGTGTGATTTAAGGTGGATGGGAAGAGGTAGGCCTTAAAGGATGAGTAGTAGGTGGTTGGAGAAGAGCAGGAAGTGTTTTCTTGGGTTAGAAAATGTTATTGTTTGTCTTCAGTCGTCTGATACATCCTATGTTCAACATTTCCCAGAGCACCTGAGAATGGTTATCAGAATCCAGTACTTAAACTGGGTGAGTGCCTGTAATCCTAGTGGCTCAGGAGACTGAGGCAGGAGAATTGTGAGTTCAGAGCCAACCTCTGCAAAAGCAAGGTTCTAAGCAACCCATGAGACCTTGTCTCTAAATAAAATACAAAATAGGGCTGGGAATGTGGCTTAGTGGTCCAGTGCCCCTGAATTTAGTCCCCGGTACTGCCCCCCACCCCCCCAAAAAAATCCTGTATGTAATGCACATGTACTTCTCCCTGCCCCACTTTAGGAATTCCTTGTGATTCAACTCTACAACCTTTATGTTGGGTTTTCCCAGTCATGTGCTATGAAAGATTCATATAGGAAAAGCATTCTTATGTAACAATGAAGTATTTCAGTATTTCCACAGTGTTTACTGTATATCTATGATATGCATTTGGCATGACACTGTTAATATGGAGATGAATAAGACATGGTCGTTGTCCTTTAGGTACATCCAGTTGAGATTTTTTTTAGTCTTGTTCAGGACACAAGTCCTACAAATGTGGAATTAATAACAAGAGGCAAGATATACTTAAGGTTATAAATAAAATAAGTGAGCCAAAGATAACAGAGAGATCAAAGGGTTTAGAATTTGCCAGAGAAATAAAAACAGTTCATTTAATATTTTATCCAGAGTATGGAGTAGGTCAGGGCTGGAGTGAGATACAGGGTGTGGGTCATGGCAGAGGTCATGAAGGTACGCAGTAAAATGGCTCACTGGATTAGAGCCAGGTGCTCATGCCTTCTGGAATTATTGATGGAGTCATCACTTGAGACTGAGAGGGGAGGAAGATCCCACCAATTAGCATTTTAAGTGGATAATGTTTAATGCCAACACTAATGTAAAAAATAATGTTAGCGACAACTCAATCCCTGAGATTATAGTTTTTAGGAAAACTAAAATTGATCTTTTGGTTTCCTTGATTAGCTGCTTCTCCTTGATTAGAGGATATAGTATTCTCTGTATTAAAATACATTGACATTTATTCTTATTGGGTTTGGGAAACTTGGGAAACTTTAACCTAAATCAGACACAGTTTAAGTCACCCAGAGACTCTCTTGTCATTCTCATTTGCCCTGTACATTGTTTACTCACAGCCTTATTCTAGATGGTTGCCGAATATTACGGGTTCCCTCCCCAAAACCTACCAAATGAGTACTGTTTCCCTTTATAAGTTCCTAAAACTTTCTTGTAAGTGGTGGTTTAGAAAGGGAGATTCTTTTCTCCCCCGCCCCTTAGTAGTTTTAATTCTAAGTACCTATGGAGATAAAGATAAATATGGGAAACTTCAGGATGAAAGGAACATTAGAGACCAGAGAAGTCAAGGGAGGTCATATCAGGCCTAAAGTGGAAACTATGTTACAACCTAAGCAAGGCTCAACTGATAGGTCTATAAATAGGATTTTATCACCTCAGAAAATTTCTGGCATAGTTGTAGCTTTCCATGTTGGGGACTATAATATTTACTAAAAATAAACTGTGTTTCAGAAATAATTAAAGTAAGCCCCACTGAATTCATTTATGTTATTAAAAGTATAGTCACAACCTGAAAATAAGTTGGAGATGTATTAATTTTTAGAAACATGTGACTGTTGAAACCATTGGTCAGATCCAGGGTAGAGTGGTGTAGCGCATTCCAGTATGGATTAGATAGGTTACCTTTTCAGAGAATAATGTTATTTCAGTTTCTCCTCCTAGTTCAGAAGACTCCGAACCCCCTTTTCATGCATTCAGACTCCTAAACTGGCATCAGAGGGTAGCGTTCGTCTAGGCAGGCAGGCAGGCAGGCAGGGCAGTTCTGTTTTCCAGGAAGCTCACAGTGAAGCTGCCTAGATGCGACTGTTCAGAACAAACACAGCTAGGTCAGCAGCAGCAAAACCTTCAGCTGTCTGAGTCTGTGCCTCACATTCCTGTTATCCTGATCGTAGCCCTTTAAATTGTGCAGCAAATTCTTGGCTTCTATCTGCCTGTCAGCTAATCACTGGCACCCCTGAATGGTCTGTTTTCTTCCAATGAGTATTTGTAAAATTTGCAAAAAGCATCTATTAATTTTAGTATTTTCTTGGAAGGCTATGAAATTCTGAAATTGGGCAAATAGTAAAATTGCTTAAAATGTGTTTCTTAAGATTTTTAACCATGAAACACTTTCCAAAATATAACGTTTGGGGGCTGGGGATGTGGCTCAAGCGGTAGCACGATCGCCTGGCATGCATGCGGCCCGGGTTCGATCCTTAGCACCACATACAAAGATGTTGTGTCCGCCCATAACTAAAAAATAAATATTAAAAAAAAATTCTCTCTCTCAAAATATAATGCTTGAACAGTGTAGCACTGGTATGACTCATGTACAGTGTGTGTCAGGATTAAAGTAGTCACCAGCAGCAGGTCTCAGAAATAAGTTAATGGTTTCAAGAAATGAATCAGTTTGCTTTTTCCCAAACTTTAAAAAAAAAATTGGAGAAGCTAAATTATTTTTAAGTACAAAAATTAAAGAAATTAAACCATTTTAAGAGCATAATTCCACAACATTGTTAAAATCAAATAAATATTTATAATTTGATTATCACTATATGGGCTGGGGTTGTGGCTCAGGGGTAGAGTGCTTACCTGGCACATGTGAAGTACTGGGTTCCTTGACACCACATAAAAAAATACATAAATAAAATAAAGGTATTATGTCCACCTACAACTAAAAAAATGTAAATATACATTAAAATATGTAAATATATATTTAAAAAACTATATGTACAATGCCTGCTTTAATGCACAGGTTAAATAAATAAGGCCTTTCTGCCTCAAAGCAGCTCACATGTACCCTTATTTCTCAAAGAGGATACCCTACTTTTAAATGATACATTGTTGCATACTAATAGAAACTCTATATTTATATTTAGTATTTTTCTTTTTGAATGAATAGATTCTTTTGAGTCTAGAAAACAATAATTAACATCATTTTAAGAATTGCTGGGACTGGATTGTGGCTCAGTGGTAGAGCATTCGCCTAGCATGTGCAAGGCCCTGGGTTCGATCCTCAGCACCACATAAAAATAAATAAAAAAAGGTATGGCAACTACAACTAAAAAAAGAAAAAAGAAAAAAAGAAAGAATTGCTAGACTACCTGTTGACAACTTGTAAAATGCTAAATCAGAATTATGTCTTTCAGATGCATTGTGTCCCTGATTGCTTTAAGCCTTTTACTACTTTTGTTCTTATTCTCTCCTTTTAACCACTCAACTCCCTTCTTTTCAGACCCAGTTCTTTAAAGAAGGGAACTGAAGTTCACAATGCAATATTTTCTGAAGAGATGAGAAAGAATGAAATAGGCTTAACAAGTTCATAGAACTATTTGGGCCCCAAACTCAAGCATCTGCCTATTTATTTGCTTCTATGTAATATTTTTTGTTTGGTGATTATTTAACAATTGGCTATTAATAATGTAATGGTAATCATAGTGTAAATACACAATGGTTTAACATATTCTGATGGATTTGACAACATTCCTGTAATGTTGGCATTGGTACTCCCATTTTTCAGATGGAAAAAATGACACTATATATTTGATCTTTTTGCATTACTAGAATTCAGGGATGAGTATGTTAATATTTTATTTCATTCATTTTGGTGCAGAATGGTTAGGGGCAGTAGGTGAGGGTGATAGGCTCATTGACTTCTTGGCTTAAACTTCCTTTTTGACTATGTTGGCTTTCTGTCACTGAGGCAAAACAACTAAGATGATCAACTTAAAAGGAAGATCGTAGTTCAGAGGTTTTAGTTCCTGCTTACTTGACTTGTGGTGAGATAAAACATCATGGCAAGGAATATGTGGTGCAGGAAAGCTGCTCACTGAGCGAGATTGAGAGGAGAGAGAGAAGGGGAGGGGCTGTAGTCCCAATATCCCCTTTAGGGGCATGCTACCAGTAACCTAACTTCTTTCCACTGGGCCCCACCTCTCGATAATGCCACAGGCTGTCCACCAGGCCTTTGGCATGTGGGCCTTTGGGGGACATTTAAGATCCAAAACCATAATGTTGACGTTTCAGGACAATCTCTTAGTCATTAAATTTGCACACTATTGATGTACATAGAGTTTCTGTTGTTTCAAATGAAATTGAATTTTAATTTGTAGATCAGATGATTTATTATTGAAATCACTATTTAGAATTAAATTCCACTGGATATAACAGAAATACTTCCACCCCAAAAGAGGAGTAACTGAGTGGGGGGTAGAGAGAGGAAGAGAAGGGAGAAGGAAAGGGTTTTTTTTTTTTTTTTCACACACACACACAAAGTTTGGAAGTGGGTAGTTCAGGGTGTCGATGGGGTGCACCGTGGTGATGGAGGATCTGAGATCCTTCTTGCTGTTTGCTTCTTTGCCTGTAGGATGTCGCCTCGATGGTTCTAGAGGTTCAGTCATCATTTCCCCATTTCTTTGAAGCAGTTTGAAGGGAGGAAAAAAATGGTGTCCCCTCTCCTGTTTAAGAAAACTTCCAGGAAGCTCTACATAAATTTGTGCTTATATCTCATTGGCCAGAACTTGGTCTTATGGTTACACCTTGCTGTAATGGAGGTTAGGGGATAGAGCTGTTTTTTGAGGAGTATGTGTTAATGAGCTAGAGTGACAACTGACTTTATTACTAAGGAAGAAGGCAAGAAAGGAAACCACCAGGAATTATCAGAGTGGCCTGATCTTGCTCCCACATGATATAGAAGCTACCATTTGGTAGCTTCCCTGTGAGACTTTCAACTAGTCCTTGCCATATTATCCAGGAAGGTAATTTTTTTTTCTCCTTAAATTTATATATCTTTATGCAAAGGTTTTTTAAGTTAAGTAATATGAAATAATAAGGTTGGGGCTGGAGTTGTAGCTCAGTGGCAGAGTACTTGCTTCACACATGTGAGGTACTGGGTTCAATCCTCAGCACCACATAAAAATAAATAAAATAAAGATATTGTGTCCATCTACAACTAAAAAAAATTTTTAAAAAAGTAATAAGGATCATTGCAGTTTCCATTTTAAGTTCGAGTTTTTTGAAATTTATTTATTGGAAGTTTAAATATGAGATGTTAGAATAAATATAAACATGAAATCTTTAAGTATCTGTTCTTAGGTAAAGAAAAAAATTGTTGAAACCTGGATAAACATTAGGTTATACATTTTGAGAGAATAGAGAACTTGCTTTTTTAAAATTCTAGATTATTTACTTTTTAAAATAATAATTATTTTTAAAATAACTCGTTTATAAGAGTAAGATTTTCAAAAGGTACATAATGGTCATATGGTGAATCGTCACTCCTCTTCCTTCACCCCAGAGGCATTGGGTGTTGTAGCCTTCTTTTATATAATTCTTCCCTTTTATTTTTCTTTTTTAAACCATTGATGCTATGCTATTCATAGTTCTTAACCTTTTTTTTCTCTTAATAATATATATTAGACTATTTCTTAATTGTATTTTAAGAGCTTTCTCATCTCCTTCCTGCTCCCAAAAGCTCTTTAGGGTAGTTGAACCATAATTTGTGAAATAGAATGATCTTGTCTTGTTCATATTAGTTAAACTGAAGTCTTGACTTGAATTTAGAGGATATTAGGAATGAGCTGTTTTTGGTGGTTGAGTAGCTTCCTTTTTTTAAGGACTAAGATGTTTAAGATTTAGTCATTTTGGAAATAAATCCTTTTAAAACATGTTATATAATTTATTTTTTCTTAACAGTGTACTTTTTAATAGTTTTAACATAGTTGTCAGCATCAATTATTGTTCAGAAGTGTCAAACAGTAGTATTCAGGAGCTTGCTAGCTGGCCTTACTAAATTGCTCAATTTATCATCTCTTTTTTGGGGAAATACCTGCTTTTTAAATGTTTTCCTCTGGGTCTCCTTTGTTCCTGATGTGACTGCCTCTAACATAGTATTCTTCTTTCCTCTGTTACTTATGTGCTACTGTTTTCTAGTTTCTGTTCCTAATTTGCCTTTTGAATTTTTGGTGGGCAGTTAGCCAGAAAGCCAAAACAGAAATATCCCTAAAATAAAAATAAATTCAGAAAGAAGTTCTGTTGGGCTTTCCTTCTGATGAAGGCACATGCCTATGTCAATATCTCGGATGCTTAGAGGGTCTTCTTTTTGCTTTCTGATTATTACCATGGTCTAGAATAATTCCCATTCGATAGAACATTCTGTGATGATGGAAATGTTTTATGTTTGCCCTTACTGTTATGTAGTTGTTAGCCTCATATGGCCCTTGAGCACTTGATATTCCGGCTAATGTGAATGAAGAACTGAAATTTTAATTTTAATTAAGTTAAATTCAGAGAGCGACACATGACTAGACTCTATTTAATTAACTTATCTACATCAAGCTTGATTATACTGGAGCTCGAATCAGGATTATTTTATTGTGCAAAGAAGAATAAATGGGTAGCATTGGAGAAGAGGCGACATGTTGATGATCCAGTTAGCTTAAAAGTAAATGATTAAGTTGGAACTTTTTTTTTTGTATTAACAATTTGATTATTTCAAACCATAACATTCTAAAGCCATTATACCATCATGTATTTATGGTTTGTAGCTATGGCAAAGTTGTAAATTCTTTTGGTAACTAGGGCAAAATTAGTAGCACTCCAACTTTATTTATAGAACTTGGTTAGACAGTTGCCTGAGTGCCAGAAATGCCTACAAATAACTTTGACCTTCCGTAACAAAAAGTCAGGGGATAAAATGTTCCATAGTAGAAGGTCTCAGTTATATCTGACATACAAAACACTATATTCTTTTGGAGAAATACATAATGAAACAAATGTGTACATGATTGGAAATGTTGGTAACTGTTAGGAAGAACATAAACAGGGCACAGTAATTGAAAAAAAGGGGTAGACAAGGAGAAGGACTTCTAACTAGATGGTTTGGAGTGCTTTATTAGAGGAAGTAATATTTAAGCCACGACCCACAAGATAAGAAGAAGCCAGCTTTGCAAAGAATGAAAGGGTAAGAGGGGGGATTTCAAAAGAGGGAATCACGGGGCTAAATGGGTCTTGGGGGGAGAAGGATGGACCCACTATAGCTCAGGAGATGAGTGTATTTAGAACAATGGTTGAAAGAATTTAACAGGATGAAATATGACTGGAGGGAATGGGTACCTCTGAGTCACCTAGGACCTTAAGAGCCATTGTAAGGAGTTTGGATAGAAAAAAAAAGATTATTTCATGTGATACTGTAGAAGTTAGGGAATTATATGATCTGATTTTTGTTTTAAGACGTTCTCTTAGGCCAGGCCTTGGTGGCACACACCTCTAATCCCAGCTATTTGGAGGTGGAGGCAGGAGTTTCGAAAGTTCCAGTCCAGGCCCTGCAATTTAGTGGGATCCTGTCTCAGAATAAAAAATAAAAAGGGCTGGGCAATTAGCTTTTTGGTAGTGCACCCCTGGATTCAGTCTCCAGGACTACAAACAAACAAATAAACAAATAAAACAAAAAAACAGAAAAAAATGTCTCATTGGCTGCTGTGGGATGGGTGTTTTGAAGGGAAGCAATGATGGAAATGAGAAAACTACTGTGATGTTCTAGAAAGAGATGATGGTAGCTTGGGTTGAAGTATTGGCAGTGGAGATCCAGAGAAATCATACACAGGCCTTGCTGTAGGTTGGATACAAGGGGTGAGGGATAGGGCAAGGATCCTTTGCCTTTCATAATCCTGAGGTAGGCAGTGCCAGGGGAATGCTAGATTTCAAGGTAAAGGTGTTAGGGAATTTGGACCCAGCTTCAAGCCTGTATGTTTGACATGCCTGGGTGACAGTCATGTAGTTGTATTGGAGCATGCAAGAGGTTTAGACGGGGAGCATAACTTGGTAATATTAGCATGAATCAAAGTAATGGAAATGGGTGAGGCAACTCAGAAGGAAGAGAATGACCCACGATGGAGTGCTTAGGAATACTTTCTTTTTAAAGATTTGTCGAGAGATAAGCCACAAAAAGATGCTGAAAAAAAATAACCAGTGATAAAATAAAACCAAAAACCAGATTGTGGTAATAAGTACCTTAGGAGCTAGAAGAAGAAGAGAATGTTTTAAGAAGATGGCCAATTTTTTTGACTTCTGATAAGAAACCAGATAAGTTGAGGACAGCAAAATGTCCATTGGATTAAGTAATGTGGAAGCAGTAAATCTTGATAAGTTGATTTAAAAGGGTGGAGGCTTGGAAAATTTATTTTGAGCAGATTGAAGAAGATATAATAGATGAAGGAGAAAAGAGGTCTATAAAACTTTTTGGAAGCTTTACTGTGAAGTGATGAGCAGAGAAATGGTAGATAATGGAATGAGATAAAGGGACAGAGGCAGGGTTAGAAAAACTCCATGGGGTCCCCATGATTTTAAAATCATGGTTTGTTTGGTCACTTACCTGCTAGTAGACACCTGTGTTTTAAACATTGTGCTTTACTCCTACAGGTCGCCGTAGTGAACTTCCTCTACACTGGTGGGGATTGTCTAAGGAAGGCCGCTTGGAGGTAGAATAGCTGTGCCACAGGCTGTGCACGTTGCAAAAATTAATGGGTACCACCAGCCTGACCTCCAAGGTAGTAGGGCCAATTTATGCTTTCCTCATCAGTGTGTGAGAGCTGAGAGTAGGTTTTCTGAAGATGGGACATGAGTGAATTTTTGGGCGTGATCATGATGAGTGAAAAGGGGTGAGAGCGATGATGGAGGAGAAAATGGGTGACTGACCAGCAGCCAGATCTTCACTTGGGCACTAGAGGATGGCCTGCAGATGGGCAGTAGTGGGGGAAACGCCTCCTTCATTGTGCTCACTGTGAGCAGGAGGAGGTGCTCGCATTTCTAAGTAGCATTGTTGAATTGATAGTGAGAAAATGCTGTATGGATGCTTCTCTTTTAAAATGACATATTTGGATAGAGATCAGCCAAGAGTTGGAGGTGGGGAGAGAATGAGACAGGAGGAAAAGGCAAGAAATAGTCACTTTCAAGAGTAGGAAAGTTTCCTAGGATAGCTTCGGTGGGATTGCTTGGCACTGTCAAGTGCCCATTGAGGTTTTATGATTATGAACATGCAGTGAAGTCCGTCAGCTTGGTTGTGATTTTCCTTCAGTAGAGTTAAGCTGTTGGGACATGGGTGCAGAGAGGGCAGAAACTTGCATTTAACCACATTTGGAGTTTTGCCTTGTGGCAATGATGAGAGGACAAATGATGGAGGGTATTTGCAGGGCAGGGGTTATGATTATGGACTGTGGAATCAAAGTGGAACAAAGGAAGGAGTGGAAGAGAGAACTGTACTGGGTACATGAAGAAAAGTGGCGGATTAGAAAAACTCCATGGGGTCCCAAACTGTGTGGAGGGGATACCACAGCAAGTCAGTCAGAAGTGGGAGAGACTCTTTGAGAGTGTAATGGAGACATATTACAGGGAAACAGGGCTCTTAAGATAACGTGGTTTCCTATTTTAGGGATGGCAGCCCTGAATTCCCTAAAATTGGAATAAGAGTTCTAAGAAATCACCTCTTTGCCCTTTCCAGAGGCCAGCTTCAAGATGCACCATTCCCAACATGTGAATGAGCAGAGCTTGCTTTAGACATCCAGGAAGGTAATCACAGTTTACAAGAACTTTCAGGACCATTCTGTTGACAACAGCACTAGTGTAGCAGTATGACGGCCAGTCCCACATACAGTGTATGCATACCAAGTCCCGAACCTCTCCCTGGCGTTGTAGGTATAAGCATTGATAATGCCAGAGATGGAGTGCAGGATTTGACTAGGGTAAAATTTCTAGTGATTTTGCCTGTCTTGATCAGATTTTATCAATGAATAAGTATGGTATATTGTAGACATGATCTTGGAATCTTGAAAACTTGTATTTAGGTTTTGGCACCTTTATTTCCCAACTGTGAAGCCATGATACCTATTATTTGAGTTATTGTGAAGGCGCAGTGAGACTGTTCCTGCACAGCTGTGGCACATAGCATGCTCCTGGTCAATAGACGCTGGCTGGGGATGGCTGTGTTGGCACTAAAATCAGCAAGCAGGCATGGAAGACTCCCCAGCTCATCTTCCAGAGTGCCTTGGGTCTAACTGGAAAATGGCAAAACCATAACTATCCCTACCCTCCCTATGCCTACCTAGATGAGCTTCTCAGGCTTTGGGGTATGCGCAGATGCTCCTTGGGCTTCAAGTATAATATTGATTTTGATTCTGTAAGTCTAGAGTGGGGCCCAAGATTCTTCATATCTGAGAAGCTTCTAGTTGATGCTGGCCCATGAGGCATACTTTGAGTAGCAGAGTTCTATTAGAGAACTGCCCTGTGGGAATCCCTGCTATTTAAAACAGAGAGGAAAATGAGGTATAAGAAACTTATTCTTTCAACTGTTTTTTTTTAAAGTCAAATTCAGTGGACTTCACATGTCCCACTTCTCTAGTCCACAGCTTGGTGAGGCTCTGTTATCTCTCCCTATCCTCAAAGTGAAAGGACTATAAATTATATAGAGAGTCCTATCAGATTTTGTTTGAAAAATTTCAGTGCCTGATTTCTCAGGTATATTTTTCAAGAATCATGCTGGCTCCCCACATGCACACATCCAGAGAAACTTACACAGTGGTCTCTTGAATTATTAGATTTTGAGACAGAATCTGAAACGTGGCTCCAAACCCTCTCTGCCCACCAGACTTGTCATGTTGTAAAATAAAGGACTTTCAGAAGCAGCGATTCGAATGCATTATAAGACTAGAATTATTGGCAGCCCCTGTTTTGCTATCCCAGATTATCTGATTTTTCTTTCTGTTTGAGTCCAGCATGCCAGAGACTTCCTCTGTGGGCTCTGCCCAGAAGAATTCCTTCTCCAGTGCTCAAATTGACACGTCTTCACCTCTGAGCTAATCTGGAGGCTGATAGCTTCAGAGTGCAGTCTGATAAAATGTCCTCCTGGTGGAATGCAGCGTGTGTGCATCTCAATCTCTGAAGACTTGAGATCTTTCCCAGAGTGGCTTCATCGTGTATGATCCTTAGACCCTTATTTTCCCCTGTTAAAGTGAGTCCTACATAATTATAAAGCACAAGCTTCCTTATTTTGATGATTGAAGAGAATTTTTTCCTCCCTTTTTTTTGTGTCTTTCTGTGTTTCTTCTTTTTTCTTTTTTTTTTAAGATAGGAAAATGTGGGCATGCAGGAACATGCAAGAACAAGACCAGTAGCTCGCCTGTGTGGTTGTGTTTTGAGTACAAGTTTGTGAAGGAAACACACAAAAGAGTTTCATTTCTGACCAAGACTGTTTACCTAATTTAAAAATTTATAATCCAGGAAAATAGCATTAGAAATTTGTAAACTCTTCTTTGGGTTCCAAAGGAGTCTTTAAATGGTTCTACCCATGGGAATTTTTGAGGTAGTTTTCAGAGTTTTTGTGACATATTTAAATGTTTATGACTTTATTTTGAGGATTTCTGTATTTTTATTTTTCTTTGCTGCAGATGTTTTTATCTTTATCCTATCCCAAACTTGATTAAAAGATAACACCATAAAATGACAGCATGAATATTTGTGATTTGATGGTGTTTGTTTTATTGTGGTAGTTAAGGATGAACAAGTATTAAAATAAAAACTCTTCAAAGAAAAGTTAAAAAGACTGGGCTGGAGATGTGGCTCAAGCTGTAGCATGCTCGCCTGGCATGTGCGGGGCGCTGGGTTCGATCCTCAGCACCACATAAAAATAAAATAAAGATATTTAAAAATCTCTTTCTCTCTCTCTCTCTCTCTCAAAAAAAAAAAGTTGAAAAGATTGAAGCTTCTTGGTGTGATGTTACTATAGTTATGGCTTCAGATTTGGGGGTTGCTGTGAGACAGGAAAATTGCATATGCAAATTGATCATGGACATATAAAAAGAGTCTTAAGTAACAGTTCATACAAAGTCAAGATTTGTTTTCTTCACATTCAGTTTTTTAGAAAAGGCTATTGGGGACATAGCTTAGAGGCGTTTGCCTACATGTGCAAGGTCCTACCTAGGCTCAGTTCCCAGTGCTGCAAGAAAAAGGGGAAAACAAACAAGGACATCTGTTTTAAAGCTTGGAAGTTTCTACTCCTCTTTTGTACTAGAAATGAGGTGATGCTGCCTTAGGAGAAGTGGGGTGGGGGAGGTTCTGTATAAAGAAAAATAAAAGGTTGGGTGAGGCTGAGAATCCCTGCCCCACCCCTCCAAGTTTAAATGAGCTGAGAGTTGAAGGTGGGAGAAGAGGAAGGCATTGTGAGCCTCCTGAGGAGACACATATTTAATATGAAAAAAAAGAAAAAGTGACCTGACTTCTACTTTAAAAGTACAGGAGACTTCAGGTCAGCAGGTAACTAGGCCTGGTATGTGTGTGTGTGTGGGGGGGGACAGAGAATGAATAAATATGAATGTGAACCTATGCATGGAGTGCTGCAGACCTTACTTGGAGATTTCCTAAGCTGGAGGGAGCTATCTCAACACGTCTCAGGGGGAACTACAGCGCTAGGGCAACTGAAAGGCGGTAGGCCTCTTATTTTGGTTTGGTTTTGATTTTGTTTTGTTTTTCCTTTAATGAGTTAAAGGAGTAGAATATACCTCTAAACAATAACATTTGAGAATGTTTTGTGTATCTAACATATGCTAAGTGTTACATAAAAGACTCCCTGGCCAAAAATAGATGAAGGAAATCTCCTTTGTAAGTTTCCACCCTGAAGGGTGAAAAGGAGATAAGATTGGCACAGGAATACATTTAGTAGCCAATGGCAGAAGTGAATGTCACATTACAAACCCCAGGCCCACAGAGGAAGGAGAGCCACTTACAGCTAGGGTGGGCTTTTGAGTTGGAATGTGGGGAAATGGGTCAGAGAGGTAAGAAAAGAGCATGAGCATTGGCATATGGAGGAGAATTTAGTTATTTTCTGAATAAAACCCACTGATTGGATAATACTTGTTCATCATTGTACGTAATGGACAGAAGCGTTGCCTGGCATATAGGAAGTACTTAAGAAATGTTGGAACTAAAATTGGGCAATGTGGTCACCAAGATCATGGCAGAGAGCTTACATAGTTATATCATTTCATTTAATTTAATTACAGCTCCAAACATGGTTTTTTAAATTCTTTTTTTTGAGGGGAGGAAACAAAAGCCTGAAAAGATTAAAAACTTTCCCCAGGCCACAATGATAATAACTGTAGATCCAGAGTTCAAACCTGGGCCTTTACCCTGCGCCTTCTGCATGCCTAGTAAAATATCTGTAACATACTAGGGGCTCGAGATTCACTTGATGCTAAAACACTTGTCATTTGTCCCTTCAGAAGGAAGGTTGTGCTGTAAAATCCTATAAGATTAAGAATTTTTACAGGCAATGGGGCTGGGGCTGGGGCTGAGTGGCAGAGTGCTTGCTTGCCTAGCGTGTGTGAGGCACTGGTTTCGACCCTTAGTACCATGTAAAGGTAGATAAAATAAAGGCATTCTGTCTATCTACAACTATAAAAATATTTTTAAAATAATAAAAAATAAAGAATTTTTACAGGTGAAGTGATATAAAGAATAATAGTGGTAGGGTGACATTGCAGGAAGGGAATGTGGCTCTGAGCATGTTCTGTGGTACATGCCTGGCTTCTTGCTGGGGGATCAGGAAGAATCTGTTCAGAGGGGAAGATGCCTAGATCTTGGAAGACCGAGTTTTTTGATTGCTTCATTCACGTTTAAAGAACTCATGTTAGACTAATTTTATGTCTACCACTAGAAACTGGTGCTGGTGGTTTATTACCAACCCCACCCATTTCTGTCTTTTGCAATAATCTTTGTGAGTGGTGATTGTATTTCTAGAAGTAGAATGACAGAGAGATTCCCGAAGGCAAACACAGAGTGTGGTGTACACTCAAGTTCAGACGCTAGGGGTTGGGAGCTGAGAGAGAGAGAGAAAGAGAGAGAGAGAGAGAGAGAGAGAGAGAGAGAAGAGGGAGAGAGACAGGGAGGGAGGAAAGGGAGGGCGAGAGGGAGGAGAGAGAACAACAGAACAGTCAGCTGGAGAGGAGGGAGGAGGGGGAGGAGACGGTCGATTTTTAGATTTTTTAACTGAAGTAATTTTGGGGGGGTTCTCCCCACCCCAATTCCTTGCCCCCCATTCTGGCACCTCCTTTCCCACCGTTCACTGAAGTGCCTTTTTGCAGTCCAGGATCAACGGACCGCTGAGTTTGAGCAGCCTGGTCTGACATGATGTACCTCTGGGTGAGTACAGTGCTGTGGGCGAGGGCTTGCACTTGCACTTGCACATATAAGGAGTGGAAAGCTTGAGGTTTTGCTCCTGCACAGATGGCCTTCCCCACAGGGCACAGACTGCCATATCCCCTTCTTCACACAGGTGTCAGGTTTTTAAAACCTAGCAGTGCTTGTGACATTGGTGTTTTGTTTTGCTTTTAAATGTTGTTTATCTCGTTAGACTTAGGTGAGAGGGCTGAGCTCCCAGAGCAGTGCCATCCCCTGGGCTTGGTGTAGGTTTGGAGAAGGCAGGTGGGCAGGTGAAAGGAGCCGGTGGCTTCAGCAACGGCAGTCTTCCTGGTGGGTCAGGATTGACTTGGATTATGTTTGGGGGGCACTGACCTTGATAATCAAGCCATGTCTTCAGATATTGAGAACCAATAGGTGGCATGATCCTTAATTAGGAATAAGTTTTTGTTAAGTTTTTATGTAATAATTTTAATGTCCTTCACCATAGTCTTATGAAATGGGTCACTGTTATTAATAAAATTGTTTGAGGAAAGTAATTAAGTCACAGAGTCACTTGCCCATGGTTAAAAATCAAGTCTGAAGGATCTAGAATATTAATTAATAAGCAAACATTACAAAGCATTTTATATTTGCCAGGAATTTAATATGTACCTTGCATTATTTTGATTTACTGTTAACTGTGTCATTGTGATTTGGGATAGAGGAAAAATACCGGGATTGGAGAGATTTGTAAATTATGAACGGTGATAGCTTTTAGGAGAATGTCAGGGAAATGAAAACAGAACTACCCTTGACCCTTCCTCATGTTTAGTTGCAAAAACAAGAACATCTATAGTCCCTTGCAAAGATGGCTGTGCTACTCTCTTGAGTAGACAGCTGTTGTGCGTTGCTAAGGGAGCCTGCGAGATGGGATGCCCTTGGCTACTAGCCAACTTTTGAAAGTTTCATTTTGCCCTTTGCCCTTCAGCCCAGATGTCTGGAATTGCAGGAACCTACTTGGCTCAGACAGGCTAAATTTATAAATATCAGAAAGCAAACTTTTAACCAGGTTTGTGGGGACAGAGCATGACCACGGGGCGCGCGCGTGGGGGGGGTGCAGTGTGTATTTGTGTGTCTGTGTATCTGTATGCGTGCGTTAGGAGGTGCTTCTTTTCCTGCTTCTTCCTTCACATGACCTTGGAATGTAAATTCCTCCCCTCTATTGATTTATTTTTGTAGTGCTCTATTTATGAGAACTCAAAGAACTGTTCTGACACACTAATGTGTGTTGAGTAGTTTTCACCTGCCTGGTGGTTGGGATTGAACAGCACTGTTCAATCCATAAGGATAGGCTATTCTATCTTTTGATTGTTTGGAAGAGCAGTTATAAAAGGAAGTAATTTGAATTAATCTCATTTCCACTCACTTATGTTTGATGAAAGCAGACAGTGGCAGTCTCCTTAGTTATTTCCTTTGTGTGCCTCTTATTTATGTATTTGTCTCAATCCTCTTATTAGCCCCAGAACAGAGCTTCCCAACCAATTTGCTGCATATAGGATTAAGATGCATATATGCCAAGACAACTATTCCCCACAACCTCAGAGCAGCCAATCAGGTGGGGCTTGGGATTCTCCCTGTCACATTGACTGTGCACATCCTCATTTGCCACTGTATACCTTAAAAATATTACCATTTTTCTATGTGTGCTACACCTGAAAATTTGGGTAGCATCATGTACAGGAGAGAAGAAGCTCTGTCTCCTTATTATCTGCATCCTCTAGCCTAGCGCCCCAAACATTTGTTGAATCCCACAAAGATGTCCAGAAGAGCAATAGCTGCTTAACTCTGACATTCAGAGAGGAAATGTAGGTGGTCAAGCATTTGGTCAGAGTCTCTGAGGAGTAGTTCAGAGACAACTTACAGGATTAGAAATAGAAGATCTCTCTCTGGTCCAGATCTAGACAGGACCAATCTAGATTGAGCTGGGACCAAGCCATGTAACTTTGAGCAGTCATTTAACTATTCTGGGCTTTGTTTTCCACATTCATATGGTAACAGGATTAAACTGAACCCCTTCTATTCCTGAAATCTTGAGAAGTGAGTTTTATATAGCGATAAGTGTGTATACTGTGCCCAGTGTGTGAGGATGCGTAGGTTCTGGTGAATATAAGCAATGAAGCATCACCACCATCATTGTCTGCTTGGTTTGGTACTAGCAGTGAGTCAAAGGTACTGTTTCTGAGCATTCTAGGAAAGTCACTCAACTGTTCAGTTGTCCATATTCTTAGTGTGTGAGCTTTTGTGGAACCTGTGGCTCTGAAGAGTAAAAGTTACAGCTTACCCCAGGGAGAGTCATTGTGTAGTTAGATGTGACACATTAGCCTCCTCCTGTGTGTCTGGAAGACTGAGATAGGATGCTGTCTTTGACTTATGCTGTCTCTGACTTTGTCTATGCCTCTCTCTGTCAGATCTTTCCTGTTGAGTTGGTCCTCCTTTTTGGTGAATTTGGTAGTATCAGTGGGCAGCATAGTGTATTGTGAAGAGTATGGGCATTTAAACTTCACTAAATCTTGCTTTTTCCAGTTGTGTAGCTGTAACAAGTTTCTTGACCTCTCTGAACCTCACTTTCTTCATTTGTTATATAGGGAAATTAATACCTACATTATGAGATCATTGTGAAGATTTGAGATAACCTACAAAATATGTTTAACATAGTGTGTGGCACACAGTGGATGCTTTTCACTTACCTAGTGCTAGTCAATCTTTTTGCTTTTGACATTTACAGACGGTTTGCAAATGATGGATCTATCTCATTGAGGATATCTTTGCATTCACATAGGGATAACTTTGATAAACCCTAACTAGTTTTATGTGAAGTGTTTCCCCCCTTATGTTTTAAGTATTCCTCATTAAGGTTGCCTTTTGATGGAGAATAACTCATGGCTTGTTCTAAACTTCATAATTTTTTGGAGGGGTTGCATTGTTATTGAGCATTCATTATGTCATCTATTTTCCTTGTCTCTTCATCATCCAAAACAGGGAGAGAAAGAGACAGACAGACACATAGACATGATTCCTGTAGTGAGGGAGCTTACTTGTTTGATGATTATATAATTTATATCCAGTAAACAAAATCTCATTCCACTTAAGTTCTCAGGAGGCAGGATGTGAACTGATCTTAGCTAGGCTGGCACCAGGCTTTCTCTTACTCATATCCTATATGGATGAACTTCTGGATCACATTACAAACTATTGTTTTGTCATAGATCAATTCCATTTTCTAAATAAATCAGTTCAGCTAGTATTTAATGAATGCCTATAATGAGTAGAACCAGCTGTTGCAAATACAAAGATGATTAATGACATCTGGTGTCCTTAAAGAATTTGTGACATGGTGGTAATATGTGTATGCAGATAATAATGATTTTTGTATGAAGCTATTCTGTTTAGAAAATGCTTTTATATGTTATGTTATTTTATCCTCACACCATCGCCAAGTTGTGTCATTATTGTGTTGGGCAAGTGAGGAAGGAGATGGGACGAGCATGTGACAATTAACAAATGGCAGCCCTGGAAACCCAGTCCCATCTTTCTAAAAACTATGGCTTTCACTTCTTTCACACTCTCTTCTTTTGGGAGAAGCTGATGTCATTGATTTATTCAAAAAAATTATTTTATTTATTTATTTTTATTTTAAACTGTCTGAATGAGTTAGACATATACCCACATAGTCTTCACCTCCCCTCTCAGGAGTTAGCTGTTATCTTCATTTTATAGATGAGAAAGCAGAAACTTGAGTAACTTGCTAAAGTCATGTAATTTAGCACTGGCAGCGTTAGTATTTGAACTCTGGTTCGTCTGGCTGTGAAGCTTATTACATCATACATAACCTTTTCTCCTACTTGTTCGGGAGTTTCCAGTCTTTCACTGCTGCCATAGAGCACGGTACGATACAGGGATAGAGTGGGGAAATGAAAAGAAGGAAACCAGAATTCTGTTTGAATCACCACTAGTTACCTGACACATGTTACTAGACTATATATACTTTTATTTTTCAGGTGGTGAAAAGGATGCAGTAGTTCTTGAGAACATTTGTGGAATAATCCTTAGAATATGGTATCAGCCATTTTAGAGTAAAGTAACAACCAATGGCTTTATCGTAAAACTTGGAAATCGTGGACTGTGAGCCAGAGGCAGTTTTTTTTTCCAGTTGTGCCACTTATCAGTGTATAACCTTTTTGAACATTTGTTAGCTATTATCTTCACTTTCTAATCTTTAAAATGAGATTAACTGGTGATTTAGATGAGTATGAAAGATCTTTTGAAGCCATTTTGTGCTAAGCAAATATAAGGTAATAACAACAATAGCACCTTTTAATTCAGATTCCAGTCAGGTTACTCTTTTAGTGCTCACTTTTTGTTACTATTTTGCTGTTCTAATTGTTTTCCATGATCAGAGAACTAGACAGTTATCACAAATCGTAGAAATCCTTCGGCTCAGATAACACTTAAGGCCAGAAACTATAAGTGGGTACTTGGCAGTGAAAAGCCATTAAAGGATTTTAAGTAGGATCAGGAGTAGGGTGAGTTAGAGGTTATAATTAGATTGAGGGTTTTGTTTTTATTTTTGTTTTTTGTTTTTAAAGCTGTCTACACAGATTAGGGGAGAATAAAAATACGGAGAGAAATTAGGTGATTGTTGTGTAACATCTCAGTGACAGGGAATGGTGGTGATAAGGTAGCCACAAAGCAGAACTGAATGAGACGTCTTCATGAGGTGAAGTGAGAGGTGGTTGTCTTGATTTGGAAGAGGAGGGAAAATGAAGAGAATCATGGATTTGATTTTGGATTTGGCATTTTTGGGGTGACTGTAAAATGTTAAAGAGGAGATATTCTTTAGATAGCTGCCTACCTGGTTCTGGAAATAACAAGTAAAGGTAAAGACTTAAACTATGTAAATTGAGAAAACTTGCATGCAGTGGATATTGAAGCCATGGAGAATGAGAATGGCCTAGGGAGGCAATATGGAGCAAGAAGAGAAGTTAATGCCTGTGAGAGAAGTATGAACCCACAAAGGAAGCAGGGAATAAGATTCTAGAAAACTTGTTCTTTAGGAGAAAAACCAGGTCACTAGTAAGTCAAGGTAAGAGAATGTGGCAAAAAGAGAACTGAAAGTGTCCATGGGTTTAGTAATGTGGCAGTCACTGTGATGTTAGCAAGGGTTATTTTGGTGGAATAATGAGGACAGAAGCCTGCATGGAGTCAGTTGAGTAGTTCATGGGAGAGGCAAGGAAATGGAGATAAAAATAGTTAGTATAGATAATTGTTGGAAAATTTTGACTCTGGTGAATATACAGGATACCTAGATGTGGCATGAAGAAGCTTTGTTTTATTTTGAATAAAAGAGATGGGATGGGGGTGTAGGTCAGTGATAGGAAGTGTGCTTAGCATGTGTAAGGCCCTGGGTTCACTCCCCAGCACTGCAGAATGAATGAATGAGACTTGATCATATTTGAAAGTTAATTAAATAAATCATTTTTAGTAAACAAAGTATATATGAGAGAAGGGCTAATTGCTTCTGCTTTGAGAAAATGGGCTGGGCTTTAGGAGTAGGGTGAGATCTCCCATTTTAACAGGAGGCAAAGCAGATGCAGGTCAGAAAAGCTAGCAGCATCTAAAAGTTCTAAGAGGTCTGTACAGTAGAGGTAGACAGGCAAGATGGATTGAGGGGTAGAAAGGGAGGGGCACTGATTTTTCTAAAAAGGAATAGATTGGTGAAACAGTATACACACATATACATATAGAGCCATATATAATGTAACTCCATGTGGCTTGTATGCATGGGATGAGTGGAATAGTGGTGGTAAGAAAAATTATAGAAGTGCCAAGCATGTCTGTAATCCTCACTACTCAGGAGGATCCCAAGTATGAGTCCAGCCTGGGCAATTCAGTAAGATCCTGGCTCAAAAGAAAGTAAAATTAGAAAGGGCTGAAGATGTAGTTCAGTGGTAGAGCATTTGCCTAGCATGTGCGAAGCCCTGGGTTCTGTCCCTGCATGACCAGAGAGAGAGTGAGAGTGAGAGAGAGAGAGAGAGACAGAGACAGAGACAGACAGACATACAGAGACAGAGGCATAGGTTAGATTATTTTAGATTGTCTAAAAGATGTAAATTTTTTTTTATTCCACTTAGGGACCATTGATAGATTTTAAACAAGGTCAAGTATGATCAGATTTGTATATTAGAGAGATAGCAAGAGGCTTCTTTTATTGTTGCAGAATTTATATTTATACTTTGAATCAAATTGGTTTGATATATAATTTAAAAGCTCAGAAAACTGTACTGGTCTAAACAAGTTATTAATAATATGAGAATGATGCAGTTAGTGCATATTTATTGAGATTCCTATGTACTGATCGTCTCCTGAGGAGTGGTGAAAGAGCAGTGAACAAGACAGAGTCCTTTCCCATAGAGTGAGTTTGTTTGTTTTACACGAATGGTAAACAAAATAGCTCCAAGAACTGGTAAAGGCTGTAGAGAAGACAAGGTAATATGCCTCTGAATGGTTTAGAAAAGAAGACTAAATGGTAAGAGACACATCTTGTAACAATGTGCAATGCAGTACAGGCAGAAGTAGTAGCAAACGCAGTGTCTCATGGGTAGGAATGAGTCTGGACAGAAAGAAGGGTGTTGTGGTTGAGTGTGGAGAACAAAAGAATGGTAGGATGATAAGGCTGGAGAGGTGGGCAAAGCCAGGTCATTCCCCATAGTGGAGATCTGAATTTTGTTCTGGTTAAACCAGGAAGGTATTGGGAGCTTACAAGGGGGAGGTGACTTATGTAGGCAGAGCAATAAGTGAGGTCAGGAGGCTATTGCTGTCATCTAAAGAGTCTGGAGGGCAGCTTTTGCTAGGACAAAACAAGGTGAGTGTTAAAATGAAAGAGGAATCTGAGTTATTCAGCTTTTGATTTGAGAAATATGGACGGAGGGGCCATTTCATTACAACAGAAGAGATAACAGACACAAAAAGCAATTTGTGTGGCTTGGATTTGTTAAGTTTGCGAAGTCTGTTAGACATCTATCTAAATGGAGTGGCCATTTGATATGAATCTGGTCCTTAGAAGAGAGAGATGAGTTGTGGGTTGAGGTTCATTAGTGATATTTAAAGCTTGAGAATTAAATGTAACTAGAGAATATGCTGAGATCAAAACCCTGAGTCATTTCAGTAGAGGTCCGAAGGTTACTGAGAAGAATTGGGTGGGGTAGGAAGAAAACTAGGCAGTTTTGCTCTGGAGAAGAAAGTGCTGCTGGGTTTGGATAATTTAAAAACAAGTAATAGGCCATTGGCCTTGGTTTTATGTTAGTCATTGGTAAACTTGGTAAGAGCCATTTCATTTGGGGTGATGGAAATTAGCCTTGGAATGGATTGAGCTGTTATTTGGTAGGTGAGGATGTTGAGACAGTGAACATTGTGGAGCAGAGACCTGAACTGGGGCAGTAACTAGAGGGGACTTGTAGGCTCAAGGCAAGATCCAAGTAGAGAGGAAGAAATAGTGCTGGGAAGAAAGAGGCTAATTATGGAAGCCAAGTTTGTTATATCCAACTTAGAGAAGAGGGATTGGCCTTAAGGTGAGATGCACTTTTTCTTTTTAAGAAGAAAGGGAGAGAGTGTATGGGTTTAGAGCCAGGTAGCATGGTGACATTGGCTTTGGGTAGATGAGGGTGTCCTTTGATCATATCTGCTTTCGCTGTGACATGTAACGGGTATATAGCTGAAAGCAGAAGTGTAGGGAGTGGAGAAGCATTGCAGATTTGAGGAAAGAGGAAGGGTGCGAACAATGAGGAGTGAATTTACCTAGTGGTAGAGTAGGCTTGAGCTTTGTTAGAAAAACCACACTCTCATTCTTGTGAGTAGCAGGTCAGTTGTGTGTTTTTAATCCCACAGTCTTGTGTTGTTTAGATGCAAGAGAGATAACCAGAGGTCGAGGTTTTTCCAGATAAGTTAGACTGAGGCAAAAGGGGACTAGGGGATTAAGACTTTTGGATAGGACCAGCTGTGGTTCTGAGTCATCAAATCTAACTTGGCTTGGAATTAAGAAGGAGCTCCAGGGACGGGGGAGATAAAACAATGCTGAAATCAGTTTGGTAACTGGGAGCTTCAGGAAGGAGGTTGGAGAATTGCTGAGTAGGAAAACTAGCACAGGCAAACTCTTGATGTGGTAATAGAATGCTTGAAATTCTTGAAAGTTTTGGAGGTGTGACAGTGTTAGGTTGTGATGCTAGGTGGGTGGCTGAGGTGAAGTGGTGAGGAAATACACTCAGTGCTGAAGACATTAAAAAGAAGACCTTGGAGGCCAAAGTTTTGGTTAAGGTGATGCTGGCTTCTGCTTTTACTGCAGAAGCAACTAAATTGTCAAGTTTCCTTTAGAGGGAAAAAGGCAGGAAGCATCATCAAGAGGGCAAGTCTACAAAGGGAGTTTGCTGAGGCGAGTCTGTGACTTCCAGGGTTTGGGAGGACAGGGAAGAGCAGGCGATGGCATCAGAACAGACATGCTGACCCGCATGGGTGAGCCATCTCAAAAGCTTGACTTCTGATGATGCTTGAGGTGAATGAAGATGCGAACCAGGATGGAGTTGTTCTGGAATTCTCTTGGAAAAACTGGGAACTATCTTAAGCTATCTTAAAGATAGTGCAGTAGTTTCAGAATTAGTAGTGTGCATCAGAATGCAGATTTCACACAAAGCACTGTGTGAAATGCTGGATTTGTTAGGTCTGGGCAGGCCCAGGAGTTGACAGTTCTGTTAAGTTCCCAGTTGCTGCTGCTGGTCCAGATAGCACACTTTGAAAACCATTGATCTAGAGAAAATAGCGGTGGCTTGTAGGTGGCAACTAACAACAGCTGAGAATTGTAGGTCCAGATGATGCATGCCTGGGTGATGGGCAACGATTCCCTTGGGACAGCCTTGTCTGATCTCTCTGACTTCAGCAGTTTAAGGAGGAAATGAGTAATGATGATTTTTTTTTTGAGGGATAGTGATTTCTAAGTGATTTATGTTGTTTATCAGCAAACATTTATTGAATATTTCTTTATACATCAACATGAGACTGCCAACAGCTATAAATTATTCTTTCTCAAGGACACGGGAGTAAAAGGACAGAGGATCAATAGATCAATAACTATACATTGTAGCAAAGACTCATTGCCAATCAGTAAATGGTGTGGGCAGCTGTCCACAGAAGTTCAGAAAAACAGGCTGTTGCAGAAGACAGGGTCGTCTGGGGAAGGTGTCTGAGGCAGAGAGGCTGGAGCACAGGTCTGGCAAGACTAAGTAGAGGCCAGCCGGCACAGCAGAGCAGATGCAGGTGTGGAAAGTAGCGTGAAACTGGCCACTTCTCGAAAGCCCCATGGCAGTCATCCTGTCCCAAGTCACCACTGTCTCTGGTCTGTGTTATTAATTTTAATACTAGCCTCACTACTTCTGTTCTTTTTTTCCCCATTTCTCTTCCTAAAGTTTCTTTTCAACACAGCAGCCAAAGTGATCCTTTAAAGTCACCTTACACTGCTCCTCTGCCCGAAACACCCCAGTGGCTTCAGTTCTCACGCAGCACACCCAGCCTGATGCCGCATTGGCCCCTGTGACCCTACCCGGTTTGCTCTCCCACTGTTGCCCCACTGAGTCGTCCACCTCATTTCCTTCCCTGCTCCTTCTCTGTCCACTCCACTGGTACCATACCAACCTCTGGTCATTATTTGAACCCTTTCCTCAGGGCTGTAGCTCTTTCTTACCCGTTCCACTGCTCTTCCCCCAGAGCGCTGCATGACTTCTGTTTTGTTTACATGAGATCTGTACTCAAATGTTATGTTTAAAGGAATTATCTATATAAAGTTAACTCACACCTCTTGGTTCATCTCCTTTCACCCATTTTTACTTTTCTCCATAGCAACCACCACCTTCTTACAATGCTATATATTTGTTTGTTATGGCTTTTCTTCCCTCGTGAAAGCACTGGTAGATGTTCTGTGCCTAAAAAGGTGCCTGAAACATAATAGCACTGACTGGACACCTGTCGAGTGAAAAGAAGGGAATTTAGAATAATGAAGAGACCCTTGTCATGTGAAGAGAGAGGAATGAAAAAGATGGCTTGTTGGATAACTTGGAGGATCTTGAATCCTACTCAGGCGGTCACTGTTCCATAGAGGATAAGGGTTCATGAAAGTTTGTCAACCTTCTTTAAACACTGCTTTGTAATTTGGTTCTGTGGAAAGGATGGTTGGGAGAAAGACTCGAATACAGAGATCAGTTACTATTGTAGTTGTTCAAGTATAAAGTAAAAAGACTTTGGGTCAAAGTTTGGCAGTGAGGATAAAATTTTTAGTTAGAAGATGAATGTCTTACATATTAATGCTAAAAGGTGGTAGACTTCCAGTTCAATAAGAAAGCTGCCTTTATGATTTATTTTAATATGGCGTTTAACCTTGAACATTTTGTCATGTTTCAAATCAGAATATGGAATTTTGTTGTAAAACTTATAAAGGATAAATTTGGAACAAAGTAGACATACTAATTTTTGTAGTTTTTACATTATCCATTTGGAGGGCTAAAAATCAATGTGGTTCAAGCACACATATTGACAAGGAGGGAAGGTGGGGGTCGTACCACTCTCAGAATACGTTTCCTTAGGCCCTTTTTCCAACAGTAAAAAAGCACATTTTAAGAATTGTAGTCTTCCTTTTTACTAACTCTCTTTTTTTCCTTCTTGGTTCTGGAAATATGGATTGCTTTTAAAACTTGACTAGTTAAAAAGCATTGCATTCCCTTTTAGAAGTGACAGCCTTCTCTGAATGTGAGTATGCTGCTCCTCTTCAAGAATATTTTCTCAGCATCTTGCACTTGTGTTAATGAGGGGAAACACATTAGCTGTCTTACAAGGCCAGCCTGGAGGAAGCAGCCCACAAGCCCTGGCTGAAGGTTGAGACTGTGGGTGGCATCGTTGTGAGTAGCAGAGGCTCCACCTGGTAATGGGTGAGTCCACTGTATGAAACCTGTAGGTTTTATACTTTCTTGTTTATTAATTTCTGTAGTGTTTTATGTGATTTTGTGAATCTAAACCACTAATTAAGGATTAATGAAATCTAGACCTAGCCTTAGTTCTTTAAAGTAAACAACTGTCATATTATTTCCTCTAAGGATAAGATTGACCCTTCAGTCTCTAAAAGTTTTAGCAAGATTCCTATATTCCTGGAAATCAGAAATAACTAATTATGGTTTCATTGTCTACTACACCATATGCTGGTTATAACTCTGTCCCCAGCTCAGTCCTTCATCTGCTGGGTGATTATGCATAGGTCACGTGGTCTTTGTCTTTGTGTCGTCTGTAAAACAGGCATGGATACTTCCTAGCAGCATTTTGTTAAATGCTATTCCTCAGGAAAACTGACATCTAAGTAAAAATATTGTTAATGATTTATTCTGTTTAAAATGATTTATTCTGTAAAAAGCATCATGATGGGGGCTGGGAGTGTGGCTTAAGTGGTAACGTGCTCTCCTGGCATGCTCGGGGTGCTGGGTTCAATCCTCAGCACCACATAAAAATAAAATAAAGATGTTGTGTCCACCGAAAACCTAGAAAATAAATTTTTTTTTTTTTTTTTTTAAAAAGCATCACGATGATTTTGAGTTCAGATGAGACTGAAAGTCTCACTAAACAGTACAGTAGGTTGCAAACATTGTTGGGGGAAGGTACATGTTTGGGGGAGCATGTTGCCCCTGCTTTATTTCATTATTTGTAGTTGTTTATTTTTATCTTATTTTCTTCCATTAAAAATAAGTTTCCAGGATTTGCTGAAATCAAAAGCATTTTTTTCCATGTTGCTGTTTGTTTGTGGCTAGCATCTTCTATCAGAGAAAATTTCAAGACAGTTAAAGACAGTTAAGATTGGAAGGGAGAAAAGAGCAGAAATTATCAGATGTCTCCTTTGTATGAGGCTCTGGGTCAGATGCTTTCCCAGCAATTGTCTTATTTCATGTTCAAATGGGGAATCAAGGTTCAAACCCAGCAGTTGTGCTCCAGAGTCAGTTCTCTTAACCACTAGACTATGATGCTTCCAGCTGGTCTGTGATAGACGACATCTAAGATATTCTCCAGTGACCCCCCACCTTTTCTTGCTTAGATCTTTATGTAATTAATTCCTTCTCCTGGAGTGTAGACTAGGCCTAGTGGTTCACTTTGAATGAATAGAATATGGTAGAAGTGATGAGATGTCACTTCCAAGATTGGTTTACCAAGAGACTGTAGCTTTGACCTTGAGTACTCACCCTTCTTGTTCTCTCTTAGAGCTTTTATACTGGGAGGAGCAAACTGCCATGCCATGAGTAGCCCTTTGGAAAGACCCACATGGCAAGGAGCTGATGGGCAGGGCCAACAGCCAGTGAAGACCTGTGGCCTGCCAGCAGTCCAGTGAGTGAGCCTGGCATTGGGTCCTTGTCAGCTGAGCCTTGATGACTGCAGCCTAGTGAGGCACCCTGAGCTAGAGGCCTCCAGCTAACCCAGTGGATTTCTCATCCACATGAGCTATGAGATAAGGGTTGTTTTACGCTGCTGAATTTGGGAGATATTTGTTACACAGAAATAAAAAACTACAAATTTTGATACCAAGAGTAGGGTGCTTTATACCACAAATTTAAACTTTGGAATGGGGCAGTAGACTTTGAGGAGAGTATTCTTAAGGATCAGAGTACCTTAAAATGTCTTAGAAAAGATTTGGATCTTTTTATATTTTGAGATGGGGTTTTGCTAAGTTGCTTAGGACCTTGCTAAATTGCTGAGACTGGCTTTGAATTTGCAGTCCTCCTGCCTCAGCCTCCTGAGCCGCTGGCATTACAGGCGTGCACCACCACGCCTGGCTAATATTGGGTCTTTGAGGGGGTTGCCTCAAAGAGGTTTAAGGAAAGAAATGGAAGAAAGGGGGTCTTTGTTATGTAGTGGTAGAAAGTTTAACAACACTCATTCGTAGTTATGTGGGAAGCAGAAAATGTGTCTAATGCATTGGGAACTAGCTAAGTAGAATCCCAGCAAAACATCACAAACACCCCAGGCTGCTTGCTGCTTACAGGAGTGAAGTAGCCAGGAGAAGCAAAGTGAGCAGAGGACTGTTAAACACAAGAAGAGCCAGAATTGAAAGTTTTTGAAAATTCTTAGCCTTTCTGGATGGGAATTGATGGTAAAATTAAGACATGGGTTCCCAGCAAAGATCAGTTCAAGGGCACTGCCAAGAAAACAGTGGTCCAAAGATCAAACCCTGAGGATGACTGTAAAACCTTTTGGCAAGATCTCAGGAAAACCAAAGGTGGTGTCTTAGGATACCGTCTAGTTACAAAAGACTCGTAAGAGCTAGGCCTGGTGGCGCATACCTGTAATCCCAGCTACGTAGGAGGTTGAGGCAAAAGGATTGCAAGTTCAAGGCCAGCCTCTGCAACTTGGTAAGACTCGTCTCAAAATAAAAAATGAAAGGGCTGGGGGTGTATCTCAGTGGAAGAGTGCTCCTCAGTTCCATTCCCAGTACCACAAAAAAGAAAAAGGTCTCTCAGTCAAACAGGGCTTTTTACTATTTTAACAGTTGCCTCAGGAAAGGAAGGGCTTATCTCGAAGGTATTTGTGGAGATAGCCTTTAGTTTAATACAGAGAAATTCAAGGATACCCCTTGTAGCTGGGATTGAACAGGAAGAGAAGATTGAACAAGATGAGAAGAGGCTGTTGGACACCCATAAGATTCTGCAGGCAGGAAACAGGCTGAGAAAACTCCTCAGCTGCTGACACATGCTGCCTTTCATTTAAAGGGATGGTGACTCTGAGGTTGAATGCTGGAGCTGGGAGTCATGGAGAGCTGTTCTCCCAACCTTGGGGCCTAGTGGAGGAACTTCTAACTTTCAGAATCATTGGGGACCAGTGACTCCTTTGTGCCTTCTATTCCCTGTCCCCAAAGTGATGCCATTTGATGATTACAAGAGATTTCAGAGAACAGAACCATGAGGGTAAGTGTGAAAGGTGCCCTCAAACCATGATGCCATCTAGGTCAGACTCCCAGGATGCCACAGCTGCTCTTCAGTCATCCTCCTCTGTGCCGTTGGTTTCTTATAGATTCCAGAGAATCTGAAGCACCGAAGAAGGATCTCCTACCTCCAGCCGTCGGTCAACTCCCTGCCCTTAGAAAGCAATCGCATTTCTGTATAAATTGCCTCTCTAGTTGCGTACTGGGCCCTCTCTGCCAGTCTGTTTAGGACATGGACCCAGGAGTTCTCTCTCCTCTCTCTGGGGTCACTGAGTTTCCTCTCTTTATTGGATTAGTCCCATCATCATATGGCTATATTCTTCTTTAATGTTTTTTCTTTGCCGTGCTGGAGATTGAACTCAGGGCCTTGTGCATGCAAGGCAAGCACTCTACCAACTGAGCTGTATCCCCAGCCCCTTCTTTCACCTTTTAAAAAGTAATGTGTGTGACCTCATCACTTTTCTTCCAGCTACTCTGAATTTCTCTTCCTTTAGAGCAAAATTCAGTAGGGTTATTTATACTTAATTACACTAGCTCTTCTCTTCTCATTCCTTCTTAAACCCATACAGTCAGGTTTTTATTGTCACTATTTCACCAAAATGGCTCTTATCATGGTTACCAGTAATATCCACACTGCTAAATGTAGCAGTCAGGTCTCAGCCCTGTTTTTATCTGATCCATCTATAGAGGTTCCACCCTCCACTCCCACCCAGATGTTCTCTTAGATACTTGAGTTTGTTGATGTTCTTCCTACCTCATTGGAAGTTTTTCCTCTTCAGTTTTAGAGTTATAATACTCTGGACCAAGTCCTTGGACCTTTTTTCTTGATTCTCTTTCATTCAGTGATTTTATCCATTTTCATACCTTTAACTAGGAAAAACAGATAAAAATATTTATCATTAGAATCCAGCGGACCCTTTTGAACTTTTTAAATCACTCAGTCTTCTTATGACTTATTTAAGAAATTAGAATAAAGGGATAGTGAAAAACAATTTTATTAGAAATGAGAAAGACATTTTATAAAACTACTTTCATATCACCCTTACATGACTGAAAAATTACATGTGAATGCTGCTCATGTTTTTTTTTTTTTTTTAGAGAGAGAGAGAGAGAGAGAGAGAGAGAGAGAGAGAATTTTTAATATTTATTTTTTTAGTTTTCGACAGACACAACATCTTTGTTTGTATGTGGTGCTGAGGATCGAACCCGGGCCGCACGCATGCCAGGCGAGCATGCTACCGCTTGAGCCACATGTTTTGTTTTGTTAGAGAACCAGGGATGGAACCCAGGGCTTTGCACCTGCTAGGCAAGCATGCTATCAGTGAGCTATACCCCCACTTTTTTTTTTTTTTAAATCTTTTTGCAACACTGAATGTTTTCTCTTTGTATCAGTATTCTGTCTTCTTATTCCTTTTCCCTGAGATCTATGCTTACCGTTGAGAGGGTGGACATTCTCTTTCTAGTGTTCTGTATTTATTCCTGAAAATTCATTTACTAGCTTTGTGGGGAACTGTCTTATTATTGATGTTTTTCCCCAAATGGAAGCATTAGCTGTACTTTTATCAATCGTGTTGTAGAATATATCATGGGCTATTGCGCTAGTCATCTTGTCATCACTGTGACCAAAATACCTGACAAGGACAACTTAGAGGAGGAAAGTTTATTCTGGCTCATGGTTTCAGAGGTTTCACACGATGGCTGGCCAGCCAGCTATATTACTCTGGGCCTTAGATGTGACAGAACATCATGGAGGAAGGGTACGGCAGAGGAAAACTGCTCAACTCATGGCATCTGGGAAGCAAAGAGAGTGCTCCTCAGAATAGGGTGAGGGGCAAGAAACTGCCCTTCTAGAGCACACTCCCAGTGGCCTATTTCTTTTAACTAGGCCCCATCTCCTAAAATTTTTACCACCTCCAATAAATCCATTAGATTATTAATCCATCAGTGGATTAATTCACTGATGAGATCAGAGCTCTCATGATCCCATCACTTCCCCAAACCCCCTCTTTTTGCCATTGCTGCTTTGGGGAGCAAGCCTTCAAAACACAAGTCTTTGGAGGAACACTTCATATCCACATCATTACAGCTGTCTTCCAGTTACTCTTTCAAGAATATAGATTCTGGCCATTTTATCAGTTTGTTTACCAGCTCCTTTAGTGTTGTATGAGTAGAAGATCACTTTAGATTGTTTTTTGTTTGATTGGTTGGTTTTTGTTTTGCTGTGGTGGAAATTGAATCCAGGGTCTCACACATATTGGTTGAGAAGTTTACCACTCAGCTATACCCACCTAGCCCTCAGTATTTTTTCTTAACAGGAGATTTTGGATCTGTTAATCTCAGAATACATTGAGCTGAGAAGATTATTAGTAGATTTTCCTAATTAGAATCATCAAGTGTTTTTGAAATCTGGTAATGTGTTTTTGATTTCTTCTTTTCTATTTGAAAAATCTAGAAGATTTTATTTCTTATGTCAGTACTTGTACAACCTTTGACCCTTTGTTCTTGTTCTTTTGTAGCTTTCTACCTGTCTAGATCTGAATCTGCCCAGTAGATGATATTTTCACTGACATACTACTCAAATTTTTTTATTCTCTATTTTCCTGGTTTTAAAAGTGTGTATAGCAGGAAAGTCATCTTCCTTTTTAAATGCAGTTGGTTGCTTGTGAACCATCATGGCTGTCTGGAATGTGTCCTTCTTATAAATCTTGATTCCAGATTTAAATTTTATCTCCAGTGGCCTAGCTTATAATTACTCCTGGTTCTTACAGTTAAATAGTCTAAAATGCAATGTTTGAAGGTTTTAAAAAAACCTTTGGTGATATATAATTTTGTTGGAGAGGGGATGAATATCTTTTTTACTCCATAATTACAAAAAGTATCTATCTAGATAATTACAAAAAGTATCTGTCTAGATTTAAAACACTATTCAGAATGATCAGTCGAAAGAATTTTTTCCATTTCTATATCATCAGTTTCCTTTATATATATACCTTCCTTCAGCATTGTGCACTTGCCAACCATGTAAGTTTTGTCATACAAATATTGTGAGATGAAGGAATATTGTCACATCTTTTTAGTGAAATAGGATCTGAGTTTTTGTTGCAAAATAACGATGAAGAAATTCTTTCTGTTGAACTGAACGAGTATATCATATTTCCTTTTTGCTCTTAGAAATATATTGTTCAGGGCCTGGGGCTACGGCTCTGTGGTAGAGCGCCTGCCTCACAGGTGTGAGGCATCAGTTTCCATCCTCAGCACAAATAAAAATAAATAAATGAAGATATTGTGTTCATCTAAAACTAAAAAAAAAAAAAAAAAAAAAAAGAAAAAGGAAAAAATAAAGAAATACATTGTTTACTTACTGATTCTTTTTTTAATATATATTTTTTTACTTGTAGATGGGCACAATACCTTTATTTTATTTATTTATTTTTATGTGGTGCTGAGCTTGAACCCCATGCCTCACATGTGCAAGTCAAGTGCTCCACCACTGAGCCACAACCCCGCCTGATTCTTAACTTTGAGAAAATGCATCTAAGGTAGGATATCTAAGCAGTTATAGTCTTGAAACTTTTTTCATCAGGTTCTGCCATCATCACTAGAGCTTAAGAGTCTTGTTATCTTTGCATTCATCTTTTGCTTCATCTGATAATTATTATGAATGTTTTCCTCAGTTAATTTTCTTCTCTTTGCCATCAAAAAGTCTGATCATAACTGTGTTTGCTGAAAACTAAGCAAACTGTAATGGCATTGTCTTCAGTCTTTTAAAATCCCTTTTTGAAAGACAATGCAGTTTTTTGTAAAATGCAATAAGAAAACTGAAGGGTTATGTGTTAGTGATGATTTATCTCACTATTATATCACTAGGCCAAATGAATATATGCCATTGGTCTTCGTTTCATTATTTGAGTCTTTTCTTTTTTTCTTTTTTTTTTTTTTCAAAGATGGCTGCAAATAGTTAATGAGTAACAGATGATGAAAAATCAGAATGTTTTAAGATACAGGAAAAATCAAATTCCTAAAATTTTATAATGAATATTAGATTTACAACAAGGTCCAAGGAGCTCATATATTAATTGCAAGATAAAATGAGCTCCCCCCACCTCAAAGTAACTGCTATTTGTAATGTCTCAGAGAATGAACAAGTCATGAAATGTAAATTCTCACAGACTGAACTGCTTAAACATAAATAAATAAACAAATAAATAAATAAGGCCCTGCACACTCTGATGGCCTACTGAGAGTTAAATACTACTAATGACTCTCAAATGTATAGTTCTAGTTCAGCCTTCTCCATGGAAGCTTCTAACTGCCTCCTCGACATTCCTGTATATAATAGTGACCTCAAACTTAAGGGGTCCACAGATGCACTCCTGCTCTCACTTGCCCTGCCCCATCCTCAGACATGCTCCACCCACTACTTTCCTTTTCTCAGAAATGACATCTTTCTGTAGCTTGGGCCAAAACACAACAACAAAAAAATGTAGTCATTCTGGACTCTTCTCTTTCCCCCATGCAGTCCCATTAAGTAGTCCCTTGGGCTCCAACTTTGAAAAATAACCTAAATATGAGCCATTTTTACTAGCTCTGCTGCTTCTATTCTGGTTCAGTGTGCCGTCTTCTCTTGCCTGGATTATTGTTAAGTCTCCTACTTGGTTTCCCTGCCTCCACCATTGAATAATTTATTCTGATCACAGCATCTGACCTAATTCTTTTAAAATATAAATCTGTTCGTGCTCAAAATCTGCTGATGTTTCTCACTCAGAGGAAAAGCCAGTGTCTCTACAAGGTCTGGTGAGGCTGGTTCTTTGTTCCTCTTTGACCGCCCCCCCCCTTCCCCTCTGCTTCCCATTCCTCACTCTTGCCCAGTGGATTGGCCTTCTTGCTCTTCCTCACATCTGCCAGTCCTTTTGTGCTTATTTCTTCTGCCTGTAGCGCTCTTCTGCAGGTCCTTAGATCTTCCTCATTGCCTTTAAATTTCTGCCTAAATGTGACCTTTTCAGTAAAGCCATTTAAAGCCATTCCATTTAAAATTTCCCATAGCACTCACCATCTTCTTCTTCTTTTTTTTTTTTTTTAAATGACCTGTCTCATCCCTATTGCGATTTTTGTCTGGTTTCTTCACTCTTATATTCCCAGGGTCTAGAATTATGAATAGTATTCAGTAAATATTTGTCAAATGGGTGCTAAATTCCAGAGATTTTCTACTTGTTAATTTTTCTTTAATGAGGGCATGCCTAGTAGCTGTAGGAATCTGTAGTGTAGGAACTCTCTGTAGCTGCCATCAGTCTTTCTCACTTACCAGGAACTCAGGTCCCTGCCTGTGTGTGTCCCTGCAGGGCTTTAATGGCACAGGCATTGGAACCAGACTGATTGGGTTCCAAAGTTAATTCTGATGCCTTCTGTCTCAGTGGCACTGGGTAAATCACTTTAAAATACTATCTACCATAGAGATTGTTTTGAGCCACATAAAGTCTCAGAACAGTTCTGGTGCATGGCAAATGATCAATAATGGTAATTATTATAATGGTTACTGTTCTAGACCCATCCCAGCTGCTGTGTACCAGCTGTACTCTTGAATATCTGTACTGAGCACTCTCTGATTCATTCCACCTATTTTCTTGCCCCTTTAAAAATGTCATGGCCACATTGGGTTCCCCTTTCTGCCCTTTGCCTCTGTCTCTGGCTTTTACTGTTTAAAGTTCTACCTTCCAGCATTCTATTAGATATTGACATTATTTTCCCTTCTTTTCTCCTTTCTTTTCATCAAATATTTATTAAGCGTCACTTTTCCCTTCCCTGTTATTATGAATCTGTTTTCTTTTCCCTGCCTCTATACTTTTGTTTCATGTATAAAATTAAAAATTGCCTTTCTTATGGTTGATTGGCTAGAATAACATTTGTGTCAGGGAAAATGGAAGTGCTGTAGATGTTGAAATAAAATTGAACTTATTTTTCAAAAAGTGGTACCCCCACGCCACAAAATAGCAAAACAAAACTATAATGCCAGTCACTGAAACCCTTGAAAGTCCTCTTACTCCTTCCTAAATGTCCACAAATCTTCACCTTCGTACTCAGTGGTGAATTTTGTCTTTAATCAATGAATAATAATATGAACTGGGGGAAAATAATTTCGTGTATACTATATTGGCATTATTTGTAATTTGTTGTAATTTTAACCATCTAAAATGTTTTCTGTTTATATATAGTAGTTCAGGTACATTATCAATTCAGTGAACTCAGACATCCCATCTTCCTCATTACATGACTAGATTTGTGATCCATTTTACACATTCAGCTGCCACTTACAAATCTCTTTTCATGTGTGTGTTGTTTCTTTTAATGAGGAAATGTGATCAGAATTCTAAACACCTGAGATAAGAATGCATTTTTGGATATGATCCATTTTTCAAACTTTAGGTAAGATTATATAAGGGCTATATGACATCCTTTTAGGGCAAAGGAAGGAACCCTTTTATGCATCCGTTTAAAGGAGTTTTATTTTGCGGCTTTAAGAGTCTGTAAGGTGAGCTGTGCTGTTACCTAGTATATATTACCTAATAAGGGTCACAAGGAGAACAATACTCTATTTGCTCTCTTTTCTTGATTAATTCCCACCACACACAGGCACACATAATTTTCTTTATTTGTAATATGCATTTTTGGTAACCTTCATTTTTTTTGAACCCTTAAGATTTACAAATCTTTTTAGAAGCAGTCTAAATTTTAAAATTTACATTAAAATTGGGCAATAGAGTTCTTTACTTTTACATTATTTTACAAAACAAAATACATTTGACAGTTTTCTTAAAATTTGATAGTGAAAAGTTCATCTTTTTTTTTGCCAATAAAATATAAATTTTAAAGTATGAAGGCTAACCACCTGAAGGGATAAGGAGAGATGAAGGGAGTAGGCCAGTCTGAAAACGGTGTTTGGGAGCCTGTCCAGATTCTTATAGTGGCAGTCTATATCTTTATGGCAGGACTGCAACACACACAAGAGCATTGTTGTTTATAGTTGGTGCATAGTTTGGGAACTGAGTAAAGGATATGTTTTGTAAGTACAGAAAAATTTGAGTATCTGCTGTGTAGTAATATCTACTGTAAGACCTGCAACTATCTAGCTGTGTAAACACAAGGAATTATTCAGCCTCACCAGGGCACAGTTCCCTGATCAATGAAGCACAGCTGTTGAACTGGTTGATATCACTATAATACATAGTTGGTTTATTTTCTTGTAGCCAATTGTCCTTTGCTATGCCAGTTTCCTTACACATTATTTCTTACAATTTACCTACAGGAGGCTAGTGACATTGTTTTTCATATACACTTTCAGTGAAGCATCTAGTTCCTTGCAGGAGATGGGTAAGTGTCAGTTGATGAGATGACCATCACGTATTCTCCACTCTGGAGGAAGGAAAAGACCTTGTGCTATCGTTTTTGATCTCTGACGTTTGAAAGTAAATGTTCTGTAGCCTCAGTGGCTTTTCTCCTTTTGTGATCATCAGCGTGAAGCTATGAAGTCAGCTTCACAAGAAGTAAAAAATTGAGGTAATGTAGGTGTGAGATTCAGTTGTGCTAACTTTTGCCTAACTAATTGAGAATGTTTGCCAGAAACAGTATCCCTAGGATTATTGTAGTAACTGGATCATGAGTGGGGAGAGTTCTTGCCCTAGTTTTAATGTAAATTCTTAGTTTGATGGGCACAGTCTTGAGAAACAAACTATTCAGTGACAATATTTTGCAGTTTAAAGCTGTTTATTTTAGAATTAAAAATCTGTAATCCCTTGTTTTAATGAGTTTTTTTTGCTGCTGCAACTAAAGGATCTGACCAGAACAATTTTAGGGGAGGAAAATTTTATTTGAGGGCTTACATTTTCAGAGGTCTCAATTCATAGACAGCAGGCTCCATTCCTCAAGGCTCAAGGTGAGGCAGGACATCATGGAGGAAGAGTGTGGCAGAGGGAAGCAGTTCACATGATGATGAGAAAACAGAGTGACATCTCCACTTGCCAGATACAAATATATACCCCAAAGTCACATCCCCAATGCCCACCTCCTCAAGCCATACCCTACCACTTCAATTACCACTATCAGAGAATTAATAGGTTGAGCTATAACCCAGTCATTTCTCCTCCAAATCTTCTTGCATTGTCTCAGATGTGAGCTTTGGAGGATACTACATCTAAACCATAACATCCCTACAACATGATAACAGGTATAATGGTGATGATGATGATAATTATAAAGATGCTGATTAACAACTACTGGTTTCTGAATGCTTACTATTTGTCAGGCTTAATACAGAGTATTTAATAGTCATTAACACATTGTATCCTAAGAGCAACCCCATGGTAAGTGGTCATAAATAGAGCATTCTAGCTTCTCTTATAAACTCTTCAAAGGCAGGGATGATTTCTCTTGTTACAGTACTTAGTACAGTGCTGGATACATATCAGGTACCCAAGAGATGTGGAATTGATTTTACCATCTTGCCCAGACTTGTCAGTCTTTGCCTGCTCTTCCTTGCCCAACTGTGGCTACAGATGGCTTGCAAATTCTACTTCCTCTCCTCTGCATTAGAGTTTAGCCTGGCCTTCTTAGGAAGCTACTCAGTAGTTAGCTTTGTTGTTTAACAGTCTGATGCCTCATTACCCATGTGGCAGGGGTTAAATATTACTCTCATTAGATTGGCTATTCTGCTCACCAGGCATTTTGCCCTGGTGCATGGTAGCACTCTAGTTTCTTTTAGAATCTGAGCCCAACAGTTATCAAAGGATGGCCTCAGACACTTTTGCTAGTCCCCTTTCTCAACTTATTGGACTCTGATTCCTTTTGTCTTGCCTTGAGTTTGATAGTATTCCTTCCCATGCAAGACCTTGCTTTGTCCTTGTATACTGAGCTCCTTAAATACAAGATCTGTTCAGAGTAGACTAGTTGTATATATTCTTAAAACTCGACCATTTGGATCTTGACTTCTTGTTGTAAAAGATCAGTCTTTTCCCAGTTTCTATCTTGACCAGCCTTTATTTCATTGCTCCCAAGATTTCATTATTTCCCAGTATTTTCCATCATTGCATATTAAGCAACACTCTTAACAATTATTCAAAACCTTTCCTTCTTTCTGCTTTGAACTTTCACAGCTTTCTACTTTCCTTCATTTCCTTCTCGGATCTTCACATTTCTTTCCTTCTTCTCTCCTCCAACCATGTAGTATACGCTACATGGGGAAATGCACTTATATTTCAGAGTGTGGGTTTTGGAAACATGTTTATGAACTTCCAAAGTTCAGTTTCCCTTCATCTCTCTCTCCCCAGGAAATTAGCTCAAATGAAAATAGTGACCTTTTAGAATGTCTTTCAAGGGAGGCATCCAGCATCCCAGCTCCCGCAGGAGACTATTGAATGGAAGCCAGTTGGCATGGAGTAGCAAGAACAAGAAGAGTAAACTTTGAAAATGAGCAATTTTCAAAAGTATGTAACTAAATGGAAGAGAGAAAAGCAAGGGGAGTAGGGAAATGCTGCTGTCTCTACCTTGGAAAAGATTGGAAAAGACTACTAAAGGCAATCCAGAAAACACCGAGAACTCCATTGAGCCATTTTATTTAAATTTTATGTTCTGTGCAGTCACATCTCTCACTTAATGGTACAGGGACTGAATAACTTTATCTATCTATCTAATCTATCTATCTCATCATTGAAATTAAAAGTCAAAGTTCATTAAACTTCTGCCTGGGGGCTAGGGTTGTGGCTTAGTGGTAGAGCACTCCCCTAGCGTGGGTGAGGCACTGGGTTCCATCCTTAGCACCACATTAAAAAAATAATAATAAATGAATAAAAATAAAGGCATTGTGTCCACCTACAACTAAAAAAATATTTTAAAAGATCCCAAACTCTGCCTGTTATCTGTAAACAAATTCTGAAATCGCAAATTACTGATGTCAAAAACCTAAAAATATAATATATCTTATCATTTTGAGAGGAACTTGAGACTGGCTTTTATCAGTCATTTATCCAAAAAAGCATGTGCTGTGCCTGAATGCAGCCAGGTGTCTGCAATGCTTGCACATGCTTTCATAGTGCAGTTGTGTGTCCTCCTTCACATATGCCAGTTCTCAGCAGAAACTCCTCTTTGTTTCTTTTTTCTTCCAATTTTATTGTTTCCTTCATAACCAGCAATGGTTGTTTTTTGTTATCCTTATTCTCTTGCATATGGACTGCTATTTTGAACCTTTTGAAAGTACCTTACCACAAAAGTCTATGTTTACAATTTGAATCTTTAGAACTATGGTTTCAATCAGGAATGAGAGGGAAGTATAAATCAGAATCTCAGAGTTAGAACAAGAGACTATACAGTTCAAAAAAGAATACTTACACCCCACAGTCATATGGAACATTTAAGAAAGTAGATTGTACATGCTATTCTGGGTTGGTGGAAGACTTAGAAGATAAAAGTATGTATTATGAAACAAGGGGATTAAAAATAGTTAAGAAACACTGACTTACAGTCTTTAATTTTCTCAGAGTGACTAAAAAAATTTCTACTTTGCTAAGTCTGCAACAGAAGCATGTCATTAAAGCTTGTTCAGACTAAAATATGTGGGATGACTTGAGGAAAGTTCAGACATGGCCATAAGAAGCAATATATTCTTGACCCCATATTTTCTCCTGAGGATTTGAAGACAGATTAGTTTAAACAACTATAATACTACCCCCTACCCTCCACTCCCACAAATAAAGAACAGGAAGGAGGAAGGGAAACCCAGAAAGGCCTCTCTCAGTGGACTAGCCCTTCAATAAGACAGTTGGAATGTTGCAGCAGGAATGTGTCTTGTCAGTTGGTCCCTGACTAGAAAGAATTGCTGTGGGTGGGGCTAGGATTTGGATCTTGGGGGGCGGGGCTGGGGTTGTGAAGAGAGGTAAGGGTTGAAAATGAAGGTAAAGGCCCTTTCATTAAAGGAAACCATTGAAAAGGGGTGGGATTAGGAAGTGAATGGACTTACTAGAAATAACTAGAAATATTAGTGCTTTGCCAAGGAAATTGAATGAAGTAGCTCCTTAAAGAAAGAGTTATAACCTTCTTAATTTTCTGGCATGCTGGTCTTTCTTTATATTGGGTCTTGAATATCACTGAGAGTCTAATGCAAGTCCTAGACAAGGTTCCCAGAACAATGTACATGTTTACAACATTTTGCACACTGATTTCAGGGGATCGTTTACACTGTGAAGTTCAAGTATTTTAACAGTGTTTTAACTCTTCCGTCACAGCTGTCCAACCTTGGTGAAAATGTAGTGAACCTAGAGCCTTGAGAAATGTTTGAGGCTAAAAGATGACTAATATTGTTTGACATATGAAGACTGATTAAATTCAAAGTAAAAGTACATATGTGCATTAGAGCCACACTCTGTGACAGATGATAATAGAATCTGGATTTTAAAGAACTTAATTTTTTTTCAAGTCTCTTTAGTAAGCTTTTTTTTTGTTTGTTTGTTTTGGGGTACTAGGGGTTGAATTTAGGGGTGCTTTACCACTGAGCTACATTCCCAGCCCTTTTATTTTTATATTTATTTATATTTACTTATTTATTTTTTAAATTGTAGTTGGACACAGCATCTTTATTTTTATTTATTTACTTTTTTAATGTAGGGCTGAGAATCAAACCCAGGGCCTCATGCATGCGAGGCAAGCACTCTACCATTGAGTTAAAACCCCAGCCCTTTATTTTTATTTTGTAACAGGGTCTCACTAAGTTGTGTAGGGCCTTGCTAAGTTGTTGAGACTGACTTTGAACTTGCAATCCTCCTTAGCCACCACATTGATAGGATTATGTGTGTGCACCACTACACTCAGCCAGTAAGCACTTTTTCTAAAAATTGAAGATAATTGAGATAGCCAGGGTATGAGATGCTATTTAATGGACTAGACAAAAAGAAGATATTGGAAAATCAGCCACAATACAGGCTTTGCCATTCAATGTGACTCTGGACAAGTGACTTATCCTTGTTGTCTAGGAAGTTACACCATGAAAGGATGATGCAAGCAGACGGAATTACAGGATACTGAAAAGTAACAAGTACAAGATTGCTCCAAGCCCCAGAACTCTCACACTAAAACCACAGATAGCATAACTACAGAGGCTGCTACAAAGTTGAAGGTTTCAGTGCCCAGCAGCTTGTGGTTAAGGTGGGGATAACAGGCTGAATCCTGGTGGTGTATTTGTAGAAAGGACTTGAATGTGGAAGGAAAAACAGAGCCAGAGTGGGCTTACTCACTGGGGCTGACTGAGAACTGAAAGAAAGATCAGACAGTATTGAAGACCTGTGGGCTAGACTCCAGAATCTAAGGAGACCAAATTAGACAGGGGATTTTGATCCCAAGGGAAATAGCCCAGACAGTGTTTTAGGGATAAGATTTTTGAACAAGGTCTGAGGGATTCAAGACCTCTGTAGTAAATAGGTTTTGGACACTATTTGTTCCTTCTATTTTTTTTTTTTTAATTCCGCAAATAACATTGTGCAAATCTCTGTGGACTGACCACTATTATAAGTGCTGAGAATACAAAGCAGGTTTAATGTGGGTGCTGAATCATCTGTTGCTGCTTTATCACAGAACTACATTTATGTTTCTGGTGAAAGTAGGAACACATTTCTGCACTGGTTAGCCTGAAGCCTGGCAGAGTGGGAATGAGACAGACTACCTGGAATGAGAGGAAGGGGAGCAAAAAAAGTTTCTGAATAGCAAATAAAAGTTATTCCTTCCTGACCTTGCAGGTATTTTAGAATTTAGGAATTGAATTTCCTAAATTATTTTGTTTTAGGTGGTGAATATTATACTTTTTGATGAGGTTTCATAAGAAACATGTTTTAGATTATTGCTTTCTTAGCAATGCATGTTACTTAGCAGTGTATTTTAAAGATGATTCCAAGGTGTCTGATCCTTTTACATTGTTGCTGTTTTGATTAGGAAATAGCAAGTCTTGGAATATTAACGGAGACTTTCTAGGAAGTTTCTATATTGTTCCTTAATTGATTTAAACATGAACTTCTAACTTAAAGTTTTTATTTTTTTAGTTTTAAATATTCATATAGATAATATAAAAACAGTTTTTAAAGAAGTGGTGTCACATGTTGTATTGGTATTACCTTTGGTAAAATAAACACCTATCTTTTGATAATCATATTTTGGTTTTTGTTAATATGATTAAGGGGAACTTCCTTTAGAGGTAGTAAAACTTTCTTGTTTTTATTTTTTTAATCCTGGGGATTGGACCTCAGGGTCTTATACATGCTAGAGAACTGTTCTACCATTGAGCTATAGCACCAGAACAAGAAAACTTTTCTTTAACTCTTAAACTCTGATAGTCAAATGAAATGTGCAAGTCTTTATTTTTTCTTCTTAAAAAATAATTTTCAAAGGATGTTAATTAAAAAAAAAAAACTAAGTAAACATTCTACTGAGGGACAATCTCTTAAGTTCTGTCAACACTTAGTTAATACAGGTTGAATGTGTCTTATCTGAAATACTTGGGACCAGATCAGATTTTAGAGTTTTTTGGATTTTGGAATCTTTGCATATTTATTGGTTAAATTCCCCTAATCTGAAGAGTCAAAATCCAAAATTTTTGGAACATTATTTTGGTACTCATTAAGTTTTAAATTTAGGTTTTTGGATTAGAAAAGCTCAAACTGTATATTAAGACACACGAGTCATAAATAAAAATGCTATTGTTATACTTATTTTGTCCTATCTATATGCTACTATGTGATCAGTGAACACAAAGAATACATTGTCAAGTCCATCAAGTATTTGATAATTTCACAGGAAAAAAACACATGATATTATAAATATTGGGTGCAATCATTTTAAAAATATAAAAGTTATTGGTTTCAACACTAAATTAATAATTGTAGATTCATTGCACATGTAACTGCATTTGATGATCTGGGCACAGTGGCACATTCCTGTAATCCCAGTGGCTCCGGAGGCTGAGACAGGATAATTGCAGGTTCAAAGCCAGCCTCAGTAATAGCAAGGTGCTAAGCAATTTAGTGAGACCCTGTCTCTAAATAAAATTCAAAATAGGGCTGGAGATGTGGCTCAGTGGTTGAGCGCCCCTGAGTTCAATCCCCAGTACCAAAAAAAAAAAAAAAGGTATTTGATGAAGTTTTGACACGGGTGAACATTTGTTACACTACCCCAAACAAGATAATGAATATATTTCTCATCCCAAAGGGCATGTAAAGGTATATAAAATACACCTTTGGTACCAAATAATCATATTTACTTTAAAAAAAAAAGGCACTCACTTATATAACCATGTAGTTATAAAAATCAGGACATTTAATATAGGTTCCATTATTATATCTGCAGCCCATATTCTAATTTGCCAGTTGTCCCAGTAATGTTTTTGATAGCACAGGTAGAATTTCCTTTTCATCAATTGCTGTTTTTAGTCAGTTAATTATACACTCACATAGTACAGAGAAATCTCACAGGCCTTCTTTTCTCAATGTCATGCAAAACTATAGTGTAGCATCATAACCAGGGTATTGACAGTACCGTGGTTATGATGCTACACTGTAGAGATGCAGAACCATTTCCATCACCACAGGGATCCCTCATGTTACCCTCTCATGGCCACACCCACTTCTCATTCACCTCCTTTCCCTCTTAACTAATGGCAGCCATGAATTTTTTTTTCATTTCAATGATTTTATCATTGCAATAATGTTATGTAAAAGAGATACATATAGTAGAATCTCTTTAGGATTGAATTTTTTCATCTCGCTTCTAAACCAAACTTTAGGGAAATTTTTAGGTTGAATGTGTCTTATCTGAAATACTTGGGACCAGATCAGATTATATAGTGTTTTTCTGGTCACTTTGAAAATATAAAGATCAATTTGCCGCATGTGTGGTTCTGGCCGGATCCCTGGCTCTTCTAATTTATCCACTGCACATGTCCATTATATACATTGGCTGCAGTTTGGTAACTGTTATTTAGCATGATGTTACTTATTCAAGTGTCAGCAGTTTTAGCTTGTTTCCTGATTTGCCATCATTCATGCTTGGCTACCTTTTTAAAGCTGAAGAGCAGTATCTTGACTGGGCACAGCGATGTACCTATCGTCCCAGTTATTCAGGAAGCTGAGACAGTAGCATCACTGAGTACAGGAGTTCAGGGCTATCCTGGACAACATAATAGACCCTGGCTCTTTATTAAAAAGCAAAACAAAACAAAAGACAGCATATTTGGAAAGTTAATATATGCCCATGGTCCTTTAGCTGAAACCCTTGAGGTCAGATGTGCATCATAATTTGTAATCTTTTGGATTTTAGAAAGTATATACAGTGCATATGCTCTCTTGTTAGGGTACTTACTAATCTTTTTGCAGCTAAACGTTTTTTGGATATTCACATCATAATAGCCTTACGTCCTCATTGGTTTAGGTCATGTTTAGTACTAAATGAATCCCTCTTCCACTGCCACAGGGAAGTGGGGGAGGAGAAAGAAGAAGAAAGATATAGTTTTGCAGGACTTTGGAATTAAAGATAAGAGGTTTTGGACTTCTGTAGGTAGGGTACTCCACAGTCCTAGTCAGAGTAAAATCCCTTGTTTTTATCCCCAAACTCCCCACTGTTTAACCCCTAAGATACTATAGGTCTGAAATTGCCATTATGAAAACAAAAGCAGCTATTGATTTAATCCTGTTATATGGTGTTGATCTTAAAATTGTTGGATTCATACTAGGATTTTGGGTTTAATCCTGTAAGGATCAGACTAACTTTCATCTTATTTATCCTAAATCCTTCTTTAATCTTATTAATTATGCCAGGCTGTTTTCCCAAAGGCCTGTGTGTGTGTGTGTGTGTGTGTGTGTATTCATAGTTATTTTCCCAGTGATATATCTTATGTCTGTCCTCTCTTTGGAAGAGAAGTTCAGCTCTCTCCTGAAGAGCTGTGGAGCTGTGCAGCACTCAGGAGCAGTGCTAGTGTGGCAAGAACAACCCCAGTGCAATGTTCTTTCACCCAAGACTGGAGGAGATCTTGGCACGGCCTCTGGAGGGGAATCTAGCCTGAATCATGGATTTCCTGAGAAGACATACACAACTTTTATGAAAGTGGGATGTTACCAGAGGCTATTAATCAAAAAATATGGGATGAATTAATTGTGACCAAGACACCACATTTCTACAGTGGAATAGAAAAATGAGTCCTTAACTTTTGACCTTTGCTCTAAAATTGTGCTGTGTGCATTTGAAAAAGGAAGTACACATTCAATCTTGGGTCTTTTGCTTCTACTTTGCAGAATATAACTGATTAGGATCTTGTGCACTCAAGGACTATCCAAGCAAATAAAATGATAATTCCTAGGTAACCATAAATTATTATTTTTTTCTTATTTCTGCTTTTAGGGGTAGGAAGTTTTGTAATTGGATCTAAACATTGATTCAGGAACCAGTAAGCCTGTACTAGATAGTCTTTATTGAGGTTCACTGTGATTGTGTTTCCTCTAGTTATCTGGTGGTATTTGTTATTGTTGTTTATAACTAGCTTGCCAATATTATGCAGTTTTGATTTGGAGTGCTTAATCTATATTGTTATAAAAGAATGGTTTTATGTCATGGGATGAAAACCCTGGTAGACACTAGTAACCCTTCTATGTTTATTTCATTTATTGACTTAATTATTATAGGATTCCTATATATAAAAGATATAGCAAAACCACTATATTATGCATTAAAATAAAACTGATCTTATATTTTGATAATTTATATTCAGCTATTCTTTATTTTTTCCAAATGAGTTGAGTAAACAGTCTTTTATGTTTGTATGTTTATGAAGGTTTACTTTACCTATTTATTTAAAATAAAATTAATGGAATTCTGTTGTCAAAAGAAGAGTCAAGTTTTCATTAATGAAAATTGTCTAATGCTGACACTGTGGTCTTGAAAAGTAGAAAAAAATTGTTGGCAGGAACTAATTATATGAACTGGAAAAATTAAGGCTAAGGAAATCATTTTAGGTATGGGGTAATTGTATAGATGCATGCTTTGGCAGAAGTGAGGTGGGGCAATTTTAATTTCTAATCCGCTTTGGGGGAAGCTCCATATCAGGGCTGCACAGAAACATTCAGGGAAAGCAGCTTCTTTATCATAAAGGGAATTTTAATTTAAAAATGTTCTTGCATCATGAGCAGAGTCAGCGACAGCTGGCTACACTGGTCATTTATCTCCTTCAAACCACGTTACCAGTAATTGCTGCATTAAATCAAAGTCAGAAGAGATTACAGGTCTGAATGGAGCAAGGGGCTGGTGCCAACCCAGGATTCCCACACTGCAGCGTTACTGCCATCAGAGCCCTGTCCCTGTCCCTGGTAGGATGAGAGGCAGGTGAAGCCCTTAGATGTTGACAGTTCATCTGTAAGGCGCGAGCATAATCAATAAGACCCAAGAACAGAGAAGGTTACTGTTCAAAACCAAGTGGTCTACCTCTTCACTTAGCTCTTTCTTTGTTTTGTTTTTGTTTGTTTTGTACTGGGGATGGAACCCAGGGGTGCTTTACCACTGAGCCACATCCTAGTCCTTTTAATTTTTTTGTTTTGAGACAGCGTCTTGCTAAGTTGCTTAGGGCTTTGCTAAGTTGCTGAGGCTGTCCTTATTTCTCCTGCCTCAGCCTCCTAAGCTGTTGGGATCAAGGTGTGCTCCACTGGCGCACAGCTTCAGTTAGCTTTTTACATTGAACACAGGGAGTGGTTTCTCATTGTTTTTCAGTGTTATGGGAAGATTCACTTGAGATTTGCATGGGCATAAAAATCACTCACGTTGTCTCAGTTCCTTAACACATTAATATTCCCTTCTTGGTTAGTATGTTCTTTTCACTTGACTCATTTCAGCATAAATTTATTGCCCTACACTGGGTATGTGTAGAAGCCTCCCACATCCCTCTGCTCCTTGCCGCCTTTCCTCCTCCTAGCACAATTATATAGCTTGCTACATGCTCTCTCTTTTCTCTGCCTGATGTCGGGGCCACTTAGTCCTCAAATATGGGTCTGACTTCATAATTCAAATAATTCTCAATCTCCCTTAATATACTTCCTAAAATATTAGAGATGATGATGACAACAATGATGATGGTAACAGCTTCAATAATTTAATAATTACTATCTGCTGGGCTTATTCATAAATTGATTGAGTTATCACAACCTTAGAAGATAGTAGTCTTACTTTTTTCAGATGAAGAACTTCAGGTTAGATAGCTTTTCCAAAATTATATAGCTGGGAAATGATGGTGCTAAGATTTGAACCCAAATGATGTGACTTCAGAACCCTGGGCTCTCAAGCACATGGTGTGCGGCACCTGCTGTGTGCTAGGGATACCTAAAGGAATAAGACAGACTACTGGGAACCTGCCCTTCTAGAGTGAGAGAGACACAAATGATGTGTGTGACAAGTTGAGGAGGATATGTGCAATTGCTCAGGAGGTGCGGCAGGGTCTACCCTAGACTACAGAAAAACCTGTTCTCTTACTCCTGCCTAAATCTCATGCCTAATTTGCTGTCATACCCTTGTTTTTCTTTTTTTTTTTTTTTTTTAAATTTGTTTTTTAGTTTTAGGTAGACACAATGTCTTTATTTCATATTTTTGTGGTGCTGAGGACCGAACCCAGTGCCTCACAATTACTAGGCGAGCGCTCTACCTCTGAGCCACAACCCCAGCCCTCCTCGTCCTTTTCATAAGATTTTTCTCTGTAGTAGTTTAGGATAGATTTTGATTTTACCCTGTCTCCCTGTCACTCCTCCCTCCTCCGAAGAAAGCAGCTAACCTTCCAAAGACTCATTTTAATAAGTGGAGCAGGAATTCATTATTTCAATTTGCTAATAGCTCCGTTGAGGTATAATTAATATACAATAAACTGCATATATTTAAAGCTTATAATTTGTAAAGTTTTGACATATGTACAACCATGAAGTTATCACCACAGCTAACATAATTAACATTAACATCTCTTAAAGTGTCTTCATGGCCTTTTGTAAGCCTTCCAACATCCCCTCCCCCTTGCCCCTTTCCAAGCAACCACTGATCTGCTTTCTGTTACTTTGGATTCGTTTATATTTTCTAGTATTTTATATAAATGTAACCATAATGATAAATACTCTTTTTTTTTTGACCTGGCTTCTTTCACTTATCAGGGGCACTCGAACCACTGAGACACATTCCCAGCCCTATCTTGTATTTTATTTAGAGACAGGGTCTCACTGAGTTGCTTAGTGCCTCACTTTGGCTGAGGCTGGCCTTGAACTTGCGATCCTCCTGCCTCAGCCTCTTGAGCAGCTGGGATTATAGGCATGTGCCACCGCGACCAGCTATCATAATTTTTTTGAGATTCATCTGTGATCCTGCACATGTTGGTGGTTTATTCATTTTTATTACTAAGTAGCATTTAGTTGTGCACATACACAATTTGTTCATAATTTATCTGCTGATGGGTATTTGGGTTGTTTGTACTTTTAGGCTATGCAGATCTTCTGAGTTTTCACTCAAGTACAAATCTTCATATGGTTATGTTCTTGTTTCTCTGGAGTGAACTCTTAGAAGTGGAGTGCATAGATCATATGGTAGGTGAAAGTTTAATGTTTTAAGAAATTGCTAAACTATAGGGGAAGTACAGGGAATGTAGTAGACCAAATTATGCCATGTGTATGTGTGAATATATCACAATGAATCCAATTATTATGTATTATTATAACATGCCGATAAATAAATAGAGGCCAACTTGTTTCCACATTGGTTATAGTCCCAGAAGCAGTGTCTGAGACATTTAGTCCTCAGAGGCTTGTCCACAGTTGGCATTGTCAGTCTTTTAATTTTAGTCATTCTGTGAGGTGAGTAGTGATATCATTGTGGTTTTAATTTCCTTTGAATATGATATTAAGCATCTTTTCATGTTCTTATTTATCATCCCTTGTTTACTGCCTTCTTTAACCAAGTGTTTAAATCTTTTGCCTACTTCTTTTTTTCTTTAAATTGGGTTGTTTTCTTATGGTTGAGCTTTGAGAGATGTTCTTATGTACTTGAGATGCCAGTCCTTTATCAGATAACAGGCTTTGCAAATATTCCCTCCTAAATCATGGCTCGTCTTTTTATTTCCCTTGGTGTCCTTGGATTAGCAGAAGTTTTCAGTAAAGCTCAGTTTGTACTTTTATGGGTTTTTTTTTTTTTTTTCTAGTGCCACTTTTTGGTGCTGGGGATTAAACCTGTCATCTTGCATTCCACCATTGATGTGCACCCCAGTTCTCATGTCATATTTTAGTTTTCTCTTGAGAGTCCCCCCCGCCCCCCCGCCCTGGAAGTCTCGTGTTTTACCTTTTTAGGTCTATGGTCCATTTTGGGTTTAATTTTCTGTATGGTATTACTTTTATTTTGTATGGCTATCCAGTTGTTCCAGTACCATTTGTTGAGAAGACAATTCTTTCCCCACTCAATTGCCTTTGCACCTGTGAAGTTATATTTGGACTTTCTATTTTGTTTCATTGATGTTTTTTTCTTTTTTGACACCAGTATCACTCTGTCTTACAGAGTGTACTATTCTTCTTATGAATATTATGGGATCTAGTGGACTTCAGAAAAGCAATAAGTTTCACAAACATCAGAACATTTTAATTAATTAATTAATTGATTTGGTACCAGGGATTAAACCCAGGGGCACTTAACCACTGAGCCACATCACCAGACCAGAACATTTAATTTTAGAACATGGCTAAGGAAAAGATAATCATAACCTTTAAAAACCTATATGGTACTTGAATAATAATAGAATGAAGTGGAAAGATATACCATGTTCGTGGTCTGGAAGACTTAATAGTTTTGAATATTAACTCTACCCAAATTATCTGTAGCTTCAGTGTAATCTCAGTCAGAATCCTGGCCAGAGTTTTATAGAAATTGACAAACTGATTATGAAGTTCTAATGGAAATGTAAAAGACCTGGAATAGCCAAAATAATTTTGAAGAAGAAAAACAAAGTTAGAGAACTAATACAACCTGATTTCAAGCTATAATGAGTTTGGTATTGGTGTTGGTATTGAGGTTATCATACTTGTATACAGTGAGACTGTGACAGTTAGATTTTGATGTGTGAGTCTTTCTCGAAACCTAATGGTGTAAAACAGTTTAATCATTCATTCACAGTAATGTGGATCAGGAGTTTGGATGGTTCTGTTTCAGTTTGGGTTGGATCAGCTTGCCTGGGATAGTCTAGAATGATACCACTTTCACATCTGGCAGTTGGCAGGTTGGTTGGTCTGGGAGGCTCAACTAGAACAACTAATTTCTAATCTACTTGGTCTTTTATCCTTCAGGCTTCTTTACATGGTAGTATCAGGGTTTCAGAGAGGAGCAAGAGAGGGCATGCGAATGACAAGTCTCTGCTTGTGTCACATTTGCTAATGTCCCCTGGCAATGTGAGTCATGAGGCTAAGGCTAAATTCAAGCAGTAAAGGAAAATGTTCTATTATTGTTTAAGGAGCTGTGAAATATTGTGAACATTTTTTTTTTTTTTTGCAATTAACCAGAAATTTTTAGTTAATTGAGGTAAAAGTTTTAATGGAGGGGATAGTCTTGATTATGTGATGTGATTGATGTATGATATATCTGAATTCATTTGCAGACATATTCCCCTAACAGTATTAGGATATTTACCATTGTTTTCTGCTTTACAAGTTACATTTTGGATGGAGAGTGTGACTCAATGGTAGAGCACTTGTCTAGCACACAAGAGGCCCTGAGTTTGATCCTCACCACCATAAGAAAAATATGTTACACTTTGACCCTTACTCTCTCTAAATTATTTTTCTGAATTTAAAGTAATTTACTTATGGTCATTTATGGATCCATTATCTAAAATGCTTGGGGCCAGAAGTATTACCGATTTTAGAGTTTTCAAATTTTAGAATATTCCTAATGTGAATATTTGTAGTCTAAATTGCTCTGAAATTTGAAACATTTTTTGAGCTGGTGTTAGTGCTCAGAAAGTTTTGGATTTCAGACCTTTTGGTTGGGGTTGCTCAATCTGCACTGATTTAGAAAGAAAGAATAACGAAAGACACTTCTAATAAAAAATGCTGATTCCTTGCCTCATGATTTGTACACTCTCACCCATGCCTCTACCCCTAAACAGAATAACACAGCTCAGCCTCACCATGGTCTCTTCTGTTACCCCATGCTTTCTTTCCTCTCATGTGTCATGTGAAGGAGTGTTATGTACTTAACTGCGATTTTCAGTGTTCTGGTAGATATAAGTTAAAGATTTCTATTGGTGTAAAAAATTCAACAATTTTCATATGATAGAGAACTTTGGATATTTTAAAATAGCTTTTTGACCTCTTTTTTGAGGGGATACATTTACCTGCTTGCCCTTCTGTAAGTGCCTGAATATGGCTTTGCATGTGCCATACTGTTTTATGCACTTAGAATGCTATTCCACTATCTCAAAGCCCACCACAGCTCCCCATCTATATGGAGAACTCTCTCTAATTTTTCTCAGTTTATTTTAAGCATTAATTTCTTGTAAAAATATTCCTGGTTTCCCTCACCCTAGAAAATGAGATGGTAGCAGTGAAGGTTTTAAGGTGCAATTGCTGTTTTATTTTCCCCCAAGCTATTATTTTTAGTATGACATTCATCAGACGGTATTTTGATGTTTCTTATTTTCTGCTTTTTCCCCCTCTATATTTTCAGCTCTTTGAGAGCTTTTTCCCTTCTTTTGAGTTCACACAATGTTGGGGATGTCTTGGTTGAAATGAATGAAAATTGAATGAATGAGTCTTGATCTAATGGAAGGTCTGTACATGGTGCCTCTGATTTATAGGTGCAAGTTATCGCAGACCTTCTCTTTCCATATGCTAATGGTACATACTGTGTAAAAGACATCAGCTTGGTTGAGAGAAATTCAAAGATGAACTGACAAGTCTTAGCTTAAAAAACCATCTAATAGATAAGACTGTACACTTAAAAACAAATAGAAAGTACCACATAAGTTCAGAGAAAAGAAAAAATTACTTCTTGTTGGAGATAGCAAGGAAGATGAGCTTTGTGGAACAAATGGCATTTTAAGGTAGTTAAGGACCCACTTTCAGATTTGGAGATTCTGAAATGGATAAGAAAACAATGTGGTCAAAGGCACAGAGGCAAAAACCAAAACAACAATGGGGAGTTGAATGTATCAATAATTGTTCTTGTACTTTTTTGACACTTAGAAGGCAAAGAACTATCCTAAGATAGAAAGAGTTAAAATTCATATGCAGGTTTTATGTCTGTTTTTCATTCTTGATCCAGAATGTATCAATTTGGCTATCATCATTTTACCCATGTTACTAAAACAGCTCAATCAAAACTCTTTGAGCTCCTGTTTGCCCAATTCAGTCATTTTCTCCCTAAGCTCTCATTCTCTTTAACCTTTCTGCTTGATACTGTTATATATTTATCTCTGGTACCATGAAATACCTTCCCTAGTGTAAGGAATACAGGATCGAAGAAAAGGAACAAATGTTCTGGCTTTTGTGACTAGTTCAGGATCCTGCTTGGTCTTCTTATCCTGTTTCTATTTCTGCCTTCTGGAATGAGTGAGTATTCCTTAAGGTTCTATTTTCAGCTCTTTGCCTTCTATCCATGTATCACTCTCCCTCCCCACTCTGTCTTTCTCTCTGTCTCTGTCTTTTTTGGGGGGTGGGGGGAGTACAGGGTTGATATTCATCAAATGCTGTGGACCACATCTATATGGGAGACAAGTCTCAATTCCATGACTTGAAAGAGATACCTATCTCTTAGCTATCTCTCTTATTATATTCCTTTTGGATCTCCATTTCTAATGCTGACCTCTGGCTACAACCCTGAGTGCCTGTTAGACATTTTCTATTGAATATCCTTCCACAATAACTTCAAATCAGTTCCTGCTTTGAGTTTTCCTGGTTTAGCAGTGTTGTTCTCACTTGGCCAGTCAGCCTCTCAGGGCCCAAGTGGTACATTTACCTTTCTCCTGCACTCTGCGTGTGCACACCCTTCAGTTCCTGTGTTGACTGTCTTTGTCCTGTGTCTTACGGGTATGCCTTCTTTATTCCTGTAGCTCGTGTGTGTTTTTGCACTAACAGTTCATAGACTGCTGTAGTTAATACCCTCAAGGATTGTAGATGTATAGATGATACTTTAGTGTCATCAGTCATGTCCTCTGACACAGGATGTTTGTTAGGTTGTTTATTTTGTCCTTAGCAAAATTTAACTTTCATAAATCTCATACTTCTAGATGTCTTGCTCTTAAATCTCAGGTCTATCTCTAGGTCTAGATCCATTTCTCTCTGATATCATCATACTCTATTTAATAGACTATTCTGGTTGTGCCAGTATTGAAACCTATATTGAAAAATGAGTTGATGTACATGGCTCTGCTAATGAAATGTGTGGAGATATACATGAAAAGCTATTTTCTATATTCATACTTTTAACTGATCAGGACACAAGAACTTTTTTTGGGGGGTGGGGGGCTATTGGGGTTTGAACTCAGGGGCACTCGACCACTGAGCCACATACCCAGGCCTATTTTATTTTGAGACAGGGTCTCGCTGTGTTGCTTAGCACCTCACTGTTGCTGAGGCTGACTTTGAACTCACAATCCAATACTATAAAAGCTTTTATAATATTGCAGAGTATATACTTTTCCAAACAAAGTGAGTTGGCATCATCAGCAAATAACTCTGAGCTTATTGTGGAAAATTAACCATTTTATTTCTGGAATTAAAAAATATAGGTGGTGCTGAAGATTGAACCCAGTACCTCACACTGCCAGATGAATGCTCTACCACTGAGCCATAACCCCATCCCCTATTTCTGGAGTTTTTGAGGGAATATGATAGTATTTAAAATTTAAAGGAAATATCCAGTCTGTTCTGGGGGAAGAAATCAAGTGTAATTTCTGAGTTGGGAAATATTTTTTTGTTGTTGTTTCTGTTTTTTAAAATCACATAGGAAAGTGGACAAAATGCTGAAACAGTGATGTTAAGTTAAGCTTTTGATCTGTGCATAGAATTTCTTTATGTTAATCTGAATATATAAGGCAATGTTACTCTGCTCAAAGACTATAAAGAGGAGAGTGAGGGCCTTCAACTCTAAGATTTGTAATTTTTGTTGTAATAATTTGTCTTTCAGATGAAAAGTTGACCTTTCTTTCTACAAATATTAGAATTTTGGTTTGACTGGATTATTGGTCTTTTAAATTGTTCAGATTTTTAAAAATCTGAAAATCCTATACCTCATGTTGCCTTTTTATTTGTTTCTGTTTCAGAAACAAGTGAGTAAAAACGCAACATGAGGTATAGGAAGCTAAAATTAAAATGTTTAATTATTTTGCCATTTTTCTGAAGGGCTGATTATGTAAACTAGAGCTGGGCATAATTTGGGCAGAATCTAGGTAAGACATCTGTTTGAGGTGGTTTATTGTCTATATTCTTCTGTCCCAAGTGAGAATTTATAGTTATGCCAGCATGTTAGCTAAAGCAAGTATGACAGTATAGAGACCCAGAGAGTATTATTAATTATTATTATTATTAATGTTTAAAATACCTATAATGAAAGTGGATCTATTTTGGTTCCCTTAAACTTTTAACAAGATAACTTATAATAGCTAATAATAATTTCAAATAATATATTTGAAAAATATAAATTTATATCTAAAGTAATAAGAGAAAACCAGCTACCCTTTCATCCCATCCACCAGAGGTATTGGTTTTGTCTCATTTGTATTTTTGAGAGAGATACATACATACACACACACACACATATGGCATATACTATGTATATTATATAGTGTATTAATGCATACATATGGCATATGTCAGTGTAATAAGTTTTATGTGCATATATACATAACTTATAAAGCTTACAAATTAGTAAGTAAGTAAGTAATTATACTCTACACTTTATTCAACAACATGATTTTTTCTCTTAATATTGTTTTAGTCATGCCTTTTCACCTTATATGATACAGATCTATCCTCAAGAAGAATTTAAATCTCCAGGAATTGACTCAGCTTTCCTATAACCTATTTGGGGATCACTTTTATGCTTAAATTATGTCAGTTGTTTTAGGATTTGAATTATTGTCTGTTATCTTAGTATATTACCACCTTGGAATTTCATCTTGTGTAATTAATCTACCAGATACTGAATTGGATTAACTCATGAAGTTGTAAGTTTGTCTGTAGTTAATAATTATGACCCTCTATGGTTTATAAAAGATTATAATCATTTTTCAGTCTTCATCTCAAGAGGAATCTCAGAAGATTTAATAGTGATTTAAGATACTAGTTTATAAGTATACATGTGACCAGATATGCTATTGCTGTGTATGAAATGTAGACTGAAAATGAGATGATGCAGTGTCTCTAATGGCAATTAGAGAATTGATTTAATTAGAGGAGCAAATATAGTGTGCAATTTTATTACAGAAACATTCCCTTTGTCTTTTTTGGGGGGAGGGAGCGGTGCAGTGCTGGGGATTGATCAGGAGCCTCACACCTTCTAGGCAAGTGCTGAACCACTGATCTACATCCCCAGCCCCCTTTTGTTATCTCTTAATTTGCCATTTCAAGTTGCTGTTTAAGATAGCTTTATAGGGACAGTGAGAATGTATACCACAGTCCTTACGATGTGGCCAATCAGATCCAAGATGTTATGAATCTTTGATAATCTCTGTGAAGATTTGGCCAAGTAGCAGTCTTAGAGTTTTAATCATGGGAAAGTGGAGACTTTATAAGTGTTTTTTTAAGAAAAACTTTTAAAAAATATCCTTCTACTTATAAGATGTTGCTTACAATGTTGAGTTTTGTGTAATAGCAATGTTTTACCTTTTGCCGTTGCCTGTATATTCTGTTCTCTTTCTTCCATAAACTGGGTTCTATCCATTTCTCAAGTGCTCAGCATAATACTTGTGAGTAATAGATGTTCAGTAACTTTTTAAAAATTATGTGGAATCAATTTATTATTGTTCCTCATGTGTAATACACAAAGAATCAGTACTGGCAATATAAAGGTAATCTAGTGTGTTGTTTGATCCCTTAATCTGTTAGAATCGATTTAAGATAAATGTTTAACCAAAAGGACTATCTTTAGATTGGCTAAAACCATTTTAACCCTTAAAAAACAGTTTCTTTTGAACAATTCTAAAATAAATTACAGTGACCATAAAAGGAGAAAAATTGCAGTAGAGGCAGGTGGGACTTGGTAATACATAAATTCTCACAGATGCCCTCACAGTTGCGTTTAATCCTCACAGTCTAATCCTAGGAACGCATGTTGTAATATTACTGGCTCTCCAAGATTAGGAGGTCATAGCCTCTGAAACAAGGTTAGAATTATTCATCATTTTGAACTGTTGAATACTTGTCCCCAACAGAGAATTTCTTAACAAAAATGGTTAACTGATGTATCTCTTAATTAATATTCGTTTTCACGTTCCGCTTACTCTGTGCCTTATTTTCTAAGAATTATGCAGCAATTCTTTGGTTTTAGAAGTGCCATTTAGGCTCTGAAGCCAACTCTAACCTGCTGTGCTTTGTTTAACTAACCTCACATCTGTCCCTTTTGTTACTTTTTTAAAATACTGGTTGTAGAAATATGTGTGCCTATGTGTGTTGTACATAATGATGGCATGGTGGTTATAGCAGCTTCCTAAAAGAGGAAAAGCAACTGGCTTTTCTGAAAAGACCTTTCCACCCCCACCTTTTTGCAGGCAGCCAGAGTTAATCCCTCCAAGTTTGATTGGAACAGCTGAGCCAGTACCCTGCATATCTGAAGGCCTCCAGTGGACTCATGTTGCCTCAGAGTTGGGGCCACCTTCCTCTTTTCTAGTGCTGATCCTGCCAGCTGTCCCAGCTTCTGTAAAAGCACAGGGAGGAGGGTGTTAAACGATACAAAAACATACAGTGTCATGAAAGGGATCGCTTTACTGCATGTATCAGTGTGACTCTTTTCTCCCATTTCTTTCCATAGCAGAAGGGGTTTATGCTGTTAATCCTAACACCTGTCTGCCGGAGACAGTGAGAAGGGTGTGTGTGGTGTGTGCGTGCGTGCATGCATGCGTGTGTGTGTGTGTGTGTGTGTGCGTGCCTGCGCGTGCGTGCTCCCACCCAAGAAGGAGTAGAGAAATAATACCAGTCCCATCTGCCTTTCCATGTCCTGAATTGGGAGTGTTCCCTCTGACGCACTCAAAGCCTGGGACATATATAATATTTTGGCACCCAGATACCTTGTGCTTCCTACCGTTTTTGTGTGCCACTTTAAGAAGCCCATGTTCCCTTCCCTGGCAGTCATTCTTTGCCTCTTGAGTTTCTGGTGAAGTTGTCAGCTTCAGACCAACAGTAACAGCAAATCTCTAGTGTAGTTTTCAGTCTGTAACTACTAACGCTGTCGGAGCCTTTTGCTTTTCCCTGAACATCTCTTCTGTGTATTCCTGAATCCTTTTGGGCTGGAGGCCTGGTCTGAACCAAGCTCCAACTTCATCAGCTGAGCCAGCATACCTATCAACAGCGTAGACTGGAAGTCAGCCAAGGATTTTTTTGGTGCTCCTAGTTCTTTTGGACAGGACAGCCAGATCAAACAAGGCAAAAACTTAGTCGGTTTTTGTACTGTCTTTATCTGAAGTTCTTTTCCCCCCCTTGCTATGTATGGTGTATATTGTATGGATTATCAATATCCTGTTGTCCAGGTAAGCTGAGGGTTATAAATTGTTTGTTTACTAAGTACTCTTTGGCGGATGTGAAGGTTTTGCAGTGGAATGAAATGCTTATAGGGTTTCTGTCGTTTGACCTGGTACCATTCAGGACACAGATTTCCCAAGATATTTTGCTAATTTGCTGTAGCAGGAGGTTTGAATTTTACATTGTTGGTGCTGGACAGGGGTGGTTGACTTTCACCTCTAGAAGTTCCGAAACTTCAGAGAGATTCTCGTATGAGAGAGAGAGAGAGAGAGAGAGAGAGAGAGAGTGTGTGTGTGTGTGTGTGTGTGTATCTCTGTGTCTTAAAACAGGGTAGGCTGGGCAATACAAATGTAACACGACAAAGCCAAAAGTATTATAGTAAACTTGAGGCTTCATTTTGGGCAGAGGAGAGATACAGATGGCAATTTCCAAATGTTGCTGGATTTTTCAGAAAGGTAATATATATTAGGGAGCATTCTCTTTACATACAGACTATGTTAGACTATTTTTAGTTTAACATTTTGGATTATTTTGTGATAAGTGGCATTTTAATTAACTTGTAATCCAGAATCAGAAGATATTAGGGTATTATCAAGCATATACCTGAATATCTATTTGCCTTGGAATTAGTAGCAATATAGTAAGTCAAATTGAAGTTAAGAGTCTTGGATTCTGGCTCCAGTTATTGTAGTTAATTATCTCTATGCTCATCTCAAACAAATTCATTTTTCTTGACTACATTTTCCTATAAAATGAAGGGGTTTGACCAGCAGATATCTCGTATGTTAGGATTTTTGATATATTAGTTGTGCTGAAAACTAGAATAGCAAAATAAAAAGTTAATACAGTTAATTATGAATTATAGATACTTCTTGGTTTCTTAGTTTTATATTTTGTTTTTCATGGCCATCACCAATTTTTTTTTTTTTTTTTTTTTTTTACTTTCAAATGGTCATTTCTCTAATCGTTGGCATCTGTTACAGATTGGGCAAGAACTCATAGGGTTAAAAGAAATGACAGACTAGTACAACTTGTTAGGAATTTGAGGCCCCAAATCTAAACCAAGCGTGTGTGTGTGTGTGTGTGTGTGTGTGTTTTGATTGTGGATGAAACCTAAGACCTTGTGCATGCTAGGCTAGTGCTGTATCACTGAACCACATTGCCATCCCTAAAACAGGTTATTTAGAATTGGGCCCGCCAAATAAGCTCTCCAGAGTACACTCAGCTCGCATTTGTGTCTGAAGCTTCCAGTATTGGATTGTGGTTATGCTTCTCTTTTATTCAAACACTTCAGTTTGTATTACGTGTTTTATATAACGGTTTCCATTATTTTTGATTATACAAGTTAAGAATGTGTTACTTTCACTGTAATGAGACTTTGATGTATTTGTGGATTTCATTTATGCACTGTTTTTCTACTGACACAAAATAGTGGATTGGTCTTTCTAACAGCTTAAGACTGGAAGTGTCATGAGACTAGATTAGAGGCAAATCTTCTTAACAGTAAATATTGATGAGCTTCTGACTAGAAACATCTGTAAAGAAGAAATTCCTGAGACCTAACTAGCAAAGTATGGGACTTGTAATAACTATAATGTATATAAAATTATATGAGGAAAAAGTGAGTTTCCAAAAGAATTGAGGTTTTATAAATATGTGAAAAAAAATAATTATAGCTTGTAAATCAATTTGTTAGGGAAAAATTGACCAACTCCCCCAAAAAAATTTGCAATGGGAATTAAAGAATTTCCATTTAGAAATCATGACATGGTTTGATAAAGTCTTTTGCAGAAATTTTACTTATTCTTGATATGGTGAATTTGCCACCCTTTTGCCACATCTTTTCTGCTCGTTAAGATTTAGTACTGGTGTATGTAGTACTCAGTATGTGAAGCCGCGCCTTTCCTGGCTTTGCTTCATTTAGTAGGTTTATTCTATCGGAAATTAAGGGAGCTTAGAAATTCAGGTAATGGGATGCTAAAATTTAAGGGTATGTCTTCTGTTCCACCACATCAGCAATTAATGGGATTGAGAAAAACAATTTTAATTGAAGAATCCAAAGCTATTTTATAATTTCATTTATTAATTCTGTTGAGATAGCAATTTTCTTTCAGCACAATTATAAATGAGCAGCAGATAGGTATTTGCTTCACAAACGCCTTAACTGTAGTTATAAAATATTCTTTTAGCTTTTGTTATATTCTTATACTTAGTTAAATCAAAGCTCCTCATTGCATAATACTTGTGGTGGTGTGTATCAGTACATTATGCAACTGAAAATTATTAAGAACATGAAAAATAGTGTTTTTTAGGATTTGCACCCATTTTAATAGAGCATTTTTAGCATTGATAGCATTGAGATAATGAAACAAAGTGAGTTCAATAAAGCATTTTACACACTTGACTTTTCATTGCTCGTATTATTAATAAAATCAGGCTTGTCTTATTTTTTTGTGCAGTTGAGCCAGGCACGGTGTCACACATCTGTAATCCAAACAATTTAGGAGGCTGAGAGAGGAGGATCATGAGTTCAAAGCCAGCCTCAGAACTTAGTGAGATTCTAAGCAACTTAGGGAGATCCTGCCTCTAAATAAAATATAAAAAAGGATTAGGGAGGTGACTCAGTGGTTAAGTGCCCCTGGGTTCAATTCCCAGTACTCCGCCCCCACATAGGTGTACAATGAAATTTCTTATTATAATTTTTGTATTACCCAATCTGGACAAAGTATAAAATATAGGAAAAACAAATAGATAAAGGCTTGCTAGATTTTATTTTTAAAAGATTGAGTTTAGAAAAAATCTGAGAAACTGTGACTGAAATTATTCTTCTAGACACTCCTGAATTAAATATTTACCTACTCTGGCTAGATGGATGAAATGTAACTGTTGTAGCAAATTGAGTACATTGTTTATTATCTTAGTTTATCCTTAGTGAAAAGATGTGATAATGGGCTACTTTGCCTGCCACCTAGGCAGCAATGGGGTAGATGGAGGACAAAGAAGGAGGGTCTTAAATTATTGGAGGTTTAGCTAAAAGTCCTGATTTGAGAGTTTAGTACAACAAAAGACAGCAGAGGATATTAGGTGTCTGGAAGATAGAGAGACAGAAAATCACCTACCTAAAAGGTACTGTTGGTACTGAGGTATGTTTTAGTGTCAGAATGCTGGAGAATGAATCAGTATGTACACTGTCCATTTCTTTGCAGGAAGCTGACCTGGGTGTACAGTGATAGATATGTTCTTTATTTCATATTTTTTCATTGTGAATCATGTGTCATGTGTGTTTTGAGCTGTGCTATGTGCCGGACACCGCCAGCTCAGAGTATAAAGGGGAGCAGGCGGCAGAGTCTCCAGTAAATTAATAATAGAGACGTCATGGCAGACCTCAGGGTTAGGAAAGCAGTGTGCTTCAGTTTTCTCTGCCTGATCATTTATTGTTTTTTTGATAATCCAGTTATTGATATATTTGTTTATATCCCATTCCTTTTTAATATTTATGTGAAAACCTTTTCCTTAATTTCTCACGGAATACAGAGAATGTAGACATAATTTCAGTTGTGTAAATTACTCTAGTTCTCTAGAGTTTGGGATGTCTTAAAGATATAAAAGTAAGTTATCCAAAACTAGACATTAATTCATGACATAGTATTTTCTAATTCCTCTGGTCTTACCAATGGCCTAGTATGTTATTTGTGATCTTATTCTAGAGGTTGGGTATGGGGGGATGAGAAATAAATGATTATTTTTAAAAATAAACATACAAGGTTTAAAACTGTTAATTTCAAATTTTTCTCTCACCTTTCTTTCTCTATGTAACTAACTGAACCCTGCCTAAACTAGAGAGAAGAAGCTAGCAGACTGTAAATAGAGTTAGCTCTAATTTGACTTCATTTATATTAAAGGGAATGTTGGGGCAAAGGTTAGAGATGCTTCTGGGAAGGTATTTAATACGTAATAGGTGTAAATTGTTATTTACACTTAGTTAAGGTTATTGTATGGGGGCGTGTTATGAAGAGCTTTTCTACTAACAAGTTTTTATTATTGCAGGAAATGCTAGACCTTTAATGTTGCTTTTCACTTGGGTGTCAGAGGCAGCCTGGGAAAATATGAGCAAGCCCTGCCTCTCTTCAGGGACTCTTGGGCTTGCTTTTATAACAGTGCTGTTACGTGGGTGGAAGGTAGGGAAGTTGAGTCACAACTATAAAGTTGTGAAGAGCAAGAACATGTAAAGTTGTGTGTGTGTGTGTGTGTGTGTGTGTGTGTGTGTTTTAATTAGTGGGTATTATTCTGTCGAAAAATCTCAACTATTCCCATAAAGCTGAAAATAAAACCTTTTCTCCCACTCTTTTTGTATATCTTACTTTACACTTCAGCTTTCTAAAAAGATGCTAAATGAATTTAAGAAATTTGAATATATTTCTAAACATGCTTTTGAAAGAAATAATGTTTCTATAATAGTTTTATAACTACAAAGTTATTCTTCAATCTTGTGGTTCCATTTGTGCCTATGTAATGGCTGGAGATAGAAATCAAGGCATTGTTCCATGTTATCCCCCATTTACAGTGCATTCAAGCACTAGGTTAAGAACTGGGGTGTGACATAAAACATGATTTCTACCCCAGACTGCTTGCAGGCTAGTCAGAATTATGCAGAAATAATAAACTCCAGAGGTTATGTCCCTTGGTTAGGTACTAAGGTACTGTGTGCACACAGGTGAGGGGGTACCTAACCCAAATGTGGGAGCAGATGGAGTCAAGAAAGAGTTTCTGGAGTTGTAGATCCATGAAGTAAACCTAACCAAACAGAAGTCATGATGAAAGAGAGAGGACAGAAACATGGTGTGTGAGGCACCCACTGCAGTTTGCTCAGGGTTTGGGGGCAGGGAAGGACACTGGAGGGGACCGACAGTGCCTCTGGACAGGTGTTCTGCAGCCAGATTATATTTTAGGTTCCTGTTTAAGAATTAGGATTCTTCCACCCTGTCAGATGTGGGAAGCAGTTGAGGATGTTTGTCAGGGAAGTGGCATGAGGAAATTTGCATTTAGAAAGAGCACTCTGGAGGTAGTGGGTAGTGAGAAGTTTGGGTGGGAAGAGTGGTAGACTGAAGGCAGAAAAAGTAGGGAACAGTTAGAGAATAAAGAGGTCAGACTGATTTTGTGGTAATATGATGGAAAGAAAGGGCATACCAAAGAAATCAAAGGACCCTAAGCTTCTGACTTGTTAAGTTACTGAATAAAGATGAGGAGCCCATCACTTTGGGTTTGAATCTGAGTTCTGAAGCTTGCTAGCTTGGGTGCCTGGGGCAAGATGCTTACCCTCACCTAGCTTAGTTTTCTCATTTTCAAAAAGGATATTAAAATATCTCATCATTGTCGTGAAGATGAGGTGGATTAATTAGTTATCTAATCTGATTCATTGTGTTATCAGATGCCACCTCAGAGTAAATTCTCAAGAAATGATAGCTGTTTTATCTGTCATGAAATTTAACCATTCACCAGGAAAGCAACATGGTAGAATGAGTGCTAGAATCTGAGCTTCCCACAAGTAGAAATATTCCCTCCTTGTCTGTATTGCTTTCTCCTTGTGCCTGGAGCAGTGCTTGACACACAACACTCAGATAGTTGTTAAATGAATTAATGATTCAATTGAGAATCAATTTAGCTTTAAACTTTTAAATAATATAAATTTGAAGGGTTTTAAAATGTGGTTGACCATTATTTGGCAGTTGGATATTTTGATCTGTAGTTCGGGAGAGATGTGTGCTGGAATTGGAAGTGCAGGGGGCATCTGAGTAAATGGTTGGCAAGTGAAGTGTGGAATGAGTTAGAACACGGCAGTGTGGTTGACAGTGTTAGCTTCTTTGAGGTTTCTACCCTTTTAGAAATCTGATGAATAATATGGTCCTCTGTACAGAAAGGCACATAAGAAAAACAAATTTCCATCAAGTACCTATGTGAGGAACTGTGCATTTGGGGTGAAGAACTTCTAGCATGCAATAAGAAGTGGTCAAAGGGTGATAGAAGTTGAAGAAAGGAGTGAGCAAGGAACAAAAAAGATCAGGAAAGTCTGGTATTATTTGAAGCTAAGAGCAAGAGTTTCCTGAAAGAGAGAATACCACAGAAAAGTCAAAGAAGATATAAATGTTTGGGCTGGGACTATATTAGTGCTTGCCTTGCATGCGCAAGACACTGGGTTCAATCCCCAGCACCACAAAAAAAAAAAAAAAAAAAAAGAGAGAGAGAGAGAGATTCATTGAATTTGGCTATTATTTGAAGGCCTTTGGTGATTTCGGTAAGATAAATATCATTTGAGTAGTTATGGGGAAAGGCAATTGGGATTCTGAAGATTGCACGAAACATTGACAAAATTGTCAAGAAATTGGGACAACTAGAAGTGCTTCTTTCCTTCATTTGTTTATTGAACAAATATTTCTTGAATACCTGCTATGTCCCAAGTCCATTTTGCTGGAAGCTAGAAGTTGATCCGAAGGAGGATACAGTTTCCTCTAGCTGACAATCATATAACATGTTTTTATCTTCCCACCTCTCCAACCCTCCAACCTATGCCTGTCTTTCCACTCCTAAGCACACATGTGCGCGTGTACAGAGAGTGCGCCCTTAAATGAATTTCTCCTTGGTATATTCTGGGCACATTTAGCCACCTAAAGATTCCAGTTGTTTTGCTTTTCTTTCTCTTGGGCACCTGGGAGCAAATTGTCCTCTCTGAATGCCAGTCATTAAAGTCAGGAACACACTCAAAATCTCATTGTCCAGTGCTCACTTGGGTTCTGTGTTTTAGGGGGTTTATAATAATCATTTTACCATTTTTCACTTGAAGCTTGTATAGTCTCTTTCTTGCACTGTATAATATTGGTTCTAAGTGTGGGAATGCAGTGTGGATCTTGAGCCCAAGGAAACCCTTATCCTAGTTCTAGACTCTTCGCATATAGGAATCTTTGATTTGTCTTTTTATTAAAAAAAATTCTCCTCGGGGCCTTGTCTCTTTCCAGGGTACTTGGAGATTGCATTCACACCTAGCAGTCAAGGTAGCTGGACTTTATTAAGGTTAGGAGTATATATGGTAGTGGTGATGGTATGTGGGGTACATCTGTCTTCTTGTTTCTGGGGGCTTTTTGCCAAGAGTAGTATAGTGGACCGGTGGATGCAGAGAATGGTATAACAGTGATTTGCAGGTTTATTTCATGTATTAAATCTGAAAACACAATTTTCCCATAAATATGATTTGCATTTTTCCAGAAGTATATTGCTTTCAGCATACTTGACTTCCAGTGAAACTTACCTAGCCCTTTTCTACTTATTCACTTTGTCTTTGAAAAGATTTAATTGCATTTTATCTCCTTCCAATTGGCTTTTCAGTTGCAAATTCCAAGAGCACTAAATATTCTGTCTTCCAGAGCACTTCTAAATAAGAACAGACTTAGTTCTGGTCTACTTCTTTGTTTCTAATTTCCTTTGTAATATTTGAAAATAAGGTCATTCTATTTTTTAAAAATATTTAATTTTTAGTTGTAGTTGAAAACAATATCTTTATTTCGTTTACTTATTTTTTATGAGGTGCTGAGAATCGAACCCAGGGCCTCTCACATGCTAGGCAAGCACACTACTGCTAAGTCACAACCCCAGCCCAAGCCCCTTCTTTTATATATATTTATATGTTTTGGATTATACTAAAGGTATACAGATATATGTAAAATGCCAGAAGAGTGCCTGACATCTTGTTGTAAATAGCTGATTGTGCTGCTATCTACAGATTCTATAGATGGCTGTGTAGTTACTGTGTTCTTTTTGGAATTGTTTTTAAAATGATTATTAATAGGGGAGAACACGGTGATGTAGCATTGGAAAATTGCAAACTAATGGCATTATACAGGACATTTTATTTGTTTGTTTGTTTGTTTATTTAAATTTTCGTTTTAGCTATAAATGAATCTTTTACTTTATTTATTTATGTATTTATTTGTATGCAGTGCTGAGGATCAAACCCAGGGCCTCACACATGCTAGGCAAGTGCTCTACCACTGAGCCACAACTCCAACCCCTATACAGGACATTTTTAAAAACCTGATCTACATTGTGCCAAACAATTCTCATGGAGACAGTAACAAACTATTATTCTCAGTGATTACTGATTTTAAATTTTTATTTCTTGTGTATTTATTTTAAAAATAAGAAGCTTAATTTTAGAATTAACTCTGATCTTTGGATAGTCTATTTGAGAAATTAACATAATAAATGTGGCAGAACTTAGGATCCTATCAGATTACTAAAAAAAATTAGGGAATCTCAATGTTTATGAGACAAATGACAAAGTCATAAAATCATCAAACATTTACATAATGAGCATACATAAAGTAAGGAGATTATGAAATTTATATGCAGAAATTAAAGAGTCCTCCAACGTCACTAAAGCAGGGCTTCTGGATTGAATTCCCTCTTTGATGCTTTTTTCATTATATCTTTTTAATAAGAGAACTTTAAAGAAACTCCTGTGTTCAGTAAACATTCTCTTAAACCTCCTATTTATAGCACTCTGTAGTAACAGTATTTACAGTAGTGACACAGATGCCAGTATACATTTAAGAAAGGATTTATTCTTTTTCACCAGAGGTTGGAACACAGGTGAATCCCTGTTACCCGGAATTTTTAATGAAGCTGGAAGCCTTAAGCAGTCAAATTTATGGACACTTTCCCATACATCTGAAGTTTCTTAAGCGGTCCTATTTGTAGACACCATTTTCAGAATCCCCAGTTCTTATACAGTAGGTAGGGGGGGGAAAGCACTTTGCTGACCACCTCCCTGGAAGTTGAAGTCCTTTGCCTCCTTGGGCTGGTGTGGTTTTCTAGGACAAATGCTCTCTTGTGTATTTCCCTTAAGCCTTCACATCAGCGGTCATTAAACACCTCCTGCTTCACATTTGTCATTAAATCTACTCTATCTATTAACTGTACATCACTGAAAAAAATTTTTTTGTTTCCTTTTTGTGATGCTTAGGGATGGAACCCAGGGCTTGGTATGTGTTAGGCAAGCTCTCTACCACTGGGCCACACCCCTGGCCATGGTGAAGATTTAAAAAAAAAAAAATTTTTGTTTCATTTTTTATGTATTATCACATATTCATGGTCGTAATCTCTTAAATCTGCATTAATTATAGTGACTTGATATGAATGCTTTCAGTGCAATATCATTAGTGTCCCCGTCACATCCTTAAAATGTGCCAGCACATGGCCTGCCCCTCCCTCACTCTCCGCTTCCTTCCCCCTACACACACACACACACACACACACACACACACACAGGAGCACACGCGTGCGCAAAGCAAAGTGCACACCAAACTGCCATTCTCCAGCAGGCCTGCTTCTGGAGTTGGGAGCTGTCAGCCTGCTGGGAGGGGTGGGGGGAGGAGGAAGAGGTGGGGCTCTGCTCTGATTAATTACCTTAGGCATTCAGGGGTGGGGCTTCCTTCAGCCATCTGCCTGAGATATGGGAGGGAGCTGGAGAAAGAAGGAGGGGGAGAGACTGCCAGAAAGGAAGAGAAAAGAAAGGAAGAAACATTAGGAATAAAAAGGAAGGAAAACGGTGTAAAGGGGAGTCAATTACCCACCCTTAAATAGCCAGCTTGGGGGGGAGGGGGTGGCCAAGGAAGCCGAGGAGGTGTGCCCCAGCACGGCTGCTTCGAAACCTTTATCATCTGTTCCCCTTGGTTTATGGAGAAAAAGAAAATGGTAACTCAGGTAAGATTTGTTCTTCCTCCGCATGTTTCTGTTCTCATCTGTGGGATCTGAATAGAGCTTGGGGGTGGAGTATAACCAGCAGAGGTCTAATTATGATTGTCTTCTTAGGAAAGGCCAGATTTATTGTTATCAGCTGAAAAGCGCTGGTCTGTGTCTGAGTCCGTGTGTGTGTGTGTGTGTGTGTGTGTGTGTGTGTGTGTGTGTCTCTCTCTCTCTCTCTCTCTCTCTCTCTCTCTCTCTCTCTCTGTCTCGTAGCTTTTTTGTCCCCCTCCCTCAGCTCCATACCAGATTCCTGTTTCCTGTACTGTGCAGCTGTAGCTCAGGAAAGACCCTGTGGGGATTTGTCTACCTCTTTGTCTTGGTTCTGAGAAGAGGGAGGGAGAGAAAGACTGCAGAGGTAGGAAGAGATTCTTGTAGCCTGCCAAAAAGAGGGGAGAGGGAGTGACTTCCTTTTAAGAATTGCAGAAGAATTTGGGTTATAGGAAATCTGATTCCTGACTCACTTTGATTCTCAGGATTGGCTTTGGAAAGGCAGTTTTGCTGCCTTTACTCTAAACAGCTTATTAAAAATGAAGGTTATAAAAAATGTTTCCTTTTTATGGCTTTATTACTGGCAAACAACGCATTCCGTGGGAACCCATAGTCACACCGGGTGTAGCAGAGGCAGGTAGAACTTACCCTGACGGAGCAAATCCAAATGTATAAATGACAGTCACCCCAGCTTTAAAAGACATTTGAAGGAGAGGGAGGAGGAAATGGAAGCTATGGCTCTCCTCTCTCCCTTTCTGCCTCTCTTGGTTATGCCACGCAGTGTCTACTCTGCATTTAGCAAGTCATTCCTGGCGAATGGAAAGGTGAGTGTTCTTCCATAGCCCCCTGGCAGGGCTGTTTTTCTTCCTGGCAACCTTCATATGCTTCTTTACCCTTTTTTGTTTATAGGTTGAGAGGGAATAAGGAGGCCGTGATTTGTTGGTAAGAAATCATTTACATGTTTAGAACATTCACATCCTCAGTCCAGGACTTAGCATCAGTTTCACTCCAGGCTTTTATGCTCCTGGGGAAATTTCATCACTGGACAGTGCTTTCCTTTTAAGGAGGTTGCCCTTTTTTGTATTCTCTCCTCTCTCTTCTCTTAGTCACCACCGGAGGGCGAGAGAGTCAGCTAGCTATCAGGATAGAAGCATCCTTTTAGGATTTGGAATCCTGTTCAGTTAAATGTTATATAATGCCCTGCAGTGCTGTTCAGAACGAGGGAACTATGGAGGAGATTTGCCCATCGTGACCTAGAGGGAAGGGAAGTTTCAAAGAATGCATCCTCACAAAGTGATTTTTTACTTAGTCTGAATTTGGAGACCTTAAGGTACCCTTTCTTTTGGAAAATGGAAAATCCCTTGAAATATTTCTCTTCTGCTTCTTATTCCCTCATTGTCAGTCTCATTAACTCTTGGTATATTGCCTAATTTTTTTTTTAATACCATAAAAGAGAAAGCCTCTTTCTGGATTCTCTTTGTTGCTTGGGACTTGATACTTGCTTCGCCCTGGAGCCCTCATTCAATTTTCATTAACTGGCATTATTAGAGGGTTAACAGTTCTCTTCTTTCTCAGCTAAAAGCTGAAGTCTTGTTCATGACCTGACTTTTTATTGCACGTACCATATTTTAGAATCAGTGAAAGAGTTATCTAAACTAGGAATTTTCGTAATTGGAGTTTTCTGTGGCCTCTTGGAACATTTGCCTTGCTTTCCAGAGGAGCTGGTAAGTGTGTGAGCCTAAGTTGGGATGCACCTTACCACTGCACGAATGTTTCGTGACACCATGGTCCTAGTCATTAGGATATCAGGGAACTATAATTTTAGGAATGAAGTAAAAGAAACAGATGGAAACTGGAAAGAGATTTCTTTCTGTGTTTAAGAATTCTAGGGCTGCAATCGTAGTCAAGGGTAGAGTGCTTGCCTTGCATGTGTGAGGCACCGTGTTCCATCCTAAGTGCTACATAAATAAATAGAATAAAGGTATTGTGTCCATCTACAATTAACAAATACTAAAAAAAAAAAGAATTCTAATAGGTGAATTTAAATCATCATCCTGTTTTCTCAGGATGTGCAGAAGGAAAGAAGTAACTCATTTTTGTCTATCCTGAATTTATACAACTGGAAAAGACAGAATGTCAGATTTGTGATCTGCAGTCCTGCAGTGTATTTGCTTTGGTGTGTCCATTTTCAGTGTTAATGTACATTATCTAGAAAACAAATGCAAAGGGAATAATCAGCTGAGCCAAATTTTTTCATCTCTCCTGTGGTTTTGATTCATTTTTTGTTTGTTGTGGTTTTTTGAACCAGGCATCCAATCCCAACCCTTAACAGTGACCTGTCATATAAGCTTTTTCAGTATAAATTGTCTGCATTGGTTAGGGCTGGGCCACCACAGTTAAATGGTTTAGTACAATATTTAGTATTTTGGCTAGTGTGTGAAGAAAGAGATAGAGGATGTGTTTTCATAATTTGCCATTTAGGCTCTTGGCATCTTCATGGCATACCCTGTCTACCTACGCCTGATCGCCATCACTCAGTAGGTGGAAGAAGGGCTCTCAGTGGATGACATTTTGTTTTATTACGTATGCTCTAGTTTTTTGTGACCTTTTGGGGTTTTAATTAGCAAACTTCTCTTTTACGATAAGTAATTGATGCTTTCCTTTAAAAATGGCAATTGAATGACAAAATTCTAATACAGGAGACAGACATGCTCATGTAACATTTTAAAGAATATCTCTTATTCATGTGTATGGTGCAGGAGATTTTCACTGAGTTCCTCTCTCAATTTGATTTACAGGCTAAAAAAATATTGCCACTTCTCACATCTATGAAAACAAATATGGAGTAAAAAAAAAAAAGGAAAAAATCATTCTCATAATATGTGTAAAATTCAAGTTCCAAATGACTTCACCTCTAGTTAGATTAAAAAAAAAAAAAAAAAGTTTAGCCGGACTCAGATTCAGTTACACTATTTATTGTTAAGAGGGAAAATGTATTAGAGAGGAAAAGATTTTACAGTAGGGACGTGAAAGCAAATTTTCGTGCTCTGCTGTGGTATGAGACTGCCAGCTTCTATGCAGCACAAAGCCCTCCCTTTCTTGGATAGCTCAGTGCTTTGCTGGCTTTTTCTTCAAAATCTGTTTTCCATCAGAACCAAGAGGAGGGAAGGTGTTAAGAATAAGGGCAGTTGGAAAGGGGGTTGCTGTTCCTTTAAATAGTGCTGGGAGTCCATGTGGCAGCAGGCCGCTCTGGAGTGTATTCTTTTGTAATGAATCACCAGTTCCATTGTCTGCTATCTCCCCTCTTTGTAGCTGGAAGGCTGAAGTCTTTCACCTGAGCTGCTGCCAGTTGCTCTCCGTTCCTGGGTGGTTGGGAGAAGAGAAGAGGGAGGAGGGTATTTTATCTTTAATTAAAGACAGATAAGAGAGCAGGTATGTTTGGCTTTGTTTCATTTTATCCTGTTCTTTCTGCATTTGTTTTTTGAAATGAGTTGGAATAGGGAATCTTGGCTATGATTTTGCAAAGTATATTCCATTTTCTATGAATTCTGGAAGTCCTTAGATTATTTGGTCTCCATTTTGTGGCCTTGCTCTAAAGTGATTCTGTTCCCTGGCCTGCCAGTCATGTTTCGTTCCACCCAAATCTCATCCCACCCTTCATCCATGGAGCTGAGCCCACTATTTGTTTTGGCACACTTTCCACTTTACATGGGATGCACAAGATTCTGGGGGAGTTAGTGGGTAGGCAGGGATTATGGGTTGCAGACTAAATTTATGTTCCTTTACAATGAACAACAACAACAAAGCTTCACTTTTTCCAATAATTTGGTTTCTTTCTGAATTCTGCTGTGTTGTCCCATATTTTCGTTGATAACCATTTCCTTGCCAAGGCCAAAGCTGGCTTGAAAAGTACTGCTATTCTAAAAAGTACTTAGCTTTCCTGAAAAGATAACCCAGAATTCCATAAATGGAGCTGTAATTATATCTGAACAATTTTGATTAAATTTTTTGTCTACCATCCCCCTTCTTTGCCCCTTCCCTCTACAATTTTTTATTTTTATCTTTCTGCTTGGTTTTGCAGTTGAGACTAGGTAAGCTTAGTGTTTGACAACCTACTATTGAAGTTTGTATTGCTACAGAAGACACCATCATGTTGAAAGGTAATGAATGGCCTTCCTCAATCCTCATAGTAACTGACATTCCTGGTTTTGTTCTTCTAGTTTTCTGTTCTTCCCTGAAAAATTCCAGATTCACAGTCTACATAGATGGCCATTTGGGAACAATTTCATCTGGCTCTTCACTTTTGGAAGTGAATGGAATGTTTCAACTTGTTATCATGTCATGCCTTATCTCAGGTTGTTTGTGGATGCCCGATTGTGATAGACTAGTGTCAATAGAAGCCAGCCATATTGATGATACAGCCCCCACCCCTTCCCACCTAGGCCACTCTGGGATCTGACATTTGTTGGTATCCTGAGTACTCCCCTGTGAGTTGTGATTCCTCACTCTACTTTGTTTCCAGCATTCCAAAATTACTATTAAATCTTTCTTGCACACTTCTTCACTGAAGGGTCGCATGTTCCCTCAACCAGGCACAGTGGAACCTTCCCTGCAGAAAGGCCTTGCCTTTTGGAGGTTGTACTTCTGTACTGGGCTCCAGTGCGCCTCTTCTAGGCAGTCAGAGTGCTGCTGCACTTGGCCATTCTGAGGTATTGTTTCCATTTTCCAAACTTTTAAATGTTCCTCTGTACACTATTAGAATGATTAAATTCAGAAAACCTTGGAGTCAAATAGTTCTTTAGGAGTCATTGCCAGAGTGACCCACTTAAAATGCTAGTCTTGATTTTTGTCAGTCTTGTGCTTAAACCTCAACAATTGTTTCCCTTCAGAGTCAAAATAAAATCCTGTGTCCTTACAAGGTCTCTAAGGCCCTGCATGATCAGGAGCCTGGCTGGCTGCCCAGCCTCATCTCCTGCCACCCTTTTCATGTTTCCCTCCAGTGACACTGGCCTCCTTGCTGTTCCCTTAACAGACCCTGCACCTTCCCTCTCTTTTCACTTTTTCCCTCTGCCTGACATGCCAAGTGACTTGCTTTATTCACATGTTACTTCTCAAGGGAGAGCTCTGAATTAGCACTCTCTTGTCATTCTGAATCCCCCCATCCTTCTTTTTCTTCACTTATCTGACTTTGGTGTTTATCATTACTGGTTATATGTTTATTTGTATATTGTCAGTCTATCCCCCACCTCACCACCACCACAAAGAACATAAAGCTGCGTGTGATCATGGTCTTTATGTATCTCCAGTGCCTACAACAGTGCCAGACACATAGTTGTATAATAGCCAGTCCTTCTGTATGCTTGTGATGTACTAATATCAGATATTGTTCTCAGCATTTTACTTACCTTAATTCATTGAATCCTGTCAACGCCAGGGTTTAAATCTAAGAAGTTCGGCACCAGTATTACCACTGATAATGACTGCCACTGAAATAACTTTTGTTTTTACATACCTGCTTTGCACCAGTTTTACATACATACCACATTTATAAATATAACAGTTATGTTCATATCATATGTCCCTTGCCAATCACATTTGTGATAGATTTTTGTTTTCCAATTTTTGCACAAGACTTTGAGATTCTGAGGTCAAGCAACTGGTGGCTCTGGGCACAAAAGGATTTCAAACCTGAGATCTATTTAGTATCAAATTCACATGCTCTTTCTTAATACTAATAGTAATTCACAAGTAGTTCCTCATGATTAGTTCTGTTACTGGCCACTAAAAAGCAGAAGTGTTTCCTTATGATGAGCTGAAGTCTCTTCTTTATCCTTTGCTTCCTACATTTGTCATCGGGCGGCACATAGAGTGGACTAATCTCTTTTCATAAGAACCAAATATTTGAAGATACTGCTAAATGTTCCTTTTACTCTTCTATTATCTTTGCTTATTTTTCCTATTGCCTTAAATTATTTATTCCTAAATAATTATGAGAAAACGTGGTTTCCAGAATCTTTACAGTCTTGTGCCAATTATATTAATTTATATCAATGACTTATCTTTTGTGTTTGTACTTAATTACTAAGTAAAAATATCTATTATGAGTATTAGTAAGTACCAAATCTAAGTTTTGTTTTATGATAACATGTTTGACTTCATTCAGTTTTACAGCTTATTGACCACATAATATTATCAGCAGCTCTTAACTTCAAAAAATGAAGGATATTACCTCAGCTCCTAAAAAGAGTATTATTTTTCTGGTCCATTATAAAACATGTTCTCAGCTGACTGGCAAGAATCTACCTGTCTTGTAGCCTCTGTGCCTTACTCTGATCCTCAGAGGTTACTATCAATGAGGTGTGTGTGTATATGTGTGTGTGTTAACTTATTAGAAACCCTGTTGTGAAGATGCTAATTGAATTGGCAAATGACATGTTGAAAATCAGCAATAGTAAATTTGATCACTTCCCTTGCAGTGTTGAAATATTTTTTAAAAAGTGCTTGAGCCCAGTGCAGTGGCACAGACCTGTAATCCCAGATGAGACAAGAAGACCACAAGTTCAAAGCCAGCTTCAGCAACTTAGTGAGACCCCATTGCAAAATTAAAAATTAAATAAGAGCTTCGGATGTGGCTCAGTGGTTAAGTACCCTAGGTTCAAATTCCAGTAATCCCCCCCCCTCAAAAGTATCTAGAAACCAAAATTGGTAATTATAAATTAGCAGCAAGAGTAAAATATGATCTTATTTTCTATTGGAAATAAAAGTAAAACACAAAAATTTAAACCCCTGAAAAACTCTCGTTTAATAATACTCACTGTAAAACAAATAGAAATATTGTCTGGTTTGCTATAGCATGTTATTTTCAAAATGCCTCTTGAGTTTCTTTTTAAAGGGCTAAAAGTTTTGGAATATTACAGTAACACTTATTTAATCAGGAAGGAAATAATATAGCTAGATTGCTATTAACAAAAGCAAATAGTTTTTAAAAATTATAACTTGAGGGCTGGGGCTGGGGCTCAGTGGCAGAGCACTTGTCTAGCATGTTCGATTCTTAGCACCACATATAAAAATAAATAAAATAAAGGCATGCTGTCCATCTCCAACTACAAAAATAAATGAATGAATGAATGAATGATAAACAAACAACTGTAACTTGAAATTCTAACTAGAGTTATTAAATTCATTCAGAATTATAGGATAGAGTTCTATAACCAAATTCTGGTAGTATTGAATTTTAAAGGATTATTTATGCAGAAAATATTGTGAGAGAAGCCAGTAATTATTTTATGAAATTACTAATTAGTACTTTTATGTCCACACATTACATACCTATGTTCACTTGCCTAGTGTTGATCATGAGATTCCTTGTTAAAAAGAGACAAACCAAGACTTAAGTGAAGGCAATTAGATTTTGAAAGACTCCTAGAGCAAGTGTCCCCAGACTTCTTCTGCAAAGAGCCAGGTAGTATCTGTTTTTGGTTTTGTAGGCCATGCTTTGTATGTCACAACCCCTTCACCCTGCCACTGTGGCACTAAAGATGTCATAGACGACACAGAGCATGACTCTGTTCCAGTCAGACTTTATTTATGGACACTGAAATTTGAATTTCATGTAATTTTCATGTGTCACAAAATATTTTTCATTTGGGTTTCATTCAACTATTTAAAAATATAAAAACTGCTCAGCTTTCAGATTATACAAAAATAGATGGTGGACAGGCTTTGGACAACAAGCCATGGTTTGCTGGACCCTGAGGGGTACAGGTCTTCGCTACTTTCTTTAACATATGTGATGTTTTCCTGTTTAGTTGATGACAGGGACATAATTTTGAGCAGTTTTGACAAGTCATCTCGAACCTTTATTAGAATGAAACCCCTGATTTGTTCTCTTATTTTTTTCTTCCCAGAAAAAATATGAAGATTCTCCTCTCTCTCTCTCTTTCTCTCTCTCTCTCTCTCTCTCTCTCTCTCTCTCTCTCCCTCCCTCCCTCTCTCTCTCCCTCTTGCTTCCTTTCTCTTTCCACCCTACCCCCAAATCTGAACTGTGTGCAGCTCACCAATTATGCCTTCTTTATACCTTCTTACTTTTCATATATTCTTTTTTATATATTTTCATGTATTGTTATTTTGAACCAGAGAGCCCCCCCCCCTTTTTTCTTGTCCTTTAGGATTCATCCTAGACTTCACCTACTTCAGAATCCTCACTCCACCTCAGTAGATTGTCCTTCCTTTGTGCTTCCCTGGCTCTCTCCGTTCTCTAAGCCTGTGTTATAGAGGACTGGAACTACAAGTATAGATTTGTCTTTTTTTCCATCAGACTATGCATTCTTTCAGGATTGGGAAGAAATCACCAGTATTTATTATGATGTCTGGCTCAATTTTAGTATCAGCAGATATTTTTGGATGGATTAATGAATTTTACATCTTATTAATACATTGACTATATCCTCTTTTGAAATGTAAAATAGTAGAGTTTAGTAGAGCAGTCTTCATTCTGACACTTATTATTATTATTTAAGTCAGTCAATACTTAAAATATAAAATAGTTTGGGAAATGGGTGGTTTACTTGACTAGAAGATAGGGGGATTTGGGAATAAACAGCTATTTGGAGGATACAGAACTCTTGTGGATGTTCTAGTGGAAGACTGCAAATATTCAGAAGGTAACTGAAGGTAAATGGCATATGAGGTCTGGTCTCCCGGGGAATCACATAAGAGAGAAGAAAGGCAGGATAAAGAAAGAGATGTGGGAAGTTCCCGGAGGACTTTAGGGACTGGCAACGTGATAAAAGTGCATCTGCAGTAAACCGAGTACATCCTCCTCCCTCTGTCCTTTTTCTTCCTCTCAGGATGACCAAGTTAGATTCTTTGCCTACTACTTTTGAAATACATCTGTACATCTAGACCATAGTTAGACCATGAGTATTCCATATCATTTTGAGGCTGTCTGTTCGTTGCTGGTGTTTAGTTGTTTATCCTCTATGTGTTCTGGGGCAGGGATAGTTTCTGTTGTGGTGTCATCGAGTATACAGATCTTTTTTTCTGCAGTGTCTGCTCTGCCATTAGTCCAATCCAGTGTGTTTTTTGACATTACACACATAGTTTTCATTTCTGGAATTTTGATGTAGATGTGTTTTACACTTCTCATGTCTCTTCTTAACATGATTTTTTTTTTTTTTTACCTTGACATTTTAGTGTCCATATCTGCTGATTCTTTTTGTGTGTATGTGTGTGCACGTGGCGGCGGGAATTGGAAGCAGAGGCACCCTACCACTGAGCTACATTACCAGCCTTTTGAGCCTCTTGCCTTAGCCTCTTGAGTTGCTGGGGTTACAGATGTGTGCCACCATATCTGGTTCTGTCTGCTGATCCTAACATATGCACTAGTTTTAGATCAGTTGTAATTGATTTATCTTTCTCAGCATTACAGCTTATATTCTCCTGTTTCTTTGCATGCCTGGTAATTTTTTATTAGAGTTTAGATGTTGTGAATTTTATCTTGTTGGATGCTAAGTGATTTTCTAATTGTATAAATATTCCCCGCCCCCCCAGTACTGGGGATAGAACTTATAGGTGCTTTATCCCATAGCTATATCTCTAGTCCCTTTTTATTTTTATTTTGAGACAGGATCTTCTAGGTTGTCACTACTGACCTCCAAACTTGTGATCCTCCTGCATCAGCCTACTGAGTAACTGGGATTACAGATGTAATAATGCCCGGCTTATAAATATTCTTGAGTTTATAGAATTTTTCTTAGAAATAATTTGATTCTTTTGGGTCCTGTTTTCAAGCTATGCTGGATGATAGCTGTTTAGTTTCTGATTAATTTTTCCCTGCTACTGAGACAATCTTTTTTCAGTCGCTGATGCTCTTAGAGCTCTGGGTTTCCGCTCTGGCCACTGAGCACAGACTCTCTTCCTGGCACTGTATGAGCTTGTGGCATCACCCCCTCCATGTCCTCCAGGTTTTCTTGCCCAGTCTCTGGTAGTTCCACAAACATGTAACTGTCCTTACTCAACTGAGTACTTGAGGAGGGCCCTCTGTGATCCTCAGTGACTCGCCAGACTGGCTCCTTGTTCTGTCTCCTCACTTCATGGAGGCCACCAGGTTTAGCCTAGGTTCCTCCCTCTGTGCAACAGCTAGGACGCTGTCTCCAGGCAGTTGTAGGTTTACCTGACTCCTTGCCTGCTGTATGGTGTCTTGAGTACTCTTGTTTCATATGTTTTGTTGTATTTTTAAGTTTCTTCAGGCAACAAAACAAGTCTGGTTCTTGTTTTTCCATCTTGTTTGGAAGCAAAAGAGAAACCACTTTTTTTTTTTTTTTTGTACCAGGGATTGAACTCAGGGCACTTGACCAGCCCTATTTTGTATATTATTTAGAGACAGGGTCTCACTGAGTTGCTTAGCACCTTGCTTTTGCTGAGGGGGGTTTTGAACTCGCGATCCTCCTGCCTTAGCATCCTGAGCCACTGGGATTACAGGCATGCACGACCGCGCCCCGCTGAAATCACTTATTTTTACATAAAATTAGAGCAGTGTCTCATTTAATGTATTCTTAGTTTATTAATGAAATCTAGTTGAATAGTAACTTCAACAAAAGAATGCATAAGATGCATAAATAATTATAACACAAGATGGAATATAATAATTATATGAAGATGATGCCAGTCAAATGCTATTGGATGATCATCTGAGGAAAGAATTGGGGAAATTTGACAGAGGTGCAAAGGGTAAGAGGAAGGACCCTATGTGTGTGTATGTTATTTGTGTGTGTGTGTTATTTGAGTGTGTGTGTGTGTGTGTGTGTGTGTGTGTTATGTAATTCATTTCTGAATCTAGAATCAAGTTTTTTTAGTATTAAGTTTAGTGGGAATTTAGTTTCAGAGTCTAGAACTAATATGATCAAAGCTAAAAACCATTTATTAACAGAAATACATGTTCAAAACCACACAGGAACATAGGTTTCTGTGTTTTTGTAGTTACTGTGATTTCTAGTCTGGGGCAGAAAAGTAGAAAGATCCTTTTTTTCTTATGTATTATCTGTACTTGTAATTCTAGCACAGTCGAGAGAAAAAATGGGAGTACCACTTATTCACTCAAACAGGGTAGAAGAAAGGGGCACTTTGGACTATGAAAATGATGTTCACTCCTTCAAACTTTTATGGAATCTTAGAAAACCTTAGTAAGAAATATTGAGATTCTTTAAGTCATGGATGCTCCCATGGTCATTAGGTTGTCTAGAAGTTTCTGTGAGAAGGTACTGTGGAGCTAAAGAATGGGGGCACTTCTCAGAGCTTCAGTTAGGATGGTTATCTGTCTTTGCTAGCACAGAAGCCATGACCAAAAGTTCATCTAAGCATAAGCTTTGAAGTTTTCCTTCCTGAGGAACCAGGCAACATAAGTCTTTAGTAGGAAGAACAAGATTCCCTTCTCTAATGTTTGTATTAATGTCTGGGTTTATGGAGCAAGAACATGGAACTTGAGGATTTCAACTCAGCTATTCACACTTACATGTTGGACTGTATTCTTCCCCTGTTTCCTTCTTCCTTCACAGTAGTAATGGTGGTTTTTATTTCTACTACCTTCTCTGTCTCCCTTATATATAGTTGTAGATGGACACAATGACTTTATTTTATTTTGTTTTGTTTTTGTGTGGTGCTAGGGATCGAACCCAGTGCCTCACAAGTGCCAGGCAAGCGCACCACCACCAAGCCACAACTCCAGCTGCCATGCCTCCTCCACTTTTTTTGAAGCCAGGAGCAAAGACCTTTGTATACTTGACCTCAGTTCATTCTTAGAGGTACCCCCATTAGGTAGTGATCCCTATTTACATTTTACAGATGAAAAACTTGAGACATTGAGACATTAAGTGACTTGTCCAAGGACACACAAATAATAGATGGCAGAGTCAGTATTGTAAGACATGTTAATTTTTCCCAACTTATGCTCTTTCTGCCCTCCCTACCTTTCGATGGTAGTTATTACATCAAGAATAATATAAAGAATATAGGCTTTGATTTACTTAACTTTACATAAACTACCTCCCCCCACTTTAGCCCATCTTTGGCCAAAACTTTGAGAAATATCTACTAATTTTCTGGGAGCCTTGGGTTCCTCTAGAAGTAGAGAATCAATCAATTTGACTATTTGATACATAACTTTAGTTTTCTGAAATTTTAACTTAGCACAGGGCCTTTACAGGTTGATGGCATAGTATTTTCTATGGAGAGTATTTGTGCTAGGAAGAGAGAAATCCAAAGTCTACAGCCACCCTTTGATTTACATGGTAATGGGTTCCAGCCCTGCTCCCCTGTACCAAAGTCCACAGATGCTCCAGTCCCTTATTAAGATGATGTAGTGTTTGCCTGTAATTTGGGCACATCCTTTACTATACTTCCATCATCACAAAACTAATAGAACTAAGTATTCTGATATAGTTGTTATTGTTTAGAGAATAATGAGAAGCAATAAAAGTTTAGTACAGACAACAGTTGTGTGTGTGTGTGTGTGTGTGTGTGTGTTTCTTCCCCTGAAGATTTTTGATCCATAGTTGGTTGAATCCATGAATGTGGAACTTGTGGATACAGAAGGCAACTGTATTGGCTCTCTAGAGTAACTCTTAGCTCTATGGGAAAGAGGAACATATAACCTATTTAGTGACATTTCTTTGACTCTCTGTTGCAGAATAAAATATTTGGTTTTATATGAATATACCTAATGTTTCTTCTTCCTCCATCTTCTTTCTTTGGTTTTCTTCCTTCTCTTAATTCTTCCTACATTCTAGCCCTTGAGTAAGGACCCTTTGTCACAGAATCATAAATTCTTAGAACTAAAGTGAACCGTATTTTACGATTCAGGATATAGGTCCAGAGAAGTGATTTTGAAATCATACAGCAAGGCAGTAGCAGAACTGGAGCTAGAGCTCATGTTTCCATAATCCGCCTCTTATTCCTTCTATTATCAAAACATCCTTTTGGAAGTTCAGACCTTAAATATATTTAATCTGTAGAAGCTAACATAGCAGATCCTGTTCTCCTTATTCCTGAAAGGGAAAATCTTCAAGTGAGTAAAAAGTTAAACTTAAGCTTTGTGAGCTGCCATTTTTTGCTGAAGAATTCTTCTTTTCTTTCTTTCTTTCCTTTATTTTTTAAAAATATTTTTAGTTGTGCATGGACACAAAACCTGTATTTTATTCATATTTGTGGTGCTGAGGCTCAAACCCAGTGCCTCACACGTGTTAGGCAAGTGCTCTACCACTGCCTAACAACCCCAGCCCTGAAGAGTTGTACTTGAATGAAATGGGCATAGTCTAGTTGATTTGATAATGATGATAATAAAGTTTTAAGTGGGGAAAATTTAAGAGGGGTAAAGAAATAGATATGCCCTTCATTAGTTTGTTGTTTTCTATGCTTGAAGTTGTTGTTTTGATCATGGACTCGACTTTCACAGAAACTATGAAATGACATTGATTTCTTTAATTTGTTTATACTTTAGCCATCCAAGTATTAAACGGCCAGTTTCAGATCTCCACAGCTCAGTCTTCTGCACCACATTTCTTAAGCTGAACCTCCTCCCTTACTCTGAGGAGGCTCTCCTGTTGATAAAACAGCCTGTTCACGGTAGCTTTTTGATGGTTTCTTCCAACATGGGGCTCAGATTTCTTTAGGTTTGCCTTATTGTATTGAAGGATTGAACAATGTGATTGCTCGTTTGTATTGCATTGCCATTCCAGGCTGAAGGATCAGAGTCCACTGCATACCTTATTGATCCATTCATTAGAGATAAATGGGGTAACAGGGATCATTTTGCTCCCTGTGTGCTGCATGCTGATCTTGGTCACTGTTGCGTTCATGAAGGAGAAAGGAGGTGGAGATTTAGGCATTCTGACTGGTAAATACTCATACTTTTACTATTGTTTTGTTTTCTGAAAGTGGTTAGACCCTGTTAATCTTTTACGCTTTGTCAGTATTTAGCACATAGCTCTGGCACTTCTCTGAGTTGCCTTGCTTCTTGTAATCTAAATGTGTTTAATTTGCTAGCATTAGTGCAGAACTGTTTCAAAAATTATAGTATACACTTTTCATTTTCCTTTGAAACTTCTCTAATTTGCTTTTAACAAAGTCTCTTGTGAAAGGGCTGTTTTGTAAGCCTCATAGATCACTAACCTTTCTCAAATTTATAAAGAAACCTGGAATCCTAGAGTTTACTTATGCTTGAGATCTTCTTTAGCATAAAATAAATTATGACTTTTGGGTCAAGATAATAAATGCTTTCATTTGCCTTCTGTCTCTTAAGATTCCACTGAAATAACAGTGTAGTAGTACAAAAACCAATTAGTAATAGCTAATAGAAAAGGACAAAGAATGATATTGCTAACAAGCAAGAGAGTTAAACAAGTTTCTGGAAAAGGTAAAGCAAATGGAGCCCAACTGATGGGTGACATGGAGGTGGTTAATTCTTGAAGGCTGCTGGGGTGTGGAAGCCAGCATACCCAGGAGGAGCCCTCAGGAGGAGGCTCTGTGAACAAAAGAAAAGGAAGAAGACAGGGATACTGTTTCCTGTGGGGTTAGCTCTGCTGCCTGGATTGCCCTGGCCTTCTCGGCCCCTTCCCAGCGGCTGCTGTGCGGCCCACTTTCTTCATTACAAAAAAAGGAAAACCAAACACCATGATTACTTGTCTCCAAAGAAGTTATCAGAACATTTGGGGAGATTTTATTCTTTTGGAATTAGATATTGGCACCTCATATTTGAGGATAGAGGGAGGCAACACTGTGAGGAAGCCTGCCAGCGCCATGCTCTTCCCTATCGAATTTTAATTCCAGGGAAGAGACCTCATCAGAAAACAGACTAGCAGAAACCCACACCAGCTAACCTCATCGTTCTGCCTGCGTCATTGGAACATGAGAATCATTAGAAGTCCAAGAGGAACTTTGAGCAAGAAAGCGAGTAGCAGAAACAAACTCACACACAAACACAAATAAGCCGGGAACTTGAAGGAAACCCAACTGATAATTCATATATCCATAAAGCCCACACTAGGTAAGGAATGAAAGGGAACAGGTAAAGAATACAGGACATGATGGCTTCAAGAAAGAGCAGTTGGAAAAATCTCTTAAGATGTAGAGGTTTAAGACACTGGGATGGAAAGTGGAGGAGACAAGACACAGTCATTTCCTTAGCCCCTGCTCTCTAGAAGGTTGAGTCTGAGACAAAATCTTACCCCCTAACAGCTTATGGGAGGGTAAGATTTCGGGAAAGCAGGAGGAGAAAGAGAGTGAAGCAAAGCAGAAAAGCTGGCCCAAGCTTAATGACAGGCTTGCTCATTGCTTGGTTTCTAAGGAAGTCTTCAGGGAGAAGCAGGGCTTCTTTGGCCAGCCCCCACCTGGAGCAGGCGTTTAGGGCTGGTTTCCTCCCATCTCCACCTCCTCCTGTTAGTAAGTTTGTGTCCAACTAATCCTTAAATGGTCTCGGAAGTGTGCTGCTCTGTGCAGATCTGGGCTGAATGGTGTGTTGCCTAGATCTGGAAGCCGGGTGGGTCACTAACCCAAGTGCAGCCAGGGGCCCTTGGTCCTCTGCTCTTAAGCCACTATTAACAGAGGGTCACTTCCCAGAGGACTGACAAGGGAAGGCTAGGGCATGGCTGCTTTTCATCATAAGCTCTTCTCTGCCTGTTTCATTTGCGGCCATGTGCATGTACAAACTTGATAAAAATAAAACTTTAAAAGAAGAAATGAATTACCAGACACACCCTAGAAATAATTATCAAAGATCTCTTAGCATACATTTAGAAAAAGGATAAAATCTAATAAGGGTGAGTGTGTCTTGATCTCTGGGCTTTTTCACTTATGTTCCCTTTGTCTGGGGTACTCTTCGATCCAGATACACACATGGTTTGCTGCCCTAATTCCTTAAGGGATCTGATCAAATGTCACCTTCCCTGACCACCCTGTAGAAAATAGAAATTTCCTAGCCCTCTAGGCCCAATATCCACTGTTCCCTTTCTTACTGTATTTTCCCTCATAACACACCTCTCTTTATTGTTTTGCTTGTCTGTTGATTATTTCTCTCTCCCTGCTAGAAAGTAAACTCCATAAGGATAGGAACTTTGTCTTACTAATCAGTGTTGTTGCCCAGCAAAAAACAGAGTGTCTAACTAGACTGGTGCTCACTGAATGTTGAAGAATCGAATGAGAAAGAATTGAAGCTGACTAGGTAAAGTGTACCAAGTTGTGATTCCCATACAAAGTTGTTTGGACTGGAGGCAGTAGGGTTTTAGGAAGAAGATTAATTAACAATATTAGTTAGATTTAAAGTTCATTTTAGAAAGGTCATTCTGGCAGCTGCTTGGAAAATTAGTTTGAGGTTAAGAAAGGAGAAATATTAAAAGAAAGATTTTTTTTTTTTTTTAAATAGCCTGGTGAGTGTTGCTGAGAGCAGAGACATTTTTCTTTTTCTTTCTCACAGCACATAACATGGACTGTTATATGTAGCCTTTCAGTTATTCTATGTATTTTAATAGAACTCTAATAATTCATTTTGAGTTTTCATTTATATTGTAACTTCCTGCAGAGTTGATACAGCTATTGAGACAAGAGTTCCTTTTTTTTTTGGTTTGTTTGTTTGTTTTTTTAATAGACTTACTCTTCAGAAGCAGGTATTCCGTTTCATAAGCATTCTCTAAAGATCATCCCTTCCTTAATGAGGAAACTTAGATAAAGAAGCCTGTGATTCAGTCCCTGATTGGCTAAGGAACTTGTCTTAGGAAGCAATTATAGGATATTCATGTCATCATGTAATAATAATTGTAGTCCCTAGGAAGAGAATAGGAAAAGTTCTTGTCTGTTACAATATGTATATCTCATATACATATAATGAATTTCCCATTTTAAAGAAGTGCACTATAATAGAATACCCCACATAAAATCCATCAAGCATAATTAAATATTTTGCAATTCTGAAGACACTGTAGATTGTTTTATTCTTAACCTGAGTTTTAACTGTTTTTAAGAATATTTCAATTTAACATATGGAATATGTAAAATTAATTATCCATGAAGACAAAACAGAGTAAATTAATTTAAATTGTAATGAAAGTTTGAGGGAAAAAAAAAAATCACCCATGGATGGCATAAATCACTAATGAACTGACGAGGATAGACATGTAACCATTCCCTGTGCATAAAGGCCTTCTGCTTCCGAGGAAGCAGGAAGCTAGACAGAGCAGCTCCAGCAGCCTCTTGTTTGGTGGAAGATGTGATTCATGGATGTTTGAGGTTCTAAGTACTGCTTTAAGGAGAAATGGAAGAGCTTTTAAGAGGTTGGAGACATTAAGACTATTATAGGGTTTGTAACTTTTAACCTAATAGACTGTTGGTTTGAATGACTTTGCTCTGAAATATTTATTTTCCTGTTTAAATATTCATTGCTATAAGAGATGGCAGAACTCAGCTTCAGGGGGAAGATTGGTTTGACTTCTCTCTCTGAGTAATTCAAAAAAGAGAGAGAGAGAGAGAGAGTGTGTGTGTGTGTGTGTATGTGTTGTTTTAAAGACAAGTGATTTGACGACAAGTTTGCAATATTCTTGTCTGACAAGCCTGTACTAGCCTTTGACCAGTTTTAGTCATTTATTTTTATTCTGAGCATGAAACTAAAGTATGTCGTATTGCCTGTTTAATTTTTATGTTATTTATTGCCTGTTTATAAGAGCTCAAGATTACACTAACCCCTTCCTGCACTCCATCTCCCCAGGGCAGCAACACACACTTTGGGTCCAGGTGCTGTAGTTAAACCCACTCTGAAAGGATTCTTTGTTAAGCTGCATTTCAGTAGATTTGTGCTTTTTCAAAAAAAAAAAAAAAAAAGAGAGAGAGAGAGAGAAAAGAAAAAGAAAAGTGTTTATTCTGTTCTCTGTAAAAGTGCCTATCGCACCTTCCTCTTACAGCATTTCCCCTCCCTGATTTGTGCCTCTCCTTGCAGTGGAGGTGATCAGGGCCTCTGGTGGAGGCATGCTGCCACTGGAACCCTTTTCTTGCCTGCCAGTCAAAACCTCTAAAGCAGTGTTCTCAGGCGGGGTACCCAAACCGCCTGAACCAAAGAGCATCAGGGCCCCACTCCAGCCCACTGAATGCTAAACTGTAGAGGAAAGGATCTTGACATTTGCATTTTAACATTTTCCCCTAAGTAGTTGATAAATACAACAAAATACTAGCATCTCTGCTCTGAAGGAATGAGGGAAAAGATGAGTTGTGAGCAGCGGAAGTGGGTTGTACTGCGGGGGTCAGTAATCTGTCAGTAATACTGAAGCAGGAGTGTATTGTCCCTGAACTCTTTACTTGGAATTAGGAAACACTTCACTTAAATTTAATATTTCAGTGGTGATAGGTTTTTCTGTTGCTACAATTGTTTTTATTATATAATCATTTGTTTTTGTCAGCCATCTACTAAGTTCCAAGCAATCAAGTAAAAAATGAATTCTTAGAGTTCTACCTGAATCTAGAAATTGGAGCTTACAGGGAGACTTAAAAAAAATATATTTTTTAGTTGTAGTTGGACACAATATCTTTATCTCACTTAGTTATTTTTATGTGGTGCTGAGGATAGAACCCAGGGTCTCGCATGTAGGAGATGAGCACTCTACTGCAGAGCCACAACCCCAACCAAACATGGAGAATTTATATATAGATTGTTCCTATAAATTTCAAATGTACCCACAAGTTGTTTAACATCTTGTCTCTAGATATAATCTGTATTTATTCTAAAAAAGAAAATGCATTACTTTTATATCAGGTACTTTTTCAGAGATATTTTCCAGATTATAGACACTAACGCTGTCAGCTCTGTGTATTAAGACCATGAAACTTTGTTGAGGTGAGAAAAGGAAAACACTCTTATGATTCAGCCCTCCCTCTAGGTTATTCAAGTTTTGAAGGTGGAAAAAAAGACCAGTATACAAACAGCACATTAGTTAACAGTTGGCTATTTTTAGACTTTAAAAAGTACAGAATATTTTTGATATTTTAGTTTTTTGGGATTTTTAAAGTATTTACAGACTTTGCCAGATGTGCATCCCTGATTGAAAATCTGAAATCAGAAATGCTCCAGAGTCTAAAACTTTGAGCATTATGTCCACAGTCCAAAAGTTTCAGATTGCAGAGCATTTCAGATTTTGAATTTTCAAATTAATTATGCTCAATGTACATTTTATTTCAGAATGGACACACTGAGTAAATTTCAGATCATACACTAGGAGACCATCTATGGTATGGATTGCCTCTGTTGCTGTGATTTAAAGGAAAAAGGTTATCTTTCTTAAAAAACTTAAATTAACAATTACATCTGGTTTTCACTTACAACAGGTCATCACTCTTAAATCCTGTTTGTAAGATGAAAGAAAATCATGTACAAAAAGCACAAACACTTAAATGTTGATTCTTTTCATTATGAGATAACATTTGCTTTATTATATAGTATTCCTTGTTATGTTCTTTACTGTAGTCAAGCAAAGCAGTTTGTACACATGAATTTCTATCTTCCTTTATTTCATAAATAAATCCTCATGATGCCTAATAATAGTTAAGTGTTAAATAAACATTTTTTTTTGTTTATTTAACACTAACTATTATTAGGCATCATGAGGGTTCTACATTGTACAGGACAGTCCCCATCCATCATAATGAATCTTCATTCTGATAGGGTGGTAAAATACACATTTGGATGTGTCAAGTATTAGGCTTTGAATTTAAATGTCTTGTACACATTCGTGGTGCAAGCTAAATGCTATATGCAAATACAAGAGCAGAAGGAATTGTTCTAACTGAAGGTAGGAGAAAAGTGTGTAGACTTCTAAGTTAAGAGAAAGAGTTATTGTCCACCCTGGTGGACACAGTGGAGAAAGTTAATGATGTATTTTCTCAAGCAAGATGTACTTAAGCTGATTAGCCTTTAGTATTAAAAACAACAAAAAAATTTCATATGAACATAGAATTAAATTCATGCCTGGAAATAATCACATGGACTGTTATCACATAGTTTGTCTGAGAGCTACTATACTTCTCTTCTAAACTTAGAACTTCAGAATATGGCATAGAAATCTAATGGAAATTTGAAATTGTTTTAACATGTGTGTGTGTGTGTGTGTGTGTGTATTGGGAAAATTCACACACTGCAGAATAAATGAGGTAAAATGTGAAATCACACCTATCTCTAAGTAACAAAACATTTCTGTAAGTAGTGTCCTTGGCTTCCTGGTGGAGATTTGCATTGCCCTTTTAGGAACAAGGGGTCTCGGCTGGCTTGCATTTCTGTGAAAAGTAGGAGCTTACACATGGGTCATAAAATGTTTTTACCTTTCTCCCCATCTTGCACTGCTAACTGACATACTGAGCCAGCTCCATAAAAACTGCCCCTGTGGGAGAATTCATATCATGTACTTGTGTGCAGTCTCCTTCCCAATAGACCTAGGTTGGAGAATGGAGCCTGGAGCACATCCCCTTGGCTATGTTGATCCTGTCCTGGAAATTGTGCCTTTACCAGTTACTTAGTGGACCTCTTACCACAAGGTGATCTTGATGCCTGGGGTCTGCATGTGTGGCTCCCAACACCCTCTGTGGTCCCCTACCATTCAGCTGCCTATCTACTGAATTTGAATTCTTTTTCATATCTGGCTTTGGGCCAGTGAATCCTGTGAAGGCCACTGAAGTAATAGCAGTTCCATATGGCTGGATAGGTACAGACAGAGTGCCAGATGATTTGGAGGAGAAGGGAAATTATCATCTTATTTCCCCCTTAGCAATCCAAGAATAGCTAAGGAGAAATCATGTAAGGTATCTTGACCTAGAGGTAATGAAAAGAACTTATATAGTGATGGGAGACAAAAAGAGACTTTTTCCCTGAAAAATTTCATGGATAAAAATGTTAATGTTTTTACAGCATAATTTCTAGAACTGAAAGGAAGATTTTTATGTAAAGCAATCCTTAGTACCAAGTAGAAATGACTCTTAAACACTGGATACCAGCTGAGGCTGTGGGACTGTTTATAGAAGGCAGTAATCTTTGTCTCCAGGAATATTACAGCCATTTTCTTGAGATTAGCAATTCACTGCCACAACATATTGACTTTTGTTATTGATTGTACTTTTTGTTATTCTCTTTGATATTAAAATTATATTTTGTATGTCTTATTTAAAAAGTAGTACATGCTTATTAGGGTGTGAGAAAGCTTTGGAATTTTGAATAGACATTTACTATCTTGGGGCTGGGGTTGTGGCTCAGCGGTAGAGCACTCGCCTAGCACATGCAAGGCCCTGGGTTCGATCCTCAGCACCACATAAAAATAAATAGAATGAAGGTATTGTGTCAAACTACAACCAAAAATAAATAAACATTAAAAAAAAACATTTACTATCTTGCTTGGTGATGATCATGAGAATACATGTGTATATATATTAACTTGCAAAATTGTGTACTACAGATAAGTAGATGCAGTTTATTACATGACCGTTATACCTCAAGAAAACTATTTAAAAAAATTTTTGCTGGTGACTAAAAATATTGGTCTAATTTTGATGTTCGTACATATTCCCATGGCTTACTGAAGTTGAACATTTTTATTATATTACCATTTGTATTTCATCTTCTGTGAATTGTTAAGTTATATATCCTTTGCCTCTTTTTCTGTTGCAGGATGTGTGTGCTTGTGCGCATGTGTGTGTGCCTTGTCTGGTCAACTTAAATAACTCATTCTTCCATCAGTGGTAATAATCCATTGTCTGTCTTCCCTTTGCTAATATTTTATCCCAGTTGATTTTTTCATTTGACTTTAAAATCCGCTTCTCACCCTGCTTCTCTTCCCCCCTCCCTCTTTTCTTTTTTCCCTAACCAATGTAACCAAAGCTGTCATTCCCCACCCCCCCAATCCGGGTTTTAGATTTACTGTTTTTAAAATTTCCCACATCCTATTTGTACTTCCAAGTATTCCCATACTTCCCACTTTTATATTAGGCTTTATTCTTCAGGAATTTTTTCCTGGCATGGCAAATGAGCTGGGAGGGGGGCTAATATTTTATTTTTTTGCTGGATAGGTGTTCAACTTTTGTAAATAACGGTAATGTTCTTCTATTACTTTCATACATAAACTTGAATCTGTTGAGGATTGTCAGTATTCCCTTGATCACTTTGTGTATCCTGTTTAATTTACAGTAGTTTTATGAAAAGTTTTAAAACAAGTTTTAATTTTTTTTTTCTACTTTCAAATTTCCTGGTAGTATTCCCTCTACAAATTAGAAATTAGAAAAATGTGGGCTTGGAGCTGAGCACTTGCCTAGCATGGGTGAGGCACTAGTTTCAATCCTTACCACTACATACAAAAAAAACAAAAACAAATAAAATAAAGGCATACTGTTCATCTACAATTTCAAGGAGGGAAAAAAAGGAAAGAAAAATATTTAGTCCACTTTCTTCCCTGTATATCATTTGTTTCTGGCCAGGAAAGATATAAGTGTGCATTTTATTTTGGGACTGATTTAACATTTTTACATTAAAAGTTCCTTCAAAAAATGTAACTATTATTTATTATTCTTGTTTTATTTTATATATTGAATGTTACAAATTTTGTCACTATTTTGAATGTTTATTGCTATTTTTAAATAATTATATAATAAATCTTAAGAATTTTGTATTACTTAATCTACTACTTTGTATGTAGTTAATTCTTTTGATGTTTTGAAATACATGTCATATTTGTAAGGATACCTGGTCTCTTTATGATTTTTATTTCCATTTCAATTGTGTTATTATTTATAAAATAAAATAATAGTGAGGGATGCAGTAGTCTTTTGTTAATAAGTGACAGTATTTCATAGCTTATGTTTATTGGTGGCTTTTTATTGTCTTTTTCTTTTCTGGTATAAATAAGATACAATGATATTTATCAGATATTTAGTTAATGAGTTTTAACAATTTGATAAATCTGTATAATCCCCACTCATAATACATTTTCATCACTGTAGAATGTTCCAGTATATCAGATTTCAACCAGTGCTTCACCACCCCTAAACAGAGGCCAGTAGATTCTCATATCTGCCCTAGAGATTAGATCTTCCTATGCTTAGACTTTGTGAGTAGAATTATATAGTATGTAATTTTTTATGTCCAGCTTCTTCATTTAACTCAGTGTTAAGATTTATCCAACTTTCAAGAAGCATTCCATTTTGTGAATAGCCACACTTTCTTTACCCATTCTCTTGTTGAAGTACAATTGTTTTCAATGAGAGCTATTATAAATGAGGTTTCCAAGAACATTCCTGTACAGATGTTTTTGAAGACATGCTTTCATTTCTTTTAGGTAAATTCAAAAAATGGTTTATTTATTTTTCTTTTTTCCCCCTCCTTCCTCTTTGTGGTACTGGGGATGGAACTCAGAGCTACATCACAAGCTATTTTTGCTTTTTGTTTTGGGATAACATCTCAGTAAGTTGCTGAGACTGGCCTTAAACTTGCTATCCTCTTGCCACCATGCCCAAGGGAATGTTTTGACATCATAAGACAGCAGAACATTTCTGTAAAGTGGATATACATTTTACATGTCCACAGCAGTGTGTAAAAGTTCCTCACTACATCCTTGTCCACATTGGATGTTTTCAGTCTTTTAATTTAGCCACTCTAGCAGTAGTGGAATGGTATCTCATTTTGGTTTGTGTTTTATGTCTCTGATGGCTAATGTTGAGCCTCACCCATTCATGTATTTTTCTGCCCATTTGTAGATCTTTTTGTGGAAAATAGCTGCCAAAAGTCTTTAGCCTATTTTTTTAAAAATGCTTTATTATGACATAACACTGCTTTATAAATCCTGGGTATGTGTCCTTTATTGGATGTAGGTATTATGAATATTGTCTCCCAGTGTCTATCTTGTCTTTTTATTATCTTATTGATATCTTTCAAATAGCAGTTGTTTAATTTTGGTATGTTCAATTTATCAATTTTTAATGGTTCTTGGTTTTTATGTCCTAAGCTATTCTAGAGTTGTAAAGATTTTCCTGTGTGTTTCTAGAAGTTTTATAGTTTTAGTTCTTATATTTAGATCTATTATTTCTTTCAAATTTACCATTGTATATTTGGGGTAGAGTTGGGGCTTATTTTTTCATCAAGTATTCAGTTATTCCTTTGTTAGATTTTCCTTTTCCCATTGGATTCACCTCTCATTGACAGTATATGCCCATGTCTGTTTCTGGATTCTTTTGTTTGTTTATCTACTTGTTCATCCTTAAACCAGTGTTATACTAGTTTGATACCGTAGCTTTAAAGTAAGTCTTGATTGGAATCAGGTAGTGTTAAGTCCTGAAGTTTTTGTTCTTTTTCAAAATTGTTCTGGCTATTCTAGATCAGTTGAGTTTCCATATAAATGTTAATAGTAACTTTTGATTGGTTTTGTGGGGATTACTCTACATTGTCATCTTCAGAACATCAAGTCTTTCAATCCATGATCATATATTTCATCATTTATAACCACATTTGTAGGTTTATGTTGTATTTTGTGCCGAATAATTATTGTAGTCGTGTAGCTTTGGATTCATTTTGAGATAGTGTGAGTTTAATGGCATCAAATTAATGGTGAATGCCTAGAGTGATGTTCAGAAAATGCAGAAAGTGTAGGTTTCTGCAGCTCAGTGGTTAGAGAATCACCTGTCCGTCTGAGGGGAAAGAAGGATGACTGGAACCAGGGAGAGAGGGGAATGATTACTTCCTTGATTGAAAGACATGATGGATGCTCACAGTGGGGAGGAAACCAAGTGACGTAAACCCAGATTTTCCTTGATCGTTAGTGTTTTAATGTCTAAAACATGGGAAAACTTTATCTAAGTTCAAATATTTTAAAGCCTTTGGCCACCTTTGCCAGCTATTTCCAGAAAGATAATTGCCCAAGACTTTGTAGACTTGTGTGTCCTCAGTAAAATAATAGCCTTTATTTTTATCTGCTAAATGGAAGGTTGATGAGAAGGTAGAATAGTGAAGGCTTTGAAAAGTAAGTAACACAGATTCCCCTGTTTTGTATATGAACTTGGAGGTGGAACAGAAGTGAGAAAGACCCTGGAGCCAGAATGGCCTCTAACAGTTTCCTATAGTTACTGTCACCCTACCCAACCCCATCCCACCTCACCCCACCCCCTCAGTGTTGAGGTTTGCCTTGCACATGGTAGGCAAGCATCTGCATCTTCTTTACTGATATTTCAGATATCATTCTGGATCCCAAGTATTAACATCTGGAAATGGATGCCACAGGAGGGCACCCTGTAGCTCACCTTATAATGCCAACAGTAATTAGGAAGAACCATATCCATGTTCTTTTTGGTCTGGGAAGTTTGTCTGTTTCTAAAATTTTGAATTAAAGTATTTTTTATTATTTTTATTATTATTAGCCTAGTATCCAAGAGTCTCTGCCTTCATATCTAAAGGTGAATTTTTAAAAAAATATTTTCTTTGGAATTCAGTGCTCTAAAAATCTGTTGTTATCTCATTTTAAGACTTTACAATGTTGTTCTACCAGTGTTGTGAATTTCTATTTTAAGGAAATTGATTTGTACTCCTTTGGCTTCTTCTTAAGAATTGCTGAAGAATTAGAGAATATCTTTAAAAATATACTAATGGCCCAAACTAATTTTGCAGTTTGAGGGATGGAAGGGTACTGGGATTGAACCCAGGGCCTGTGCATGCTATACAAACTAGTCATCTCTTATGTGAGAAATTTCTTGTTATTTTTTTCAAAACTTGATTTAAAGGGAAGCTTTTTGACCTCTTGTTATCTAGTTAATTTTAATATGGTCTTGGCTTGTCTAGCATCCACAAATTGGCCTAAATTGGGGCATCTAATAGATGTATACGCATCTATTTATATGTATATGTATAACAATATTTTCCCTAATCCTGGGGCAGTAAGTGTTCCATTTATCTGTGCAGTAAGAGAATATTCAGAGAACTCTTTATACTCACCTTTAAAGCAATTATCTATAACAAGGATTTAATAAGTCACTCTTTCTCCTCCTTTTCTCCCTTCATTGCTTGTTCCAGGGTAACCAGGAGCCAACAACAACTCCTGACGCAATGGTCCAGCCTTTTACTACCATCCCGTTCCCACCACCTCCACAGAATGGAATTCCCACAGAATATGGAGTGCCACACACTCAGGACTATGCCGGCCAGACCAGTGAGCATAACCTGACACTCTATGGAAATACGCAAGCCCACGGAGAGCAGAGTAGCAACTCACCCAGCACACAAAATGGATCTCTCACGGTATGTGAATTTGGAGGTGGAGGGTAAAAGGGTGCATGTTAGTGCAACTGACTTACCTTTTTATTATAAGACCAGGAAAACCCTTGGAACTAACTTAGCATTGACACTCTGTTGCATAGCATGTATGTAATTTCATTTCTACTCCAAGAATTGTGATTAGAAGATAGGGAGTTTGAATTAAAACTCAGTGCCAGGAGCTTTCACCAAATGCAGTGGTGAAAGTAAATTTAGAGGGTATGCTGCTCTCTTCAACTTTTCCAGTACTTTCCATTGGGCAAAGACCCATGACCCACCTCTATTCTCACTTCCCTTGTTGCTCTGCAGTATTCTTCACGTTGGTTGTCTCCTTCCTTCTTGAAATGCTCAGTCCTTGGGGTTTTGTGCTCTCTGCTTTTCATTGTAAGCACTGTAAGTTCTGCTTGTTCCTCCTCCTCTGTTCAACTTTTAAATATTGCAATGTTTCAAGTTTGGGCACTGAACCCTTTTTCCTATTTCGTATGCTCTCTCTGTACAGTTATACTACCAGATTCACTTAGTTGCTCAAGCAAAACCTAGGAGTCGTTCTTTTATTTCCTTTATCTCTACTTCTAATCCATTAATAAAGCTTGACAGCTGCAACTTCAGAACATTACTTCAGCCTTTTCTCTTCATCTTACCACTGCAGGAGGGAAAGCTCAGCTCTTCTGCCAGATGGTTGGGGTGATTTCAGCATGGCCCCTCCTAAGCAGTAACACTTTAGGCCAGCATTTGGTCTACTATATTTTGATATAATTATTAATATGAGTAGATTTATGTCTGCCATTTTATTATGTCTCATGTCTTTATTTCTCTTCCTGCATTACCAATTTCTGTTAAATAATTTGTGCGTGTGTGTGTGTGTGTGTGTGTGTGTGTGCACGCATGCTCAAGCATAGGTACATGTGTAGTGCTGGGGATTAAACCCAGGGCCTCACACATGCAAGGCAAATGCTCTACCACTGAACTACAACCCCAGTCCCTCCATTAGTTTTTTTTTTTTTTTTTTTTTTTTAATGTTTATTTTATAGTTGTACACAATACCTTTATTTTGTTTATTTATTTTTATGTGGTGCTGAGGATCAAACCCAGGGCCTCGCACATGCTAGGTGAATGCTCTACCTCTGAGCCACAACCCCAGCCCCGCTTCATTAGTTTTTATTGTTTTTCTTTTTTCTCTTGTACTGGGGATTGAGCCCAGGGGTGCTTAACCACTGAGCTACATCCCCAGCCCTTTCTATGTTTTACTTAGAGACAGGGTCTCACTAAGTTGCTTGGGGCCTTACTAAGTTGCTGTGGCTGGCTTTGAACTTGTGGTCCTCCTGCCGCAGCTTCCTGAGCCCCTAGGATTTCAGGTGTGTGTTACCATGCCCAGCTATTGTATCTTTTTTATTAGTTATTTTTGTTTGTATTATTGTCTTCATATTTTCTTAGTGCTTGGTCAAGGAAATACATCTTTGATTTATCACAAAATCTGTTGGTGTGTGTATATGTGTGTAAGTTTGTGATGTGTTATTCTAGTAAAATAAAGCAATTTTTCATTCCCCATACTCCTTTACACACACACACACACATACATGTACATATATATACTAAAATTTATATATATCAGATATATAAGATACTATATATAATAGAAATGCAGCAATAAAATATAATTACTACTTTTAGCAATCTTATGTGTTTTTTAAAAACTATCAAAGTTAGGAAGAAGGTATAGACATAGTCCTTATACTTTCTGTTCCCAAATATGTATTACTTCCCCTACTATCAACATCCCAGACCAGAGCAGTACATTTTTTTAAACTGATAAAGCTATATTGATACATCATTATCACCCCAAGTTCATAGTTTACATTAGGGTTCGCTCTCTGTGGCATACATTCTGTGGGTTTCGATAAATGTATAAGGACATTTATCTGCCATTATAGTATCATGAAGAGTAGTTTCACTGCCCTAAAAATCCTGTAATCCTTTTCTTTATTCTTCCCTCCCCTATCTCCCCTGCTCTTTTTACTGTCTACATAGTTTTGCCTTTTCCAGGATGTCATATAGTTGGAGTCACACAAAATATAGCTTTTTCAAATTGGCTTATTTCACTTAGTAATAGGCATTTAAGTTTTTTTTCATGTGTTTTCATGACTTAGTTCACTTCTTTGTAGCACCAAATAATATTCCTTTATATAGCCATTTATCTATTAAAGACATCTTTGTTGCTTCCAGATTTTGGCAATTATGAATCAAGCGGCAATAAACATTAGTGTGCAGGGTTTTTCTGGATTTAAGATTTCTACTCCTTTGGGTAAACACCAGGAAGCACAGTGGTGTGCTGGATGGTATTGTAAGGGTATGTTTAATTTCTTAAGAGACTGCCAAACTATCTTCCAAGGTGACTGTGCCACTTTGCATTTCCTGAGTTCCTTTCCTCCTCATACTCATCAACATTTGATATTATCAGTGTTGTAGATTTTGACCATTGAAATAGTACTGGCATTTCATTGTTGTTTTAATTTGCATTTTCTTGATGATATGATATGGAACATCCTTTCATATTTTTTTTTTTTTTGTCCTTTATGTATCTTTGATGAGACTTCTGTTTAGATCTTTGGCCTGTTTTTTAATTAGGTAATTTATTTTCTTAATGTTAAATTTTAGCATTCTTATACATTTTGGATATCAAATCTTGTTATCATATCCAGTAATCTTCCTATAGATCCAAATTATTTTCTGATGTCATTTTCTTGCAGCCTTAGGATTTACTTCAATATTTTCTATAGGTAGGTCTGCTTGAAACAAACTCTGCTTATGTTTATCTGGGAGAGAGAGAGAGTGAGTGAGTGAGTGTGTGTGTGTGTGTGTGTGTGTGTGTGTTCATTTTTGAAGGTTAGTTTTGTTAGCTATAGAATTCTTGGTTGACAATTTCTTCTCCAAACCCCACCCCCAGCACTTTAAATAGGTCACCCCTCACTTCCCACCCCCCATGAAAGTCATTTAATTCTGATAAGAAGTCAGATCTTAATCTCATTTTTGTTCCCCATATGTGATGATTTGTTTTCTTTTGCTGCTATCAGGATTTTCTTTTTGTTTTCTTTGACTTTGAGCAGTTTCACTGTGATGGATGGTGTATATTGATTGATTGTGTGGTACTGGGCCTTGAACCCTGGGCTGCTTTACCACCAAGATAAATTTTCAGCCCTTTTAACTTTTTTATTTTGAAACAAGGATTCACTAAATTGTTGGGGATCTCATTAAGATGCTGAGACTGGCCTAGAACTTGAGATCCTCTTGTTTCATCCTCCTGAGGTACCTGGGATTACAGGTGTACACCACCATGCCTGGTTCTTTGTTTTTATCAGACTTGGATCTTTTGAGATTTTTGGATCTATATAAATTGTTTTATCATCAAATGTGGAGTGTTGGGCTGTGGTTGTGGCTCAGTAGTAGAGTGCTTGCCTCACATGTGTGGGGTGCTGGGTTCGATCCTCAGCACCACATAAATAAAAAGATATTGTATCCATCTATAACTAAAGTTTTTTTTTTTAAATGTGAAGTGTTTTCACCATTATTTCTTCAAATATTTGTTCTTTTCTTCTAAAGCCTACCATTACCCATGTAGTAGGACAGTTGCTAATTTCTCAGAGATTTTTTTTCTTTTTAAAATTTAATCTGAACCTAAAGAGAATCTGAAGAAAGTTCTATTTTTCTTCAATCTTTTTTGTGTTTGTTTTTTAAATTGAATAATTTTTGTTGATCCTGTTTTCTGTTCACTTGTTCTGTGTTCTGCCATCTCAAATTTACTATTGAGCTCACCTAGTGAGTTCATTTCAGTTATTTTACTTCTTAGCTCTAGAATTTCCATTTAAATTTGTATTTCTTTATTAAGATTTCTTATTTGTTACTGTATTTTCCTATAATTCTTTGACTGTATTTGTGTTTAATTACTTGGATATCATTTGCTAAACCCAACATCTGAGTCTGAGTCTGTTTCTGGTTACTGCTTGTTTCCTTGAACCTTCCTGTTTTTTGCATGTCTCATGATTTTTTAATGCAGATTTGTATTGTCGTGTCTCTGGAGTACTGCTTACTTTTTGGAGAGAGCATATGTGTGTTTTAGGCAATTCGCACACTTTCTATGAAGTCTGACTCCAATACAATGTAAGGGCACTGAAGTTTCTGCTTAGTGATTTTCTTCTTTTCTCCTTCCATTTCCACTTCCACTGCTATGTTTTAGCCTGGTTGGGAGTCACTCCTGTGTCTCCATAGGTTAGTAGTCACCAGTGATTAGAGCAGAGGTTGAGTTCAAGCACCTGGAGCTTGTATGCATCCACCTTCAATGACTTATGGGTCGGGATGTGTGTTCACGGTCTACCCTGGGCTTTCTACCTCATTTGTATAGGTTCACATCAACACAGGCATGTGAGAAAAGCGTATCTAGCCCATCTAGGGTGCTATTGTCCAGCATCTCTTTCAGATTTCCTCCCAGCCAATCTCTGCCTCCAGTCAAACCACCACACCAAGCTAAAAGAACTGTGTTCTCCCTTTAGGTTCTTACTGCATTTGCTACTTATAGTTGACAAAGCTGTGGGGTTTTTGCCTTCTTCTCCCCCTTCCCCATTGTCTCTGCAGCAAAGGCTACTGCTTTTTATGGCCCCTGTTAAGTTTGCAGGCTTCTGTTGGTCTTGCCCTGAACCTTAACTAATTATTTTTGAAGACAGAGTCTCACCAAGTTGCTAAGGATCTTTCTAAGTTGCCAAGTCTGCCCTCAAACTTGCAATCCTCCTGCTTCAGCCTCCTGAGTCACTGGGATTACAAGTGTATGCCTCTGTTCTTGGCACTCTAGGAGTTTTTCAGGAATTTTGTCTATTTATTGTCTGCATTTGATAGATTTTTAGAATTCTGAACTGGTTGTATTTAACAACTTTGACCGGTTTTTTTTTTTTCCTCATCATTTTGTTTTGAGGAAAGAATTCACTGAGCTGTTCACACCCTGATAACCAGAAGTCCCCGCCCCTGTCCTCACCACTGCCCATTACTCTTTGTCTTGTTTCCTCCCATTTCCCATTATCTCAAACTCCCAGATTATATATGCCTGTGGCAGCGATTGAGGGCAAGTTCTACTCCTTACTGCAAATATATAGTTAAAATTTATGTTCCTCATCCATATCAAAAAGTGTTCACTGTGTAATTTTATCAATCAATTTGAATTCCTAAAGAAATACTGAAAACTAGACTCAGTGGTACATGCCTGTATTCCCAGTGACCAGAAGACTGAGGCAGCAGAATTGGAAGTTCATGGCCAGTGTCAGCAACTTATTAAGACCTTGTCAAAAATAAGAAAGGGCTGGGAATGTGGGTCAGAGGTACAGCATCCCTGAATTCATATCCCAGTACCAAGAAAGGAAGGAAGAAAAGGAGGGAGGGAGGGTCAAACATTTAGATGGATGCCCGGAGCATCTTTTCCCACTTAGACCAGTTGCATCTCTGCTGGAAAGCCTTCCTGACTTTTCTAGTCAACTTATGAAACTTTCATCTGGGCTCAAGTAGACTCCTGAGCTGATCACTTTTTGTGGAACTTACTAGCTTTTATGTTTTTTATTTAGTTTTGTCTTTGACTAAACCATGAGCTTTCAAAGAAAATGCACTTTGTTAGTAACTCTGCATTCCCTGACTTATCACAGTGTCTCAGTAAACACCTCCTACGAAAAAGAAGCAGCAGGTTGTCCTGTCTGTATTGTGTTCTTTTTTTTTCTGTGCACCACAGCTGCAGGTATGCTCTAGCTGTTCCCAGGAAAGGAAGCAGAGGTTTCTTGGTGGAGGTAGCATGGATCAGAGCTGTACCATCGTGCTAGGAGTTCAATTGTGCATACATGGCCAATTCTCAAGCAGAGTTGGAGCGATGAGAAAGAAAAAAAAAATGTCTTTGGATAAAAGCACGGGTTTCCTTTTGGCTGAAACTTTGGGTGTTTGGAGACTAATGGGAAAGAAGGTGGAGAAAGGTCAGTTGAATACAGATTGGGAAGAATGCCAGCCTGAGAAGCAAGGACTTTGTTTGAAGGTTTTAGGCAGGAAAATGAAGTGCACAGAATGTGCTTTCAGAAGGTTTTCTGTTTCAGTGTACACAAGGTGAGTAGACAGGCAGGGACACAGGGTGAGAAGGTCCCTGCATCTGGAGTCACTATTTCCATTGGGGTCACAGTGGTTGTGTAGAGGAGTTCACAAGAAATAGTGAAGGTAGAATGGAGAGGATTTGGTGGGTACTTGGCAGGAGTGAAGTAGCAGAACAAAGACAGGCATCTTCATTGTCATAACTGAGGCTCAAGTAAATTATTTTACCTCCAAGATGTGTTTTGTTTTTTCTTCTGTCAAATGAAGCTAATGATGTTGGCTGACTGTAGAGTTGTGTGAGACTAACTCAGAAATGCTTTGGAAATTACTTAAATAGTTCTTCAAGATAATTACTTTCAACCATCTGAGGTCTTTTAAAATTAGTTATTCCTGTTTGCACTGTTAGTGCTTTTTATTACTATGACCAACAGCTACCTTATTAAGGTTGGATAGCCTTATTTTGTTGACAGAGAGGACTAAAAGAAAGGACTTCTCATATAAAAACAAGAGCTAGGGGCTGGGGATGTGGCTTAAGCGGTAGCGTGCTCGCCTGGCATGCACAGGGCGCTGGGTTCGATCCTCAGCACCACATAAAAATTTAAAAAAAAATTAAAAAAAAAAAAATATATATATATAAATTCTCTCTCTCTAAAAAAAAAAAAACAAGAGATAAGCATTAAATTCTGGAATCCTTATTTTTAAAATAAATTTTAGAAGTTGATTGTTTAACATCAGGTTAGAAGCTTCTTCTTCTCTTAAGATGAGAACTTGTTTTGACAGTCATTTGGCCCCCTACTGTGCATTAGCAATAGAGGTAGCAGTGACAGCCTGCCTGCAGAGAAGAAAGGACCTCAGTTTCTATATGTTTTCAATATTTTTCTAAATGGCAGCAGGCATAAATAACCAAAGTATTTGAGGTAGAAAAACTTCAGGGAATAATTTTAAAACATAAGGTTTATATTTGCATATTGGATTATATTTTCCTTGAGGCAGGAAATAATTCTTCCCTCTTTTTACCCCTCATACTTGTACACAATGGATGTTTAACACATGCTTTTTAATGCTGATGAGGGGCGTAACTTATAAAGGTATATTAAGCATCTGTGGTTGATAATAAGGTATTAGAAATATGCTTTTTAAAAAATTAAGTTAACGTGCTAGCTTAGATAACAAAATTTACTTCTCCAACATTCTTTCACAGAATGTAAAAGCTTTTTCTTTCTTAGTTTGACATAATTTGGAAGATTTTTCAACTTATCATTAGAAAATTAAAACCTATTCCTTTTACCAACTCTTCAGAACACAGTTTCTGAGAGCTACCTTTGAAAAACAACAACAAAGTATCATACTTTAAATTAGTTTTAAAATATGTATGGCCAGTGGCACATGCCTGTAACCCCAGCAGCTCAGGAAGCTGAGGCAGGAGAATCAAAAAGCGAGGTACCAAGCAGCTCAATGAGACCCTGAGTCTATGTAAAATACAAAATAGGGCTGGGGATGTGGCTCAGTGGCTGAGTGTCCCTGAGTTCAATCCCTGGTACTCAAAAAAAAGAAAACAAAAATGTATGTATAAGGGACAACAACTAATTAACCTTAACCAGAACATAATTAATAAATACACTGTGCTAGATATTGTTGGAAGCCCTTTCTATATATTAGCTCCACTGAATTATCACAGCCACTCTGTAAAAATAGATATCGTTATTACTTCACTTTTACAGATGAAGAATTGAGGCGGAGATTTAGTAACTTGTCCAGGTTCACACAGCTAATGAGTGGCAGCATAAGGATCTGAGCACATGGCTGCATCCTTTCTCGTAAATTATATTGTCATGGTCATTTGTAATAAATGTTTTGTTTAATGCTTCTTATGTGCACAGATTACTAGGACTGGGGATAAGTAAAAAAGCTGCCCTCAGTAAACATATAAAAGTCCAGGTCAAAAAACAAAAGTGTTGCTGAGTGCTACTGGGAGAGAGTGTGGTGGCGTTGCCAAGAGGTACTTTGGGGAGGCAGGTATCGCTTCCCTGCACCTGATGAACTCCTTAGCCCCCAGTGGAGGGGAGGACACTGCATGCAGGAGCAGTGCTCCAGGGCCATGATTTTCCCAAGGTGCTTACAGCTTGAGGGCAGTTCCCAAGACTTTATGGAAGGACCACTAAGTCAAACTAATTTCAAAATAATACTAAGACATTAATTACCATTTTCACTGCATGTATTGACTTTTCCATCAGTGCAAAAGCAATAGTCCATGTAAGTAAAATTGCCAGTGTGTTAGCATGAAATCTGGCAACACTAAATTGTGTTGCTAGCAGTCATGATATCCCTCATTGTCCTGATCTCACAAGAGAATAACAATAAAAAAAGCAGATTCACCTAAGAATGCCTTTGAAACAGTCAGGGAAATATTAATTTTATTAATTCCCCACTGTGAGTGCCTGATCTTTTTCAAGTACTTGGTGGCAAAATGTAAAGTGTTCACTGAGCATTTGGGCTGCATTCCAGAATACTTCCATTGTCTCAAGCAGCAGCACTTGTTAACTGAGCCACAGCCTGAACTAGTCCTTTTTTTCTTGGGGCACCTTTTTTTTTTTTTTCTTGCTAGAACAACTGATGCACAAACTTTGGTATTCCAGCTTGGGTGTCTGACAGACTTTTTTTTATGACTAGGACTGTCACCTCTGCAAAAATTTGAATTTTGAAAAATTTGTATCCTCCTCTGTGAGCTTCCTAAAGTACAGTCATGCACTATATAGTGACATTTTGGTCAACAGTGGACCATACATAAGACAATGGTCCTGTGAGATTATAGTGGAGCTGAAAAATTCCTATCATCTTGTGATGACAGGTGTAAAGTTGTAGTACAGGGCATTGCTCACATGTTTGTGGTGATGCTGGTCTACACACACCTGCTGTACTACCTGTCATATAAAATTGTAGCTCATGCAATAAAAACATGACAATAATACATAATAATTGATAATGATCATAAACGACTATGCTGCTAGTTCATGTATTTACTGTATACTGTACTTTTTATTATTATTTTAGAATGTTGCTTACATATAGATAAAAGTTAGCTGTAAAACAGTGTCAGGCCAGTCCTTCAGGAGGGATTCCAGAAGAAGGCATTGCTATAGAGATGCTAGCTCCATGCATTTTACTGCCTCTGAAGACCTTCCAGTAGGACAAGATGGAGGTGGAAGACAGTGGCATTGAAGATCCTGATTCTGTGAGGCCCAAGGTTTATGTGTGTCTTAGTTTCTAATAAAAAAGTTAAAAAGTAAATAAAATTTAAAAATCTAAATACAAGAAAAAGCTTACAGAATAAGGACTTAAATAAAGAACGTCTTTTGTATAGTAGTACAATGTGTTTGTGTCTTAAGCTAAATTTTTTCAGTTTATAAAGTAAAAAGTTATAGTAAGCTCACTTACTGACTCACCCAAAATAACTTCCAGTCCTGCAAGCTCAATTCACAGTAAGCACCCCATACATGTGTACTTTTTTTTATCTTTTATGCCGTGTTTTTATTGGGTTCAGATATACAAATACCTACTACAGTTGCCTATAGAATCCAATACAGTAACCTGTTGTAAAGGCTGGTAGCCTAGAAGTAGCAGGGTGTCTAGTTTTGTGGTATACTCTATGATATTTGTACAGCAACAAAATTGCCTAACACTATTTCTCAGAATGTTTCCCTGTCATTAAGTGACATGTGGAAGTACTTAGATCTGTCTGATGAAATCAGTGGTGATATTAACAAATGTGTTGGAAGAAGGGCAGACTTTGTACGAAATGTACTGAAAAGCTCCCTGGCTCACCAGTAAGCCAGTATATTACATTCACAGATGACTCATGTAAAATGTTACAGAATCATACAGGAGTAAAAGATCTATGCAAAGCACACAATTGTCTAGTGAAGTTTATTGTAACAAAGTATGAAAACTTCACTGAGGTTTCAGGTTCAACACTACAGTTAGCCTTTAAGAAATTACTACTTTTCAGACTTGGGAATATAGCTTAGTGATAGAGTGTTTGCCTAGCATATGTGAGGCCCTGGGTTCAATCCCCAACTAGAAACTACTCTTTGTCAAGTTTTGGTGTATTATCAAATACACAGTATTCTCATATTAATCTGGAAAGGCTATTTAAATGCTTGTCCCTTTTCCAGCTCTCTGTGTGAGGCTAGGTTTTTCTTTATATACTTCAGTCAGAACAATATATTGCAACAGAATAAATACACATATTAAAGAGATTGCCATTCTCCTAACTAAATTTGTGTTTTAGAGAATAGTTAATTTTTCATTAAAATGTTATTTATGTTAACATAATAGGTTTGTTAAAATTTTCTCATGGTAAATAACAATAGCTATAATCCATAAAAACAAAAAGCTCTTTGGATGCTCAATAGTGTTTTATGAGCTAAAAGGGGTTCCCATTTAGAAGTGAGAATGTGCATATAAAGTTTTATTTTTTTAATTGACAAGTAAAAAATGCATATGTTTATGGTATGTAGTGTGGTGTTCTGAGTACAGTGTGTTTGGCTAGTACAGAGGCTCTTCTGAAATAATAATACTCCATAAGAAGATTGGTAGAAAACATTGCACATAAGGCCAGAGAATTTGCAATGGCTAAATGGCTGAGGGTCATTTCAAGTATTCACACAAGAGTTGTTGGTGAGTTGAAAGCAGAGATTTGAGAAAATAACTGAGTGGCCCACCCTAATACATTAATCAACTTTGGATTTTACAGTCCTCCTCACTGGGCCTTTAAGCACACCTCAACCCACACTTCATGTTGCCCACTGTCCTCAGTATGTTTGCTATGTTGCACACCCTTTGTCTGGGGTTAAAGCCAGTTTCTCTTATATTTGCCTACTGTCAGTTGGAATTATCCACTGGCTCCTTTATCTGATAACACTTGAAGAAGGTTCCTTGCAGATTGGTGACCTACTAGAATATTACCAAGAAATTATAGCCCTTAACAGTAGATTCATTTGCCCAGATGAGAACTTCTGCAATGTATGGAGACAATGGGGCCAAAGTCCTTCTGGCTCATTGTGTATTATTAGGCCCTGTTAGCTTCACCCTGCATCATAGGTATCATTAGCTTGTTTCCAGGATTGAACTAAGAGCCTGGGACTACAAAGAAGTTCATTCATCAGACAGTCACCTTTCTAAGAGTGGCTCTTGCTTACCCTTAAAGTAATAAAAGACAGAGTATATCAAGCTATCTAAAATATCTACATTCTTTATCAATTTACTCTTCAAAATAATTTTGTATATATTCCAGAGTTTTGATGCCCATGAGCAGCTCGACAGTTCCAAGCTGGATCCATAAGGAATTTGTAGACTGACTTGAGAATGCAAGAGTTGCCACAGAGAACCACTCTTAGAACTGGGCCTGTGTATTTTTGAATAGGGAAAATTGCCCTTTAACTCATGTAACACCCAAGATACAATTTATCACACTATTAATATTGCTAACTTCATGGCTGTTGCTTCTTCCATTTTGCATGCCTTCATTTGTTTGTTTGCTAGTCCCTCTAGCAAAAAGAAACTAAACTTAAAAATTGCCAGGAACAATACTGCTGTGATCTGCTGACCCTTATTATAGCTCTCACATCTTACAGCAAGGATGATGAAATAATAATAATTTGGGGGCATATTTTTTTAACCTTCCTATAAAAGTTGTACATTTTTTAATAAATGTTTTGTGCTGTCTTTTAAAGTTTGTAAACTCTGATGAGAATCACTGGTTTCCAGATAAGCAGATTATAGAATCATACTTTCCTTTTATAACTAAGGTCAGCAGTGTTAAATGACATCAGCAAGGTTATAGCTAGCTGGCTACAGAGCTAGACCCCAGAAAACCTGCTCTCAAGTGGTTTTTGTTTTTATTTTCTTTTCTGCTTCCCCATGCAAATAAAAAAAAAAAAGGCATCCATAAAGATGATCTTATCATCTTAGCTTCTGTTTACTCTTCAACCTTAAACCTGAGAGCTCTAGCCTGAACATACTGACAAAGAGTTCTCTCATTCTAAAATATACATGAAAATAATAAAGAACAGTGAGATACGGTCATTCTCCCTTGTCACTGAGGGATATAGTTCAAGACCCTGAAATGAATACTTGAAACTACAGATAGTATCAAACTCTAACTATAGTCTGGGTTCTCATATGCCTATGTACATTCATACCTATAATGAAGTTTAATTTATGAATTCAGCACAGTAAAAGGTTAACAACAATAACTGGTAAAAAAAATAGAACAATTATAGTAATATACTATAATAAAAATTATGTGAATATGATCTCCTTCTCTCTTGAGAGTGCATGAGTTCTTGGCTCTGCAAATTATGCTTAGATTTTTTTTTGTTTGCTCTGCAGTATTGCCACATAATACTAGAATTAATCTGTTCTGTCATTAGATAGAAGTCTGAGGACATCCCCCAGAGAGGAGAAGGGGACCTCAACTTGGCCCTGGCAGGTTCTTGACATATACCACAGAAAGAAATTTCAGGCCAGGTGTGGTGGCGTGTGCCTGTAATCCCAGCCATCAGGAGGCTGAGGCAGGAGGATCGTGAGTTCCAAAGCCAGCCTCAGCAACTTAGCAAGGCCCTAAGCAACTTAGTGAGACCCTGTCTCTAAATAAAATACAAAATAGGGCTGGGGATATGGCTCAGTGGTCAAGTGCCCCTGGGTTCAGTCCCCAGTAACCACCACCCCACCCCACCCTGCAAAAGAAAGAAATTTCAGGATGCATCAAAAGAAACGCAGAGGTTTTTTTGTTTTGTTTTTAAGAAAACAAGCAACAGCACAGGGTACTTGCTCAAAGGAAGAAGAGAGACAGGCACTGGAGAATGAGATGTACTTTGGGTCTTGAGTTCTTCTTTCCAAAGGAAACTTTGTAAATAGCGAATATGGTGTGACATCAGCCTGGCAAACTTGATTTTCTTAGGGAGCATAGGGCAGGGTGGGGGCCTGGTTTTCTTTGGGATTTTATCAATAAATAATGTTTGGAACTCACCCATATCATATGCCTCTAACATTATTTTTCCCTTGGCTTTATTTAATCTAAAGAAAATACATTGTACAAGGTAGCAGTGTGCCTAAGCATTAATCATCTAGACTCACACAGTACTCTTAAGATATGTCAGGAGGAAAACAGGCTTAGGGAATAAAGGTGAGGGTGCCCATAGAGCTTCTTAGATTTAAATTAGTTTTTTTTTTTCCCTCCCTCTTAGTTTCTACCTGTCCTTTTACCTATCTTTATTTATTCTACCTCAGTTCTATGTTTTATGCTCTGTACCCGCTTTGCACTTTTATAATTAAGTTCAGTTGGGCATTCTCTTCCAGAAGAGCCTGATTTTGTCTCAGTTTAAGCCTTGCTTTATTATCCTTTCTCCTTAATCAACTCCTCTCTGCCAAAAATGCAGCAGCAGCTTCTTCACTGGCAAGCACATTTTGCCAGTAACTTTTGTATTTCTGAGTTATGGCCTGGGGATGTAGCTCATTGGTACAACACTTGTGTAAGCATGCACAAGGCTCTGGGTTCAATCCCCAGCACCATAAATAGATTGATTGATTGGCGCGCGCGCGTGTGTGTGTGTGTGTGTGTGTGTGTGTTTTCTAGGTAAAACCTATTTCTCAGTTTGTGCAGTCATCCTTGACTTGCAATAAATAGCTTGATGTCGTTCATTTCAGGGGGCCCCTTACTGAAGTCTTGGTGCTTTTTTTTAGGCTCAGTGCTTTTTGACAGAATATGTTGCTGTCAGTATTTAAATTTCTATTCATGTCTTTTACTCACAAAATGCTTTTTCCAACTTAAGCATGTAGGATGTGCTGCAGGTATAACTTTTGCAATTTGAGGTGTGGCAGCAGAACTCTTACGCTTTTCTTTTTCCTTATTCACAATCTCATGGATGAAAGATTCATTCTTACAGAGATCTTAGTAGCTGCAGCATGCAATATTTTCTTTCCTTATTAAAATTGAGAACTTTCACCTTTGCACTGAAGGAAAGCACTTTATAGCTTTTCTTTAACTCATCCAAGTTATCAGTATTGCTACTCTTGTGCTTTGTGGCTGTGAAGTAAAATAAGGGTTACTCGAATGCAAGCACTGCTGTACTAGACAGTCAATCTGATAACCAGGATGGCTTATAAGTGACTGATGAGTAGGGTGGATACGCTGGACAAAGGGATGATGTGTCTTCTGGGTGGGACCAATTGGTACAGCACAGGAAGGCAGGAGATTTCATCATCCTGCTCAAAACAGCTCACAGTTGAAAACTTATGCATCATTTATTTCCAGGACTTTCTAGTTAATGTTTTCAACCTTCAGTTAATTGTAGGTAACGGAAACCATAGAAAATGAGACTGCAGATAAAGAGGGGTTGCTTGTTATTAGCTTTTAAAAGTTAAGGTGATCTTTGTATGCGCATCACTACTATGTCTTCTCCTGGACAAAAAGAATAAGTGGCTTGCTATGGTTTTTATTTAGGAGTGTGGTGGTGTTTTTTTCTTTCACAGTATGAAAAGTGATTAGGACATAATCATACAAAGGTGCCTTTCATAATTCCTTTTATGACTCTTGATCCACTGAGAAAATAGAACTACATATTTTCTGAAGAAATTGAATTACTAGTTCATTGAAAAAGTGCTAGAGTACATTTAAATACTCAAACAGGTTCACATTCTTAGAATTCAACTTGTCAAAGCAGTATTCAAATGCACAGAAGAAATGCTTCCATATTTCTCTTAAAAACAAATCTAAAGGTAATTTTCCTTAAGTAAGAAATTTCTCTAGATTTGAATATTCTGTGTCTAGAAAATTGTTTCAAATAAAGAAATGTTATGTCCAGTATATCATATACATTTTTATATATATTTATATCCAGGATATCATAGGTGTTCTGATACATATTTTAGCACCATGAAGTGGACTTTCAGTAAACAAGCATGTAGGTCAAGATTTTACTTTTTTTGAAAAATGTTCTATTGTGTTATAATACTTTTCCTCATTGAGAAGGAATACATAATATCTAATTCCACCTGGTTTTAATCCATCATGTATTCCATTATAAATATTTTTAAAATGCTTTTAGTGCTAATAAATTTAGTTGAGGTACCAACATGGAGTGTAGTTTTTTATTATTATTATTTTAAGGCACAATAAAAAATGGCATAGTGAGATATCCCAATCCACTTTCTTAAATAGTATAAGGAAAAATTAATTTCTTAATAAGTTGGGTTTTATTGTATAATATTTGTGGCTAGAGCACTTGAACCCTGGAAATCAAGGTTAGTTGGTTCATTTCTCAGATCAATATATAAACATGATGAGATGAGAAAATGAATATCAACTGCTTTTGCCTGGTACATAGTGAAGACTAAATATATATGAGCTGGAATAGTATCCCTATATAATTATCTCATTTCAAAGAAAGTATTAGAGGCAGTCCCTGGCCTATAAAACAATGTCATTTTTTTCTCTGAAACTCTGAAGAGTTTGTACCCTAAAATCCATTCTGATAAAAACAGTATTTATCAAAGTTCAATCCCTAGCACTGCAAAAAGGAAAACTGTGATGAATGGGGGGAAGGCAGGGATGTAAAATGCACCCATAAAAGGTGCATTAAAGGTAAAAGACCTTGCACATGGCAGTAGCCACATTACCTTTTTAAAATCCTAAAAATTCTGAATTCTAATACACATTTGGTTTCAGGTAAGGGATTAAGAACCTATAGATCAGAGGCTAGAAAATAGAGCCAGATGGCAGAGAGTTAATAAAACAAAAAGAGATTAAAAAAAAAATAGAAGTCCGGTCCAAAAGATCTAGCATCTCATATACAAGTTCCAGAAAGAAAGAAAATGTGTAGGGTAGAAATCCTCAGCAGAATAATTTAAGAAAATTTCCCAGGACCTAGGAAAGAGACCACAGAATTCTCAGCAAATTAGATGAAAATAAAGTGTACCCACACTAGTGCATCTCACTGCAAACAATATTTTGGAACACCACATACTGAGGTAACCCTGAAAAACCAGATAGAATAGGAGAAGAGTCACATAAGAGAAAACAGGCTTGATAATGCTTTTAGAGTTCTCAAAGCAACATCAGAGGCCTGAAGACAGTAAAAATTGCCTTCAAAATTCTCAAAGGACCTTTTTCCCCAACCTAGAATTCTATACCCAGGCAAATCACCATTGAAATAGAATGGGAAGTGGGTAAATATTGAAAAAAATGGATAATCCATGAATTAAAATATTATTCTTGAATTATCAAGAGATTCCTTAGAAGCTCAAGTTGTATGTTGTCATCTTGTAATAGAGACTTGAAAAATATTACTTAATCTTGTTCCCTTTATAATTATAAAACATGTATTCATAGAGTATAAACAGTGTAAAAAATAATTTTTTCATAGGAAAGTCCAAAAAATGAATTTATTTCCCAGTTAGAAGAATTTTTTTTTTTAAAACAAGGTTAACACTTGTGGTTTTTGTTTGTTTGTTTGTTTGTTTGAGAGAGAGAGAGAGAGAGAGAGAATTTTATTTATTTTTTAGTTTTCGGCGGACACAACATCTTTGTTTGTATGTGGTACTGAGGATCGAACCCGGGCCGCACGCATGCCTGGCGAGCACGCTACCGCTTGAGCCACATCCCCAGCCTAGTTAGAAGAATTTTAAGGGCTGGCAGTGTAGCTCTCAGTATTAGAGTGCTTGCATAACTAGTCACAATGGCACACACCTGTAGTCCCAGCTACTCAAGACACTAAGGACTCGCTTGACTTGACGCCAACCTGAGCAACATAGCAAGACTCTGGCTCAAAAAAGAATGTAAAAAGTTCAAGAACATTAAAACAAATTTTAATCCTCATTTCTAGGATGAGATTTTAAGACATAAAAAGAAGCCCAGACTCTTGTGCATGTTGACAGATGGCTGAGCCTTGAAAGCAGCTGGGCCACGCAGATGCAGCTGCACAGCTGGAGGATAGGTGGGTAGCTGCATCCACAAGATCATTGTTGGCTGAGGGGCTGGTCTTCCTGTCTCCTGCCCATGCCTGTCTCCATTCACCCCAGGAGCATTATTGTTCCTTCAGATGTGGGTCCTGAGAAGGTGAGAGAATGGGATGCACACATGATCTCCCTTTGGATGAGAAAACCTATGAGGGCTAGAAGGAGGAGGTAATACCTGAAAAGCACAGTATAATATAGTGATTAAGAACATACTCTCTGGAGCCAGACTGCCCGGGCCCGAATCATTGCTCCATCACTTAGACAGTCTTTCTGTTCCTTAGTCTCCTCTTCTAAAGAATGATAACAAGAACCAGCATGTACTAGTCCCTCATTTTTAAAATTTTTAATTTAATTCAATTTATTTCATTACAGGGAATTGAACCCAGGAGTGCTCTATCTCTGAGCTACCTTTTATTTTGAAACAAGGTCTAAGTTGCTGAGGCTGGCCTCAAACTTGCTGTCCGCTTGCCTCAACCTCTTGAGTCACTGGGATTATAGGCGTGCACTACTGCACCCAGCCATGCTCTCAGTAAAAAGAAAAAAGAAGGATTGATGAAAGAATTAAATTTCTTAAGATGTGTAAAATACTTAGGCTAGTGTCTGGAAACTGATGAACTCCTAATTTTTATTAAAGGTTTAGATCAGATCTGACAGAATACACACTCAAAAAAATGGGTGCTCTTTTACAGGGAATTCTTATTTTTCAACAAAATTATTTAAGTAGAAAGAAGAAAAGCCCTGAGGTTTAACTAGAGGAAAGCAAGTTTGAAATGCTCTTTGTAGAAAGCAGGAGTGCGAGCTGACTGAAGACACTCGGCGTGTGGTCTGGCAGCACTGAGGGCCTCTGCAGTTGGTGCCACTATTGTGTCACACAACCGCTCAGGTGCATGGCTTTCCTCCAGCAAGTTACCTGCCCATGCTTAAGCTTAGAATTGATGGTGGGATTCGTTCAAGGTTGTGGTTTTTCCAGGCAGATTCAACCAACGAGATCGAAATGATAGGTCCTCTATGAGCCTAAATAGAAAGGAAAGGAAAGAATGGGTGAGGGAGGAGTCAGAGATGGGGAAGTGGAGAGCGTGTTTGTACCAATGAGATCAAGAATGTGTTATGTGGGGATATTTGAGGAAGCAGACTGAAAAGATAATATGTCTGTTCAAAAATGAACATTCATATGGCCGTTTTGGTGGTAGAGGAGTTTTAGGTGGTAACCAGCAAGTTAAAATAGTTATGTGAAAAAGCTGAAGGTGGAACTACAAGAGTATAAACAGATAATTAGGCATCTGTCAAAGGGCTCATATCCTGGGGCCAGGGGTGTAGCTTAGTAGAAGAGCACTTGCCTACCATGCATGAGGTTTTGGGTTCGACCCTTAGCACCTCTAATTAATTAATTAATTATAGAAGGAGGTAAGGAGAGTCGTTGGGATTATACAAAACACCTACAATCACAAGCAAAAAGAGTCATCCTAATAGAAAATGGGCAAAGAATTTGCAGACATCTAACAAAAAAGGAATATCAAAATGTCCAAGAAACATGAAAAGGTATGCAAATAAACACCACACTGTAATGCTACTATGAAATGACAAAACTAAGAGCAGCTAAAACTCTTATGAAGAGTTTTTGGGAGTATAACATAACACAGCCACTTTGGAAAAGTAGCAGTGTCTTTAAAGCTGAGCATATACCTATCCTTGACCCAGCAAATCCTCTCCTGGATGCACATATACCCTATGCAAATGAATGTTTGTGTGTACAAAAGACAGGTAAGCAAGAATGTTTGTTTGTTTGTTTGTTTGTGTTTGTATTTATGGACGGACAGAATGCCTTTATTTTATTTGTTTATTTTTATGTGGTGCTAAGGATAGAACCCAGTGCCTCACTGTGCTTGCTAGGCAGGTGCTCTACCACTGAGCTACAGCCCCAGCCCAGGAATGTTTTTCTTAATAGCCAGAACTGAAAGCAGCTCAAATAAATTATGTTTGTTTATACAACAAAGTGTAAATGGAAAAATTACAATAATATGTGTGTTTCATAAGTACAATGTGTGAAAGAAGCCAAATAAAAAAAGTACATATGTATTATCCCTTTTATTTTTATTGTTTTTTTAAATTGAAAAACAACAAAACTAATCTGTGGAGCTAGGCGTTAAGACCAAGATCTAAGGTGGGCCCTTGGGGTTCTCCTGGAGTGCCACTCATTTCTTGATCTAATTTTGGTTATACTTCCTGTGTGAAAATGTTCAGATTTGCTGATGATTTATGCATTTTTATCTGTTTTAACCTCCCATTTTAAAGTTGCATTAGTTTTAGGTAACAAACTATAACCTAACTTAGGAGTATAAGACAAAAGCCTAACTTAGGAGTATAAGACAAAAAAAAAAAAAAAAAAAAAAAAAAAACCCCACTATGAGCTGTAACCAATTAATCTTTGTCTACACGTTGTTTATGTTTTCTGCCTATAAATAATTGACCACTTTGAGCCCAGAAATTCTTTGAATTAATTCTGGTTTTGATTGCTACCTGGTTAAGAAAATGTGAATAAAATAAACTTAAGATATTTAAACTGAAAAAAATAGTTGCATTAGATCAGAAGGCTTGAGAATTTGAGGAATGATACTTCATGTTTTCCACTTGCCACATTTCCTAGAATTATGATTTCATAATTTTAAAAAAGTATAGGTAGTACTCGATTCGGCAGCACATATACTAAAATTGGAACGATACAGAGAAGATTAGCATGGCCCCAGCACAAGGATGACATGCAATTTGTGAAGCATTCCATGTTTTTTAAAAAAAAATTGTTTAGATAGGTAGGTAGGTAGGTAGGTAGGTAGTTCTATTCAGTTCTGTCTTAATTAAGATAATAAGAATAGCAGGTCCACTCTTGTTTTTAAAATATGTTGGTTAATCAGCTCAATAAGCCATTCAGCTTGGCATGTATTTCATAGGGAAATATTGAAACATAGATTCTTATAGTGCCAGATGAATACTTCAAAATAAATGTCTCTTTGCATGCCTAGAATGTGTCACACTTGTTAGACATTTGTCAGAAATGTTTCTCAGTATAGCCACCTTTCTGAGGAATTGGTGGGGGAAAAAATGGATAATGTGTGCCTGAGGTGTTACAAAAGAGTTGTGATTTAAAATATGTACCCACACTTACTCACATTCTTCCACTATGGATATGTACAAATTTGGCATTTATATGTTGGATAATAGGTTAGTCAGAGTCCCTTAAAAGTCTTTTTCAGTAGTTGGATTCACTAAATGCAACTTTGTTCAGGGCTAGTGAAGGAGGAGGTGGCCCCTGGATTGCATAAATTAGGGAGGAAAGTACACATTTATTTCAGAATAAGAAGCTGCTTCAATTTTTAGGCAAATTGACTGTCATCATTAGGTTCTCCTCTTTATAATGTTGTGATAATACTTGTCAACTAACTGGTCATGTATTCTAGGATAGACTGAATGGAATATAAAAATGTTTCGTCCTTTTATTTCCTTGAGAGCCTGAGATGAAAGACCAAAGGTGGAGTGACCTCTACAACTAAGTACAATGGACTCTTTGTTTTCAAAATAGAAAAGTCTCAGAAATACAAAGCTCTATAAGAATCTAAGAATAACGGTACTATTTTTACACGACCACTTATCCTAATATATCTCCATGTGATGGGGGGAAGGTCACTTGGTGTTTCTGTGTCTGTGCCTCCTATTAATGTGCCATAAGTATTCAGAAGATCCAGATTTTGTTTGTAGACTAAAGCATTTTGAACATTGATAATACCTTTGGTGTCTTTTTTTTTTTTTTTCTGTCTCTCTCTTTGAAGGGGAAAATTATGTTTGCTCATAAATAAACCTAGGAAGTGGTAAAGAAGGACTTTATTTTTCATAGAATTATGAAGTAATTGTGTTTATTTTTCATTCAGTGTTATTTGCTTCTTTCTTTAGCAGACAGAAGGTGGAGCACAGACAGACGGCCAGCAGTCACAGACACAGAGTAGTGAAAATTCAGAGAGTAAATCTACCCCTAAACGACTGCATGTCTCAAATATTCCATTCCGCTTCCGGGACCCTGACCTCCGGCAGATGTTTGGGGTAAGTTTCTGAAGTCCTTTTGAGGATTTTGTAATTATAATAGAATTTAATCCACCAGATATGTTATTAGTCATTAATATATTAGGATAAAACTACAAGAGATTGAGGAAGTTCCTGAGGTAAATCAGTATTTTCTTTCTTTTTTTTTTTCCTTGTGGTGCTGGGGACTGAACCCAGGGCCTTACACATGCTAGCGGGTGCTCTATCAGTGAGCTACAGCCCCAGCCCTGTAAGTCAGTACTGTCATCTTTTTTTTTTTTTTTTTTTAAGATAGAGAGAGAGAGAGAATTTTTTTTTTAATATTTATTTTTCAGTTTTCAGTGGACACAACATCTTTATTTTATTTTTATGTGGTGCTGAGGATCAAACCCAGCGCCCCGCGCATGCCAGGCGAGTGCATTACCGCTTGAGCCACATCCCCAGCCCCTGTCATCTATCTTTTTCTGCCACCCAGTCTGCTGTAGACTGACTGCAATGATGGCTGGGAATGAGGTGTTTCTTGGACCACGAGACTTCCCGTACTGAAACCAGGATGAGATGCCACCTGCCCACATACAAAGCTTAGTAAACATGTCTGTATTACGCTTGGTTTCACCTAAAAGAGAAAACATACACTTTGGTTTTTTTGTTTGTTTGTTTGTTTGGTTTGGTTTGGGTGTTTTTGTTTTGTTTTGTTTTGTTTTGTTTTTTGCTTTGTTGTTGTTGAGACAGTCTCGCTATGTTTCCCAGGCTGGTCTCAGTCAATCCTCTTGAGTAACTGGGACTATAAGCGTGCACCACTGAATCCAGCTAAACATACATGTTGTTTTAGCACAGTGATTCCTAAACTTACCTGCACATTAGAAGTCCCCTGAGGAGCTTAAAAAATATTGATGCCTGTGTCCCATATCCAAAGACTGGGATTTAACTGGCTTGGGTATAGCTTGGGCTTATGTGGTTTTTTTACAAGATCCCCAGATGTTTCTATTGTGTGGATAAGTTTGGGAACTGTTGGGCATTTTTTCTGTCACATTCTTAGCTCTTTACCTTCCCTGTAAGCCCAGCACATTATTGCCTTCCTCTCATCTCATGCTTTCAACCCCAGGACTGTGGTTTAGAAATGTATTATTGTTGTTTGCTACCCTGCCTTGGCAATATCATGGTGTAAAGAATATAGGTTTAGGGGTGGTTTGTTAAGGTAGAAAAGGTGTAGATTTGGGCATCAAAGATCATGGGAGTTCTGTTTGATTATGACCCTAGGAAAGTCATGTAACCTCTTTGAACTTGAATTTCATATCTCTACCTTGCAGAATGTTGTGAATTAAATGGAATAATAACTTTTGTTTTTTACTTTCTTATTTATACTTAGTAGTATCAATACCATTATCTAAAATGAGATGTAGAGGGTTATACTGCTATCTTTCATGTATTCCCTTCAACTGTTGACCTCCTCCCCAAGTCTCCAAAAGCAAAGTGCAATTTAAAAATTCATGTTATGGGGCTGGGGTTGTGGCTTAGTGGTAGAGTGCTCACCTAGCGAGCACGAGGCACTGAGTTCAATCCTCAGCACCACATAAATGTAAAATAAAGATATTGTATCCATCTAAAACGTAAAAATAAATTTTAAAAAATCATATGTTGTTGGAAGTAAATGGGTTTTAAGAGTCTTGGTTTTTTTGTATTGTTGCCTATTTTAATTTGATCAAACTTTCAACTTGACCTAGGACCAAGTGATAGTCAATAGTTTTATTAAAAATTTCATTAAAATAGCTGCCTAGTGCCTTATTAGAAAAGGAGAAACCCTGCAGTAATCTTGTGTCCACTGCGTGGTGACAGGACACTGGAACAAAGCTGTTTCACTTTCATCTGGCTTCCTGTGTTTGTCTCCTACAGAAGAGAAGGCCAGGGTGGTTTTTAAATGCTGCTCTTGAAGTCCTTAAAGAGCTTTTACACAGAAAACGGTAACTGGTTGTTTTCCATCTTGACAGAAAAGACTGCAACAAAAAGTAGAAAGAACAGCAAATAAGGAGACATTTCCCAAGAGCATGAATTATTGGGTTCCCTTTGGACCCAATAATTTGGAACCTTTGGAACCTTCCAACACAGATGAGACTCTTAGTCTTTGGAGTCTGTAAGAAGGGAGCACGTTCTCATCTGTCAGTTGTATATTCTCTTGAGTCAGAAAAGCAGTGTCCGTTGAAGATCTGCCTAGGTCGGTTAGGAATTTCTTGAAATGTAGTATGCCCTTCCCATAAGGTTAAAATGAAAAAGAAATTTTTTCTTACAGGGAACACCTGTTGCTTCCCCCCCACCCACCCACATGGTTAACGCCTGTGACTTAGAAAGTCAGTGGCATTGGTGAAGAGCAGAGATTTCATGCACCATTTTATTAGCTCTGTATACCTGACAGCTTCTTTGAGCCCCACTTTGCTTAATCATAAAAAGAAAGCCAATTTCCTTCTAGAAAGATGTCCTAAGAATGCAGTACACAATGTAAAACAAAACAAACTCTAAGGCACCAAACTTCATTTTATAGGATAGGTGTAGAAAAAAATTAAATGCCTTGTTATCTAAACTGAAATATTTTTCTCTTTCCTTGATTTTTCTAATTTTCTGTTCAAAGATGAAACCAGAATCAGGCTTAGATGTCTTCTTCTATAAAACTTGGATTCTTTTTTTTAAATTGATTTTATTTTTTTAAATACACGACAGCAGAATGCATTACAATTCTTATTACACATATATACCACAGTTTTTCATATCTCTGTATATAAAGTAAGTTGACACCCAATTCATGTCTTCATACATGTACTTTGGATAATGATGTCCATCACATTCCACCATCCTTGCTAATCCCCTGCCTCCTCCCTTTTCCTCTCTCCCCTCTTTAGAATTCATCTATTCCTCTCATGTTTCTCTTACCTAAAAACTTGGATTCTTAATACATGTTTTCTGATAAAGATAATAGTAATTCAGTCCAGTGGAAAAGCATAATCTCTGTTTTGCTCCCCACCGCCACCCCACACATACACACACACATTTTTAAAGGTCTGGCTTGGAATCCAAGTGAAATAAGTTAATGGGACATGAGCCCAGTACTCTAAGGGAAGTGTAAGCCAAAAAGATAACCTGGAGATTCCCTGCACATGCCTTCAGTTCAGCCCATCCAAGTACTAACTAAACAGTTCTGTCCCTTACATCTGCCTCCCCTAGAATAAGGTTGTGCATTGTGTAACTTTCTAGTAATGGCCAGGTAGACTTTGGGTCTTTAGTTCCATTTGGTTTTAGGGTGTTAAGATATTTATATAATTACTAAACCAGAGTTTACCTAAAATATTCTTGATGTTTGTGGCAGAAAAGTTAAAGTGGCAAATAAGTGAAATCATCTTTAATGTCAAAAATGTATGGTGGAATGGCATGTAGCCTATAGGAATGATAACACAGATAAATATTTGTTGATTTTGATAGTTGTTCATAGTCTATTGCTAAGTTTAAAGAAATATGTGGAATGTGTCTGATACAGTTATTTCTATCTGTGTGCCTGAAAAAAGCCTAGAAGGCCATGTACTAATACACTAAGATAGTGGGATTCATATAATCTTTTTTCAGTTTTCCTGCTTTCTTTTTGTTTATATTTTCTAATTTTTATACAATGAATACGGTTTACTTGCATAAATTTCTTTTTAAAAAGGAGGAAGAAGCCAGGCATGGTGGTGCTTACCTGCAATCCATGCTGAGGGAGGTGGATAGCAAGTCCAAGGCCAGCCTCAGCAACTTAGACCCTGTCTCAAAATACAAATAAATGAATGAATGAAATGAAAAGGACTAGGGATGCAGCTGAGTTAAAGGGCCCATGGGTTCAATCCTAGTACCACAAAAAGTGGGGGAAACAACCTTCAATAGCTTATCGTACTTAGTGGGATTTACTTTCCTTTTTTTCAGTAATGGGGATTGAACCCAGGGGCACTGAACCACTGAGCCACACGCTCAGCCCTTTTTAAGGTTACATCCTTAGTCCTTTTTATTTCATTCATTCATTCATTTGTATTTTGAGACAGGGTCTCACTAGGTTGCTTAGGGCCTTGCCAAGGTGCTGAGGCTGAGGCTGGCTTTGAACTTCCATTCCTCCTGCCACAGCCTTCCAGTCACTGGGATTACAGACATGCACCCAACACACCCAGGCAGGATTTACTCCTTAAAACTGAGACATTTAAAAAATTAGAGGGGTAGTTAAAAATCTGTATGTGTAGAAGTGCATCAGTAGGGCGTCACTGTAGTGTCTTCACACAGTGGCTGCTGCGCTTAGAAGAAGGGTGGCGCTTAGCGAAGGAGTTGAGGAAGAAGGGACAGGGAGATGCCATCAGCTCAGAGAGAAAAAAAAACCAGAGACTGGTATTGCAACCCACCAGTAAATTTTTAAAAATGGTTATTAATAAATACCAGTTCAAAGAGGAAGAAGAAAAACAATTTCTTTCTCAGAAGGAAGTAAAACCTGTGGATAAAAGGCTGATCATAAATAAATGTTTTTGCTTTTGTCTCTGCAGCAGTTTGGCAAAATCCTAGATGTAGAAATAATCTTTAACGAGCGTGGCTCTAAGGTAAGCTCTATTTCAATATCAAGTATGCTCAATTTCTTTTTAAATTTTGTTTTATTTTAAATATTAGGTATTCAGAAAGCATGAACCATTTTTCAGGTCTTCATTAAGGTATTTCAAATGCCCACCTTGGGTTAGATTATCTCTAAATATAAGTTGGAAAGGAGAGTGCAGTAGCGAGGATAGGATGAGTGAGATGTGGGTCCTTGAGCGGCCTGAGTCGACCTAGGTCTTCTTAGTTTAAAGGAAGAGAAAGCCTGAAAAAAAAAAAAAAAAAAGTCTGCTTCTGTAAGAATTAAAATTAAGAATTCCATCAGAAAAATTCGGCTTTTTAAATTCCAACTTCAAAATGGCATATATAGGGCAAGTTTTGATGTTGAGTTATTCATTCCACTTTGATACATTTCACAAAGCTTAAACAGTGAGTAGTGACTTTGGAATTCATTGTGAACCCATCTTTTTTTTCCTGTGAGTTTTACCCAGATGGGCCAGCTTCAGGACATGGAGTCACTTCAATTACAAATACAGTGAGTTAGCTTTGTATCTAAGAATGAAAGAAGCAACAGGGTTTAAGTCAGTGTATGTGTTCTTTTCTAAATATGTTCTGCATAAAAACTGAGATGTTCATTAAAATAATTTTCCTATTAGCAGTTTTTAAATTAATTTTTATGTGGTCACCTCTGTTGAATTTTAAAAATAGCTCTTGGCTGTGATTAAATCTCCTAAGAAGGTGATTTGAGAAAAAGCCAAATACAGCCAGGATAAATCAGTTACTGTTTACCTCTTCTTCTATTTCCTACTCCAAATTTGACCATGCTTTGGGAATTGATAACATATATACAGTTGTATGTACCTCCTGACCCTATCAGTACTAAAATAAATGTATACTCTGTTCTAATGATTATTATTCCCTTCCTTTGAATGTAGCAATGTTAAAAGTGTTTTATTTTGACCGTGACAATTATTTGTTAAAGAGGTAATTATACTCTAAACTTCCAATTTTCAATTAAAACAAAAAAGAAATTAATATGTCTATACAGAACTTTCTCCAGCCCTTAACTTGGTAAGTATTTTTTAAAGTGAAATCTATTAACTATCAACCAGTAAAACTATGTATGATTGTTATTTACACACAATAGAGTTTTATTTCTTTATTGTATAGTTTACATTTATATTTTGTGAAGTTTTTAGCAAATAGGTGGGAAAATAACTGTGGTTTGGAGGCAGGAAGCATATGAATGTAAAATAAATATGTGAAGATTATTTGCCACACTGTTTATCTGAAGTAATAGTCCAGATATTTTTGTTTTTAAGAGCATGCTTAAAATAGTTTTAACAACTGGAAGCCCAATATAGTTCCAGCAATACTGAGGAACTTGATTAAACACTGAGAGAAATTAATGAGTGCTTTTCTTTTTCTGAACCAAGTTTAATTTTTCACTTCTTTTGTACATTTGGATTGACCATAAAATTAGAACATGCGCAACTAGCGAAAAGGAGTTTAGGTGGTCTTATTGTTTTGATTAAGAATTGCACTGATGGAGTTGTGGCTCAGTGGCAGAGCGCTTGCCTTGCACATGTGAGGCACTGGGTTCAATCCTCAGCACCACATGAAAATAAATAAACAAAACAAATATATTGTATCCGTGTATAACTAAAAAAAAATTTTTTTAAATCGTGCTGACTTTTTTTCCCCTCTATCTTTTAACCAAGTGCTTTTCTATACAGAAATTAGCATTATTGAAAGTTTTTTGGAAAAACTAGTTATAAAATAAGTCTGAGATTAGTAGTACTTACATGTAAATCAATGTTTAATCAAATTGCTACTAAACAAAAGGGTAGCTCTTTATCATATCTTATTTTTTGTGAGACTCTCCAGCATTTTAGAATGTAGCCATTTGAAAACTTAGGTAAGCAGAGTGACACTGCCACATCCACCCCTCTTGCTGCCAGCCTTCTACCTCCCCAGCTCTCTGCTCTAGAGCAGAGTTGCTGTTCTTCATGAAATAGCTGCTTCCCTGCTGTCCTTTTCTCCTTTGATCTTCATGTTCTAGATTTAGCTTCCCCGGATTAAGGAATGGCTGTATATATCCAATACATGCAGATATATATGTTTAAATTAATTAAAAGTATTTATAGCTTTATTGATTCTCTAGACTTTACCAATAATGACAAAATAGTAACACAAATAAGAAGATAATGCCTCGATAGAGCAGCCACATGTTCTGGTTTATCCAGGCCAGCCCCACTTCACACCTGTTGTCTTAACAAATTATTATTAATAATTCCCCCTGTTCCCACAGAATAGCTGTTTGAACCATAAACTCTGATGTCACTCTCCTAGTAGATCCTTGGATTAGCAACTTAAAAAGCACTCTTTTAAAATTAAACATGTCCCTTAATGCAAAGTAGAAAGGAAAAACATGTAGTTCACTAAAGAGACTGTGCCAGGGGCTGTTCTCATATACTTCGGTCCAGACTTTTGTCTCATGAAGAATCTTAAACAGTACCCTAAGTAACGTCATTCAACCCCAGTATTCTTGATCTTGCAGTTCTTTGCTAGAGTCTTTTAATGACTAAGAATTTTTTTTATTTTTACCTTTCAGAGGTTGATTCCATTGTTGAACCCAAGATTTCCACCCTTCTGCTTACTATCACCCAGCCACCTCACAATTTTCACGATATTTACCAAGTTTACTAAATAAAGAAATGGCAGTTCTTCGCCTCTTTACACAGTGTTGATCATTAGGTCCCAACTTAGAGAGCACAGCAAAGGTTACTGATATTTCCAGCAAGTTTTGGTGAAAATGTTCTCATTGATTCTCTCAGATGGATTTCTGGCCATGAGATCTGGAATTAGGTTGGGCTTCAGTTAAGGCTATTAGGATCTCAAACACAAGTAATGTGCTGTAATTTCTTGCCTATTACCCTGGGTTCTGATTTCATGCCAAGGGAAATTAGTTATTTCTTTCAAACTGTGGTTGATACACTGTTTTTGAAGTTGTGCTAAGTAGACCTTTGTGATTTTCAGCAAAATTGACAGGTAATGCTAATGTGAAATGTTTTCCGTTATACTTGAAACTGAATTAACAGTGCATGTTATTTCCAAAGGACTTAGTTTACTTTCCTTTTGTTTCCATTTTATGGGTTTTATTTTTATTTTTCTTTTATTTATTTTTTAATTTCTGTGTTCTGGCCATACCCAGGAGATCCGTCTGCTTTTGATTTCTCCCTTAAAAGTTACATGGTAAATTTTCTTTCTCATTCTTCTGAGATGGAAAAAATCAAAGATTATACAAATTAAAAATATGTTTCCAGTGCTCATCCTATTGCTTGTTATTTATTGCAGCCTGAGGCCAGACTAAAAAGGTGACAGTTACTCGGCTACTATAATGTCCTTGATGATAAATGGATGTCAAGGCAGGTGATGAAATTGCTGTCCCACTCATTAGAGGTTTTAACCACAGCCATACCCTAATAATCCATTCCTTGATTTCCTTAAGACATCCAGGATCTCTGTAAATCCCTAATGTAACACTGGTGTGTTTAAATCATGAATATAGAATTGTTAACATAGACTTACAGAACTGAGAACTTTAGCAACAATGTGCAGACCTGCTCACCCAGGTCATGCATTGGGAATGGCGGTCCAACTGAGATGTGCTCTTAAGTCCACGCTGGGTTTCAAAGATGTAACACACAAAAAAAAGAATGTTAAGGACCTCACAAATAATGTTTTTATATTGTTGCCATACTGAAATGATAATACATTGTACATATTAGGCTAAGTAAATACCCTATTAAAACTAATTTCTCCAACTTATATTATTTGTAGGTCACTTTAAGAAAATTTAAAATTATATGTGTCAGTACTTGTATAGACAAATGTGCTAAAAAAGTTTACCTTTTATTTATCAGTTTTTATTAGTGAGAGTTTGGATGAAAATTCTTCATCTCCTTCCATATCTGAAATAGTTACTCTTGTCAAGAGTCTGAGATTAAATCTATTTGTTACAGATTATTTAACCTATTTGTTATATTCCTGTGCAGACTGGTTTTTAACATTTCAATGTTTGATATGTTGTGTCACCATTTGAAGCTGTTTAAGAAAAATGTGTTATAAAAAAAAATGTGTTAGATTTAGACGTTATTTTATAACTTATCTTCTAAAGCAAGAGTTTAGAATGACCAAACTTAATGTCAATTAGATTTCTGAGAATGAAGGCATGCAAAGACACAATTTCATGTAAGCAGACTTACTTACATGAGTAATTCCCCCTCACTCTTGGTTCTGGGAATAGAACCCAGCATGCTAGGCAAGCATTCTACCACTGAGCCACAAGCCCAGCCCTCTGTGAGTAACTTTAAACTTGGATAAACTATGATTGTCCTTAGCACAGTTCCTGACACCTCTTCTAAAATGCTAAATTTTAAAGTTTCAACATGAAAAAAAGTGTTTAAGAACAATAATCTAAAAATGCTAGTTAAACCTCTCACATTCCTGGTGTTGGATTTTAATTTTCAGTGGTATGCATCAATTCCTATGTTTCTGAACAAATTGTCACAGATTTTGTGGCTAAAGGCCACACATTTATTATCTTACAGTTCTGGAGGTCAGAAGTCTGGAGCAGGTCTTGCTAGTCTGAAATCAAGATGTGGCATTCCTCAGGGTGATGTGTCCTTGCCTTTTTGAGCTCAGGAGGATCCCATTTTCCTTGGGCTGGAGCCTCCTTGTGTGTCTGAGGGCAGTCAAGTCTCTCTAGGCTGCTACAATCCAAGTCTGAATCTCCTGCTTTCTGTTTTCATTGATGAGTACCTGGGGATTTACACTGGGCCTATCGGGATCATCCAGAGTAATCTTCCTATCTCAAGATCATTAATCTAATCACATTGATAAAAATCCCTTTCAACAAGTAAGGGGATATATTTTCCAGTTTCAGGCATTAGAACATGGATAACTTTGGGGGCCATTATTCTGCCTACCACAGGTTTATTTCTCTTTAAAAGAAAGAAAGACATCCTTTTACTTCTGTGTTTCATGTCAGAAAATTCCAGAGCATCACCCAGACCTTCTCCCTCCTGTCACCCAAGGAAAAGATAGCTGCAAAGATTGCTTTGTGTCTTTGGTGTCTTGATTAACATCTCTTTTGGTGTATAAGCATCATTCTTTATAAAACACTTTTAAAAACATTTGAAAAGGCAATTTGGTTCCTGAATAAAATAATTATTGAGAAAACCTTACATGAACAGACATTAATGTTAAAGTTGGTCATTTGCTGACCAAATATCATCCTCCATTCATTCGGGTGCAATTACTGTGTCACTGATGTTCCTTTCATCAACACATTCCAGAAAGGAAGATTATAGAAAACATTCCACGATTAGATTAGGTGGGTGGGAGGGGTGTTTTCAGGCCAGTGTAACTTAGTAAATAGAATTTTGCATTTAGATTTGCAAAGCTTAACTTCTGATTTCTTCACAAAAGCTGTGTATTCTTGGGTACTTCATCTCATTTTGACTCAGCTTCTTTACCTTCAAAATGAAGTATGTATGGTCTTTATGTGTGTATATGATATATGTAGACAATTACAATGTTAAACACCTAGATGTTAGTCTCCACATAAACTCATAGTAACTTACCTATTTGTAATTTATTAATTTAATTTAAGTATTAACTTTTATGACTGCAAGAATGAGTTGGAATACAAATTATAATGCTTCCTGAGTGTAATATATAAAATACATCCCCATCCATGACCTTTCTTAAAGGGCTTACCTTCCCTACTGAAGGGTTCTCTGGGATTGGAGAGCTGGGGGGCTTTTTTTTTTTATCAGCAGATGCTAATGTAGGTGACTACTGGGACCTTAAATACTAACTTGCCCTTGAATATATAAGGCTATAACACATGTTTTTCAAAATTTTGCTTCTGAAAATATGTTCTCACTGGTATTTCCAACAAATTTATATAAATGCCACCATCCATAATAACATTTAGAATACTTAGTAGACAGATCTTTCAAAATGGAGTTGCTTCTGTAAAATCATTTTTTTTAAATATATTTTTAGTTGTTGATAAACATTTATTTATTTATTTGCTGAGAATCAGACCCAGTGCCTCACACATGCCAGGCAAGTGCACTCTCGTTAAACCACAGCCCCAGCCCCTGTAAAATCATTTTTAAAAGGTGCAACACATACTGTTTACCACCTTATTGAAGACCATGTTTCATGTATAAAGGAATGCTCAGCAAGGCAGAACCTCAGTAAAACTAAAGGGCTTTCAGTTATCCCACAATGGAATATTTAAAAAAAAAAAAAAAAAAAAAGAGGACGCTGAAGCTATTGGAATGATACTTTCCAGAAAAATCCTAATGATTTTCTACTCTACACATGTAAATAGCTTGAGAGATTATTTGGAAAATTGTATTTGCAGAATGGAAAGATGAGGACAAAGCACCTAGAGTTAAAGGTGATATGATGCTGGCTTAGTCGTCATGCAGGCGTCTAGCAGATCCTCCTGGTGTTGAAATGAAAGCACAATGGTATGCACAGAGGAGAGGGCTTCTCTCCCTGTTCTCCTGATTTGTCTACCTCACTAAGTAAGGGTGTGCTCCTATTTTGTAGCATCTCAAGGGACAAATAAGTTAATCCTAAACTCATAGCAGCAGTCATGTTGTTGTCTTAGGTTGTTCTTTTCCTACTGAGTGTAATTGAATATTGAATATTCTGAATATAACATATCTGATATTACTAATGAGCTCTCATTCCCATTGACTATTTCTTTTTTCTCTACATGTGGAAAATTTCTAATATGCTTAATAGCAGGTATAGATATCAACAGATGTGTTATTTAGGCAAATTTGTGTTAGCAACTTTCTGAAATCCAACTGGATATAGTTTTATATAAAGTGCCTATTCACCCATTTAAAATTGGCAATGAAGAAAAATCATAATTGACCATTGTTTAGTGATATTTTCATTTGCTGAGAAGAGCGTGAGTACTCTCCTTTTCTGCACCTAATATCTATAAAATTCTACCTCAAGACTCTAATATCTTAAATTATTCTGTTCCCAAGGCATTCATAGTGATATAAGTAACAGGCGGTATGGGGCTTAGACACTTAGACCTCCTAAAAAAATCTCATACCATGATTAATCTTGAATGTCAGATTTCGTATAGCCGTTACTGGAGAATGATGGATTTGGGATATTAGAGAATCAATTTAATTTTTTTTAAATACATAGGGAACATGTACACTAGCAGCATGAGTTGAGGGAGAAAGGTAGAACATTAAAAAAATGCTCGGATTCTTGGTTGAATTGCATGACCCGAGTAACTCTATACCTTAATTTTGGTCTGGCCTCATATGCTTTATATTTTATTATTGTTATTAATGTTAATTAAATTACCATTGTTATTGTAGTTATTTATTCTTTTATTGGGTTTAATTTCTCTTTACAAAATATGCATGGACCAAAAAAAATGTGACTCTGGGAGAGTATTGCTGAGTTGTTGCTGATGTCGGTTTCATACTGTGATATTTTTTCTCTGTTTACCACGAGATCAGTATTTCAATATAACGATGTGCATGTTTTCCCCCTTCTCCCGCTGCATGCAGGGATTCGGGTTCGTAACTTTCGAGAATAGTGCTGATGCAGACAGGGCCAGGGAGAAATTACACGGCACCGTGGTAGAGGGCCGTAAAATCGAGGTGCATGTCTTCAATAATTCAATTTCTGGTTTCTATTTTTACTTCTCTCTTTTTGTATTGCCTCACTTATTTCACATTTGGAACCCTGTCTTGTTTGTTTTGTGTTTGTGTGTGTGTGTGTGTATGTGTGTGTGTGTGTGCGCGTGTATATGCCCACGTATATGTGTGTTTTCTGTGCTCTTCACCTCCTGCACTAAATGTATAAAAATAACACTTTCTGTCTGCCTCTGCCACCCCCACTTTTTTTTTTTTTTTTTTTTTTTTTGGTGGTTTGGGGTTTTGCTTTTGATGTGTATGTGTGTGTATGTGTGTGTTTCACTTTTTTTTTTTTTTTCCTTTCTCCGAAATGTTCATCCTTCTGCTCTCATGATTTTTTTTTTTCCTTTGCTTCAGTTTGCAGTACTCCACAATCAGGCCTAAACAAACTAACTTTAAAGATATCTAAGAACTATCCAATTTATAATTGGGGTCTGTGATGAATCAAGGGGCCAGCCAATATCTTTTTGTCTCTTGGGAGGCCAGTTTGCCTCCATGTGTGTGCAATTAGCACAGAATAGAAGATTTTAGAGACTGTGGGGAGGGAGGAGAGAACCCAAAACTCATGTAGTTTTAAATATATTTAATACCAAGAATTTCAACAGTTGATTCTCATGTTTTGCGAATAACATCCTCAAAGGAGGGTTTGCTGGCTGGCTGACGCACTGTGGTTGGCTTGCATCAGCCACCAAGCTCCCCAGCCCTTCATTATAACGCATTGAAGGTTAACTGGCTCCTTTCCCCTTTCCCAATTTTTAAAGTATTAAATATAAAAGCCACCATTTGAGTAAGATGTCTGCATATTTGCTTTTTTCCCCCCTTTCCAATGGTTTAGCATTTAGGGCCCTTCACTTGACTCACTCTTTCCATGGTAACTATACACAGTGCTGGCGATGGTGCCCGTTGGCGGTAAGTGAAACAAGCACTAGAGAAGAAGCTTTTAAAAATGTAATTACAAAACAATTAAGAAATAAAAAAGTCCATCTGCCATCTCACATTAACACTACAAAATGTGATTTGACTTGTTCCCCTTCCTTTCCTTTCCCCCTTTTATTTTCACTGCTGTTGAGTAATGCTGCCTGGACTTTGGATGTACATATTGTTTTGTAGCTGTCTGAGCTGTTTGGTTACTGACTTCATGGTGATTTTTTCCCCTTGCACATCTTACTCAGAGTCACTGAACTCCAGTTTGGCTGGTTTTATTAATGCACTTCCTGCCCCTACTTCCTTTCTACTTTTCCTCTTTCCCAAACCACTATTTGGGGCTCTGACTGTGTAACTCTTTCTTTGCCCTTGACTGCTCTTTTCCTTCCTGGGATACCCTTCCTGACTTTCTCTTTTCTTTTTCCCTACTTCATTGTTCTCTTTACCCAAATTCTCCTTAATTCTTCCTACCCCTCCCTTCTCTGCTCCACGGAGCTCTTGATTCTTTTGCTGACTGGTGATTTCTGACTGGTTCTAGCCACTTTTCATTTCAGTGCTTGGTTGCATTCCGCTATAGCAGCTGGTGCAAGCTCCTGCTCATTTAACCCGGCTCTCCCTTTCCTCCCTTCTTCCCCAGACTGATTTTTTTTCTTTCTTTCTATTATTTGTGTGTGTGTGTGTGTTAACTGCATGCACTCAGTCTCATCATTGTTGTCTCCCATTCTTTCTTTGTAAATGTGAAATGTTTCTATTATCTGGGGGTCAAACTAGAGTAACTGCAGTTGGATTACTGTACAAATCATATGACACATTAGGATATTTTAAAATTCCAATTCTACCTAAAATTGGCCTTTTTGTAACACAAATTTAACACAATGTACAGTCCACAGACAAAATAAGACATGCTTACATTCATAATTCCTATTTAATTAAGTTCTGTGGTGAGGCTTGACCCTCCTTGCAAGAGCTTTCAGGTTGATCCTGACCTGGGTCTCTTGCACCTAAGTTCATTCATCTCTCCAGCAGCACCATCCTTGTGACATCTATTTGTCGTGGCACTAAGAGTGCTTCATTGAAATGATACAGTTCTGTAATGAGGATAGAGGGTACCATAAAAGAAAAGCAGTGAACACTTTATTTTCACAATTCTTGAAAGTGCCGACTTTAAAGGCCTTCTGAAAACTTCATTCTTAAATGAATAGACCATGTAGTCTAGAAAATTCAGATGGCCCTGAAGACTGCCCACATGGGCATTTAAGTTCCTATATTTTTTTACTATCTTCTGACAGTAAAATCTTAAACAAACATCAAAAAATGCAGAACGTTAAGAAAAGTGAAATCAATAGATCCAGTTTATAATCTCCCTATAAATCTACTTCATGAACCAGGTGGCAAGCCTCCATTTTATTAATCAACTTCAGAGTTCATTTGTACATACAGTTGTTCCCTGTTTTTTCCCATGTTTTCCTTAATGGAGAAACTCCTGTTTAAGGATCTCCCAAGAATTTAAAATGTATTTTTTCTTTGGAGTACTGATATAGTAACCTCAGTTTCCCACGAGGAGACTAAGAAACTGCATTTTACTCTTGTTAGCCTCATTTAATAAGCACTTATTAAAATTCTATATATTAATATTATATGGCTATATTATTCATCTAAATTAATGCTATCAAGTTTATTTACATTTTGAATTAAGTACTGTGTTATTGGATGAGCAATTTCAAGTTCCCTAATGTGGGCACTTCCTCCCTGCCCCTTCTTTCTGCTTGCATTTTTAGGTGAATAATGCTACAGCACGTGTAATGACTAATAAGAAAATGGTCACACCATATGCAAATGGTAAGAAACTAAAAATTATTTTTTGAAGGATGTTGTTTATTTTTGCATGAATATATGAACTTTTTAATAATCCTATATTTTAGTCTTAAGACAGTGCATTTAACTTACATTAATCTTTACACATTAACTTTTTCCTTAGAATTAGCTAAGCTTTTGGTTTTACTAAGGTGTTTTCTTCTCAGTAATGTTCATCTTGTAAAAACTTGCCATTTGCGATTGCCTGTCAACTCAGTTGAGGTTCCCTGAAGCACCCTCTTTCAGCCACTGTAGTTCTCTGTGATATGTTAGACTTGTCAATAAAGCCCCGAAAGCCTTCAGATGCTTTCTCCTTAGATGAGCTTGAGTGGGGTAAGCTGAAAGGATAGTGTATTTAATCACTTGTATTTCTAGACCCCTGCTTCCCTAGGGCCTAGCAGTAACCGCCCTAGTTAAGGAGATGTGCCATTTTCTATCCCGTGATTACAAGCTATATAAGTAAACTTTATAAATATTTCTCATTGAGAAGGAAATTTTCTATGAGCAATTATTCTAATAAAAACAAAAGTTTCATGTCAGTTGTCAAATTTAATTTAGATTCCTGTTCTCTAAATGGGATGCAATATAATTTTAATCTATAATACCACATGGTTTTGCAAACTGTCCTACAGAGTCAGATTGGGGGACAATAAAGATAAAATCAAATGGGTTGGCTCCTGGATCCTGAGGTCTACAGTTCTGCTTTTTCATTTTTCTGGTGTTACGTGGGGTCAAACCCAGGACCTCATGTGTACCAAGCAGGCATCTTACCACTGAGCTGTCCTCCAGTCCTCCAGCTCTGCTTTGATCTAAGAGATTACTCATTATCTGTTGTATTTTTTTATATATATTATGTTGAATAAAAGGGAAGGTTTTTGCTGGTTTTTAAGAAAGTTGGAGCCTCGTGTTCTAGAGCATGACCTTAGGTGCTAGTAAAACCTTAAGTGAGGTAGAAATATTAATATTGACTATATATATCCCCTACAGTCTTTACTAGATATATCGAACCCAGTTTTTTTTTTTTACAACAAATACAAATTTATCCACATAATTTCCATTTTCTTTACCCATTTATCAATGGTATCATCCGAGGCATATCACTGTCTCCCACTTAACCTCTAGTTTTCTTATTTTTATGGTTATTACAAAAACAGGTTTGTGCAATTTTGGTAAAAAACCCAATGTAAGCAAAATAGGAAAGAGAGGCAGAGCATATCAAATTTCCTTTAGATCCAGAGAAAATGATGTGACAGAAAATAGCCCCTCATGGAATTTGAGAAGACAGAAATTTTACTTCTGAATTTGCCTCTACATATCACTCTATGACAACGGGTCAGTTTCTTAACCTGATTCTATTTTTATATCTATATATTGGCATCCACAGAATTTTAGAAGATGCTTTAGAAAACATCAAAAGTCAATTCTCTAAGCTTATTACTTAGGAAATAAGGCCAGACAAATAGAGTACTTACCCAAGGTCACATGTGGTACTTATATTCCTATTTGGATTTTGTGAAGGTCACATGTCTTCTGTGAAAATACACTGTAAATTCTACAAAACTAAACATACCTAAAGTAATATTAGCAACATATCAACCTCCACCCATTTTATGGACATAAAGGAAATCTCAGGAAATAGTGTCACTAGTAGGAAAGAAAATTTCATCCTTTAGATGTTATTCTAATTTAATATTCAAGCTAAGTTCAAGAAAACTTCTGCGTAAGGCCCTAAGAAGAGTGTGCTGAGTGAATTCTCAAGGAGCATTTTCCCTTGTGTTGGTTTGAATTACTTAATTTGTGCAGAAACATTGCTCAGTGACTGTGCAACTTATAAACTTTGACAGTGCAGATCATACATGCTCTTAAAATTCAAGTAGCATTTGAATCTGGGTTTCACCCAGATTTCACATGGACTCATGGGGCTATCATCATAGCACACAAATCAGCACCTTCATCAGAATGGGAGGCTGGAGTGATTGAGAAGTAGTAGATTTTCTCTTATAGTTTTGCTTATAGCTGTTAAGATCTGTTAAGGTCAGGGGCTGGGGTTGTGTTTTAGCAGTAGAGTACTTGCCTGGCATGTGTGAGGCACTGGGTTCAGTTCTTAGCACCTCATATAACTGAATAAAATAAAAGTCTATCAACAACTAAAAAAAATAGATTCAAAAAAATGTTTAATAAAAAGATCTGTTAAGATCATTAGAATTGACCTTTTATCCTCTTCATTCATATATGTTAAGGGTAGCATTGGCACAGTGCTAGGAAAGAAATTAATTGAAGAGCCAGCCTTTCAGAAAAATAATAGGATATCTTTGCTTATCAAGTACAAAATTCAATAAATATTTATTAAGGTTTTCACATGGAATGTACTCATTCACTGTCAGTGGGCAGTAATATCATTTTATGTTTTTAGCCCTTACTATGTTCTTGTAAATGTAAAAGAGGCAAAAGAAATAAAATTGACATGAAACAATATTCTTTGAAACAAAACATTTATAAATGTTGAAGCTCATAGTCAGTAGTAGTCTGGTGGTGTTCTTGGTGTGATTAACTTAAATATGTTCATTATAAATAAAGACCTCAAAAGCCACACAGAGAAGTTGGGGATGTACCTTGAATTTTATTATTTCATGACTTTCCTCTTTTACTTAGCAAACTCCAGTAAAATCCCAACAGTGAATCCTGATGAAAGGGAATTTCAGTTTCCTCAGAAAACCAGTATGGTATAATTGAACATGGGATCAAAAATCCAGGTCAAATTTGAATTCACTCAGAGGATACCTTTATAAAGAGCCATAGTAGTAAACAGTGTTAAAAAATGCACATCACCAAGTAGTGCAGAATGGCTCATGTTCTGCCTTCTTTCCTTTTCCTAAACTAAGAGTAGGTCGCCCAGGTGGTGCTGTGAAAGCACCCACCAAAACCCAGGGTTATTTCTCCCCCTTTATCCTCTCTCCCTTTTCATCTCCCTACCTCCTTCCTAATTTCTTTCTCTTCCTCTCTCTCCCTGATGCCCTGCCTCCATCCCTGCAACCCCTCATTATCCCTTTAGCTGTGCTAGTCCTGCTTAAAGACTACCACCCTGCTCTCAGGTAGACCCAGAGGTGGCTAGGTTCTGAAGGAGTTAATTATAGGCACAAATGAGCCCAGAGACATCCAGAGCCAACTGACATGAATTAATCACTCCTTTTCCTCACGTAGCTCAAAGCTCACTGCTCTTTTTTTCATTTCAGGTTGGAAATTAAGCCCAGTAGTTGGAGCTGTGTACGGCCCTGAGTTATATGCAGGTAGAATTGACATTATAATATTTCCTCGTGTGCTATTTAACTGTAGCATCATCTGTGGATTTTCAATGTGCTGTTCCTTTGTAATCTTCTTGCGTTTTAAAAAAAAATTCTTTTAAATGCCATCAGCATCCAGCTTTCAAGCAGATGTGTCCCTCGGCAATGATGCGGCAGTGCCCCTGTCAGGAAGAGGGGGTATCAACACTTACATTCCTTTAATCAGTAAGTAGCCTATGTTGGCCTGGCATGATTGTAACTGTTGTGACTGAACAGTGATGTGCTTGTTTGGTTTGTTTATTTTGTTTTGTTTATCCTACTATAATACATAACTGAAAGAGAAGCGTTCTCAAGAGGGGTAATAAGTACAATCCCAATGCCCTGTTCTGTTCAACATATGCTGGAATCTTCCTGACCACATATTAAGATTTCCATAAAACAAAAACAGCTGGATAAGGTAGAGGGGGTAAAGGCATGTGAAGAATATTCTAGTCTGTACTTGATGACAAAGAAAACAAAAGCCATGTGTGGTGTGGAGGTTGTCCTCCGTGCCTCCAATAGTCTGCCCTGCTCTCCATGGAGGGTCACTTCAGAGCACCTCCAGCATCACTGACATTCCAGCTCTCTTGAAGTCCCTAGAGCCCCTTCTACCCAAGCCTGTCCTCTAGCAGAGGTATAATTAAACAGGATTCAGTGGATGCGGAAGCCACATATCTGTGCTTTTCAGAGGATAGCAGTTTAAAATAGGCCTGTGTGAACATCCACCTCTTGAGAGGATACAGGGCAATGGGGGAGGAGTAGTTTCCCTCTCACCTTCATTGCTGGATTACAACATGTTAGATAAAGGGATGAAATTGACAAAGGAAATGTCTAAAGTCTACTATGTGCATTGGAGACAACATGTAAAAATACAAAAATAACATTTTTTTGAGAAATCATTATTATATCCACTTAATAATATTTGGAAACAAGATTAATAACTGGCCAACTAAAGAGTTTCTATCAGTCTGATTTGCACTGCCCACAGAAGTTAGAAGTCTTATCTCATATTAGGGCAGTGGTTCTCAGAGCTCCTTGGCCCATATCTCACCAGCTCATGGTATAATGGCAAAATTGGGAAGGAGCAGAGTAAATCACTCAAGGGCTGGGTAGAGTAAGGCATGAAATCATTCACTTATACATGTTGTCATTTCTTTCCTGCTCAGAGATCCCGGGTGGGAGATGGGTGGAATAATCTGTGTGCCATCTTTTCAGGAAGGATGTGCTACCTATCTTGTCAGCTTTTCTATAACTGGTTTACAGCACATTGTGACTATATACCTACTATTGAATGCAAGTTGAAATTTCTGTCATATTTTGGGTCTCCCTTTAGTTCCTGGCTTCCCTTACCCAACTGCAGCCACCACGGCAGCCGCTTTCAGAGGAGCCCACCTGAGGGGCAGAGGGCGGACAGTATATGGTGCAGTCCGAGCGGTACCTCCAACAGCCATCCCCGCCTATCCAGGGTAAGCATTAGATTCCAAAGTCAGTGTGTTTCTGAAATAAGCAATTGGACAAATAAGGAATACCATGGCCCTCTCATAACTTCTGGGACATTACTGTGCCACTTAGTCTGAATATTTTCAAATTAATGGATTAGATGGAAACCAAAATGTACCATCATCAGAATGTAACAAAATGTCAATTTGTTATATAAATTTTATTTGGGCCACCTTAAGCCTTCATGGTAAGAGCTTAAGACAGTAGCCAGAACCGTCTGTTTACTAGCAGTGTGTTGGCATGAAGCTCACACAGCAGCGCACGAGTGTGGATTAACACTACTGCAGAGAACAAGAGAGGAGCTGGGGGTCGTAGTCCAGACCACCTCTGCTGGGTACACCACCCTGTTGGGGCAGAGGCCGGCACATGTGCCTCCCCGTGATTTCACTGCCTGGGTGGTGAGCAGCAGAGCTAGTTACCCACAATGGATTTGCTTTCTTTGTAGGAAATGGATTAAAAGAGGTTAATTCAAAGATGAACCAAGTCCAATTGAATCAAGGGAGGAAGGGAGAAGTAGGAGGATTGAACTGCAGTTGGCTTCTGAAGGATGTAAAACAGCTGCTGCAGCTGAGCACCCTTCACCCTTTGGTTTTGCATGGAGGGTGCCTCATGCAGTGGAATGATTCCATAGCAACAAATAAATCCTTTGCTATTGAATGGGGAGAAGGAGTGAAGATGGTAGGTTTGTTTTTAGTTGTTTCTCTGTGTCAGCCTAAAATGTATATTTTATAAAGAGTGGACTCTATAAGTTAGTTGTACCAAGGACTTTCTCTCTTCAAAGATGTGACATTTCTCTTCTTCATCTTTTCTCTGCCTGTGACAGGTTTTTTCTGTATTCTTATGGAGAAATAACTAGTGGCAGAGAAGCCAGTTAGCCGCTACTTAGTTAAAATGTAAAGGGAAAGAGCCTCCTTTGTATGTCCTTTCTGATAGCAAAATTGGCTTCACCGGGAGGTGTACTAATTTAACATTCATTCATTCATAGACCAAATGGACATACCATTAGGAGTCCTCCATGCCACAGAATTAAAGCACTTTTATTAGACCAGGCAAGTATGCATGTTGAAGTGGGCAGGCTCCAAAAAACACTGGAAGGGAACTGCTACAGAAATTAACTTTTGTTTGCAACCTATAGATGTTTAAATCCCATGCATTCCATCATCTCCATCTTCTGCCATGACTTTTAATTTTATCCTTTTTTCTCGCAACTTGACCTTTGACCTTCAACCTCTGACATCTCTTTAAAAAAGTGAATAATGATACAGTATTGTTTCATCAAGAAACATGCAAATGAAACATAAAATAAGTTTTTTGAACGTTTTGCACACTAGGAAAATTTGTCCATGAAGTGCCTTCCATTTCAATTCAAAAATGTTTATTGTCACGTTTGCAAAGAGAGACTACTCAGAGAAACATGGGATTTTCTTATTTTGTAAGCTTCCTGAGTTCCTTTATTAAGTGGTTGGAATTCATTACTGTTCAATGTAGGTCATTTCAGTATATTGGCCAAACTTGAGAGCCCATTCTCTACCAAGTCCATGTCAGGTATATATTTGATCAAAGGTATTTTTATCTTTTATGTCTAATCACCTCAATTTCTATGCATTACATTGAACACTAATTTCCCATGTTTTCTTTTTTATTAACTAAACCACCTGTTTACATGGAAGATGGCAAGGAATAAGTCCAGTATTTTATGGGGGAATGGCCTAGATTTGCTTTTCAGCTTAGAAAACTAACTCCATCATTAATCATTGTGTTCTCGCCTCCTTGTGGCATTTGATACAGGGAATATTGGAATCCTTCCAGAATTTAGGTGAATATTCCCATTAAGGCATTCGATGCAGAGCAAAATATATTTTGTTTTTATTGTCAATACTCTCCTCTAGAAGGAATGTTTTTAATCTTTGCCTATATCCCCTTCCTGAAATTGCTGAAGGTTAACTAGTCAGCACTTGACTTCAGTGCATTCCATTTTATCAGCTTTCATTAAGAGACAAGTCTTTCTTACTAAAATGTAATGGAGAGACAGATGACTCTCTAATATGAGCCTTAGCTGCAGCTGAAGACTATGAAAACAGAAAGGACTTGGGTAAATGACCATCAGAGAAGAGTATGGTTTGCGTTTTATATAGTACAAAGGCATAATGTATCTGGGACACTGCAGAGTGTGACCATAGTGCCCTGTAAAGGCAACAAAAGGTCATTGGAAATGAAAGTCAAGACACTTTTCAGCCACCTACAAGAAATAGGTCACTTCATCTTTAAATTAAAAATATGATTTCATGCCCCTACCTGCCAGCTTATTTATTGCAGCAGAAAATAGTAGTAAAAATTCCCATTTCTCCCGGAGCAGTGACACATACATGTAATCCCAGCACTCAGGAGGCCGAGACAGGAGGATCATAGTTCAAAGCCAGCCTCAGCAAAAGTGAAATGCTAAGCAACTCAATGAGACCCTGTCTCAAATAAAATACAAAATAGGGCTGGGAATGTGCCCAAGAATGCTCCTGGGTTCAATCCTGTTATCCCGCCCAACCCCCCCCCCAAAAAAACACCCCAAATTCCCATCTTACTTAATTGAATAAACAACAAAAAAAAAACAGATCGTCTAATTTAAACAGCCAAATCTTGATCTAATAAATATGAAGAAAAATATCTTTTATCTCTACTGATGTTTCATGCCTTTTGGTCCCAAAATAATGTTTTAGGGGAAGTCTGTATAAGCAAAAAAAAAAAAAAAACTTAAAAGAATGGAAATCTACAATTCAGAATAATAATGTAGTGTTGCTCAGGGTCTTTTGTTTTTTTAAGAAAAAAAGAAATTTGTTTGATTCAAATTCATTATCCAAACAGGAAAATAGCCCCTTCTATTCCTAACTAGCCACCGTCTCAGTTTTATTCTTTAAATAAGACAGGATGATCCTTGGTCATGCCCAGAACTTCAGTTATCAATTATATTTTTCAAAACTCCATGCATATTTTTATGGTCAAAAAGGAACCCTTAAAATCTTCCAGTTACTCCTTCCCACTCTGGATTATATTGTTACTATCTGGGATCCCCACTGCACCTTTCAATTCTTGGACCTTGGACCAATCACCTTAACCTTTAGCTCATTATCTCTGCTTGTGAAAGCAATGCATTGTGGGTATTTTTGGTTGTTTTTTCTTTTTTCTTTTTTTTTTTTTTTTTTTAATTACATTTCTCTGTTTACTTTGGTCAGAATTGATTGACTTGTTTTTCTGAGGTGTTGCATTGGTTCTTAAAAATGCTGAATAATAATACTTTGCATGCTTGTGTGATCAGCCAAATCTTATCGCATGTCTAATGTGCAGGGTAAAAAGCAGGTGATATATGGATAGCAGAAAAAAATTATATTTTATTACAGAACTGAAAACAAAATACTAAACATAATTTTGAAACATTCCCTGATGGAATTCTTTGGGTTCACTTTTTTTATGTTAAACCCCTCTTCACTCCTATCCCCCTTTGTAAGCCCTTTAAAGAAAAACTTTCTCCTGGGGCAAACTTATTTTAAAAAATACTGCAGGTACAAAAGATTGATGGTTACAATCCAGGGAATTTGAATAGCTACAGCAAGCTGTCCTGAGAGTGCTGCTTACTGGTATCCCGCAACCAGTAGCTCATTCCAGCTGGCATGCCTTTGTCTCCCCTCGCTTCCTGGAGCTGTATGATGAGCGTGTGCACTTTCTGTTTTTCTCACTGATTTGCCATGGCCCAAGCCCAGTTTACGTATTCATACATCACCTGCCTGTGTAGAGCGCATGTGCATGCTGCCGTCCTCAATAACCGGAATGTGTTTCTGTTCTTTTGTTTTTTTGTTTTTGTTTTTGTGTGGATTTTCTGCAGTGTGGTTTACCAGGACGGATTTTACGGTGCTGACCTCTATGTAAGTACACACACTGGGGCCTTCTCGACCCCATCCCCTGACAAGCCAGCCTTTTTTTTTCTGTTTCTTTGGTTTGGTTTGGTTTGGTTTTTTTTTTTTTTTTTTTTTTTTTTTTTTAATATAATTTGTTTAATTTTTAGTTCCTTTTTCCTTGTGGAGATATATATATATATATATTTATATATTTAAGAATGCAAGCATGCTTCTCTGCCACTGCGCTTGCCCCTGGGTGCAAAACCTGAGCCTTTGGGTTCCCTGATCATTGCCAGGGTCAGTCTACTGGACATATTCTTTTCCCTTCCCTAAACCCACGATGTTCTGTATATCTCCAATTTATTGTTGAGATGATCAGCAGGTTTAAAGTCTTATTACTGCCGTATCATTTGCATACATAAATAGGACTAGCTTAGCCTTAAACCAACTGTTTACCTTTTCTGCTTTTCTCCTCATTTCACATCTCTCTTTAGATCATTAGAGCTTTGATTTTTTTTTTTTTTTTTAATAGATGGCAATAAACTTTCTGGACTGTGTGCTTTCTGATTTACAACTTTGAGAGAACATGCACTGGTGAGAGTGACCTAAGACTGATGCCAGTGAAGAGTGTGCAGGGAGAGGGGCCCAGGTGGTCAGTGCTTGACCTTTCTTGGGCCAAAGGGCCACAACCACGAGGTGTCTTTTCTTAAGATTCAGAAGAGGGAAATAGTGGCCTAATTAACAACCTAGACTCTCCTGAGACCACTTCACAGATTTGTTGATTTTTCTAGCCACAGAACACTTAATCCATCATTTCAGTTGTCTAACTATAGCTAAAGTTCCATGATTGGTATGTCACATACTATTTAAAAGATGGACAAAGTGACCTAGCCGACAGAGTGAAAGTTTTTGAGTTTCTAAGTCATTAGGAAACAGTTGTGTAGGGAAAAACTTGCCAGCATGAAATGTTAAAATAGTCTAGAACATTCTTTCACCCTCACTTCCCAAACCTACAAGCTCACCTTTTTCTAGTGAACTATTTCTGCAGCCTGCCAGAGATTCTCTGGTGATCTGAAGAAGCTAATGCCTTTACCAGTGCACTGGGAGACTGGCTGTACCGCAAGCAGTAGAGGTGGGATGAGGCCACCCTCTCTGGTGCCCCTTGGTGGAGCAGCTGCTTAAGAGACTTAGCCATGACTTAGTTCAAACCCCTAAGTTCATAGATACATTTCTTAGTTGGTGACTTGCCCAGAATGACATAATTTATTCATACAGCTGAGCATAAAATCCAACTAATTCAGATTTCATTACCACTCTTTGTACTTTAATCAAAACCTACTTCTTTCCTCAGAACATTTACAAGAAGTAGTGAAAGATATCTTTTTTTCCCATGTTCACAGTTAAACTTGAGAATTGGGGAAATCTGGCCAAATTACATGTATACATGATATTAACATGTATACATTCTCCCATGTGCGTTAGTATCCGTATTCTCGCAAAACTCTATGTTGTTTTCTTGAGGTCTGGTCTAGTAGAGCAAGCCTTTCCATTCCAGTTATTTCTTAAATCCATGTTTCCTCTCTAATGTCTTCCTTATTAAAGTACAGCCTACTTTTGACTTGGTAAGAATTGCCTACTTTCACCTTGTTAAGTCACCAGTTGAATATATGTTTACAGTTCTCTTATTTCCTTAGTTTAGAATATAGACTTTCATTGAGAGAGACTATTATGTACTTGTCAAGAAAATAGTTGATTTTTTTTTCCCCCTAATCTACTAACCAGATTACCTTATGAAGCTAAACAAGTAATTCAGTGATCTGGCCAGAATTTTTTTTCTTTTTGCTAGTGGTCCCTTGTTGATTAAAGTACTTAGCAAAATTGAATTATTACTCCTTTGTTCCTATCTTAAAGCAGATTTGCTTGGAGGAAAAAAAGTCAGTCACTAGTGCTAAGATGGCATCCAAGCTCTAGCAAGAAAAAAGAACATGCCATAGGCAGCTGTGAAGTCAGGCCCGTGGCAGCTGCAACTCTGGAAGTGGGTGGTGCTGATTTCATGCAAGGTGGCAAAGGGTGCTTCTTAAAGACAGACAGAAATGATTGTTATGCCATGAGTTCGTTCTGCTCTCTCTCTACATTTTCTTGTCTGTGGAAATTTGTCAGTACACATTTAGTTTTGTTTCCTCAGAAAATCACATTAGTATAGAAAGGAGGGAGGGTTTCTCTGTGTTAAAAAGTGCACTGAGCCTAGAAGACACAAGGAAGAAGAGTTTAGGTGCTGATTTGCTTACATGGTATTAATTCTGAAGGGTTTTTTAAGTCCCTTTCCTTGTTCCACTCTTAGTGATCCCTGTGGCCATTTTTTCCTTGCTGTTTCTTTTATGGCACACTGCTCTCCAGAGAACTGATCAACTAATTGTGTCCACAGTTTTTAAAGAAACCTGCCGGTATAGGGCTGGGGAGAGGCAGACAGATTGTGTCCACTCCTCCCCTCTCTTCTTTGCTGAGCAGAAAAGGCATAGTTCACCCTAATTCACCTTTTAAGTGGGATAACAAACTGCTTCTAATTCTCATCCTGTGAAAAGCATGCTTGCATCCAAAGGAAAGAAAAGGCTGGTGGGCCCCACAGTGGGCTTTTTGTATGATTGTTTTCCTTCCACAGCTGTGTTTTTTGAACTGCTCTTCCTGTGTTCTGTTATAGAATAGTCTTACAGGAACCAATCATTAGCGCTAAAATACCTCAGGTAGGAGTGCCAGTGTGACCTGCCAATCAATCAGATTGTGGATTGCAGTGAAAAAATTGAATTATACTAACCATTCCAGCTCCACGTTAGAGATGGGAACAGAGGCTTTTTTGGACAATCAAGACTTGTGAGCGTGTGATCTAAGCCCTGCTACCTCAGCAGAGCACACAGTCATATCTACACACAATGGCACTTCCTCCAAAATTAACTGCTCCTGTCCCATTGCCACATATCTGCACCAGGTGTGTTGTATGCACTGTCCCATCACTGCTGCCTTTTTTAGTTTGTCAATCACATTTGCCCGTGATATTTAAGCTGATCTTTTTTTGTTAGAGATCTTAGCAGCTGGGGACATTTTCTTATGACTGTGAAAGAAATGTGTAAAGGGAAGAAGTAGAACCTTGTCCAAATGGGACTTACTTGAATCCCACATTGGGCCTTGTTATGAAACCCTAGTAATCAGCATGTGCTATTACATAAAAGTCTACACAGATTGGACTCAAAGCCAAGCTTTGCCTTTTGCCTGTAGCTTGTCCTTTCCTGGAGAAGAGGAGCGAGTTCATTTGGGTAACTACGCTCCTTCTGAGGTCTGTTGATAGCCAAGGGCTAGGAGAAGGAGCACAGTCAGTGGCTCTTAATACCGTTACTTTATTCATGTGGCTACCCAGTGAGATTTTGGAAATGAACTAATGTGGAGAGACGTGGAATAGCAAAATTATTTGAAAGGGTTTTTTTACAATCAGTAAAAATCTTATCTAACATAGAAGTTATAAGTTGAAGATGTTGAGTTGATCATCACAGTTTCTCCCTTTAACCACAATTTTAAATAATAATAAGATAAAATTTAAATCTACTTTTCAAAGTAGATAGATGTCTTAAGAAGAGTAACCATGTTACCATTATTATAAGTTTGTGTTTTCTGGTCTTTGTTACTCACATGTACTCAAAGATGCCACGTTAAAAACTTAGGGTGTTCCTTAGAACAGTGATTCTCTGAGGGGAAGGGGAGGTGATGAGGTAACAGAAGGAGTTAGAATCATCTAAGGCAATTGAAATGATTACCAGAGACCCAGAATTAAACTCCCACCAATTACAGTAGAACTCTGCTCTGCTGGAGTGATTTGTAGTATTACACCTGTTGTCCCCACCACCACACCACACGCACACCCCTTGCTATGTTGATCTAGATACTATGTGGAGGTAACAAGCTTTCATTTTGTCTGCTGGTCTTGAAATACACACTCTCCTCAGTGTCACATAATGTCATTGTCTTTCAGGTAGAAAGAAGGTGTCTTGACATCACATGCTCACCAAAGTCCTGTTTTAATGTAAACCTAAAACAAAAATGTAATAAAATGAAAGGCAGGGTTAAAATTAAGACAAGGCAAAAGTTTATCAGCATGAGATGAAACTAAGGTATACAGACAGATGTCAGGTCTAGGAGGGGTGACATTTAGAACTCATATGGTTTGTTCTGGTTTAAAACACAGCTGCAGAACTGTGCAGAAGAATCATGCAGTCAGTGTGGCAGCATTGTCAGGTTAATTAGGTGATAAAACTAATTCAGAGTAGAAAAGAAAACCTGAGGAAGTGACATGGAACTGTGGAAATCTGAGGCTTTGCTTAAACAGCTTCAGAAGGCATTACAGAAAAGAATCTTACAGACAACAGCATTTTCCTTTGAAAATGCCAGAAGTTGAAGGCACAAAGATATGTTATGAATATGTTAAAAAAAAATAAGATTCTTCAGTACAGGAATGATTCTAGAAGAACACTGGGTCAGACTAGGTGCCCGTTCGTAGAGGACGAACATGCAAGCAAGTGTGTGAGTCCAGGCTGAACTATGCTGTCAGGGTCAGGCAGGTTGGATGGGGAGTGAGGTAGCATTGGGAACATCAGGAGTCATACAAAATGAATTGCAAAGGGGAAAGAAAGTCATTATTTTTCAAGGGGCAAGAGTGTATTTGAATCGGGCTTAACCATGCCAAATTTATACAATCTCAAGAGTTCCAAAAAGCTGTCTGTGTGTGCCCTCCTACATCAGGGTGTGCTGTGGCCATGCTAATCCCCATTTTTTGTTTTATTTCAAATCACACACAGATAGAATCTGCAAACTGCTTCAGATCCAACAGGTCTGATTGTGTGTAAATACATTATGTCCTTTTTAATTTTTATTATTAATGGTTGCTTCAGTTTTGCATCAGTGCATGGTTAAAAGCAATACACATCAGCTATTCATGACTTCATATCTCCAAATGAATTATTTCTCCTCTTTTTTTGTTTGTTTGTTTGTGCAGTCAGCTGAAGAAATGTTAACATCTCACTCTAAATCTCTCAGTGGAGTCTCTGTTCCCTTCTCTGATATAACAGATGGGTTACTGCTTGTTATAATTATTAACATTGTGGTGTGGGCCAGGGCTAGGGTGGGCAAGGTTTACTCTTCCTTTGGGCTGGGGGGCAGTCGTTAGGGTATGGAATGTTAACTCAGTGGTGACTGACTGTTTCCGTAATACCAGGTCGTTGTGGCTGCACGCTCTAGTAATTGAGGCTGTGTACTTCACCGAGCTTGTGGTAGAGCCTAGGGCAAACCGCTGTCCCAAGAGAATGCTGGGATAGATAGAGTTAGCCAACACAGTCTGAACGTGGTGATTTTGCTGGTTGTTTTAGCTCCAGATGTTGGCATGCTTAGTTTTAATGTGATTAATAAATGTGGCGCCATATCCCCTCCCCACGCCTGAACCCTCTCTCTCCTACCCCCTTCCCACCTTGTTCTTTTTGAAAAATTTAAGAAATAGTAATGAAAACCTTGGTGTTTCAAACTGCACTTTGTTCTCATGTTCCACAAAGCCTTCAGATCTGCTGGCAGAATGGAAAGTTGAAAAACAACTTCTCGGCCTGAATCTTTATGCACTCTGAACTCCAGACTACAAATACATAGGTCTGGATTTTGCCCTACATTTTGGGGAAAATATTTTGTTGAATGACCAATTTAAGCAGCAACAGAAATACTCTGGAGCAAGAATATGTATCTAAGAGGAATAAGTCCATGATTCACAATTTTTCTTATTTGGGAATAGTCACTGGTGAGTTACCTTGTTAGTGTGGTGGCTGGGACTTGTCCCTCCTTTGCAGGACTGCTCCTTCCTGCTGTAATCACACAGGCTCTAGGAGAGTGGTCGTGATGAAGGATGATGTACTTTGTTTTCTATTTATTTATTTATTTATTTATTCATTTATTCATTTATTTATTTTAGTTGTTGATAGATCTTTATTTATTTATATGTGGTACTGAGAATTGAACCAGTGCCTCACACATGCTAGGCAAGTGCGCTACTCCTGAGCCACAGCCACAGCCCAGATGATACGCTTTTTAAAAAAACTATGGACAAAGTTTCTCCTAGTGCTAATGCTCCTCACAAGCCTTCTGTTGTCCTATTTTTCTGAACTTGAATCACAGAGAGTCTCATGAAATTTAGACTCCAAAGTCAAGAGTTTCACTTACAAAAGAAGGAAACTACTGCGGATGTAGTCTGTCCATTTCCTTCTAGATCCGAAGGAAGATTCATTCCCATAGTCTGATCTGTTCTGAATTTTTTTTGTTAGCAGTGACATTACTCCTAAGGGTCTCTGGCTTCTTGCACACCAGAAAAAATGTGAGGGGAACCTGTCCTGTCAGTTGCCTCCCTTAGAACTTCTCTTTCCCAGAATTAGTACAATCAAGAGAATATAACTGTAATATTTCCACTCCAGTATTGCTTCCTGGGAGTCAGGCCTAAAACATATGAGCCTCAGAATTCTTTTTTTCTTTTTCTTTTTTTTTGAAAATTTTTTTGGTTGTAGATGGACATAGTACCTTTTTATTTTATTTATTTATCTTTTTGTGGTGCTGAGGATTAAACCCAGTTCCTCACATGTGCACTCAGAATTTTTTAATAAGAATCCCTTATTTTTGCTCTATGAGTATGCCCCTTTTTAAAAATGCTTTCATGCATGAATCTGGCCTTAACTGCTTTTATTTTTTAAAGATTTTTTGGTGTTTGAAGAAATACTAAAGAGACAAATCACATATTGCTAAATTGACCTTGTTTACAAAAAAAGTTTTACTGCCAGGCATGGTGGTGCATACCTATAATCCCAATGGCTCAGGAGGATTGCAAGTTCAAAGCCAGCCTCAGCAACTCAGTAAGACCCTTTCTCAAAATAAAATATTAAAAGGGGCTGGGGATGTGGCTCAGTGGCTAAGCACCTCTGAGTTCAATCCTTGGTATCCCCCTCAAAAAAAAGTAGTTTTACTGAAGGTAGCCCTGCTTTAGACTTAGCACTAGCTCTAATTCTAAACTAATGGAGCCATCCCTAGTTACGATATTTGAGCCTTTAGGGTTCAGTCAACATTTCAACTGTGATGATTAACTTCTGCTTTATTTAGCAAATGCTTTTACTGCTTTGTGTCTTCTTTAGAAGCTTCAAAATAGAAGTAAAGAAATCTTAGTGAGCTGTATGTCACAGCCAGGGTGTCTAGCTTTGTCAGTCCTCACCTGCCCATTCTCAGAGACCTGGCTAGAATTCCAAAGAGCCCTTGGTCACAGATAGTCCCATAGGGTACTGTCATGTCCTCACCCAGGACCATTTCACTGCCAGTATTTGTTAATATTAATTAGAACTTTCTTATTTTTAGGGTATCTATAGAATGTTTTGACATTAAGAAGGAAATATTTACTTTTCTGAGTCACTGGAAGAATAAAGAAAGAATAACACATAACTACTGAAAATCAGTTTAGGATTTCAACCATATAAATATATATATGGTGGTGACTTCACACATCATAAACTTAAAAAGCAAAGTGAATTTTCCCTGACCTTGCAGTTTCTTCAGCTAGAGAAAGCATGAATTATACAAGACAGAAGCAAAAAACTTTAGAAGCCCATAAATTCATAGACATTTCCAAAGTAAAATTTGATAGAATGAAACAAGGTAGAAATGACTGCATCAGATGGCAAACACTCACTCTAATCATAAGGAGCCATACAGAAGTTAATGTGAAATTTCTTTTGTAGATTGATCAAAATCTGAACCTTTGAAGGAACACAAAGTAGAAAGTTTCAGATGTCCCTGAAAAATGTATACTGTTAATCTGCAGGAATAAAATGTTTGTGCTATTATTCACTACTGAAGTGGTGTCCAAGTGGACCAATTTAACAGCTATTTTTGACAATAAAAGGGCAGTAATAAAAGTCTGCAACTGAATTAGGTTTAGGTAAAAAATAGATGAATTCTCATGGGCCATTTGTGGAGATTGTCTTTGAATACATCCTTAAGGAACCCATGTTTCCCCATCCAGTGAAAGTCTTGGTTCACCTAAATAGAAGAGAAATCTCAGGCTCTGGTGGGCTGAAACTGCTTAGGATTGAGAGGATCTCTGGGCCATTGGAAGGAAGGCTTGAGGCACCTGCGTGAGGCTGGGAATCTAAGCCTGGTTTAGGGAGGGGAAATAAATGCAATTAAGGGCCTTGGGGAAATGGCGCCTGAGCTGTTGGAACCCAGCCAAAGGCTCCTCAGCCATTTGTGGTCTGGTTTGCCAGTCTGAGATGTAGATTGTCATTGGTCAATTTTTTCTATAAAGGGCCAAGTAGTAGATAAATATTTTTGGTTTTTTAAGCCATGCAGTCTCTGTCACAAGAACTTTAAAAGACAGGTGACAAACTGCATTAGCTCCCAGGACAAGGTTTGCCAACCCTGATCTACTCTGTTCTTTGCTTCTAAACAAACACTGTCTGGTCATCTGGGCCTCTTGGCAAATGTGCTGGGCCGGATGCAGCCAAGCTTTGTGTCAGACCTTTCTGTTCTGTGCTGTGGTCCCTAGTAATGAACCAGTCCAGGTGCGCATCAGACTCTGAAGTTGACACAGAGATGAGCTTGTTTTAACTCCATAATTTGCATTTCTTGTCAGTTGGAGTTCTGTCAACATTACATGAATATTTTCCCTGTTGAAAGTTCCAACAAAGACAGAAGAAAGGCAGATCCAAAGTCACATCTGTATCTTTTTAAATTAATGAACACTACCTCTATGCCTTATTTTTGGTACTATCACAAAGAGAAGCAAATTCCTGCTTACTTTCTAGTAGGGGAGTAACATGCAGACTGATGCAGTTTGAAACATTTCCTTCCCATGTGTGTGTCTGTGTTCGTGTCTGCCCTGTGTCTACACATGTGTGTCTGCGTGTGGGTGGGTGTGTGTGGACCTGCCCCAGGGAGAGGGGTCTGTAAAGTCAGTTCTCTTCTCTCCTGTAGGGTGGATATGCAGCCTACAGATATGCACAGCCTGCTACTGCAACCGCAGCCACCGCTGCTGCCGCCGCTGCCGCCGCTTACAGCGACGGGTACGTACAGAGCCGGAGGGAACCACACCAGCCGCGGCACCATCTCCTCTTCCTCTTTGCCTTTCCAGAGCAGTGCTGTCTCCCGGGCCTCCTGCCAGCCCACTTTTCATGGCCTCTGTGTGCCAAAGCATGAGCCTCTGACTCCTTCTGGTTCTTTTTCTACTTGAGTTGCAACTACAGTCCCCCTCTTTCTCATTTCCAACTCCCTCCTTTCCATTTTAGAGAAGAATTTAAGAATTTTTCAGTTATTGAGTTCAAGGGTAAGAAATAGAAAGGTTTTTTCCATTCTGCCAGTTTTCCTGAAAGCAGTCCAAGTCAAGTACCTCACCCGTCTTCACACAGCACACCCTTGACTTGTTTAGCTCGCAGGCTTTACTGCCGCTCTCTGATTGTGCTTCTTTCTTCCAGTTACGGCAGGGTATACACAGCCGACCCCTACCATGCCCTTGCCCCTGCCGCTAGCTATGGAGTTGGCGCTGTGGTAAGTTCATTTATCTTTTTATGTAAACTGTTTTAGTCCTTCTAACATCTACCCACAAATTGTAAAAGATCTAGGGAAGTAGTGTCAAAGCCACTTAGGTCTCTGGAAATTTACCTTCTTTATCTGTGTGCTGCAGGACATGGCCTCTAACAACTGTAGGAAAGAATGGATGGTGACAGTCTGCCCTGAGAGGAATAAGGGAATGGATTGATGTTTCATGTTGGTTCTAATGTTGAGTATAAACTGGTGGTGTAGCTTTATTGATAGGCATTGGCAGTCTTGGGATCCTAAAGCTCTCAGTTTTTGCAGTAAGCTTTCCAAAAAGCTTAATGTGTATAATTTTTTGGTTGCAGATGCCAAAAGATGTCTCTGCTATTCTTAGCCTACTGGTAGATAGTACTAGGAATTGCCAAGTAAACAATTTATGAGAATATGTTATCAATAACAGTTTTGGCAAAACATGGTGTTTCATGGAGGTACAGAGGCCCATAGAGCTTGTCTAGAATGCTCCATCCTAACCCAGGACCCCTCACAGTATCTTGTGTTGGCCTGAACACCTACAGTGCCACCACTTGGGACACACTGGCTTTGGCAGAGACAGGCCATTCCATGGATATACTGCTGATGCCAAGCACTCTCCAGTCCAGTGGGCATCTAGGCAATGCCTTTGGACACGGGCACAGTTACCTGACAGGGAGGCAGAGTGAAGTGTAAAAGTTAAGGCATAAAAGCTGTCATTTCTCACACTGAACTCCTACTGGTACAAGTTTGGGGAAGGAAGAAATGGGGTCCTCCAGACTGTGTGTTTAGAACTGAGGTAGAGATGACAATATGAAGATAGAGGTGGAAGATTCTGAGGTTTTATTTAGTGCCAGATGAAAAACTCATATACTAAAAGAATGACCCTAGGAAAAATATATTCCTGAGGAACTTCTCATTGGAAGAAACAAACCAGCCAGGTACAGTGGCACAGACTTGGAATCCCAACTACTTGGGAGGCTGAGGCAAGAGGATCATAAGTTCAAGGCCAGCCCGGGCAATGTAGTAAGGCTCTATCTCAAAAAATAAAAAAGGCTGGGGATGTAGCTCAAAGGCAAAAGTGCCCTGGGTTCAATCGCCAGTACTGTAGGAAAAAGAGAGAGAGATGCCATTAGATAAATCCATTTTGATAAAGTTTAAAGAAAGAGCCTCGTGGCCAGTCGCGGTGGTGCGCCCCTGTAATCCCAGTGGCTTGGGAGGCTAAAATGGGGATTGTGAGTTCAAAGCCAGCCTCAGCAATGGCGAGGCACTAAGCAATTCAATGAGACCTTGTCTCTAAGTAAAATACAAAATAGGGCTAGAGATTTGGCTCAGTGGTTGAGTGCCCCTGAATTTAATTCCCAGTACAAAAAAAAAAAAAGAGAGAGAGAGAGAGAGAGAAAGAAACAACCTCATGGTATATAGTTGTACAGTTGGCTCTTTGGTATCTGTGGGTTCCATTTCCATACAGTCAACCATAATATTGGAGGGGTAGGAATTGTGTCTGTATTGAACGTGTATGAACTTTTTAAAAAATTATTATTCTCTAAATAATATAGTATAACAATGACTTTCACAGCATTTATATTGCATTGATTATTGTAAGTAATGTAGAAGGAGGGAGTGTGTGGGTATATGCAAATGCTAAGCTGTTTTATATAAGCAACTAGAGCATGCACAAATTTTGGTATCCAGGGGTAGTCCTTGAATTAGTCCCCTACAGACACCAGAAGGACAACTATATTTTATAGATTATAGAGGAAGTGGACTTTATTAGTTAAAAATTGACGTAAGTTTGAATGCAACATCTCAAACAGGATGTTGCCACGCATGCTAGAGATGGTAGTCAGAAGGACATGTGCCTTGGAAGGTGCCATGGGGCAGGCAGGCGCTGCAGTCTGTTTTCAGTCAGGACTGTGGTGGTGCATTGAGGTAGACAGACTCGGATTCAGAAAAATCACACTATTTTTAGAACTAGTTTCAAGGTGGATTATGTTTCCTTTCTTTGCTGATTCATGTAAATAATGAAGTAAACTAACCTCACACTCTCCCGGAGACCAGGAGCTCTGCAGCTCAGCCATGATCAGGCCAGGTTCTAGTTAGAGCACCTTGAACCAGAAGTGTCTTCCTGACTTGCTGCCCAGCTACTCTGAAGCTACCAAGGAAGTGGTTTGCCTTGTCCCTTTTCAGGACATGTGTCTTCATTTTTAATATTTCTGTCATCAACCTTTTAATTACTTTTATGTCTTTAATTATTGCAGGCGAGTTTATACCGAGGTGGCTACAGCCGATTTGCCCCCTACTGAAGTGACGTGAGACCCCTGCAAATGGGACAGCCCCCCAGTTCATGAGGCCTGGCTATTGCAATATTTACTAGTAGAGGAACTCTATAGCAAGATGAAGAGGAAAAACAAACAAACAAAACAAAAAAAAAAAACACAAAAAAAGAGAGAATACTTTTTTATACCTCACTATGTTCTTTGAATATGTATTTTTTTCTTTTAAATTTCTGCCTTTAATTCTTTTGTTCCAAAGATTGTGCATTTTTTTCTTTTTTTTTCTTTTTTTTTTTTTAACTGTGGTAAAAAAAAAAAAAATAATGCATTTTCATGTCTGTATGTCCGTGCTTAGCTTATTCTATCAATCACGGAAGAGGCAGTTAAGAGGAAGGAGAGACATTAGGAGCTGATAAATGCATCTGATCAGAAATCAGCAGGCAGGATTACCAAAGTATCTGGTGCTGAGTGAATGGGGGACAAGCAGAAGTAGAAGAGATCTTTCTGCAACAGTATATATTCTTCTGGTCTTCTGAATTTCTGGTCTTTAGCAGGCAGTTCTGATTGGCTGTGGCTGGAATCCACATGCCACTAGATAGGAATTTGTGCTTGCAAAGCAGAAGAATTAAAAAGACGCTTTCCTCTCCTCTTCCCTCCTGTCTTCTCCATCCTTTTTACAATCATCTTACATGCACAGGCTGAGACAGTTGGCTTAGTTTTTGGAATTATAGTATCGGTATTTCCAAACATGCTCTCAGACTGTGGATAATAAACACCTCATTAGGAAACTGATCTCAGAATGAACTCTGGAGTACAAAAAAGCTCTGGAGTATGAAAAAGCTCATTTTCCTGTCCTGTAACCTGGCAGGACTTCCTGCTGGGCTTCCTTCCCTTTAATTGAACCACAGCTGAGCTCATCTATTCTTTTATTAACATGCTGCTCCCATGTCCTCAAGATTCAGGAATTTAGGACCCAGGGACAGAAGAATGAATAGCCAGTGGCCAGATTTCCCCAGGTATCTGGGCACAGCTTGAGGATGAGAAGTACACATTGTGAAGAGCCATTAAAGAGGGTGCAGAAGAGAAAAGACATGTTAGAAGGTCTGAGAGTCCTTGTCTTTTTCTTGCATCAGAAAGTCAGTACAAACAAAGGATAAAAAAGCAAAGATTTGTTGGGGAAAGATAAGGCACCAAGCCCCTGGGTTGGCTGTCCCTGGATGTTTTGGTGATAAGGACATGGAGGGCAGTCAGAGACACTTTGTACTTGCTCCAAAGCCATAGGAATTTTCATCTTCCACAGCCTCTGTGAGTCACCTCTCTATCCACAGACACCAGCTCCCACGGCCATCTCACCCAGCTTCTCATTACCCTCCAAAGACACCAGCTGAAAGCCTGGTCCATTTGGTGTAGTTAACACTACAGGACACAAATTCAGACCCCACAATGGAAGGAGGGTGGCATGGCTGTTGTCTTCCTGCAGAGCCCTGGAGGGAGTCCCTGTTGTTGCTGCCTGGCTTCAGTCTTACACCACCAAGGCAGGGAGGAGTAACTCTCTCCGAGCCCCTAGGTGTGACATAGACAAGCATCCTCCGGTGTTTCCAGAATGAGGCATTAGGAAATGGAACAGCACTGTATGCTAGGCTTCCTGGCCGGCTCACATGGTACTAGGGTGACCTTGCACCCAAGGGATGGCTGCTAAAGGGAGTCATTCAGAGACATGGCGCTTCTGCTTTGTCAGGTTTGTCTTGGCTTGTCTTGACTCCCGCCTCCACGTGTGTTCTTGACTAATAACCAATTCGTGTCCTTGAATTAAAATGGCTGACATGTGACAGCATCAGGCAGTCTTTGTGAGCAGAATGACGTGTCAGGGAGGGCCCTGGCCTGTTGTGTGTGACATAGATCTTCTCCCCTCAGCTCTTCTCCCTGGAACCTTGACAGTGGCCGAGAGGCTATGCCTGGAACCAGAGATCTCGGTGTGGTCACTGATTCTGGGGGAGCACGTAGGGTAGGGACAGACTTCCCGGTCCATTGGCCATGTATAGGATCCCTCCCCTCAAGCCAAAGTTTGGTTTGTTGCTGTTAGGACAGTTTTTGTTATATGTATATAAATATTTCAGTTAGAGGAAGGGGGGATGGGATCTGGGGCTTTCGAAGTTCCAAGGAATGAGGGCAGGGAGGGCTTTTCTTTCTTTTGCTTTCCTTTTGAGGAGAACTTTTGCTAACTAAAGAAAAAGAAACTTGGGGTCCTGTTCAGTAAGGGCCATTCTTGCAAGCTGGCAAGCCACTTAGCCCCGTGGAGACTAGGCCACATCCTGAATGGTTGTATCCACAGCAGGGCAGGGAAACAGGGGAATGGGTTTAAGAATGTGTTTCTTCTTTTTTCCCAGACATAAATAAAGATGATGGGCCAGGTAGAGAAGGCAGCTCCCCCTACCCCGTCAGGAGAGGCAGGCGCTGGAGGTGAGGGACTGTGTGCACTTCAGCTCAGCTGGTTCTGGCTGAGGCCCCAAGGCAAGCTCGGCTTTCCAGTGGGTTCTGCCGCACTTTCCAGATGCTGTCTGAAGCCCGTCGCTGCTGCGCCATCTCCCTTTTCTAAGAAAGATTACACAGAGTTCTGCTTTTCATGGAAGGGTCTTTGGTTTTCAGGGTCAACACTGGGAACTGGGGTTCTGCTCAGCATCTAGACGACAGTGTCACCCTCCCACCTACTTCTGAGCTACAGTCGCTTCGTCAGAGGCAGGTTGCCCAGAGAAGCAGAGCTGGTGTGTTCCTGGACTCTAGTTCTCAGTGGATTCAGAAAAAGAGCAGTTTGGCATTTTGTGAGTTTGTTTGAGGGTGCTGGTCGATAATTCCAAAAAACCTTAGTTAGGCCAGATCACAGTATGTGAATGAGTTTTTTCAGCTTTTCTGTAGTTCACGACCTGGACTCTCTACACTAAGCATCTTACTCATGGAAGCTTTTAAGCACTACACCTCTTTAAGGTCACCTCTTTTAAGGAGACCTCTAGTGTGACCTTTATCTGACTGTCCTTCTTTCAGCCCAGAGAACTGGCCTTAGGTCTTTTCCAGAATTTCTTGTGTGTGTTGAACTCCCACGAACTCGGATCCACCATCATGATCATCTTTAAAGGCTCTCAGGTTTTAACAAAACCTACTATCACACCATCCTCCAGCTGCCTCAGTCTCAATTGAGCCAATATACTTTCTTTCCTTGAAAAAGAAGGGGACTGGGGCTCGGCTCTTAGTTTAAGGGGAGCTAGTGGAGATCTAGTCCGTAGACACCAACCAGCGCAGCTTTCCCTCAAATGTGGACTCCTCAGGGGCTGACCTGCTCTTAGCTTAGGTTGTGCTTTACTAGAGATGTAGCAGATAAGTTGGGCGTCGCCATCATCCTCTAATTAGTCAACTTCCTTACACAGGGATGGAAGCAACCCCCAGGATATGCACGAAAGGCACAAGGAACCCCCTTCCCTTTGGTGGGACAACAAGACCGCAGAGGGAGTCTGGAAAGCACTGGCCTTGGAGGAGGGAGGGAAGCTGCTGGGACCTTTCCCCGTCACCCAGTTCAGCCTGGCTCTCTGCTGCCTATAGCCCTCTAGCACAGTAACATTTGCAGAACTGCAGATTTTTCCCCCAGATATTAGGAGGAAAGGGACTTTGGGGGTGGGGGGTGGGGAAGGGGTTGTGGTGTTTTAAAAGCATAAGTTACCTGTTTGCACTGTTTTAAAATAGGAAAAAAATAGTGGGCGAGGTGAACATCAGATGTAAACTTGTGTGTTTTTATTTTGTCATGCTCTTGAGAATGTCTGACATTTGTAGTATACACCAGTGACACTTGATTATCTGTTGCATAATAAGACACTCTATTTTTTTGGAAATGTTACTGTCCGAAAGCCTCCCCCCCTCCCTTCTTTCCCGTGCACTTCCTTTGACCTTTGCTGTACTGATCAGCCAGGCAAAGCCATCCGTGAGCTAGAGTGAAACAGGGCCCTTTCCAAGCAGGCTCTGGGTGTCCCAAGCCAGTATGTGCCCTCTGGGTGACTGAGTGTGGCAGAGTCCCTGGCACTTTGTTTTGATAGTAGGCTCCCAGACCAGACTGCCGCAAGTGACCACGTTTCTCAGTGAGGGGTCAGCAGCCAGGAGCCAGGAGCCTGGGGTGAGTGAAGTATTGCCTTGGCTGTGGGAGCCGAGTTCTTATCCTCGTTACCGAAACTGTAGCCAGTTACAGTTTACTCAGGAAAACGGTAGATCAATTCAGCCATGGTAGTGCTGGTTGGCAGGGATTGGTAACCGAGAGAACCGCTCTTCAGCCAAAACCCAGACCTTGCCTGTCAGGAGACTGCCAGATGGGGGTTGGGGCTCTGTTTCTGGCAGGTGTATGCATGCCGGTGTTGGGAGGGCGCCACCACCCTGGCAAGCAGAAAGGGAAGAGCGATTCTCTTTCCCTCCCTTCCCCCACCCATCACCATCACCCGAGTCCCAGGGGCTATGTGAGGTTTGAATTCTTCAGAAAACTGTTTTTGGTTTGTTTTTTTCCGGGGACTGATAAGTGCTTTAAGCCATGTCCATACCCACCCAGACCCCAGCGCAGTCATCCTCTGGTGTTTTCTGTTGACAGTGTTCTGTGTGTGCTGTCTTGTTTTGGCAGCTCATTTTGGCTGCTATATATATATATATGTATGTGTGTATATATATATATATATATACACACACATACATATATATATATGTAATCTCGAGTGATGAATTGATCCTCTTTTTTCCCTAAAGGACATGGATTTTTTTTTTTCCTTGTGTTATCATTCTGCTTGTGAATAGCTGGAGCCAACCCGGGGCTGACGCACATAAGCTAGGGCTGCACGTGAGGAGAGAGCCAGCGGAGTGTCCTTGTCCCCAGCAGGCTGGCCTCCCTGAGGCGCTGAGCTTTTGAGTCCAAATCTTTGCAAGGCTCAAAACACTGCAGAACCTCTCCTCTCCTCCCCACGCCCATGGCAGGGACTGGGCCAGCCCAACGTGCAGGTCTCCAGCCCCTCCCGTCGCCATGGCAGAACAGGTACCTTTGGGGCATGGGGGCATCCCATGGGATGCTTGTACAATTGACACCTAGCCTTCTCTCCTTCCCCTCCTGGCCTCCCCCAAAAATCACTCCCTAGGACACCCGAGCTGCTTGCCCAGGGTCCTGTTTCCCTGCTAACTCCAGAGAAGCATCCCAGGGCTTTGTGACAGTCTCTAATTCCCGTCCCTTCTTGTTAAGAATCATATTGTATAGTAGCTTTCAGACCATACAGTATTCATTGGGTTACTCCTATTATTATCAAGTAGCTGGAATTGTGAAGGTCGGAGTAGTTAGATCTTTAGCTTTTATTCCTTATTTTTTTGTATTACTCTCCATGTGTATAAATTATTGATCATGTTGCTGGCTTTTATAAACTCTAAGCGAAGGAGGAGCACTGCCTCAGCCTTTGCAAATGGTAATGAAGCACTGTTTTTAAATAAAAGAGAGAAACACCATTCTTTGGCCTGTGTCTCTTGGTCCTCTTTCCCTGATGCCTGCACCCGAGACTCAGATGTGCCCTGCATTTGACTCTCTAAGATGGAGAAAAAGAAGAAGGAAAACAGAGACTTCTCATGGAAAATCTGAGTGGTCATCAGCTGGAGGTAGATGAGGCAGCCGCTGGGGTCTGAGCTGAGCCCTGGCTCCACTGAGGTTCTGGAGCCCCCTCCCTCCCCGTTTCCTCCCTCCTTCACTACCTCATGAGCTCCATCTGCCTGACCTCTTGGGGGTCTGCCTCTCATACCGGCCTCATGCCTGTTTCCCTGTCTTCCTACTGCACCTTTCCTTCTTCCTGTGCCTTCCTTGCCATCCCTCCAGTCCAGGCTTCTCAGCCAGTGACAGCGAAGGTGTGACATTCCCAGTTTCCCTTCTCCACAGACCTGCAACTCCTTCAACCTCTTAAGTCCCAAGTTTTCAATCCTGCAAATATTTCAGTGAAATTGACACAGGTACATTAAAATAGGTTATGAATCAGTCTAGAGCTTTCTATATAATTTGTTATCAATAACATTAACAATATTCAATGTGAATATTATCACCAATCATATACCTGCTATTTTCTCAAACTAGAACTCTAAACACATGACCATTTATTTCAAAGTTACCATAAGTCGTGTATTTGTTGTCCAATTTAAGTTTTATTAAGTGTTTCATAAATGGGACGATGAACTTAATGGGTTAATTCACCCTGCCAGGGTATGGCGGATCCCACTTCATGGAGACAGCGGGGGCCTTCAGATAGGATCTCCCTAAATGAACTTTTGCCATCAGCTCTGTAAACCTCCTTGTGTTCCGCCCATTCTGATGGCAGGGCCTTCACCTCGCAGGTGGCCCCCTTCCCTGTCTTCTGCGCCTGCTCCCTACCACGCTTTGCCAACTTCTCTTGCGTAGTTGGCCTTTTCATTTCTAGAGTCCCATTAGCATCTAATCATGCTCAAATCTTCTTGAACATGTTTTAATTTGTTTTCAAGATTCCCCAGTTCTCCTTCCTAGCACACTTCCGGAAGTTTCTGACTTGCCCTGCAACCAGCTGCCCCTGCCTTCTGCCTCCAGTGTGGGGAGCAGCCCCTATGATGACAGCTGACACTCTATCCCATTGCTTGGCTGCAAAGTCCTCCTGGGCCCTTTCATTCATATCTCAGACAACCCAAGTGGTGAGGACAACCACCACTGAGGCCTCAGGCCTGCTGTGCCCTGAGTCAGGAAGCCCTTTGTCAGACCTGGGCTTCTAGGAGGAAGCATCAGATCCGGTACCTATGGTGTCGCCACTCACAAGTCGAGGAAGCCGAAGCACAGACTGCCGTGCCCACTAGCTGGGAAACATATAAACAACAGAATTTCATTCTCACGGTGCCAGAGGCCAGTAAGTTCAAGATCAGGGTACTGCAGACTCTGTGTCTGGCAAAGGCCCATTTCCTGGATCCACAGTCCATGGATGGGAAGAGGCCGGCCAGCCCTCATGTTATAAGGCCCATTCCCAGGGCCGTATCTAGTGACCTAGTTAACTCCCAAAGGCCCTACTTCATATTGGGGTTAGGATTTCAACATACAAATTGCAAGGGGACAAACATCGATGCTGCCGCAGTCCCCTAGGTCAGTAAGTGGAACAATTGCAGTAACTATGTTAAAGCAATAGGAAAAAAGAGAGAAAATGGTGTAAAGGAGAAGAGGAAGGGAGTGCCTTGCTACAGGGGCTGTGGTCCCACCTTCATCTTGCACAGGAGAGGCCAGTTTCCACTGTGACATTCTTCCACCTGAGCCACTCCTGTCCGAGCAGCCCACCTCCATATCTTAGACACTCCTGAACCCCAGGACACTCACCAGGCTCCTCATCTTGAGTCCTCGTGGTGAATAGTGGCCTCCACTCTGGCCCTCCCTCCTTCCCCACCTGCCCTCCGTCATCGAGACAGGTGCCTCTCCTGCCTCCTTCCACCTTAGGTCCAACCCCCAGGCTGTGGCTCTGCCTTGAGGCCCCACCCAGCTGTCATCCTTGCACCCTGGGATTCTGCCTGCCCCTCAGAAGACCCTGGCTCACCCCCGACCCCCACCCTCTTGGATTCCCTTCATAGCATTCTGAAGGGCCGTGGTGTTACCCGGCCCACTGAAGTGTCTTGTCTCTTGTTCCGCTGGGTCTAATGGTGAGGAGCGGGCTTCAGGTGGGTTAATGTGCCACCTCCCCTAGCAGCCCACTCTCCACACTCCCACCTGATTCCCCTAAAAGCCATTTGCCAGTACTTTCCGTCTCCTCGAAACCCCATCTTCCACAGTCTGAACTCCAAACGCCATATGGCACGGGCCACCTTGCCCACCTTCTTACAGGCTCTGCCATGTCCCCAGGTCCGTTCCCACACAAGCTGTGCCTCCCCCCGCCACCCTGCCATCTGCAAGGCCCAGTTCAGGTGTCACTTCTTGGCCTCAGTCCCCTCCTGCCCTCCTTGGTTCTTCAGCACCTGTATTCCCCGGGGCACATCTGAACTGACCTTCTCTGGCATATGCTGTGCTCTTGAGACGTTTTATTGGGTTGGCTGGAACTCCTTCCACATACGTCATTCCTCCTGCTTTGGCAGGCTGTAACAATGATGTTTTTTGTTGTTCAAATTCAGATCAGACTGGCATCCAGCCAGCTGTTTCCCAGAGACATCAGTTACCAAGTCATCTACAGCCATGTTATTGATGCCTTTTCAAAATACAACCTGAAAAATATGGAACTTCCAGTTAAGGAAGTTAGGTGATCGTGCCCATGTCTTCCCCCAAGCAGGATGAGCCTCGGAAGAGCAGGGGCCTGACTGATCATGTCCAGAATCCTCAGGTACCTGCTGGAGCTCCCTACTATAAATACACTGAAGGTTCCCCCAAAGTAAGTCTTGAACACAGCTGAAGGCACCCCGGGTAGAGGCAGAGTGTACATCTGACATGAAACCACACACAAGCCCCAGAGGTTCAATTTAAAACATAAGGTGACTGCACGCTTTTTGGCGGGGCGGGGGGCGGGTGGAGTACCAGGGATTGAACTCACGGGCACTCGACCACATCCCAGCCTAATTTTTTATTTTGTTTAGAGACAGGGTCTCACTGAGTGGCTTAGCACCTCACTGTTGCTGAAGCTCGCTTTGAACTTGCGATCCTCCTGCCCCAGCCTCCCGAGCCGCTGAGATTACAGACGTGGGTCACTGTATCTGGCGATCGCACGTGTTTTGAGATAAGGGTCCAGTGGTGCCTCTGCAAGAGGCACTTGGGAGCAGCCCACCTCTACACATTCCCAAGCTACCACAGAGCTTGTGAAGACAACCAGCGATGTATGTTTGGGCTTGGGGAGGACTGTCTGGGAAGGAGTCCCTGCAGAACCTCTGCTCTCTCTCCACCACAGAAGCCACTTGCTCTTGGCCAAGTCTCTGCCTCTTTGCCCACAGCCTCACTATCTGAGGCATGTGAGGCTAGAATAGATGTTCTGTGGGATCCTCCCACTGTCAAAATACTGATTCCATAGCGTTGATAACAGAATTCATCTCTCCAGGTGAAAATCACCACTAAATAAGTGCTCAGTCCCCGCCCTGAGACGAGGGCCATGCCTTCCATCCACTGGAGGAGAGTCCCTTCTTCCTGGAGCACATGCACTGCAGGCACCCTGAGCCCCTCAGGAAGCCAAGAGGAGCAAGCACACTGACACTTTCACTAGTGGAACCAGTGCTGGCACCCGCTGGACACAGTGGTGCACACTTGTAATCCCAGCAGCTCAGGAGGCTGAGGCCAGAGGATCAAAGCCAGCCTCAGCAACTTATCGAGGCCCTATGAACTCTGTGAGACCTGTCTCTAAATAAAATACAAAATAGGCTGGGATGTGCCTCAGTGGTCAAGGGCCCCTGAGTTCAATCCCAGGTAACCCTCCAAAAAACAAAAACAAAAATAGCTGGCACTCTGCAGTAGCTTGTCAGGGCAACGATGCCTCAGTTTTGGAAACTACTGGAAAGTACTTTGGAGCCTCTCAGCCAGAGGTGAAAATCAGAATCTCATTTACACACCCAGATGCACACCCAGAAGAGGACCAGACTCACCTGGCCCTAATGGTACCTTTACCTCTGGATTGTGGGAAAAGGCCAAAGATGATCCCAAGGTGCCTGTCTGGAAGTCACCATGCTCAGTGAGTTGGGGACCCTGACATTTTCTCCAGGGTTCCTGAAGGTTAAGAATAGAAAAGCGCTTTGTTTTCGAACCAGGGATGAAGCCCAGGGTGCTTTCTCGCTGAGCAGCATCCCCAGTCCTTTTGATTTTGATGTTGAGACAGAGTCTCACTAAGTTTGTTGTTGAGGGTCCCTCCGAATTGCTGGGTGTGGCCTCGAATTTGCCATCATCTCTCTGTCAGCCTCCAGAGTCTCTGGGATTCCAGGCATGTACCACTGAGCCTAACCGGAAAAGCTCATCTTAAAGCAGCTGGGATCAGTGTCCTTAAGCAGGCCCATCGGCTGTAGCAAGGTTCCACCTGGCACTGTGATGGCCTGGGCTGGGGGAGGACATGAGAGCTCTCTGTACCTGCCATGCAGTTCCACTCTAAGAACATAGCCTACTGTTCTGATGTAGAGGAGGGGCAGCTCAGCTGTCATGGGCTGGTGGAAACAGTCAAGGCTCACAGGTCGGGTCCCCCAGAGCACTCTGTCCTCGGATTCTCTCCCTCTCTGGGGAAGCCTCCTGCTGTCTGGGAGCAAAGCTCTCGAAGGCACTTTCCAGTTCTGGCTCCACCCACTTTCCAGACTTACAGTTAATACCGAAGAGCCCAGGCTGCTGGGTGACCTTCTCTCAGCACCGGCTTCACTGCAGGCCGCAGGAGCACAGAGCCCCTCTGAGCTTGGGCAAAGGGTGCCACATGTAAAGGCGACCACAGAGTGGGAGAGACCGTGGAGGGGAGGGAGGGGACGAGTGGTGGAGAGCCACCTATTTTTAAGTAATTGTTTTCATTTTCATGGTCGCGTATAATATGGAACCTACGCAAATCCCAGATGCTGATCCCCGGTGCACCCCGTGGAAGGCCTCCTCGCCCACCCTCCAGCCCATCTGGAGTCTGGGCTCCTGTAAATTCCCCTGTGGTCCCAGGTGCCCCTGGAGTCCCGGGGACACTGCGAAGCCCTGCAGCCTCTTTCCTTCCTCACCCTCCTGATCCCGTCCCTGCAACCTTTGAGGTGGCCCCTGACCCAGCTGAACCCGGGCTCTGTGGAAACCGCCGACCAAGCAGGGCACAAAGGGAAGGAAGTGGTTCACCCACTTCGGCAGCCTCCTGAGGATCCCAGGGTGGTTTGCTGAAGCCCGCAGGTGCCACGGGGCTGGGCGAGGTCCCTCCTCACTTCGCACACCCTCCCATGCTGGGCCTGGCACGATCCCAGCACAGAGGGTGCCCAGTTGCCATTTGCCCCCTCAATAACTGAATAAATGAACTGGCTGGAAGCACAGGGGCTGGTGACATAACCAACAAAGCCCAGGAGGACACACAGCTGGTGGCCAGTGGGGAGAGACCAGCTCTCTTCACAGGGGGCTCCCTTCTGGCCCCATTGCACCCACCCCAGGAGCAGTACAGGGGCTTCCTGATATTCCTGATCTCCCTCTTCAAAAATGACTTCTCTGGGCCACACACTACTAGGCAGAGACTGTCACAGTGTCCTTGGCGCACCCTCACCCCCTGGGCCTGCCCTAAGCTGGGGCTGAGACAGGCAAGGGGAGAGGTAGGTGGGTTCCCTGAAATGGGACCCAGTGTCTCCTCCACAAAAAAGAAACCTGCCTGGAGTTGTCAGGAACTAGAAACCGTGCCCAACACGGGGAGCCCAGGACGCTTGGCAGGAGGAACACGCCTCCCACCCGGTCCCCAAGCCTGGCTGCAGAGCAGAATTTCCTGGAGAACTTCAACAAGTACAAAGTCCAGGTCATCCCCGTACAATGAGATCCCAGCTTCCCAAGTAACTGCAGTATGCAGGTGCTTCCCAAACCCTCAGCCCCTGCCAGAGGCTCAGTTAGACTCTGCAGAACCGGTGGAGGAATGGCTGCAGGAGGAGCCTTCACACCTTCAACAAAGGCCCATGGCCCCCGCCGCAGGTCTCCCGCTGTGAGGATGTTTTTCAAATTCTCCATTATTTTCTGGTAGTGATTTCTTGTTTCAGCTTTGCATCCAGATATTTAATTAAATATGGGAATCCGGAAACAAAGTGTTTTGAAAATAGAAACCCTTCCCCGCTTCCCTGGAGGAGTCCTCACTGTCCCGGAATGCCACATCCCTGCCATCCAGCACAAACCAGTAGGCACCTGCACGCTCAGAGCATTGCCTGATGCTGGGGACACCGGGGTGGGCGAGATGGCCCATCTCTGACCCACCACCATGGATGGTCCTCTGGGGAGACAGGCCGTGGGCACCCACACTAACCAATAGGGGGTTTCAAAATTTGAGGTCAGCACTTTGAGAGGAAAGAACAGGATTCTGGAAGAATAGTTGGGACCTAATCTAAATCGGGGGGCAGGGCAGGCCTCTGCTAGAGAAAAGACCTTGTAAATTATTTCTGAGTCTGTTTGTTAGCAACCTCCGCCCCAGGGAGCAAGACACACCAGCATCTCTCACCCCTTCCTCCCTTTTTTTTTTTTTTTTTTTTTGGTACTGGGGATTTAACCCAGGGATGCTCAGCCACTGAGCCACATCCCCAGATCCCAGCTCTTTTTGTATTTTATTTAGAGACAGGGTCTCACTAAGTTGCTGAGGCTGGCTTTGAACTTTTGATCCTCCTACCTCAGCCTCCCCAGCTGCTGGGATTACAGGGGTTCTTCCCTCACTTCTGTTTTGGCCACTCGGCTCTCCTGACAGCCCCCCATCCCTGGGAACCCCAGACTGTGGCAGGCGCCAGGTGAGCGGCTCAGCTCCTGCCCAGCTCCTCGGGCCTCACTGTCCCACTCTCTGCCGGTTCTGCAGGGTGCTGTTCACCTCCGGGATAAGCAAGAACTGGTTGCTGGCAGCACCACATGGGCGCTCTGGGATCAGCCAGAGCTATGCTCAAGAAGGTTCTCTGCACCACCACACCACACACACACACACACACACACACACACACACACACACACGCCTTCCAGAAAGGGCCGCGGCTTGTGGCCCAGAATTCTTGACCACATCCATGAAGCCAGCGTTGGCCTCGGTCCACACTAAGATGCTCTGAATACTCTCGCATCTTCGTCTCGCAGTCAAGCAGCCTCAGCTTCGGTCACCCTGTCCCTGCTGAAGCTGTGCATGCCTGTCATCCTGACTGGCGCCAGTCTGCTGCCTTTGACTCACTGCCAAGTTGCTGAGCCACTTTGTCAAAACGTCAGTGACAGTCGCTGATGCCCGACCCTACCCTGCTGTCGAGGGCCCCAGACGCCCCCTACGGTCTCAGGTGCAGGGCTGAAGCCACTCAGACTCTCAGGACACTGGGCCCAGCCAGGAGGGCTGGCTCCCAGGCTGGCAGCGGTGGTAAGTTCCCTGATGTTCTTCAGCCTCGACTTCTGCTAGGAAAACGGGCCTCTGCTAGGAGGGGTTTCTGCTGCCGACAGACACCCACCCATGTGGACGGTCACGGGGTGCTCTCAGAGCACACCCACATTCTCCCTCCTCAGATGGAATGAGGGACAGCACATGGGCGCCTCTCTGGGGACAGTGCCTTGCATGCTTATTTTTCTAGCTCTGGGACAGGGTCACCAGGGAGACGAAACCTGCCTGGTGACATGAGTTCTCAGTCTCGGGGGTGGTTTGGGGATCACGGTGCAAGGTGGGGGCAGACACAGGCAGGCAGCAGGTCCTCTGCAGCCTGAGCCCCGAGTGGCCGGGTGCCCGCCTTGGCAGGCCCCCACCCCCTCACCCACAAGGCACTCCTAAATGTCCCCGGCACCCGTGTGCTGAGTAGCTCACCTAGGAGCATCCCACGTCTTTTCTTAGTAGATGTGTACCTACATGCTTACATAGATGACTTTCACATATGGAATGAATCATGAGCAGTTGTTACTTCATTTTTTAAATTATAATTATTAGCACACAAATTGTCCAAAAGAATGGTTTCCATGTGATGTTTTCTTTTTGAAGACTTTTTTTATTCGTTTTAGTTACACAAGGCGGTATGACACATCCTACATACATGGAGTGTAACTTCCCAATCTGTGGTTGTACATGATGTGGAGTTACACAGGTCGTGTGTTCAGTATAAACATAGGAAAGTGACGTCTGACTCCGTGCGACACTTCCTTACATGCCTACCATGCACTTTGATGGTATCCACCCTCCTACTGGCTCCTTGCCCTCCCCCCATAAGGAACAGACTGCTAAGAACCTATGGGAGCGGGGGCGGTGCGCACGCCTCAGCGACTTGGGAGGCTGAAGCAGGAGGATCACAACTTTGAGGCCAGCCGTGGCCATTTAGCAAGACGCTGTCTCAAAACAAAACTTTTCCAAAGGTTGGGTCCGGGGGAGAAGCTCAGTGGTAGAGCACCCCTGGGTCCATCCCTGGTGCCAACACCAACCAACCAACCAACACCTCAGTGTATACAGAGAGGTGTCTTGATGTCCTTTCTTTTTACATTAGAAAGGGACGTGCTGGAAACCCTGCTTGTTCTGGGAGGGAGGGCACTGCCGGGGCTGGGAGTTTGGGGGAGCCTTAGTGCTTACTGGTGGCCCTTTTGTTTCTTAGGGTTTTACATCATGTGTGTTTCAATCATTCACAAAAACCGAATAAAACAATTTATTTTTCCAAAGCAAAAGGTGGGCACCTCCAACAACTGTGTCCCACCTCCCAGGGAGAAGGCTCTCTTTTTTTTTTTTTTTTTTTAAGAGAGTGAGAGTGAGAGAGAGAATTTTAATATTTATTTTTTAGTTTTCGGCGGACACAACATCTTTGTTTGTATGTGGTGCTGAGGATCGAACCCGGGTCGCACGCATGCCAGGCGAGCGCGCTACTGCTTGAGCCACATCCCCAGCCCAGGGAGAAGGCTCTTTGTCACTATGCTGGTGGACAGGGTGGCATGTGTTAAAACCTGGAAGCAGATTTTGAGCAAGAAGTGGTCACGTGGGGGTGGACAGTCTTCACCGGTGACTGGGCAAGCAGGAGTGGCGTGCGGGCTTTAAGGGTGACTGGGGGGGGGGGTACAGCTGGCAAATTCTCTCCATTAGCTCAAACCCTCCCTGTCATGGAGAACTCAAGTTCCCTGCTTCTCAGTTTCCTGTCCAGTCACGTGGCCCAGCTCCTGGAGTACCACATTCTCCAGGCTCTTTGAGGATCGCTGTCTTGGGTAAGTTCACCTGGTGGGATTTGGGGGGGCTCTGGGCTGTGCAGACGCTGCACGGGACCTCCCAGAGAACGTGACAGACTGGATCTGGGGTACCTCCAGGCTTATTCCTGCCGCTCTCCTGACAGCATCTGCAAGGCGCTGGGCGGGGTTGGAGGGAGGCCGAGGGTGGGTCTGGGGACAGGAAGGCAGGGCTTTGGGCACACTGGCCTGGGAGGAAGCACCAAGGCCTCAAGGGCATTACTGACCATGGCCTTGGCGTCCTCTGCTCGTGGGCAAGGTCATCCGCAGCCTCAGGTGGACCTGCCAGCTGACTCTTCTTTAGGGAAGCAGGAGAGGCCATCTCATTACGAGAGGCTAGTGGGGGGTTCCTTGGGGACATCTCCATAGACCTAGGACTGCAGCCTCAAACTCCACACTCACCCCTGCTGCTGGTCAGCACAGGAGCACAGACGGGGGTGCTGCATCTCGGTGCCTCGGGAGCAGTTCCACAGAGACCCTGGGGTAGAGCACGGAGGACCCCTGGCGGTGTTCCTCATTGGCCCATCAGGGAGTCCAAGCCCCCTTTTACAGAGGAGCAAACGGACGCTCTGAGGGAGGTGACTCCTGATCACACCAAGTTAGCAATAGCATTAGGGTAAGAACCCAGGACTGCAGCCTCCCAGAAGCACCCGTGGAGAGGAAGAAGCATTGCTCGTCCCCCCAGAGGGGAGGTGCGCTGGGGGTCATTGCGTGTGACCAGCTGACACCAGCCAGCAGCCAGCGCACACGCCTTTTGAAGCTGTCTTAGGCTGGACATGGGGAGAGGACAGGAGGGAGGCCAGGCAGGGTCACAGGTAAGTGGAGGGGCTGATGGAGATCTTCCTGAGAGCTCCATCCATGTCACGGAACCTCAGCAAGGGGAAGGGCAGCCCAGCCAGGCCGCAGAGTCTACGGCCGCACACTCCTGCCCCAGCTCGTGGAGAGGCCTGGATGGGCCAGTCCCAGGTGGGTCTCAGGACAGGGCCCAGACAGTCTCCCTGCTTGGGAAAGGGTGGGAAAGGCCGGGAGGAGTAGGCCTGGGCTGGAAGAAAAGAAGCCAGTTGGGTTTCTAAGATCCCATCACCCAACAGGCCTCCCGTCTGAGCTCCAGTTGACCTGCTGACCGAGGCTTTCCCTGGACCCGTTCTTGTCTGAGCACATCTTTTCTTTTCCTTTCTTGCTGCGCATCTCCAGTTGTGGCACGAATAACTCTTTAGCCAACTTTGCTGAACACATTTGTGTGTGTGTTTTAAAATATTTTTTTAGTTGTCAGTGGACTTTATGTATTTACATGCAGTGCTAAGAATCGAACCAGGTGCCTCACACGTGCTAGGCAAGTGCTGCACCACTGAGCCACAACCCCGGCCCAACATTTGTGTGTTTTATTCTATGAAGGCGGCCACAACCAGATTTTACTCCTTCCTTCCAATACTTACCAAGTGCAGGCCTGCGACAGATGCGTTCTAGTTGCTGGGACTGTATCATGAGCACAACGCCCTAACCCCTGCCTTCCTGGAACTCAGGTTCCAGAGGCTTCCTCGGCTCCCTCTTCCCCAGGGTTATCTCTTCCAGCTTCCTCCATAATCTTCTCCCAAGTCTATGCACCTAAGAGTAGTGCGCTTCTGCAGTCAGGTGGCCCCCCAAAGGCTTAATGCTGTAGTGAAGGGGACTCTCAAATGATCACTTTCAGGAATAAAAAAGACCAGGTTAGAATATATCAAAAATCTTAACATCTCAAAAATTTCACATCATTTTTGCCCAATGATTATAACCAAACAGCGGGGAAACCCAGTGGTGACTGGGAAGTACTAAAACTGGCCATCTTCTCGGTGGCAAAGTAGACTGGCAAATATTTTTTGGAATTTGATACTACATATTAAGTCACAAAAGACCGCTAATAATAGCCAGTAGCCTAATGAGAAGCGCAGAGGGAGCTTCTGACCATCTCCCGTCCTGAAAGGGGCACAGTCTGGTGCTCCTCAAGATGAGGCGCCCCCTGGTGGCTTGTTCATTCATTTTAACCAGGAGGGCTGCACTGCACGGTGCTGAGCTGGGATGGGAATGTCCCCCAAAGGCCTGTGTGGCAAAGTCCTGGTCAGAGTGGCCCTATTGGAAGGTGGTGGAAGCTCTGATAGGCGGGGTCTCTGGGAGTGTCTGGGAATTTGGGGCGTATCCTCAACAGGAACTGTGGGACCGTTCTTCCGGCTCCTCTTTCTGGTTCTTCTGCGCCCTGGCCACTGAGGGAGCGGTTTTGCCCTGACACATGCTCCTGCCATACTGTGCAGCCTCCCCTCAGGCCCAAGGCAACAGGGCCAACTAATCATGTGACCCAGAATAAACCTTTCTCCTTATTACTCCAGGCCTCAGGTGTTTTGTCATAGAGATGGAGAGCTGACTTGCACCCTTGTTGCTCAAAATTCACTTTAAATGTATCTTCAATGTAATTTGACGAAAAATCACCTCTGGCCCTACCACACACAGCCACCAATTTTATTCCTCCATTATGTTTCAAATGTGTTTTCTTTTTTCACATGGCTTTTACACCTACAATTGGGTGTCCTAATTTATTTCTTTCTTTATTTATTAAAATATTTTTTTGTTGTCAGTGGACCTTTACTTTATTTATTTACATGTGGTGCTGAGAATCAAACTCAGCGCCTCACACATGCTAGGCAAGGGCTCAGCCACTGAGCCACAACCCCAGCCCCTAATTCATTTATTTTTATTTGTTCTTTTTATATATACATGACAGTAGAGTGCATTTTAACATATTATACACACATGGAATATAACTTCCCATTTTTGTGATTGAACATGATGTGGAGTTACACTGGTCATGTATTCATATATGAACATAGGAAAGTTATGACTGATTCTACTGTCTTTCCTATTCCTATCGCTACTTCCTGTCATCCCCCTTTGTTTAATTCATTGAACTTCAATTCTCCCCTCACCCGACCCCCTTATTTTGAGTTAGCATCCACACATTAGAGAGAACATTTGGCCTTTGGTTTTTTGGGACTGGCTTATTTCACTTAGCATGACAATCTCCAGTTCCTTCCATTTATTGTCAAATACTATAATTTCATTCTTCTTTTTGGCTGAGTAATATTCCATTGTATATGTGTATTATAGCACATTTTCTTTATGCATTCATCTGGTGAAGAGCATCTAGTTTGGTCCCAAGTTGAGGGCCAAAGCCAAGTCGGGATGATGCATGGCATTTTTGCCAGAAGTAGTGATTGAGAGGTGACGCCAGCAAGCCATTAAGATGATGACTTTTGAGTTCTCGCGGAGTTCCCGTTGAGTTCCGGTTGAGCTCTCGCGGGGATTCCTGAAGAGTTCTCATTTGTTGGGGAATTTCCGGTTGGTGGTTCCTGGAAGAGCCGCGTGGTGTTGGAGCGTGTGTGGAGTGTGCGGGTGGAGTTCAGAAATAAAGTTTGTTCCTGCTTGAGTGGCTCGTGATTTGTGCCAGGCCAGACTGCGGCAGTCCCATAGTTTAGCTATTGTGAATTGAGATGCTATGAACACCTGTGCAGCTGCGTCACTGTAGAATGCTGATTCTAAGTCATTTGGGTATAGACCAAGGTGTGGGATAGCTGGGTCAAATGGTGGTTCCATTCTAAGTTTTCTGAGGAATCTCCATACCATTCCAGAATGGTTGCACCAATTTGCAGTCCTGTGTGCCCTAATTTAAAAGTAACAATATACGAATGTCTCCATATTTCTGGATGCTTGTCATAGCCATTACTTTTGATGAGCGTGTGCTCTTTTCTTAAGAGGAGATGGACTCTCAGTTCAGAGAGACGCTCCTGTACATTTGAGTCTTAACCTTTTTGTTATTAAGTCCTTTGTAGAATGTCACCCTCGTCCTTTCTTGTCCCCACTTGAACAGTGATGGAGCTGGTCTCTGGCTCCCCTGCCCGCTCCTCCTCTCAGCTTTGCAGGGGCTGGGAGCTCCTCACATCCTTGAGCTCTACAAAGGCGATGGCTTGCTGTTGCAGTGTTTGCAAACATAAGCGACCCAGAGGGTCCCTCATGGAAGCCACGGGCCTGCATGTCTCTCCCACCCTCGCACCTCCTTCCCAGAGACCCACAGTGCCATTTTCTCTCAAAAAGGACTTGCTGATTTCGTAGTTATTGCCAACATGTATTTCTTTGGTACTTTAAATTGTTTTGATGCTATTATAAATCGTATCTTTTAATGTGACATTTTCTAACTTGTTTTCTTACTCCATGGAAATATTATTCATTTTTAATATTCCTCTTGGGCTTTTCTGAATCTTTGCTGATACAATAGTTATTGAATGAATAATTCATGAATAAATAACATTGCTTTCCCCCAACTTCTCTATCCTTTTTTTTTTCTTCTTATTTTCGGTCTGGGCCTTATTGAGTTAGCTAGAATTCTTAAATTACTTTATGGGGTGGAATTGACTGTAGCATTTCAGAGGTGGCAGCTGGATTACAAAAGCCACTCTTCATCACGATGTGGTGTGTTTCATTCCTATCTTAAATATTTTATTTGGATGAAGTGCTCAATTTTCAGACTCTAATCAAATGATCATAATTTTCCTTTTTTATTTATGCCACAAATATAGTACATTATGTGCATAAATTTCCACATATTGAATTATCCTTATATGCTGTGAAAACCTCAACTTGGTCCCTGCAGATTTGGGTATCAGTGTGTCACAGATTTTTACTTTCTAACATTTTATTCAACATGTTCATCTTATAGAGTCACAAATGAGATTGAGCCAAGGTTTTCTTGTGACCATGGTGTATCATCAATGTTACGTTTGCTTTGTGGACCATATACACAATAATGTCAAGCTTTTCCATTTGGTGACAATTCACACTGCACAAGCACTGCTGATTTTCTGAAAGCATAAAAGAACTTACCAGAACAACCAGGAACTGTGGTTTCACATCTTTATGGGACACTCTTGTTTTTTTTTTAACTTCAGTTTTTAACACAAGCAACAAATGTGAATCCTTGCCCCCTCCCCACCCCCACCACCTCCCCATCCACCCTGTCCTGGGCCTATTCTTTTTTGGAGTCTTGAGAATCTGTAACAAAGTCCTTGATGTCTCCAACTGTGCCTGGACACTGTTTTCTGTCAACAGGTTATTTCTTCTGCCCTTTGAACACAGGTCTCACAGATGCCCTGTTGTGATTCAGACATGAGGTGTCCCCTCCCCCAAGCTCATGTGTGACACAATGCAAGGGAGTTTAGAGGTGAAAGGATTAGATTATGAGAGTTTTAAACTAATTAATCCCTGGATAGAGATTGACCAGGTGGTGACCGTAGGCAGCTAGAGTGTGGCTGGAGCAGGTAAGTCAGTGGGGGCGTGCCTTTGGGTGTATGTTTTGTCTGTGGGAAGGGAGTCTGTCTGTCTGCCTGTTTCTCTCTCTCTCTCTCTCTCTCTCTCTCTCTCTCTCTCTGCTTCCTGATGCCGTGTCCCCAGCTGCTTTCCTCTGCCACCCATTTCCACCTTGATGTTCTGCCTCACCTCAGGCGCTGAGCAATAGAGTTAGCCGTCTATGGACCCAGACCTCGGAAACTGGGAGCCCCCAAATAAACTGTCCCTCCTCTAGCTGTTCTTGTCAGGTCTTTTGGTCACGGGAGGAGAAAAGCTGACTAACACACATCCAGTGGCCAATAATACAGGTCAAGATGCTTGACATTACTAGCACCAAAATGCAAACCAGACCACTGCTGGAGACCATTTTGATGGGCTTGGCAAAAGTAAGAAGCATGAGCATATCCCGTGCTGGCCACGAGGAGAGAGAACGGGCGCCTGCAGACTCCCGCTGAGGGACCTGCAGGACGGGGGTGCTGGAAAGCGGATGTGGAGGATCCCCAAACACAGAAAGCCTGACATCAGCATCCCCCCTCTAGAAATACCGTGTACAGTCGGGGGCCATGCACAGAGCAAAACAGGTGAAGGGGTTCCTCCAGTTGTTGGAACTGGTTTCAGAGATGGAAATGATTTGAAATATCCGTGTCGGAGGACTCGTCACGTTAACACAGATCCACATTAACATCCCTGGCACTGAAGGCCACGGATGGGCAAAGGACCAGGCAGCTCTGCGGGCTGACCTGGAAAGAGGCCCAGGGTGCACGTCAATAAAGGGAACCAGAGGGGACATGGGACTAGGGAAAATTCTGGAAGGAAGTCCACCAAATGGCACACAGGCTCACCACTGCTGGGCTGATGGGAAATTCACACCTGAACCTCCCATCCTTCTGTTCTACTGCCCTTTGCTATAATAATGGTGTTGTTTTATCATAAAACCAGTGAAATAAAAACAACTTAATAAGGAGCCCGGTGTGGTGGCACCTACAGAATCCCTGCAGGGACGGGAGCAGCGCCTCGTGGGAGGCGGCAGGAATGGGATGTGCTCTCACCTGCACTGCAGGTACCCAGCTCCCCACATTCAGACCCGAGCCCCTTCCCACTCTTCAGCGGCTCCATCACAGGTCCGGACGGTGACCTGGGACCAAGAGCGTTTGCTGAGGACGGAGAGGGTCACCTGGGTGCGCTCAGGGGGTCACAGTCCACTGTTTCTGGTGCTGCTCTCACGGCAGGTGACAGTGGGTCTTGTGCCAGAAGAGCTGCAGCCTTACCCTTCAGAGATATGGGAACAGTGGATGTGACAGCCCCACCCCCACACTTCCCCTCCTAGTCCCCAGAAACTGAATTTGTTATGGTACCCGGGAAAAAGGACTTTGCAGATGTCATTACAGTTCCTAATCAGCTGGCCTTAGGAGGGAGGGCCAGGGGTGGGCCCAGTCCAATCACAGGGTCCCTTGGAAGAGGAATTTTCCCTGGTGGGGTCAGAAGAGAGGCTGAGCAGAGGGCAGAGTGACCCTCAGCATGAGAAGAATCTGAGCCCCCTTCTGGAAAGCATGAGAAGAAAATGATTCGGCCAACAGCACCAACAAGACAGGAAGCAGTTTCTCCTCATGACCTTGATCTTGTCCAAAGCCAAGAGAAGCCTGAGAACCAGGCAGAGCTACTGGGCTTCTTCCCTACAGTGCCCAGAGGTCATGAGCAGTGTCTGTTAGAGGCACAGAGAACAAGCAGCAACGGAGGACGGGGGCCTTCGAGGGTGTGGAAACACCTCACCGCCATCAGGAAACAGGTAGGACTCCCTAGCTCCACCAGACACCAGGAAAGTATGCAAGAATTAGTGAAGCTGTGTGCGCGATTCCTAAAACCCAATTAGGACTAGAGAATGAGCAAACAGTTCATGATCCATATGCTGTTAAACTGTAGTTCTGTGGCAATATGGTCATATGGTCATAGAACGTAAAGTTAATTTAAAAAAAAAATCTCATTATGATTTCTTTGTAGACTAGTCCATAATGTATTTTTAAAATGTTCCCTAGATATTCAAAAAATACATTCTCTGCTTGTTAAGAACAAATATATGGGTGTAAATCAAGTTTTTGAATTGCATTACAGGTTTAACATCCCTAATTTGAAATTTAAAGTGCCCCCAAATTCCAAACTTTTTGAGTTACCAACATAACACCACTAGTGGGAAACTCCACAACATGAAACTTGTTTAATGCACAAAATTAGTTTTAAAAATATTATAAAATTACACAGGCTTTGTGTATAAGGCATGTATGGAACATAAATAGATTTCATTTTTAGGTTTGAGTCTGACCTATAAGATCTCTCATCGTGCATATGCAAATATTCCACATCCACAAAGCCCTGAAATCCAAAATGCCTCTGGCCCCAAGCATTTCTGATAAGATGTTGAATCTGAACATGGCAGAAAACGCTTATTTTTCTGTTTCCTATATTGTGGGACGCCACCCATGAAGCTACTTGAGTCGTCTTTTACTTGGTACTGAGCCATGGGGGACTTGGGTGTCCCCTTGGGAACAATCCCGGGCATTCCTGTGTGGAGACTGCCCACGGCATGAGATATCTGCCCTGACTCTACCAATGGGACAGCTCAGAAGGGGCTCACCAGACCCAGAGGAAGTGGGAAAGTGGCGGGGGCTGGGTGGCCTGCAGGACATGGGTGGATGGTGGGTTTCTCCAGGCAGGAGTGTGAGGATTTCACTGTTGGGGAGACGTAAGGAGGTGAGTGGGATTGTTCAGGGGACCCCAGTGGCTAGGAGGGGGCTGGGCGGCTTGGGGTGAAGGGGGAGTGGGGACAGGGACCTACTGAGTTGTCAGGGGAAGTGCTATCATGAGTTGAGGAGTCTGCGGGATCCAGGGCTTTCCAAGGAGAAGCAGGTGGAGGGAAGCGGGAGCTCTCCCTGCTCCTCGGATGCTGCCCCAAGATCCTCAGCAAGGATTTAAATTTCTCTTGAGGCACCCCAACCTGTTCCTGAGAGTGGCCCTCCACCTGCTAGTCCAAATGGAGTCCTGGACTTTGTTCAGGTGACACCTATTTCATGGCTGAGGAGACCTAAATCCAGAAGTTGGACCCAGCAAGGAAGGGTCACAGATGACCCTGGAACCCCCATTCTCTGGGTCACCCCCACCTCCAGCCATTACACAAAATAAACAAGCTCCCAACTCAACGAAAAATAAATCAATAAATGAATAAACAAGGGCTGGGGACCCAGCTCAGTGGTACAGCACCCCTGGGTTCTCTTTCTAGTACCAAAAAAACATAAAATAAAACCCCAGGTCACAAGACTTACTGACCACTGGGCCATGCCTGCAAGACAGTACCTGACTGTCCCTGTACTCAAAGATCTTCCCCAGATTTCTTAGGGTACAAGGTGTGTGGAGGGTGGCCACTGCCCTCTCAGACGGTAGTTCTTTATCTGAGCTACCACAATTGGAGGACTCCAATATTAAGAGACTCCCAAGAATCATACTAAGAAGTTTCAGGCAACAGATGTCCGTTCTGTTAGTACTGTCCCCCTGCCCTCACTCAGTCCGCCTTGTTATTGGGTCCACAATTCCAGGAGGGAAAGGGACCCGGCCTTTAGGTAAACACTTGGTAATACTGTGTAAATAAAAACTTGAATAATCTAAAAGTTCAGGAACTGGGAGAGGCCAACAGCCGTGGTCCTCTGCTTGGGGTTTCGTTCCCTCTCCTCCCCTGTGGTTCCCAAGGAGCCTCCCAGCAGCAGCGGGCCAGGGGCGGGGCCTAGGCTTGGCCAATCAGAGTGGACCAGGGTCTCTCCCTGCCCACTTCCTCTAGGAACCTGAGCCCCTGGGGCTGGGTGCCCTGTGAAACGTGTGAGTCAGAAAAACAAATGGCTGGTGACCTTTTTGCTGCGTGCTTCCAGACACACGTGAGTCCACGGTATCCCCAGGCTTGTGAAGCCTGTGTGCCAACTAATTCCTTTTACTTTATAAGCCATTTTGAGTTGGTTTGGGGCACTTAAAACATCAATGTCTATCTTTTCCTAATTAAAGGACTGTACATAGCCAGGTGTGGTGGTGCACACCTGCAACTCCAGCTACTCAGGAGGCTGAGCCAGGAGGATCTCCAGTGTGAGGCCAGCCTTGGCAATTAAGGAGACACTATCTCAAAAATGGGAGTGGGGCTGGAGATACAGCTCAGCCATTGAGCCCTCAAGGAGCATGCACAAGCAAGGCCAGGTCAGTACTGCAAAAAGAAAAAGAAAAATACTGCATGTAGTCAAGTGAATACTTTGCAACATATTAAACTCTATGAGGCCCTGAACCACCACATAGCCCAGCTCTACCACCCATCGGTATTTGTTTGAAGAATTAATGCTATCATGCTATCAGCATGCACACCCATGTTCATAGCAGCTCAATTCACAGTAGCCAAACTATGGAACCAGCCTCGGTGTCCATCATCAGAAGAATGGATACAGAAAATGTGGAGTATATACAGAATGGGGCCATAGAGAAAAATGAAATTCTGTCATTTTCTGGAAAATGGAAGGAACTTGAGAACGTTATGTTAAGTGAAATAAGCCACACTGAGAAGGTCAAGTGTTGTATGCTTTCTCTCCTGTGTGGAAGTTTTTAGAGAGGAAATAGGAAAAGAAAGGAGTGTGTGTGGGGGGGAAATCTCATGAAAATCAAAGGGAGACCAGTGGAGGAGAGGGACCAGGGTTGGGAGTGGGGAAGGAGGGGGAAGGGCGGGGGAGTGATCATTGGCCAAATAGTCCTGTTGTACTGTGTGCATGAACGGATGAGTAACAAGTCCGTCATTATGTACAGATAGCGCACCCATAAAAGATGTGGGAAAAACTGCCTATGAAAACCAATGGAGGCGAGGAATATTAGATGTTTCTGCTTCGTGAAAGCAGCAGGATGATAAGTGACAGCTCTGTAGACAAATGAGGGGCCTGGGAATAGAGAGAAACGCCAATCACGCGGCCTGCAGGGAGGGTCTTGCAAAGCCAGCACTTCAAAACCCAAAGCAAGAAAAGCACAGAAGGAAATTCCATGCAAGAATAGCAACTGCTGGCACCTTTGGCCAGTGTGGCTTCCTCTTTCTTTTCTTTAAAGAAAAAATCGCATGCAAAGCTCATGGCTGACTCTCAAAACAGCAGCTAAAGCACAAGAAAGCAAAGTCATCTTTGGGTGACTGGACGGGACAGACAGGGGAACTTGAGCAGTTCCACAACCAAAATCCTCCCATGTCCTTGAGGACATGGGAGGATTTTGGTTGTGGGGGACACAGAGGGCTCCTGGGCCCCCTTCCTTCCTACAAAGTGATCTGGTGGGGCAGGTTCCAGGGACAGGGACATCCCACTGTGTGCGAACCTGGCTCTGAGCCAGCAGGGACCCTGTGGGGCAGGCCACCTGGGAGAGCTAACTTCTCACTTGTGCTCCCATCAGAAGAATCAGACCCTGCAGAGGACACCGGAGGGAGGCTCTTTATTCTTAGGCTGGAGCAGGAGGGAGGTGGAAATCCAGGCCTGATTCAATGTCGCAATGGGCAAAAGTGTGACATCTGCATTCGAAGGGAGAGATAAAGAATATCCATGCACTTCTGCCCTTTTCAATATTTTATTCACTCAAATCACTTAATACAATTTCATTCTATAGGTTCTTAATCAAGGAATGACAGTCTTTAATGCTGGGCACTGCTATAGACAAATCAATTCAAAGCAAACAATTCTAAGTTAACTCTGAGCACTGCAAACACACTTCATCCTGACAGACCTGTTACAGACATTCCATCTGCATGCTGAGTTTAGGTGCTAGATTTAAAGTCTCAAGTCTTAGGCCTTAAGTCCGGCAGATGCACACGCACTCAGATACAGAGAGCAGGTCAGGAGCCGATGGAGGCTTCTCCTGCTGTGAGTTGGCGGCTGGCTGAGGAGATGGGCATAAGGAGAAGTCGCCTTTCCCACTAGGATCAAGAGGCAGCTGTCGAGTTTGCAAGCGGTGAGGACGATGCAGAGGATCAGGCAGATGATGAGAAGAGTTAGGGTGTAGTCCAGGTCCTCATGACTGAATGTTCATTTGTTCCATTATTTATACTAAATTTTGGGAGCTTCTGCTCGCCCTTTGGGTCCCTATCAGCTGTTACCAGGTTTTCTTAGTGACATCTTACATATTAGAATGGACATATGATCTGGTGGTTTCCGCCCTGATACCCTTCTGGTTCTTATCAGGGTTGTGAAAAGTGACTTGCTTTTATCAGGCTGTGCCTGATTGACTATCTGGGGGCTCTGTGGCTTGCCTGGTGAGCATGCAGATTTATTTAAAAATGGAGTTGCTTAGGCTAAGGCCTAAGGCCATCCTTACACTCAAGCAAAAGACAGAAATGTGTAGCGTTATAGTGCCTCTAAGGTACCAGGGCTGGGGTCTAGAAGTCATCGCATGCGTGGGGGTTTCAGCTGCGCCTGCACCTGCCAGGGCCCTCATCCTGCCACGCCACCTGGCTCTCCGCTCCCCGTGACCTTCGCTGTGCTGTGAGGGGGGCAGCAGGTTCTGGTCCCTCCGAGTGGCGCTCCTGGGTAACTAGGTTAATTGCTTTGCTTCCCTTGGCCCTGGAACCTGTCCTGCGCCTCGGATGGAGGCTGAGTTTGAGTCTCTGTTGCTTTCCCAAGACAAAAGATTTTGCTCTGTTCTTCTTGTCAAAAGTTCAAGAATTTGCGGGAGGAAATACAAAACAAAACAAACACAACAAAACAAAACAAAACGCAACAACATAGAACGAAAATAGAGTTTCTGGGAGAAAAAAAAAAAAGTACAATTATTACATGTCATTAACCTTAAAATGAAAAAGCTAAATGCACTGACCACTCCTGAAATCCTAGCTATGGGGCAGGCTGAGGCAGGGCCATCCCAAGGTCACGGGCAGCCTGATCAGTTAGTGATACCCTGGCTCAAAATTTAAAAAATGAAAAGGACTGGGGTCTACCTCAGGATAAAAGTGCCCCTGGGCTCAGTCCCCAGAGAGAGAGAGACAAGGTGGGAAGCGGGAAGGAAAAAAAGAGAGAAGGAAAATGAAAGGAAAGTGACCAGACACTCGGTGAGACCAAGAGATCTTTATTGCGGTGGTCTCTGATTACCAGGGAGGGAAGAGAGAGAGAGAGAAAGAGAGAGAGAGAGCAGGAAAGGCGGGGGGGGGGGGAGCGCAGCAGGAGAAATTTTTTATTTTTTTATTTTTAGTTGTAGTTGGACACACATCCTCATTTTCTTCATTTATGTGGTGCTGAGGATGGAACCCAGGGCCTCGCACACGCTAGGCGAGCGCTCTACCGCTGAGCCCCAGCCCCAGCCAGGAGAAAGTTTTTATAGCCAAAATCTAGTGGGGTCTCTGGGTCTGCGAGCTGCCTGGTGCCTGCAGTGATTGGGTCACACAGGAGTTGCTCAGGGTGTCACCTTCTGCTTCTCAGGCTGACCGGGCAGGGGCGGGATGTGGGTTTCTGTTGCACCAGGCCAGTGGGGATCCTGGGGGTTGAGTGCTCAGCCTTGAGGCAAACAAGCGGTCAGGAGCCAGACAGTGGGGTTGACAGTTCAGCCCGTCCTGCAGCTAACAGAAGATCCTGGGGAACTTGGTGCTAGGCCCTGAATATTTGTGTTCCCCAAAATTCACAGGTCAACCCCTAACCCCCAAGTGTTGGCCCTAGGAGGCGGGGCCTCGGGATGGTGACAGGCCATGAGGGCAGGGCCTCCCCTGTGGGACTGGCTCCTATGAGAGGGCCTGGGGGACCTGCTTGCCCCTCCGTCCAGGTGAGGAAGGACAAGGAGGGGCCTTCTGTGACGCAGAGGGAGCCCTCCCCAGCACCAAGCCTGCCTCTGCAGGCACCTGGACCTTGGCCGTGCAGCCTCCAGAACTGGGAAGGACACATTTCTGTTGTTCACAAATCACCTGGTCTACAAACACTGTTAGAGCAGCTGGAGCAGAGGAGGACACTGGCCAGCCACGTCACCCCGTCAGGCTGGTCACGGCTGCCATGACGGAAGGCCACAGAGAGAGTGGTTCATACAGCTGACATGTAGTTCCCAGAGTTCCAGAGGCCCCTGGCCCAGGTCAAGGTGCTGGCCCAGGTCAAGGTGCTGGCCCAGGTCAGGGTGCTGACCCAGGTCAAGGTGCTGGTCAGGTCAGGGCACTGGCCCAGGTCAGGGTGCTGGCCAGGTCAGGGTGCTGCCCAGGTCAGGGTGTTGGCCCAGGTCAAGGTGCTGACCCAGGTCAAGGTGCTGGCCCTGGTCAGGGTGCTGCCCAGGTCAGGGTGCTGGCCCACAGCAGGGTGCTGGCCCAGGTCAGGGTGCTGGCCCAGGTCAGGGTGCTGGCCCAGGTCAAGGTGCTGGTCAGGTCAGGGCACTGGCCCAGGTCAGGGTGCTGGCCAGGTCAGGGTGCTGCCCAGGTCAGGGTGTTGGCCCAGGTCAAGGTGCTGGCCCAGGTCAGGGTGCTGGCCCAGGTCAAGGTGCTGGTCAGGTCAGGGCACTGGCCCAGGTCAGGGTGCTGGCCAGGTCAGGGTGCTGCCCAGGTCAGGGTGTTGGCCCAGGTCAAGGTGCTGGCCCAGGTCAGGGTGCTGGCCCAGGTCAGGGTGCTGGCCCACATCAGGGTGCTGGCCCAGGTCAGGGTGCTGGTCAGGTCAGGGTGCTGGCCCACTGGGCTCCCAACAGGGGTTTCTTCTTTCTTATTGGCAGGTGGCTGCCTTCTCTGTGCCCTTAAAGGGCTTCTCCGTGTGGTGCTTTGGGGGCAGGAGGACCCTCTCTAGCTTCTTCCTCCTCTTATATGGACATTGACCCTGTCAGATTAGGGCCTGTCCTTAGGTCTGCACCCAACCCTCGTCACCTCCCCAAGCCCCACCCCCAGCAGGCCGCACTGGGCTTAGGCGTTGGATGAATAATTTGAGGGGGACATAACTGAGTCCAGAGCACTCCGTATGGCTCAGTGACCTCCTGTGTAAAGCCAGGAAGATATTCTTCCTGGCACAGGGTCCTAAAGGAGCCTTAAGGGAGAGGGAACAGGTGACCAGGTCTGTGCAGGACTGCCATCTCCAGGGGAACCTCTTACAGTTTGGGCCTTCAGGGCCACCATATGCTATGTCCTCAAGGACATCCACGCAAACTTCACTGCCACACTCACAAGCACACACTCCCTTAATCCCTTCTGGACAACCTTGGTTTCCATGGATTTGGGCCAAAGCCCCCCTTCCAACATCCTGAGCTCACCTGCTGTAGCCGCTGATAATGGTGGCTGTACTGTGTCACCAGCTCTTCCAGCTCCTGGGCCTGGGCCCTTAGTTCTTTGGCCAGCTGTGCCCTCTCTCCATCCTTCAGTTTCTTCCAGGTGTCAGAGAGATTGCACAAATCCCGGACGAGGTGGACAGCCGTCTCTGCACCTCCCGCCAAGAGAGCACTTTTGGTCATTCCCAGAGGTGTGCCATCAAAGGCCTTTTGCACATATGTGCTGGTTTTGTTGGAGACTTTGCCACCTGTCAGGCGATACTTGGCAGCCTTAGCCAAGCTTGGCTTGGCTTGGGCTACCCTGTAGGCACGCCTGCTCTTCCTGAGACTCTTGGAGGTGTCTTGAAACTTGTCCATGATATTAGTAAAAGCTGTGAAAACGGACTTCTCATCCACCTGCTCGAACTCTGGCTCACTGGTAGGCTCGTGCCCGGTGGCCTGAGCTTTAACTTTTTTATTGCAGGACCCTTCTATCAGGTTGGTCACATCACTGGTGATCCCAGCTGCTGCCCCCAAAGTTTTGCCGGCAGCTGAAAGAGTCAGGCTTCCTCTTGTGGTCACTGGAGCGAGGGCAATCCCCAAGAGGCTCATGGCTCTAGAGAAGACAGCTGTGGTGTGGGCCACCATGTTGATCTTGTTGGTTTGTTCATGGGTGGCGTCAACCTCATCTGCCCGGGCACGGAGCTCTCTGATGGTTTTTTCTTGTTCCTGTTTCCACTTGGGGAAATCTTTCAAAAATTGTTCTCTATGATACTTCAAGAAATAGTTTTCTTCATCTGACAGATCTTCATCTGGTGACCCTACGATTTCAGACAGAACATCATGGTTATCTCCAAATAAACAGTAAAAGGCGGTGGGTAACACCCCGGGGTTCAATCCCCAGTTAAAGAAAAAAAATCCTTTTTTCATGATAAGGCATTTATAAAGACTGTATAGATTGTATTCCCAAGGACATATGAATATCAGGTCTGATTTTGTGACTTATAGTGTTTAATAAAATTGAAACCAGAACTAGACAGGCAGATAGGCAAGGGTCAGATCCAGAGAATGGAGGATTGAAGTGCTCATGACTTCAAGCCTTCCTCCACCTGATCCAGATCACCTGCCCCAGCTCCAACCTGTTCTAAGGTAACCTGTCCCAGGGATCGACCCTCCCTACAGGGAGTTGTTAATTATGCCCCCTTCCTGCCCAGAACACTCCACCTTGGCCCCTCCAGCCCATCTGCCTCTCACCGTTTGGCCACCCCACCCTGCAACTCCTGGGCCCGGTCAGGTAGCAGGAAGGAGAGAGATAAGGGGAAGAGAGCAGAACAAAGGAAGCCTAAGACCAATAAAAAGGCAAGACTCCTGGACTTGTAGGGTGCCAGTCATGGCCCTTTCTCTCCTGAGAGAAGTCTGTTTTACCCCTTTTTAAATAAACCCTGCTTTGTATGCTCGCCAGGAGGGCGGGGCTCCAGGAGCCTGGACGCCACTCTGGCAGAGGCTGGGACTTGGGACTGGCCTCTGAGTGGGAGGGTCTGGTGGGCCTGAGCCCCCAGCTCGCAGGACCCTGAGGCTAGCCCCTGGTAGGTCACAATTGATTAACTGGAGGACAGCCCTTGGTCCCCACTAAGAAGGGCAGGATTGTTTGGCGTGGGAACCTCCTCCCCTGCCCCGGATCTGGTCACAGAAGTGGATGGTGTGGGTGTCAAGGACAGCAGCAGAGAGGAACAAGGGTTTCCCATACAATATAAGAACTGAGACCCCATCTGAAGCCCAGCCCACCATCCACCACCATCCTCCTGCCTAGGCCAGGGAAGGGAGGAGAAAGGGGCACTGAGATTGACTGATGGATTGATTGCACAAAGGTGCCAGCCACCTAGATCCCTGTGTCCCCAGAGCTGTGAACACCAGGGCATGGGAGGAGGCATTTCCCAGTGTGGCCCAGGCACTGTTCTGGTGTGAATGTGCTGTGTTGAAACTCAGGTTCAAGTTCGATTCCAGTCCTAAGGTTAAAGCCAGGGACAGGGGAGCCCTAGAGGAAGAGAAGTCATGAAGCCAGAATTAAAGACAGGCAGTGTGTGCAGACAGGAATCCAGCAGGAGAGAGGGAAGGCCCTTTTGGGTGTAGGAAGTTGGAGACTGCCCTGAGGTACTGACTGTTCATGCCTTAGAGCCCTCCCTCCACAGCTCTGCTCCAACCCAGGGCTCAGAACCTGTCCCAGGAATTGTCCCTCCCTGCAGGGAGTTGTAAAAGTTGTTCATCCACTTCTCCCTGCCGGCTGCCTTCCCCCATCACTCCATTTAGCCCTTCCCCCTGCCCAGGGGCTTCTCACCTTTTGGCCATTCCACTGAGGACATCTCCTGGGCCTACTCAGGTGTGCAGGAAGGAGAAAGATAAGGGAAAGAAGGCAGGAAGACACAGAAGGTCCAGGATGTGTAAAGGGCAGGACACCCTCACTTCCTGGGATACCAGGTTACAAGCTAGGGCCCGTTCTCCTCCTGGGAGAAGTCTGGGTTACGGCCTTCTAAAGAAACCCTGCTCTACAAGCCTGGCTTGAGGGCTTCTCCAGTGTTCAGACTTCCACACGTCAGGAAGCAGAACTCCTCACCAAAAGGGCCAGCACAGCCCCAGCATAGAGCCCCGGACTGCCACACGCCTCAGAGCCCAGGAGGAAGAGAAGCAGAAAGTCACAGAGGGGAGGCGGCTGGCTCCAGAGAAATATGTCTCACAGGTCCTGGTGTCCCCTTGGTTTGGGGACTTGCGTTTGCAGCGCTGGGATCCATCCACGCAGGACAAGGGATCTCCATGACCCGCGACCCCAGCCCACGTGCGTTTTTTCTGTCTTTCTCCCACCAAGCCATCTCTGGGCGCCACTTTCCCAGGGTGAACTGGCTGCACGGGAGGGAAGCCTACCTTTGTAGAATGGAGATGTCCTTCTGATCGCCATGATTGAAGGGTCTCTCTGCTCACCTAGTTCAGAGCGGCAGGGTGTCCTGGCTGCAGGGGAGCTGCTCGCCCTCTCTACAGAGGCACAGGTGGCTGGAGTGGGTTCAAAGCCCCTCCTGTCCCTTTCCAGCTCTGCAGTCTCAGGACTGTCCTCGCTGCTCTCTCTTTATCCCTGAAATCTCTGCAAAATGCCTGGCTCAGTAACTGCCAGGACACCTGCCTGCGTCGTTCTTCAAGTAAACAGGACGAAATAATCCTGAATCCAGAGGACGGGACGCGGGGCTGCATCAGGAGCGAAGCCAGCTGCAGCTTCTTCCAAGAGGAGCCCTGAAGCTGCGGCCCCGGGTTTCTCAGGAGAGGAGCGGAGCCCGGAGCCCGGAGCTGCACAGTTCCCAGCTGCGGGGAGGCAAAGCCAGTCGCCCTGAGGACAGCTGTTTGTCCAGAGCCAGGGGTCAGGAGCCAACCCTTGGCACCTGCTCCTTCAGGAGCCCAGCCCCTGCCCTGGCTCTAGCCTGCGGTCCCTCTGCTCCAGGTCTGGGGGAAAGGGCCTCCGCACCTCTGCGCTCACCTCCCTGAGGGTCCCTGGTGCTGCACAGCGAGCTGGGGACAGGGACAGAGGCAGAGGCAGTGGCCTGTCCAAGCCACCGCCTCCCAGGACAAGCCAGGCACCAGCCAGAGGCAGTTCCCAGAAGAGCTGGGCTTTCCCGAAAAAGCGCCACTTTTTCTTTCACTTTCGCCTCCCACCCGGTGACTGAGCAGGAGGCTGATTGGCAGATCCAAGCCCGAGGCCGGCTGGGGCGTGGCCAGCGCCTGAGCAGCAGCCCGAGGCCCCTCCCTCCAGCTCAGAGAAGAGCGGAGGCGGCAGCTGCTGGACCGCGTCATGGAGCCATGGGTCCTGCCAGGCGGAGCCCGCAGCCCAGAAGCCACTCAGCGCTGCAGTGGGGTGAGCAGGCTGCTCAGTTGCCTTGACCTTGGCTCCGCATCCGTGGAACCTCTGGCTCAGAGCTGCTGTGACCAGGCTGTGACCAAGCTGGGCAGCACCCTGCAGGGACACCCAGCCTATGGATTAAAGGCCGCTACCTGTGACAACTATGAAGCCGCTTTCTCCCACCACATCTTACGTAGGTGCACAGCCCTGTCCCAACCCCAGGAGGGAGACTTTAGAGGTTCAGGGACTTGCACCTGTCATTCTTCCATGCAGAGACTCTGAGCCCAGAGACGCAAACAGCTAATTCACTCGGAGGCAAAACTGACCAGAACTGGCCCGAATTTTCTTGTGATTTTTCTGTATTCCACTTAATTTGAATACCTTTGGATACTTATTATGCACAGTGCATGATCCTCTACAGAAATGCCTGTGTGACTCAGGGTGACTGCTGGGGGTTACATAATAAATGACATCCTCGTCTTTTAAAAAAATACTCCAAATTGGGAACTTGGAAATGCTTGTGGCCCCAAGGATTTGGGATACAGGATTGTGGTCTGAATCTCCCGTTTTTCAGATGAGGAGCCTGGGGCCTGCACAGGGTGTGTGGTTTGCCTGGGTCCCCCAGCTGAGCCTGGTGAGCTGGCTCCGTGTCAGTGGGGATGAGCCCACAGCGGGGTTAGGGCTCAGCTCTGTGCCTCTCCAGCAGCCCTGTGCCTGCTGGGCTTGGGGACCGTGTGCTGCTCCTATTTATGCTCCTATTATGCCCAGAAGTCTCCAGTGCTCACCTCTAGCTGGGGACCCACTGGGGCTGAGGCTTTGTGAAGGGTGTGACCCACCCAGAGGTCCTGTCTCCTAGGGAGGTGATGGAGGTCACTGATGTCCCTGGTCCTGTGAGCAGGAATGAGAGGCTGGGGGCTGCTGAGCTGATCTCATAGGGTCCTTTCTTGTCCTGAGCCCCCAGACTTTATAATTCACCCCTAATCCTTGCCTCACACATTGGGGACCCTCTGAAGACAGTGTTTGAGAAGAAGCAGGCTGAGGGGCAGTTGAGCTGTCCTGGGCTGCAGCTGTGTTCCTTGGCCACAGCCCCAGGTGCCATGGTTGCTCCTCAGGCCTGGGACCCCTGCCCCAGAGTAGGAGTGGTCCTGTCCAACAACTGCCCAGGAGGGACATGTCCACAGCTGCACTCAGGAAATGCCAGGGACTCGGTGACACGGAAACTCACAACCCAGAGAAGAAAAGTGGGGAGTCACCTCACTTCCTCAAATGCACCTACGTTTCCTCAGGTGACCCCAGGCCTGGTGAGAGGGCGACCTTGCCATCAGTCCTCCTTCCCTGGATATTTTGCTTTTGGCTATGACCTGCATCCTCCCTGGGAAGAGGCTGTCCACCTGTGCTGAGTGGCCCCTGTGCCCTCAGCCCATCCCTTCCATGACTCCTTTGGGGCTGGCAAGAGGATGGGGGGCAGGGGAGAATAGCCAGCATCTTGGTCCTTACCTTGTTCTGTTTTGTGTTGCTGCAGCAGGACACAGTCAGCCCTCTATGTCCACAGGGGCCATGTCCCTGGGCTCATCCTACTGAGAGACAAAAATATTTTTAAAAGATTACATCTGACCTTTCCCAAAAGATAGAATTTAACACGTCTGTGTACAATTGTTGCTAAAAGCTCAGTCCTTGCCCCCATGCCAGTATAATAATGAGGACACTGTTTTGAGATAAAGGAAAAAGAAGGTTTATTGCCTTGCTAACAAAGGAGAAACACGGGGGACTCCTGTCCCAAAGGCTGTGGTTCTACCCATCACGAAGAAGAGGGGGCTTTTAAAGGTTGACTCAAAGGCGACACTCCGCGAGTTTTCTGTTGGCGTTGTAATTCACCTGTTAATTTGGGACATAGTCATTGCTGAGGTCTCCTGTACCGTCCCTAGAGGCTGGATGACTTCATTCTCATGGTGGGTATGAACTCAGGGACAGATAACTGTCCAGGATGGGAAAGAAAGGTAATCCTGTTTCTCCTGAGACTAGGGAGAGGGAGAGATTAGGGAGTGGAGGGAGAGAGGAAGAGCAAGAAAAATGTCCACTTAAAAAAACAAGTTGCAGTGGCAGAGCCGCAAGGGCTACGTTCACAGCATAGAGTGGACCCTGTTACAATTCCCCACGGTTAATTTATACCTTCTATTTCTATGAAAAATGGGCTACGACATCTCCAAGCTGCTTCCTGCTGAAGGGGATGAAGTTGAGGGAAGTGATCCAAAGTCCTTGTTCTCTATCAGGTGGGGCATGGACAGTTAAGGTCTTTCAGCATCAGAGCAGCTCAGAGGTCCAGAACGGCAGATGGCAGGTGACTGACAAGGCACACATAGGGCAGGGATCATGCTAAGACAATAATAAAGAGAGCAAAACATTACTTTTTTTTGTAAATAATTAGCTCAAAAGCAATTAGTATTTCAGCTGGTCTCTGAAAACCATGAGGACCGTGACTCAATCTTATCAGTGAAAAACAGTTTGTCAATACAGGAGGTGAGGAAGATTTATAGGTGTATGACATCATGCTCCAATTGACTCAGGAAAAACATGACTCCAGAGTCCTTTGTGATCATTATCATTAGGTACTGCCACACCAGATGCTTCCTTGACAGCCCCCAGCTTTACTTATTTTAGGTAAGGCTGACACAAGTGTACATCTTAAGTACATTAAGAAAGCCCATTGTTTTTGCTTTTAAATGTCCATGTAGGGCTGTCCTTTTAGGGTATACTCTCTTGCCATGTGTTTAAGAGCAAAGCTGACCTTGTTTCTATCTACTCTTCAGAGAGACCTGAGATTCCTCAGAGATCACCCTTGGGGACATGTGTGAAACCTCCAGGCTCTTTTAGCTTTCCTCTATCTGTGGTGCCACTTGCCAGGATGAATCAGGGTCCTGCTGAACACACGTGGCTTCTCTTGGAAGCATCAGAGACATTGTCATCTCCAATGACCCTCCACTTTGCAGAATGTGCACTGGTTGGCTTCCTGTTCTCTAGGGTGCTCTCCATCTCCCTAATCAGCAGATCCGGTGACTCACAGGCCCAGAGAGGAGTCCTGTTGTTCTCTGGGTCCCGGTTGTCCTTAGAGGTTAAGGGCCAAAATGTTGTCTGCTTTTTCCTTGGCCCCTTTACTTCCTTGACTTTGGTCTCCAAGTTTTTGATTGTAAATACCCAGCAAGCCACTTTCACTAAGCTTAAAGAGGGAATAACACATTATAGCTTCAACATCTATAATTTTACAGATACCCCTTTCATTTAATTTGGGTCAGTATTAGTACTGGAAGTCAGCATTATATACTGTCTGTCCTGTAGGTGATGGCTTATTATCTCAAATTAACCCTGGTTGTTGTTGTTGGTGGTGGTGGTAGTGGTGTGTGTGTGTTTGGAGTAGTACCTCTGTGAAACATTAACAGGCAATAGTTATAAAGTTTACAAGGAAAAATAAAATGAAATTAAAAGAGCAAAAACATATTTAGTTTATGTATTAACTGTGAACCAAGAAAAATGACTTTTATTATCTGAACTTTTACTTAGTTACATATTATATTCCCTGTTTGAGATCACAGTACTCTTTATAACAAAAATCAGTCTTTTGAACACAACTTTAAATCTGAAGTCTATTCTATTTTGGAGCCATTCTAACATGGAGCAAGGTGGGAGGCAGAGACTTATCTCAGGTGAGATGGGGCTCTTGAAAAAAAGTGGAATGGAATCAAAGAGAGGCTAAGCAAGCTTTCACCTTTCTTTCTGTGGAAAAGGTTTGAGAATGCTTCCATGTTTTTACGGTGTTACCTTTAAATAGATCAGGATCTCCTTATTATTAACATCCCAAAATGCATTTAAATCCCAGTTTCATTGTGAAGAATAACACAAAGTTGTACATATAACTTATTGACAACAGCTTACTTTATCCATCTGTAAAACTGATATCAAATGATATGAATAAATACCAACCAAATTTGATATTTCTATACAATTCTAAGACTTGTGCTACAGAAATCATTTTAGTTTGGATAATACCAACTTGGCAAAGTGCTCTCCTAAGCTTTTCATTTATCTAAGTTTAACTTTTAAAGTCCAATTTAGAATCCAAAGTGTATAGTAACAATAATCACAGGCCTGCATGTGTTAACAAAAATCAAAGGGTAGCCTTAAATCTCTTATACATTTAGGAAACAGTGTTAATGACCAGAAATTGGCTTACTCAAAGCAAACAAATATAAGACAGGTTTTTAAATGACAGTGTGGCCCTTCTATGCCAGATAAGTATAAATGTATAAAAGAGAGCACTTATTGGTTATCTAGCTGGCAAACATACAGAAACTTTCATTTTATAAACTTTTATATAACACGTAGACAAGGCTTAGAGAGGTAACATTCTCAGATGCCTACCTATAGCCAGTCACATATATTTCAGGTGTTAACAATATTGTTTTAATTTAAGTAACAATTTATGGTTTGACCAGTTACAAAGTAATCATTTAAGACTTTAAAACAGGAACAAACCCTAATTCCTTTAATACTTAGTTTCACAAGTAATAAAATAAACAAATACAAGAAATTTTGTTTATATAAGAGCAGATCTGAGTGTCAGACTTTGTTTCCTATCTGTACATTAAAATTCAAATAACTTTAATGACTGTGCTAATTATAGCCAATTTAAACACAAATACAAACTTTTTGAGATTTACCTTCCACAAACCTTCTGCAACTTACTTAGACAATCACAACCTTACATGTTAGTTTTGTCCCCTTTCATGTTGGACTTTGGGGCAGAGCCCGGGAGCAACAGTTAATAGGGGAGAGTAGCAGTGAGCCGGCCCCAGGGCTCTGAATTCCAGGCCTGGCTGTCCAGACCCTTGTCCCACAGCAAGTCCTGGCCCTCACCTACTCCCCTCTGTCTGTAAAGATCAAGTGTGTGACCTTGACCATGGCACACCAGTCTTCCCTGTGTGTGGATGCACAAGCACAGGACTTGACTGTCACGGGAGGCTGGAGAGACTCTTGACACTGCTCCCACCTCAAGTGACAAATGGTGCTTGTCCTCTCAGGTTTGGAGGGCTGGGAGCCGTCACATGTAGAGCATTCCTTGTGGAGTCCTGTGCTGGGGACATTGCACACCTCATCTCTTGGGTCCCAAGTCCCCTTCCATGAGTCAGGGAGCTTTCGCCCAGTCTATCGCTACCAAGGTTGAGACTCCTGGGCTCAGGGATCACCCAAGGTCACAGTGTCTGAGACCAGGCAGGCTGGGGTTGGAGCCCAGGTGTGAAGCAGTTCCCCTCCCCCACAGCACGTCTCAGAAGCCCACATCTCTCTTCTACTTATGAAGAAAAATTTGAGTTTGGCAGAACACTCCTTGTGGCCCTTGAGCCTGGCCATGCATGGGGAGGACAAGGGCAGGGGCTGGAATGCAGGTAAAGGACATGCAAGAGGCAAATTTAGTTAGCAGTTCAGTGAGCACGTCCCAAGTAACAAGCTCATCTTGGCCTGGTGTAAGGAAAAATGGGCATTTCTTGGAAGGCTCTTGATCTACCTTGGTTTGGTTTTGTTTTTCATATTTTATTGTTAGTCTTTTTGTTCCAGGGATTAAATCCACAGGTGCTTAACCACTGAGCCATCCCCAGCCCTTCTTACCTTTTATTTTGACACAGGGTCTCACTAAGTTCCTTAAGGCCTCACTAAGTTGCTGAGGTTGGGTTTGAACTCCCATCCTCATGCCTCAGCCTCCAGAGCTTGCTGGGATTACAGGCATGTGCCATTGTGCCTGCCCAGCTTGGTTTTTATACTGCCCAGGTCACAACCCTTTAGTGCATTGTGAAATCAGTGTAGTGGGTCTTAGTGGTCCCAAGAGGAAATGGCGCAGAATGAAAATTACCAACATGTGCCGTATATAACGAGGGCAGGTGGCAGCCACCTGTTGCCCCTGAGCTGAGCTTGCTCTCCCCACTGGAGTGATGGGGGTCCCAGTCTAGCACACACAAAAAAGCTGTGCAAGACAAGTGGCCTTTAATCTTGCTCTGCAAGGGACCAGCTTCAAGTCCTGCCTGGGTAACCCCCTGAAATCTGGTACCCTGGCCTTATTTGATGAAGAACATTCCATCCAACCTCCTTTCATGTGTTCCCCCACCCCCATAAAAATAAAGAGAATCCAAGTACATGCTCTGTTTCCAGTGGACCCTTAAAGTCACAGAGCCATCCCTGATACCCTCAAAAGGTATTTCTGTGTGATGCAGGAGTTTTTTTTTTTTTTTTTTTCTTCTATTTTCTTAGGTTAAGGTTGTTGCTAGCTCTTGTGAACCCAACTCAGATCCCCAGTCCTGCCAGCTGGAGATAAAGGCATAGGTATTATTTCATGAAAATAATGTGCCCGTGGCCACAGCCTGCATACGGGGACCTCTGTGTACATGTGCGTGCTCTGGACTCAGGGTGACGTGGTCACACCTAGAGTGTCTGGGTGCTCCTGACATGCTCAGAGATTCCAGGGCGAGTCTACAGAGTATCAGGCAGCTCCAGGTGCAGGGACCAGGGCCTATGCTAGGTCCCTCTCCCACCCTTTTTATACTCCCCCTGCAGGTGAGCTTCATGGACAGCAGAGACCCCAGTATCCATCCTGTTCCAATTCATGTCTTCCCAGCCCTGGAATGTCCACTTAAAAAAACAAGCTGTTGTGGCAGAGCAGCAAGGGCTACATTCAAAGCATAAAATGAACCACTGTTATATTTCCACACAGTCAATTTCTACCTTCCATTTCTATGCAAAATAGACGGCAACATCTCCAAATTTCTTTGTGCTGAAAGAGGGTGAAGTTGGGGTTAGCAACCCAAAGTCCTTGTTCTCTATCAGTTGGGGTGTGGACAGTTAAGTGCACTCAGCGCCAGAGCAGTCCAGAGGTCCACAGTGGCAGGTGACAGATGAGTGGGCAAGGCATACATAGGGCAGGGATCATGATAAGGCAGCAATAAACAAGGCAGCAATAAACGAGGCAGCAAAATATTACTTTCTTTGTAAACAATTAGCACAGAAGCAATTAATATTTCAGCTGGTTTCTGAAAACTATGAGCACATATCAGTGAAAAACAGAGTTTATCAATATAGGAGGTTGGAAAGATTTATAGGTGTAAGAGGTCAGGCTCCAATTGACTCAGGAAAAACTTGGGACCCTAGAGTTCTCTGTGATCGTCATTATTGGACACTCCTATACAACATCCCTTCCTTCGTCTTTACTTGTTTGTGGTAGAGCTGACAAAAATGTACATCTAAACTTACACAAAAAACTAATTGATTTTTCTTTATAATGTCCACGTAGGACTGTTCTTAGGCTCTACTCTCCTGCCAGGTGTTTAAGACCAGTTGGTCAAAATTGACCTTGTTCCTGTCTACTCTTGGGAGTCACTTGAGATTCCTCAGAGATCACCCTTGGGACATGTGTGAAGCCTCCTGGCTCCTTTAGCTCTCCTGTATCCTGCCACTTGCCAGGATAAGTCAGGGTCCTGCTGAACATATGAGGCTTCTCTTGGAAGCATCAGAGACATTTTCATCTCCAATGACCCTCCACTTTGCAGAATGTGCACTGGTTGGCTTCCTGTTCTCTAGGGTGCTCCCCATCTCCCTCAGTAGATCCGGTGACTCACTAGAGTTGCAGGGCCCAGGGAGGGGTCCTGTCATTCTCTGGGTCCTGGCTGACCTTTAGATGGTAAGGGTCAAAATGGGGGATGCTTTTTCCTTGGCCCTTTTACTTCCTTGACTTTGGTCTCCAACTTTTTGATTGTAAATAGCCAGCAAGCCAGTTTCACTGGGCTTAAAAAGGGAATAACGGATTATGACTTCAACATCTATAATTTTACAGATACCCCTTTTATTGAGGGAAGCTATTCAAATGAGGCCAGGGGTCAGGTTTCAGGGGGCTGAGTCTATCTTCATGATGTCCACTGTCAGCAGGTTGACTGACACCTGGGTAGGCCACACCCAAGGGCACAGTCAGAGGAGGGGACACACAAGGCACTTCCATGGAAGATTCTATCCTAAACAGGGCAAGGGGTTATATTACAAAGGAACAGGTGAGCAGAGCTTCACCCAGGGGGGCTGTAGCAAGACACACATGCTCAAGACATCGACCCTCTCACCCAAGAAGGGTGCCACATTTCTGTGACTGAGAGCCTCAGCACCCAGCCAGGGAGTGCAACTCAGTCACGTGTAAGGTTGGCCTCCCACAGTGGACACTGCGCACCTCCTGCCCTCTGTACAGATCTCACCTCAGAAGGGACCGGAGGGTTCTGCCTGGCTTGACAGCACAGTGATGAGCCTGCGTCACTTCAGAAGGGGCTCACCAGACCCAGAGGAAGTGGGGAAGTGGCGGGGGCTGGGTGGCCTACAGGACATGGGTGGATGGTGGGTTTCTCCTGGCAGGAGTGTGAGGATTTCACTGTTGTGGAGACCTAAGGAGGTGAGTGGGACTATTCAGGGGACCCAGGTGGCTAGGAGGGGGCTGAGTGTCTTGGGGTGAAGGCGGAGTAGGGGACCCGGGACCTGCTGGGTTGTGGGGTGAAGAGCTGTCAGGGGTTGAGGGTCCTGCGAGGCCAAGGGCTTTCCACTGGGAGAAGCAGGTGGAGGGAAGCAGGAGCTCTCCCTGCTCCTCTGATGCTGCCCCAGGAAGGATTTAAATTCCCTCAGCAAGCACTCAATTTCTCTCAAGGATACACCGACCTGTTCCTGAGAGTGGCCCTCCACCTGCTAGTCCAAATGGAGCCCTGGACTTTGTTCAGGTGACACCTATTTTATGGATGAGGAAACCAGAACCCAGAAGTGAGACCCAGCAAGAAAGGATCACAGATGGCTCTGGAACCACCATTCTCTGGGTTATCCCCCACCTCGAGCCATTACACAAAATAAACAAGCTCCCAACTTCAGTGAATGAATAAATAAATAAATGAATAGGGCTGGGGACGCAGCTCAGTGGTGAGGCACCCCTGGGTTTAATTGGCAGAACCAAAAAACATAAAATAAATCCCCAGGTCACAAGTTTCACTGGGCCATGCCCACAGGTCTTAAAGTGCCTGGCTGTCCCTGTACTCAAAAATCTCACTCGATTTCTTATGACACAATGTGTGTGGGGGGAACCACCCCTCCTGGACCCTTGGACGCTGTTGTCCTTTATCTTAGGTATCACATTTGGAGGACCCTGTGTACGAATGATTAGTACGAATTGCTTAGTTTACACCACAACAACACATGTGAGTCCATGGTATCCCTATGATTGTAAACTGTGTGCCAATTAATTCCTTTTGCTGTGTAAGCCATTTTCAGTTGGTTTTGGACACTTAACACATCAATGTCTAATCTTTCCCTAATTAAAAAAGCATACATAGCCAGGTGTGGGGGTGCACACCAGCAATCCCAACTTCTTGGGAGGCTGAGCCAGGAGGATCTCAAGTTATCAGGCCAGCCTTGGCAACTTAACAAGACCCTGTGTCAAAAATAGGAGTGGGGTTGGAGATGCAGCTCAGAAGTAGAGCCCTCAAGGAGCATGTAAAAGCAAGGCCAGGTTTAATCCCCAGTAATGCAAAAAGAAAAAGAAAAATATTTTATGTAGTCAAGAGTATATATATATATATATATATATATATATATATATATATATATATATATATTTTAAACATCTTATTTTTATGTGGTGCTGAGGATGGAACCCAGTGCCTCAGGCATGCCAGGTGAAAGCACTACCACTTGAGCCATATCCCCAGCTCCAAGAGTATATTTTTAAAAATACTTTTTTCATTGTAGGCAGACACAATACCTTTATTTTATTTTTATGTGGTGCTGAGGATTGAACCCAGTGCCTCCCTTGTGCAGGTGAGCGCTCTACCACTAAGCCACAAAACCAGCCCCTCAAGTGAATACTTTGCAACATATTAAACTCTATGAGGCCTTGAACCACCATATAGCCCAGCTCTACCACCCATCGGTATTTGTTTTGTTTTTTTTTTTTAATTTTTATTGTAGGTTGTTCAAAACATTACATAGTTCTTGATATATCATATTTCACACTTTGATTCAAGTGGGATATGAGCTCCCATTTTTACCCCATATACAGATTGCAGAATCACATCAGTTGCATAACCATTGATTTACATATTGCCATTCTGGTGTCTGTTGTATTCTGCTGCCTTTCCTATCCTCTACTATCCCCCCTCCCCCCTCCCCTCCCCTCTCCCGGTATTTGTTTGAAGGATTAATGCTATCATGCTATCAGCATGCACACCCATGTTCATAGCAGCTCAATTCACAGTAGCCAAACTATGGAACCAGCCTCGGTGTCCATCATCAGAAGAATGGATACAGAAAATGTGGAGTATATACAGAATGGGGCCATAGAGAAAAATGAAATTCTGTCATTTTCTGGAAAATGGAAGGAACTTGAGAACGTTATGTTAAGTGAAATAAGCCACACTGAGAAGGTCAAGTGTTGTATGCTTTCTCTCCTGTGTGGAAGTTTTTAGAGAGGAAATAGGAAAAGAAAGGGGTGTGTGGGGGGGAAATCTCATGAAAATCAAAGGGAGACCAGTGGAGGAGAGGGACCAGGGTTGGGAGTGGGGAAGGAGGGGGAAGGGCGGGGGAGTGATCATTGGCCAAATAGTCCTGTTGTACTATGTGCATGAACGGATGAGTAACAAGTCCGTCATTATGTACAGATAGCGCACCCAAAAAGATGTGGGAAAAACTGCCTATGAAAACCAATGGAGGCGAGGAATATTAGATGTTTCTGCTTCGTGAAAGCAGCAGGATGATAAGTGACAGCTCTGTAGACAAATGAGGGGCCTGGGAATAGAGAGAAACGCCAATCACGCGGCCTGCAGGGAGGGTCTTGCAAAGCCAGCACTTCAAAACCCAAAGCAAGAAAAGCACAGAAGGAAATTCCATGCAAGAATAGCAACTGCTGGCACCTTTGGCCAGTGTGGCTTCCTCTTTCTTTTCTTTAAAGAAAAAATCACATATAAATTTCATGTCTGACTCTCAAAACAGCAGCTAAAGCACAGGAAAGCAAAGTCATCTTTGGGTGACTGGACGGGACAGACAGGGGGACTTGAGCAGTCCTGAGGACATGGGAGGATTTTGGTTGTGGGGGACACAGAGGGCTCCTGGGCCCCCTTCCTTCCTACAAAGTGATCTGGTGGCAGGTTCCAGGGACAGGGACATCCCACTGTGTGCGAACCTGGCTCTGAGCCAGCAGGGACCCTGTGGGGCAGGCCACCTGGGAGAGCTAACTTGTCACTTGTGCTCCCATCAGAAGAATCAGACCCTGCAGAGGACACCGGAGGGAGGCTCTTTATTCTTAGGCTGGAGCAGGAGGGAGGTGGCACTTGGGGGACGGAAATCCCGGCCTGACTCAACCAGAAGACAGAGATTTGCAGTTTGATGTGCTTCTAATGAAGGCAGGGCCGGGTTCTTGGTGTTGTCCAGTGTTGGTCTGGAGTTTCAGCTGTGCCTCCTGCCGGGGCCCCCAAGCTCCTCTCCACCTGGGTCTCCGCTCCCCGTGACCTTCGCTGTGCTGTGAGGGGGGCAGCACTGTTCCAAACAGTGGCACTCAGGGGTAACTAGGGTCACGGCTTTGCTTCCCTTGGCCCTGGAACCTGTGCCCGGGGATCCTGCTTTCCTGCGCCTTGGTTGGAGGCTGAGTTTAAGTCTCTGTCCCTTTCCCAAGATAAAAGATTTTGTTCTGTTCTTCTTTTCAAGAGTTCAATAATTTCCAGAAGAAAAAACAAACAAAACAAAACAAGACAAAACAAAACAACACAGAACGAAAATAGATTTTCTGTGGAAAATAAAACAGAGTACCATTATTACATATTGTTGAACTTTAAAAATGAAAAGAGCTAAATGCACTGACCACTCCTATAATCCTAGCTATGGGGCAGGCTGAGGCAGGACATCCCAAGGTCACGGCTAGCCTGATCAGTTAGTGATACCCTGGCTCAAAATAAAAAAATGAAAAGGACTGGGGTCTACCTCAGGATAAAAGTGCCCCTGGGCTCCGTCCCCAGAGAGAGAAGGAAAGAGAGAAAGAGAGACAGGGTGGGGGTGGATCAGAAGAAACAAAGAAAATCTTTGGGAACCTGGTGCTAGGGCCTGAATATTTGTGTTCCCCAAAATTCACAGGTCAACCCCTACCCCCAAGTGTTGGCCCTAGGAGGCGGGGCCTTGGGATGGTGACAGGCCATGAGGGCAGGGCCTCCCCTGTGGGACTGGCTCCTATGAGAGGACCTGGGGGACCTGCTTGCCCCTCCGTCCAGGTGAGGAAGGACAAGGAGAGGCCTTCTGTGACGCAGAGGGAGCCCTCCCCAGCACCAAGCCTGCCTCTGCAGGCACCTGGACCTTGGCCGTGCAGCCTCCAGAACTGGGAAGGACACATTTCTGTTGTTCACAAATCACCTGGTCTACATACACTGTTAGAGCAGCTGGAGCAGAGGAGGACACTGGCCAACCACGTCACCCCGTCAGGCTGGTCACGGCTGCCATGACGGAAGGCCACAGAGAGAGTGGTTCATACAGCTGACATGTAGTTCCCAGAGTTCCAGAGGCCTCTGGCCCAGGTCAGGGTGCTGCCCAGGTTAGGGTGCTGGCTAGGTCAGGGTGCTGGTCAGGTAGGTGTGCTGACTAGGTCAAGGTGCTGGCCAGGTCAGGGTGCTGCCCAGGTTAGGGTGCTGGCTAGGTCAAGGTGCTGGTCAGGTCAGGGCACTGGCCCAGGTCAGGGTGCTGCCCAGGTTAGGGTGCTGGCCAGGTCAAGGTGCTGGTCAGGTCAGGGCACTGGCCCAGGTCAGTGTGCTGGTCAGGTTAGGGTGCTGCCCAGGTTAGTGTGCTGGCCAGGTCAAGGTGCTGGCCCTGGTCAGGGTGCTGCCCAGGTCAGGGTGCTGCCCAGGTTAGTGTGCTGCCCAGGTCAGGGCACTGGCCCACAGCAGGGTGCTGGCCCTGGTCAGGGTGCTACCCAGGTTAGGGTGCTGGCCAGGTCAAGGTGCTGGCCAGGTCAGGTGCTGGCCCACTGGGCTCCCAACAGGGGCTTTCTTCTTTCTGGTTGGCAGGTGGCTTCCGTGTGGTGCTGATAAACCCAGCCTAATTCCCTCTTAAGATTAGGAGCCATCTTTCCACAAAGGCAAGAAAAGCTAATCTTGGCTTTACTATAAATTACTGCGATTTCTACACTTGCTTGGAATGCCTGCCCGTGCCTTGGACTCACCCGTGCCTGGCTCTCCCTGACCAGTTAGCAACCCTCTCTGAAACTCTAGTGGCACCTCATAAATTCTGAAGTTGGGATCTAAATTTACCCCCTAAGTGCTGGACCATTAAGCTACTACCTGCCTTTGTGTTATTCTTGTCAAAATTCTGTTATCTGTAAGTTCTCAAGATGCCCCCCACTTTCTGCAAATTTCTGTGCTATAAAGCCTAGAGAGCTGCGGGGCTGGCTTCGGTTCCCACGGGTTTCAGGAGAGGCAGCCCGGTCGGTCGGAATTACAAGCTTGCTTTAATTTGATTTCAATTGGAGTCGGTGGTCTTTTCTTTACATCCTGGTTTAACAGTGCTTGGAGGGCAGAGAGGACTCTCTCTAGTTTCTTCCTCCTCTTATATTGATACTGACCCCATCAGATTAGGGCCTGTCCTTAGGTCTGCACCCAACCCTTGTCACCTCCCCAAGCCCCCTCCTCCCCCATCAAGATGTACTGGGCTTAGGCTTTTGATGAATAATTTGAGGGGGAGATAACTCAGCCCAGAGAACTCCCTATGGCTCATGACTTCCTCTGCAGAGTCAGGAAGACCCTCTTCCTGGCACGGGGTTCAGGAGTCTCAGGGAGAAGTGACAGGTGACGAGGTCTGCGCAGGACTGCCTCATCTCCAGGGTTACTTGATACTGTTTGGACCTTAGGGCCACCATATGCTATGTCCTCAGGCCAAACATCACTACTACACAGGTTGTCCCTTAAGCCTTTCTGCCCAACCTGGGTTTCCATGGATTTAGGTCGATGCCCCTCCTCACCCTTCCAAAATCCTGAGCTCACCTGCCGCAGCTGCTCAAAGCAGTGGCTGTATCTTATCACCTCCTCTTCCAGCTCCTGGGCCCAGTTCCTTAGATCCTCTGCCAGCTGTGCCCTGTCTCCATCCTTCAGTTTCTTCCACTCCTCGGAGAAATTGTATAAATCCCAGAGAAGGAAGAGGGCGGCCGCTCCACCTCCCTTCAAGAGAGACGTTTTTGTCATTGCCAGTGGCGTGCCCTCGAAGGCCCTTTGCACATGCCTGCTGGTTCGGGTTGACACTCGGCCACCTTTTATAAGATCCTTGGCAGCCCTGGCCAACCTTGGCTTGGCTCTGGCGGCCTGGTAGGCTTGCTTGTTCCTCCTGAGAACGCGGATGGTTTCTCCGACCTTGGAGATGATCTCAGTAAGAGCTGGGAGACCGGCCGATTCCTCGCCATCCACCTGCTCCAGCTCTGGCTCCCTGGCGGGCTGCAGGCGGTGGGCATGGGCTTTGACCTTTTTATTGAGGGAATGTTCTATCAGGTGGGTCACAGCACCAGTGATTCCAGCTGCTGCCCCCAAAGTTTGGCTAGCAGCTGTAAGCCCCAGGCTTCCTCCTGCGGTTACTGGGGCGAGGGCAATCCCCGCAAGGCTCAGGAGCCCAGACAGGATGGCAGCAGAGGTGGCCACTATGTTGACCTTGCTGGTTATCTTGTGGGTGGTGTCCACCTTGTCTGCTAGGGCGCGGAGCTGTTCAATGGCTTCTTCTTGTTTCTGTCTCCACTTGGGGAACTCATTCAAAATATCTTTTCCAAAATATTCCCAAAGCAGCTCTTCATCATCTTCCAGATCTCCATCTAGTGGTTCCACCATCTCACACAGAGCTTCGTCCTGGTCCCTGTGGATGAGGGAGTAAAGACGGGGCTTCAACCTTCCAGAAGGAAAAGCTCAGCTCTCATTCCAGCCCTGTGGCTCAGGGTGTTCTGCTCCTCCCAACTCTGAACCCCTGGGCATCTCCCTGAAATGTCCCCTGGAAAGTTCCAGAGTGTCACTGAGAGGTTCAACCTGTGCAGGAAGCTGTAGGTCCATGAAGAGAAGAAATGTGAGAGGGACGCCTGGGGAACCACAGATGGGACAGGCAGATCTGTCCTGAGGACATTTCCAGCTGTGCTTCAAGGAACCAGAGCACCGAAGTGGAGGAGGGGCAGAGAGAAGATGCTAGAATGTTGCTGGAGGAAAGGAATGTGAGACTAATGGAGCGGGGAGCTGGGGTAACTAGGAGAGAGAGGAGGCCAGGTGAGAGCCACATGTAGAGGGCAATGAGCTTGCGGAGGGGCTGGGGCCAGACTGGACAGGACCTCCTGCCCGTCGACACCCTTGACCTGGGCCACTCTGGCAGCCTCTGGCTCTCTGAGAAGCTGCACACCGACAGGGTCAGTATTAGTCATGATTGATGTTCTGGAAGGTCTCGTGACCCTTGGCCACCTTCCTGGCCCCTCAGCAGATGGGGCTGCTCCTTCGTGGAAGAGATTTGGGATGGGCCAGAGGTTCCCTGGCATCTCACGGGGCACGGGGCCAGGTGGTCTTGCTGGTCTGGCTGAGTTTGGCCTTCGGGAGAGCAGGCCAGGTGAGGGCAGAGCCGGCCACTTGGGCACGATCTCCTGCCAGGCGCCACCTCATGTTTCCTCCAGGACGAGTGGAGGAGGGTGGAGGTGACACAGGTGTGCCGGCCTGAACTCCAGACTGGGGAGCCCAGAGAGGGTCAGAGTTGCTGTCTGCACTTTCCAGAGCAGGTGCCTGAGGCCCAGAGAGGAAAGGGGAGCCTTCCCAAGGGCACGTGGGGTCAAGAGAGGGGTCTGGACAGGGCGCAGAGCTGCCCGACCTCAGTCCCTCCTGCTGTCCCCCTCACCTGGCAATCGATGTCAGGCCGCTCACTGAAGCACACCTGTGCCTCAACAGCCAAAGGGCATGGGATCCAGGACCCCCCAAGTAACCTGCCAATCCTCCTGTCCCTTATATAAAACAGGTGGCACTTGCATATGACCCATGCACTGTCCAAATACTTAGGTCATCTCTAGATTACTTATGATCCTCAAGACAATACAAATGCCACACAAACAACTCTTTCTTTGTATTGTTTATGGAACAATGAAAAGGGAGAGAAGTCTGTTCACGGTCAAGTCAGACGTCCCCACCATGGCTGTAGCCACAGAGTCGACGATCTCGCGGCTGGGGGGTGGGGGGGTGGGACATGGACCTGGAGCCCAGGCGGCAGAGTCCGGGCCGAGTTTATGGTTATGTCAGTGCATTTATCTTTTAATAATCTCTCTACTCTATGGTCTTTGCTTTATTTTCAAACAGTATTAAATGTGATTCCATAAAAGTGGCCTGCTTCCTTGAAGCTACCATGACGCAAATAAAACATCACAGCAGCAAAATTCCTTTGTGTTACAGATTATGGTCTTCACTGTCATCTTTTCTATCTGTTTGTGACGTCCAACAGTACTAAGGATGAAACCAGTCCATCAACTAACCAGTTGCTTGTTTTGACATGTATGAAAAATATCAGTGTGTACGACTATTAAGCTAAATTGTCCATTTTAATTAAATTGGCTAAATATATTGTCTTTAGAAATTTGTGTATCTTTGTAAAACTTGTCAGTATCACTGGAAAATAATTGTTAATGTATTCTAAATATAAAATATGTTCTTTTGTATGACCCATGCACTGTCCAAATACTTAGATCATCTCTAGATTACTTATCTTTTGGATGATATGGGAAACATGAAGAACCACTATCATCTTATCAGGCTAAGACTAATAGTCTACAAGAGAAAAAATATGTATGAATATTCATAATTATATAAAATATGATAATTTCTTGAGTATTGCTACATGCCAATTCAATTCAGATTAAAAAAAAAATAATCTCTCTACACACATGTGCACACTTGTGTGCACGCGCACATACACACACACACACACAGTCACACATTCACACACACAATTCAAGTGGCAAAGGTTGAAAATCAAGCACACCACCAAGAAAACCCTTTAGTGTTAACAAATGAATGAATATAGGCCCAATGGCCAGCTCGGGGGTAGACGCAAATCAGTTAACTGAGCAGAGGGTTCCCAGGGGCTGGCAGTGGGGCAGGGCAGGGTCCAGGCAAGGAGGGTGACCTGCCGAGGAACCAAACTGTACAGATGTCACAATTCACCCCTGACCTCTGTTTCTTCCAGGTACATAAGGACAAAGAGAAGGAGCAAATAGAGATGTTGCTCCGAAGACCCACCAGCTCCAACCCCCTGCTTGGAAGTTGAACAGTTTTGTTGTGACGGGGTTGAGAGCTCATGGGGCTGGGCTTCAGTGTCTCTTAATTAAACCCAGCACCTCCTGTGTGAGGCAGCCTGTCCACTGGCTCGGCCTGCAGTGTGGTCCTCTGAGATCCTCTGCACACTCTCCCTACCTCCCCCAGGTGGCAAGTGCTAGCCGCTGCCCAGATGGTGCTGGTGGTGGTACATGTGCTGGTCAGTGGGGAACTGGCCTTACGATCAAGAACTGGCTAATACTGAAGTGTTTCCTTGGTGGCATGTGAGTCCTAAAAGACTGAGTCCTGGGACTCAGCCCCTGCCTTCCTGGGGCTCACAGAGGTGAAGTCCCAGGGTGGACACTTGCTGCCCTTGAAGTCCTATTGCCTGATGCCACGCCCTTTACTGAATGTTGACTTGCTCTTCAAAATACTTATTAACCCCATAGAATGTTTTCCCCAGGAGAAAATACCTCCACGTGCATCACACTCACCAGGGAGAAGGGTAGGCCCCCCTCACACCTGGTGCTCCAGAGCCCATGGATTCCCAAGCATGAGCCTCCCGGCAGCTTTCCACAGAGCCACCCTCTCCCCAGGGACCGGGCTCTAGCAGTTACCTAGGCAGATCAACCGCAGCCTTGCATTCTTTCCTTGCCTGGTTGTCTGGCAGTCTCTGTGGCACCAAATCCACGTCCCCAGGAGGTGGCTGATCTTCTGTTAGAAATGGGGAAAATAAGGTTACTGCATGTATCATAAAACTCATGAAGTTCAAGTGTGGAGGGATTTGAGATTATGCAGAATGAAATTGTATCAGGACACACAATGTACTAAATGTTTGCGAATCATTACTTCAAAATTTTACATAAAATCATATATACAATGAAGTACTCAGTTCAATGAATTTTGACATCTATATTGGAGGATCACAAAATACACTATCCTAAAACATGCCACTTTAGCAGAAGGATTTTGAGCTGAAGGCGACTGATAAGTAGCAGATACAGCAGTTCTCCCCTACAGGGGATGCTGAGACCAAGGCTAGTACCCAAACCTATAACATTGTTATACTAAGTGACTAATGTGAAGGTAGCATACACACTGTGGAAACACTGACAAAGAGATGATTCATGTCCTGAATGGGATAGAGGAGGATAGCACAAGTTTCCACCACGCTACTCACAACTCTGCAAGGGTTAAATATAGTGAATTATTTCTGGAATTTTCCACTTAACCATGAAAAGCAAAACTGGGATATGGGGTCCTACTGTACACTCTCAAGTCATTGCCACCCATATCAAGCTGTAGGGTGTGGTGGCATACACCTAAAACAGCTACTCAGAAAGCTGAGGATCACCAGTTCCAGGCAAGCCCCTGCAACTTAGGGAGATCCTGTCTCACAATAAAAAGGGCTAGCGATATACCTCAGTGGTAGAGCACCCCTGAATTCAGTCGCCAGTGCCACTAGTCAGTGCTGGGAAAGCTTGCAGAGAGGTAAGAAGGACTCTAAGGAAGGTGACAACGAGGAAAATGGAGAGGGAGCCGGCCACTTCCGTGTCTCCTGCCTTTAGGAGAGGATTTGAACAGATGACTCTGGTTATAAAATAAAGCACTCATAAGACTTCAAAAGAAAGCCACCTGGGCAGGGGGCATGCCACCTGCACGGGAGGGAAGCCTGCCTTTGTAGAATGGAGTTGTCTTCCTGGTCTCCATGATTGAAGGGTCTCTCTGCTCACCTAGTTCAGAGCGGCAGGGTGTCCTGGCTGCAGGGGAGCTGCTCGCCCTCTCTACAGAGGCACAGGTGGCTGGAGTGGGTTCAAAGCCCCTCCTGTCCCTTTCCAGCTCTGCAGTCTCAGGACTGTCCTCGCTGCTCTCTCTTTATCCCTGAAATCTCTGCAAAATGCCTGGCTCAGTAACTGCCAGGACACCTGCCTGCGTCGTTCTTCAAGTAAACAGGACGAAATAATCCTGAATCCAGAGGACGGGACGCGGGGCTGCATCAGGAGCGAAGCCAGCTGCAGCTTCTTCCAAGAGGAGCCCTGAAGCTGCGGCCCCGGGTTTCTCAGGAGAGGAGCGGAGCCCGGAGCCCGGAGCTGCACAGTTCCCAGCTGCGGGGAGGCAAAGCCAGTCGCCCTGAGGACAGCTGTTTGTCCAGAGCCAGGGGTCAGGAGCCAACCCTTGGCACCTGCTCCTTCAGGAGCCCAGCCCCTGCCCTGGCTCTAGCCTGCGGTCCCTCTGCTCCAGGTCTGGGGGAAAGGGCCTCCGCACCTCTGCGCTCACCTCCCTGAGGGTCCCTGGTGCTGCACAGCGAGCTGGGGACAGGGACAGAGGCAGAGGCAGTGGCCTGTCCAAGCCACCGCCTCCCAGGACAAGCCAGGCACCAGCCAGAGGCAGTTCCCAGAAGAGCTGGGCTTTCCCGAAAAAGCGCCACTTTTTCTTTCACTTTCGCCTCCCACCCGGTGACTGAGCAGGAGGCTGATTGGCAGATCCAAGCCCGAGGCCGGCTGGGGCGTGGCCAGCGCCTGAGCAGCAGCCCGAGGCCCCTCCCTCCAGCTCAGAGAAGAGCGGAGGCGGCAGCTGCTGGACCGCGTCATGGAGCCATGGGTCCTGCCAGGCGGAGCCCGCAGCCCAGAAGCCACTCAGCGCTGCAGTGGGGTGAGCAGGCTGCTCAGTTGCCTTGACCTTGGCTCCGCATCCGTGGAACCTCTGGCTCAGAGCTGCTGTGACCAGGCTGTGACCAAGCTGGGCAGCACCCTGCAGGGACACCCAGCCTATGGATTAAAGGCCGCTACCTGTGACAACTATGAAGCCGCTTTCTCCCACCACATCTTACGTAGGTGCACAGCCCTGTCCCAACCCCAGGAGGGAGACTTTAGAGGTTCAGGGACTTGCACCTGTCATTCTTCCATGCAGAGACTCTGAGCCCAGAGACGCAAACAGCTAATTCACTCGGAGGCAAAACTGACCGGAACTGGCCCGAATTTTCTCATCATTTTTACATATCTCATTTAGTGTGAATATCCCTGGATATTCACTATGGGCAGCACATGGATCCTCTACAGAAGTGCCTGTGCTTGACTCAGGATGACTGCTGGGGGTTTCATAATAAATAACATCCTCGTCCTATTACTTTTTAAAGAGACCCCGAAGGCTGGGGTTGTGGCTCTGGGGTAGAGCACTTCCCTACCATGTGTGAGGCACTGGGTTCCATCGATCCTCAGCACCACATGAAAATGAAATAACGATATTGTGTCTATTTATAACTAAAAAAGAATGATTAAAAAAATACCCCACACTGCAACTTGGAATTGATCGTGGCCCCAAGGATTTGGGGTACAGGATTGTGGTCTGAATCTCCCGTTTTTCAGATGAGGAGCCTGGGGCCTGCACAGGGTGTGTGGTTTGCCTGGGTCCCCCAGCTGAGCCTGGTGAGCTGGCTCCGTGTCAGTGGGGATGAGCCCACAGCGGGGTTAGGGCTCAGCTCTGTGCCTCTCCAGCAGCCCTGTGCCCGCTGGGCTTGGGGACCGTGTGCTGCTCCTATTTATGCTCCTATTATGCCCAGAAGTCTCCAGTGCTCACCTCTAGCTGGGGACCCACTGGGGCTGAGGCTTTGTGAAGGGTGTGACCCACCCAGAGGTCCTGTCTCCTGGGGAGGTGATGGAGGTCACTGATGTCCCTGGTCCTGTGAGCAGGAATGAGAGGCTGGGGGCTGCTGAGCTGATCTCATAGGGTCCTTTCTTGTCCTGAGCCCCCAGACTTTATAATTCACCCCTAATCCTTGCCTCACACATTGGGGACCCTCTGAAGATAGTCTTTGAGAAGAAGCAGGCTGAGGGGCAGTTGAGCTGTCCTGGGCTGCAGCTGTGTTCCTTGGCCACAGCCCCAGGTGCCATGGTTGCTCCTCAGGCCTGGGACCCCTGCCCCAGAGTAGGAGTGGTCCTGTCCAACAACTGCCCAGGAGGGACATGTCCACAGCTGCACTCAGGAAATGCCAGGGACTCGATGACACGGAAACTCACAACCCAGATAAGAAAATCGGGGAGTCACCTCACTTCCTCAAATGCACCTACGTTTCCTCAGGTGACCCCAGGCCTGGTGAGAGGGTGACCTTGCCATCAGCCCCTCCTTCTCTGGATATTTTGCTTTTGGCTATGACCTGCATCCTCCCTGGGAAGAGGCTGTCCACCTGTGCTGAGTGGCCCCTGTGCCCTCAGCCCATCCCTTCCATGACTCCTTTGGGGCTGGCAAGAGGATGGGGGGCAGGGGAGAATAGCCAGCATCTTGGTCCTTACCTTGTTCTGTTTTGTGTTGCTGCAGCAGGACACAGTCAGCCCTCCAATATCCACAGGGGCCATGTCCCTGGGCTCAACTTACTGAGTGTCAAAAATATTTGAGAAAAAAAAAATTGTGTCTGTAGTGAACTCATGCAAACTTACCCATGACCATTTCCTGGCCAATACAGTGGAACACCTCTGTGCACAACTGTTGCCAAAGGCTCAATCCTTGTCCCCGATGGCAATCCAATTAGGAGGACATAGTTTTAAGATAAACGAAAAAGAAGTTTTATTGCTTTGCTAGCAAGGAAGAAGCATCAGGGACTCCTGTCCCAAAGGCCGTGAATCTACCCATCAGCAGGAAGAGGGGGCTTTTAAAGAGGTGTTTCCAAGGCGACATTCCACGTGTTCTCTGTTGGCGTTGTAATTCACCTGTTAATTTGGGACACAGTCTTTGCTGAGGTCTTCCGGAACCATCCCCAGAGTCAGGATTACTTCATTCCTATGGTGGGTGTGAGCTCAGGGACAGATAACTGTGGGATGGGGAATAAAGCTAATCCTGTTTCCCCTGATATTAGGGAGGGGAGAGAATAGGAAGGAGCAGGGAGAGAGGAAGAGCAAGAAAAATGTCCACTTAAAAAAACAAACTGTTGTGGCAGAGCAGCAAGAGCTACATTCAAAGCATGAAATGGACCACTGTTATATTTCCCCACAGTCAATTTCTACCTTCCATTTCTATGGGAAAATAGGCAACAACATCTCCAAACTGCTTTGTGCTGAAAGAGGGTGAAGTTGGGGGAAGCAACCCAAAGTCCTTGTTCTCTATCAGTTGGGGCGTGGACAGTTAAGAGCACTCAGCGCCAGAGCAGTCCAGAGGTCCACAGTGGCAGTGGCAGGTGAGTGGACAAGGCATACATAGGGCAGGGATCATGATATGGCAGCAAAGTATTATTTTCTTTGTAAACAATTAGCACAAATGCAGTTAGTATTTCAGCTGGTCTCTGACAAATCAGTGAAAAACAGAGTTTATCAATATAGGAGGTTGGGAAGATCTATAGGTGTATGAGATCAGGCTCCAGAAATGACTCAAGACAAACTTGGGACTCTAGAGTCCTTTGTGATCATTATTATTGGGCACTCCCACACAAGAACCTTTCCTCTCCAGCCTCCAGCTTTACTTACATTAGTAGGGCTGACTCGAGTGTCCATCTTAAGTTACATTAAAAACAACAACAACATTGTATTTCCTTTTAAATGTCCATGTGCTGAGGCTCCACGCTCCTGCCAGGTGTTTAACACCAAGTTGGTCTAAACTGACCTTGTTCCTATCTACTCTTCAGAGTCAGCTGAGATTCCTCAGAGATCACCCTTGGGGACATGTGTGAAACCTCCAGGCTCTTTTAGCTTTCCTCTATCTGTGGTGCCACTTGCCAGGATGAATCAGGGTCCTGCTGAACAAACGTGGCTTCTCTTGGAAGCATCAGAGACATTGTCATCTCCAATGACCCTCCACTTTGCAGAATGTGCACTGGTTGGCTTCCTGTTCTCTAGGGTGCTCTCCATCTCCCTAATCAGCAGATCCGGCGACTCACTAGAGTTGCAGGGCCCAGAGAGGCGTCCTGTCATTCTCTGGGTCCTGGCTGACCTTAGAGGGTCAGGGCCAAACTGTTGGTTGCTTTTTCCTTGGCCCTTTTACTTCCTTGACTTTGGTCTCCAAGTTTTGATTGTAAACACCCAGCAAGCCAGTTTCACTAGGCTGAGAAAGGGAATAACAGGTTATAGCTTCAACATCTATAATTCTACAGATACCCCCTTCATTTAATTGAGGTCAGTATTAGTACTGGAAGTCAGCATTATATACTGTCTGTCCTGTAGGTGATGGCTTATTATCTCAAATTAACCCTGGTTGTTGTTTTATTTTTTATTATTATTTATTTTTAATAAGCAGCACCTCTTCAAAACACTAACAGGCAACAGTTATAAAGTTTACAAGAAAATACAAAATGCATTAACAGCAGAAACATATTTAGTTTGTGTAATAACTATGAACCAAGAAAAATGGCTTTTATAATCTTGAACCTTTACTTAGTTACATATTTTATTCCCTGTCTGAGAGCAAAGCAATCTTTACAACAAAAATCACTCTTGAATACAACTTTAAATGGGCTGAAGTCTAGACTTTTTTGAAGCCATTTTTAAAATGGTGTAAGGTGGGAAGCAGAGCCTTATCTTGGGTAAGGTGGGCTCTTCACGAATAACACAAAGTTGACAGCAGTTTACTTTATCCAACTATAAAACCTCAAACGACATGAATAAATACCAACCAAATTTGATATTGTTATATAAGCCCAAGACACTTGCTACCCCTAATTTTGGTTTGGAGAACACCAACTTGGCAAAGAGCCCTCCTAAGCTTTGTCCAATTCACAATCCCGAGTGTTCAGTGACAATAATCACAGGTTTGCACAGGTTAACAAAAATCCAAGGGTAGCCTTAAATCTCTACCACATGTAGGAAACAGTGTTAATGACACGAAGTTGGCTTAGTTAAAGCAAACAGATATAAGACGCGTCTCCGAATGACAGTGTGGCCCTTGTATGTCAAAAAAGAGAGCATAATGTGTAGAAGGGAGCACTTATTGCTTATCTTGCTGGCAAACTTACATAAGCTTTCATTTTATAAACTTTTACATAACAAGCAGACAGGGCTTAGACAGGTATCGTTCTCAGATGCCTACAAACACCTAGTCACATATGTTTTGAGTGTCAACAATATTGTTAGAACTTAAATAACAATTGTTTCCTTGACCAGTTACAAAGTAATCATTTAAGGCTTTACAACAGGTACAAACCCTAATTTCTTTAAGACCCAGTTTCCACAAATAATAAAACCTCACAAATACAAGAAAATTATGTTGATAATAAGAGTAGATCTGTGTTTCAGATTTTTTAATATCAGTACGCTCAAACTCAAATAACTTTAACTGACTGTGTCACTTATAGCCAATTTAATCACAAACACACTTTTTGAGCTTTACCTTCCACAAACCTTGTGCGACTTAGACATTCACAACTTTACATGTTAGTTTCGTCCCCTCTCATCTTGGACTTTAGAATATTACTTAACCAGCCAAAATACTTTCTCATCCAGAAACATTTCTTTTACCTTCCAATTTTCCATACAAAAATGAATCTCCGTACGTACCCCTTTCTTTTATTTTTTTCTAGTTTGTGACCCTTTCTTATATTCATATTGTGACACAGACTTTATGAATGTTATTTGTGCATTTAACTGACACAAAAATTTCATCCCAGGAGAGGGTTGGACAAAGCAGCCTATACAAACAAACAAACAAAAACACTGTGCCTGAATCTTTTTTCCTCCCACGTTGCAGTCCCGGGGTTGGAGGACAGGCATTGGGTCTGACTGTCTGTCTCCTTCTCATCATACAATGCCGTCAGCGTAAAGCGGGGACCTGCTGTCAGTGGTCCTGAGGCTCCTTGGGCCCTTTCCTCCACTAGGCTCAGGGATATGCCGTGGTGGGGCCTTTCCTCCCTTTTCTTAGGCCTCCCTGAGGATCCCTAGGAGGAGGCTGCCCACGAAGCACAGGTGGGCTTTAGTTTCTGCCCTTTTCGTTTCTGGGTACAGCTGTTTATTCTGCCAGTCACCCAGGCATTTGGTCTGATGGGGCAATAGTACAGCAAGAATGGCTTTGCCCCGTGATGAATATCCTCTGGCCAATGGGGTGTCCTGTCAGACCTTAGAGGGAGACTATTCTGGTCCCCAGGTCATAAACTGACGGTGCTGGGAACTGCCTTGTGGCCAACAGCCTCCCCCTAACCTGGGGCGAAGGGAAGGGACTGGGTGGTTTGGAAGAAGGGCCCCCTGCGGTTCCCAACACCAGGAGCCCTTCTCCTGGGGGAGGTGTTCAGGGGGCGTTTGAACTAAGGCTCCCCAGGAGGTAGAATTTTCCAAATGTAGTCAGTTGCACCCCTGCCCTCAGCTCTGCTTGGAAGCTGTTCCCGATCCGGGAGCCCCGCTGGGTGGAGCAGGGAGCAGCGGTCACTAGGGGAGATCAGCCCTGAGAAGGCCCAGGGCTCCGCGTCCCAGGCCTGGCTGGCCAGACCTCTGGCCTCGTCCTACTGCGAGTCCAGCCCTCATGTTCTCCCTTCTGTAAAGATCAAGTGTGTGACCTTGACCGTGGCACACCAGTCCTCCCGACGTGGGGACACAGGCACAGGGCTTGACTGTCACGGGAGGCTGGAGAGACTCTTTATTTTATTTTTATTTTTTGGTACTAGGGATTGAACTCAGGGGCACCCAACCCCTGAGCCACGTCCCCAGCCCTCTTTTGTATTTTATTTGGAGACAGGTCTCACTGAGTGGCTTAGCACCGTGCTAAGTTGCTGAGGCTGGCTTTGAAGTCATGATCCTCCTGCCTCAGCCTCCCAGGATTACAAGTGTGCCTCACCCCGCACAGCTGGAGGCTCTTGACACTGCTCCCACCTCAAGTGACAAAGGGTGCTCTTCCTCCTGTGTTTGGAGGGCTGGGAGCTGTCACGTGTACAGTGTTCCTTGTGGAGCCCTGTGCAGGGGACATTTCACACTCATCTCCTGGGGCTAGGCTCCTCCCATGAGTCGGGGAGCTTTCTCCATTCTGCAGCTGCTGAGGCTGCTGGGCTCAGGGAACTCACCAAGGTCACCGTGTCTGAGACCAAGATGGCTGGGACTGGAGCCCAGGTGTGACACGGTTCCCCTCCCCCACAGCAGGTCCCAGAAGCCCATGTCTCTTTTCTACAGATGAAGGGGGAAAATGCTTTTTTGCAGAACACTCCTTGTGGCCCGTGAACCTGGCCAGGCGTGGGGTGGACGAGGACAGGGGCTGGAATGCAGGTGAAGGACGAGCAAGGGGCACATTTAGTTAGCAGGTTACAAGTAACAAGCTCATCTTGGTCTGGTGTAAGCAAAAATGACCATAAATTGAAGGCTGTGGATCTAGCTTGGGTTTTTAAATTATTTTTCTTCATTTTGATTGTTGGTTTTGGTACCAGGATTGAACCCTGCAGTGCTTAACCACGGAGCCACACCCCATCCCTTAGTATATTTCGTTTTGAGACAGGGTTCAGTAACTTGCTTAGGGCCTCACCAAATTGCTGATGCTGGCTTTGAACTCCTATCCTCCTGCCTCAGCCTCCTGAGTTGCTGGGATTACAGGTGTGGTCTCTGAGCCCAGCTAGCTTGGTTGTTCTTATACTGCCCAAGTCACATTGCTTTAGTGCATCATGAAGCCAGTGTAGTGGGTCTCAGTTGTCACAGGAGGAAATGGCACAGAAGGGCATGGGTATTGTTTCATGAAAATCGTGTGCCCGTGGCCACAGCCCGCTTGCGGCGGTAACTGTGTGCATGTGGTCACAGCTGGAGTGTCTGGGCTCTGACGTGCTCACAGAATCCAGGGAGAATCTGCAGAGTGTCAGGCACGCAGGTCCCTCTCCCACCCTTGTTATATGTCCCCCTGCAGGTGGGCTTCGTGGACAGCAGAGACCCCAGTCTCCATCCTGTTCAGTCATGTGCTCCCAGCCCTGGATTGCAGGAGAAAACGGCGTCCCCGGCAGATGCAGGGAGGAGACTCCCTGGGCAGGTCTCGGGGGGAGGGGTTCTCTGGGCCCCCAGCTGGGGTTCCATTCCCTCTCCATGGTCCTCTCCTCAAGGAGGAAATGGGGCCTTCATAAAAGGGGGTGCCCTTGGACCAGGCCCCTGAGGAACGTCCTCCACGAGGTCAGGAGTGGAACAGTCTGGCCCAGGGACCACAGGAAGAGCATTGTGCAAAAGGACACGCACGTCCCCAGCAGGTCGCCCCCCAGGTGGGCACCTGGGTGTCCTCACTGAGCAGCCCTCTCTTCTCCAGCCACAGGGTCCGTTTCTGATGTCCACCAGCTCTCCAGGGAGCTTCTGAAACGACCCTGTGGCATTGCTCCCCGTCCCTCACTGAGAATGGTCCCTCTGCGGCTCCCCCCAGGCACCAGGACCTCTGCCCTGCAGGGGTGATGTCATCTCCTCCAGGGAGCTGCTGGGGGTGGGCCCAGGACAGAGTCCACAGGCCCTGGAGCCCCCTGCCAGGGACCAGCACACCAGCCCTGCCCTCCTGCTGTGGCCCTGAGCACGCCATTTGCCCTGCAGGGACAGGAGGTGGGCTCTAGCTGGGTGGTCAGGGACCCGTGGTCACATGCCCATCAGGAGACCAGAGGAGGAGCCCCGCCTGCAAGACTGAGCATGGGACGTGGGGCTCCTGCTGAACCCCAGAGCCGCCCCTCAGCCAGGAGAGGGCGCGTCTTCCCCATCCCTTCTCTCTGCACTCAGCGCCCAGCACGGTGGGGCTGCTGGGCCAGGGGAGCCCAGGTGCACAGCCCGGAGCACACGGGGTTCACGTCCACTGGCAGCGGCCACACTGGCCAGGCCTCTGTGGGCACAGCAGGTGGGCAGAGCGCCCTTTGGGGAAGTGACTTTTGAGGCAGGAGGATAAGCTGTGGAATCTGGTGACAGAGGGGTTGTGGGGCCAGGAGAGGCCAGCTGGCCAGAGAGAAGGAACAGGCAGGCACAGGACATCACAGAGCTGACACAGGACAGAGGAGGGCTGTGCCCGGGAGCACCCTGTCCTTGTGACCACATGATGTCTTAGCAGGTCTCTGTCTGACCCTCCTCAGGCTCTGCCTCAGCTGCTTGATGGGTTGGGGGTGGGGAGGGGGGTGTCTTTTGACTGCTGTGAGGTCACCCTGCTGTGTCCCTGGTCTGCCAGTGAGAACTGAGGCTAGGAAGCACGGTGATGTGCCCAAGGCCCAATGTCAAGGTGGGGGGTGGGGGGGTAGGAAAGAAAAAAAAAAGAAAAAACGGGCAGAGTGGCCGCCTTGTGGGTTCCCTGGCTGGACCCTCCCTGGGCTCGGGCGTGGAGGGTTGGGAGCTGGATTCAGGGTCAACCCTACAGTGTTCTCTGACCCGACGGCAGGAATTCCACGGTGCTCTCCCAGGGCCACAGTGTCCAGGGCTGTCTCTGGCCCCCACAGGGACACTGGCCAGGGTATGACGTGTTCACCAGCGTGTGGCCTCGGCCAGCAGCCAGGAAGGGAGCCTCCGCCCAGGCGCAGTCCCACCCTGAGGCCCAGACGCTGCCCAGATGGTTTTTCGCTGAACACTTCTCCAGATGGTCCGGGGAACCCGGGCAGCGCCCGTCTACAGACAGAGTCTGCCTGGGATCCCCAGGGCAGGGCCGTCCCTTGGCTGTGGCAACGCACTGTGAGGTCCCTTCTACTTGGAGCCTGCATTTTTCCGTCTGTGTTGGGTGGACTGGTGACCCCAAAAAGTCATGCTGAAGCTTGACCCCCTGGGGACCTGTGAAGGGAACTTACTTGGAAACAGAGCTTTTTGCTGATGTCATTAAATAAGGGTGTGAAGATGAGATCATCCTGGATGAGGGTGGGCCGTAAACCCGATGACGGTGTCCTTCAAAGAGTCAGGGAAAAAAGACGCGGAGACACACAGTCGGGGACATGAGGGGGAGGGCCACCGGGGCGTGGGGTGGGGGGAACCTGGCAGTCTCCCTCCCGCCTCCAGGGACGGTGATGGCTGGAAGCAAATCCTCTTCTGGGACAGCTTGTCGCGGGTCCTAGTGGGCCGGACGGGACAGCAGGCAAACCAGCACCTGCAGAATCCACAGCAGGCTCCTGAGAGCCCGGCGTGTGGCGAGCTCAAAACCTTCCTGGAGGGTCCGTCCTGTGTCCTGCCAGAGGCTCCCAGGGTCTGCAGAGCACCCCGCTCCCCACAGTGTCCCCCAACACTTACAAGCCCATGAGAACGCCTTCTCCAGGACTTGGGGACGTCCCTCTTGGAGTCTGGCCCCTCCTCTCTTGGAAATGAAACCTTTTACCGCTAATTTCTCTCTGCAGATCGTGCACCCCGCGAGCACCACCCGACACCAGGCACCTACGGGCACCCTGATCGGCACCTCTGGCCTCCCGGCTATGACAGCATATGCTTCTGAGCCACCAACCTGTGTCCATCGGTGAGGGCACCTAGAGAGCACCCCCGCCATCTGAGAGTGTGTTTGATCGGGGTCTCTCAGGGGTACAGAGCCAGGAAGAGACTGGAACTTCACCCCTACCCTGGGAAGCTCCTGGCTGAGTCGAGAGGCTGAGCTGGCGCTAGGTGGCTGTGTTTGCACCTCCCACCTGATGCCCTTCTGCAGGCAGAACCTGGGCAGGTGGGGACAGCAGCCAGGACCCACAGGGTGCAGAGCCAGGCAGGCGGGTGTCGCTGGGCCCACTCAGGGGGCTCAGACCCCCTGGCTGTGGCATCTTGTCTAGGGTGGCACTGGCTCTGTACAGGGGCTCTGGGGGGCTGGGTCTCAGCTGAGGGGTGGCCCTGGTGCAGAGCAGACCATCTGCCAGGTAAGAGCCAGGGGCGGACGGGAAGGAGTCGCAAGGGCAAGGGCTCTGCAGGACTCGGAGGGGAACCCGGAAGCCGCGCCGGCCTCATGAGAGGCTACGGCAGGGCGGACAGAGTCCCCCCAAATGACCAGCAACCCCTGCCTTCCAGGGTTCTGTGACACTACGTGAAGTGGCAGAGTCAGAGGCGGAGCCTGGATCCTTGGAGGCCTCGCTGTCCTGGGGAGGCTGCTTGGATTTTGCAGTGGGATTCAAAGAGGTCAGCTTCCTTTGGAGTCTGTGCCCAGGGTCTTCGGGCACTGACTGCGGAATGCAGGGCAGCAACGCAGGCCCGGGGCGGGACAAGCCTGGGTTTGAGTCCTAGCTCCGCTCTCCTGAGAGCTCAGCCCTGGGAAAAGTTCCTCAGCCCCTCGGAACCTTCCTGATGCCTCGCAGGTGGGAGGTAAGATCCACTCAGGGTCTGCTGCTTGGCATGTGGGTGTGTGAGGATATTTCTGAATGACACAAGAGTTAAAACGAAGCCATCCAGGCCACAGAGAGCACTGACCGCAAACCTTCTAGAAGGTACAGACATCAGGAGGAGAGCAGGATGGGAGGAGAGAGGGAGCTTGCTTCTTGGTGGGTAATCAGGGAAGCGAGATTAATAGGAATCTTTTGAAAACAAGACACAGAAGTCTAACTCAAGTTCCCTGTGCACAAATCGGAACGCTTGGGTTCCTGTAACTGTTGCTGAACCTTGAACAGGCAAGACGCACTCCTACCTCAGGGCCTTTGCACTTCCTTCTGGTGGGACTCTTTCCTCCCTGACAGCTCCATGGTTTCTCCTTTATCTCTCTAGATCTTTATCAAACAAATTTAAATGACATTTTAAATTATCCTTTAAGATGAAGTTTAAACATTAAATTACTTAAATTTACAAATAGATTCCCTACTTCCCCTCAACACTCCCTATGCCCACCTTTGAGCCAGTCACCGCAGTTGAGAGGCAGGATCAGCCAAATGCAATGAATTCCAGTAGGAAAGAAAGGGAGAGGGTGCCAGAGAGGCAGGAGAACAGCAGAGGGCTCAGCGGAGGGCTTCTGGAGAGAGTGAGGCCTGGGACCATGGTTGGGATTTGACCACAAAGCCACAGCTTTCTACAGCTATAGTTGCCCTCCTGTCCAGCCTCACCTCCCATCCCTCAGGGGCCTGCTCCTTATGATCCAGCCACACCTGCTCCATAAACCCAGTTCAATTTCCACTCTGATGCTCCTCTTCCCGGTTTGAACATTCCCCTCTCTTCAGCAGCCGGGCTCCTTCTCCACACCCTGGAAGACTTGGGTGTCACACGCTCAGAGACACATGCAGGATCCCAGCTACATGCTTGCATAAGGACACCCAGACACACTCATGCGCGCGCGCGCGCACACACACACACACACACACACACACACACACACACACTCTTGTCTCCGCCCAGCAGTGTAGACCTCAGCCAGCCGCAGAAGAAAGCCCCGCCCCTGACACCTCCCCCACGTCTGGCTGGGGAGCCCCAGGGGTGTCCCTCCCGCCCCCTGCTGGGCTGGGCTCTTTGGGGAGGGCTTTTAGTACCAAATGCGGTGGCGCCTGGTACCGCAGGGGCGCTCAGCAGCCACCGTGGGCTGAGGGGACAAATCCTCTGGCAGGACGTTTAGTTTTCTGCAGGAAAGAGAGGGACGGGGCGGAACGGTGTCTTGGGGTGCCTGGCTCCCGTGGAGCCCGCTGGCAGGGCCGCAGGGAAGACCCTCGAGGGTGCACTTTGCACGGATGGGCGGGGGCAGGCGAGACCACAGGCCAGGCAGGCGTGTCACAGAGTCCCATTCCAGGGCCCAGCAGGAGTAAAGGGCCTTCCGTTGGGTCTGAGTGGCGCCCCCTACTGGCTTTTGCCACCCAAAATCTTCAAGTTCAAAGTCATTCCCGTCGGCTCCAAGCCCGCCTTCCCACTCCCCGACGACAGTCCACTTCACGGGACTTCTGAGGGGGCCAAGCTCCTCCTCGGGGCTTCCTGGTCATGCCACGGGCCATCGGGCTTCCCCAACTGCTCTTGGCAGCTCCGGCCTCTCTCCAGGGTGAGGCTCTGGAGATCAGCCCTCTCCCAGCCCCTTTCCCCGTCTCCCCCCAGGTCCCCAGCGGCCACACAACATGCGCTTGGAGAATCAAGGTTTTCCTATCTCAGGGGACAGCTTGGCAGACGGGCTCTGTGCTCACATCCCTGCTTCCTGTCCCCCGGGCAGAGAGGCCTTACTCTTGCTCCTCCCTCCACGCTGGCCGGGCCAGGCGGCTGGGATTGGGCTCATGGAAGGGGCTGAAATGATGAGCAGCTCCTAGAACGTCTTCCATGATCCCCTCACTCATTTCTCTCTCCTGTTTCTATCCCTGGGGATACAGAAGGTGCGGGCGTCTTTGGGGTCCTTGGAGAAGGAGCCCAGGTCCCCGAGTCACTGTGTGAGCAGAGCTCTCTTCCTGCACTGAGGACTATGGAGCCACTGAGATGGGGGTGTTTGTTACAGCAGCTGGTGTTGCAGTTAACACACCAGGGAGGCCACTTTCCCCCCATCTCTTGCAAACCTGGAGCGGGAGAAGCCTTCAGCTATCACCTCCACCACACGCCGGTCCCCTCTCTCCTCCTATGCAGACCTGACCCTGTGGCTGCCCTCCTTATGGATCTCCCAGGACTCCCAATGACCTGGGTAGTTTCCTCCTCCACCTCCTCTCCCCAGTTCCTAAAGGCTGGCGTCCTCCAGTGTCCCGTTTCCCCGACCTTCTCTGCCCCCTCCTGCGCCACCTCCTGGGCACTGATCCCCCCTGCAGCTAATGCTCGAGTGGGGGACGCAGGAACCCAGGCTTCTCCCAGCGGCCAGGTAAACTCAGGCTGTGGTGTGAGGCCACCCGGGCAGGAGGGGGACACACCCGACGGCCGAGACCTAAGTCCCAGTCGTGCTGATGGCAAGAGCAGGAACGTCCCCGCGGACCACGTGGGGTTTTAAGAAAGAAATGACTCTCCCGCGGGGTGCTGAGTCTAGAGGCTGGGAATTCACTGTCCTCCCTGGGGCGGGCCTGGGCGGGCCTCCCCAGGAGCTCCAGCAGCTGCGACCCCGGGTTGGCGTCTGGGTAAAGGCAGGGGGAGGTCCTGGGAAAGGGCCCCAATGCACAGCGCAGGGGAAGGGGAGGGCCCGCGCTCTGGGCGGCTGGGAGGGAGGAGGAGCGCCGCGGGGACACGGTCCAGCTGCCGCCCGCGCCCTGGGAAGGGCCTCCTCTCCCGCGTCCTCTCCGCGACCCTCCGGCAGCTCAGGGCCCAGGACGTGCGAAGGGACGCCCCCTTTCCTGGGGGGAGCCTTGCCGGCGCTGGTGACCGGCCCCTGCAGCCACCTGCCAAGGACAGCTCACGCCTCCCCCTGCAGGGTCCGGAGAAAGGGAGTTGCCCGTGGACTTGAGCCCTGCCCGACAGGTGCCCCAGGGCATCTTCCAGGCGACCGAAAAGCCGACCGTCCCCACCCAGCCCGGCCCGGCTCACCGCCTCCTGGCATCTCCCTGAGGAAGGGATCCAACCCGCTCCAGGGGAGTCCTGAGACCCCTGAGTGTCCCTCTGCCCTGCCGCCCCCCAGCCTGACCCCTGCCCACCCCGGCCGGCGGCGTCCCCACCGCTGGCGCTGCGCACCTGTCTCCCCAGCCAATCAGGACAGCGATAGCCTCGAGGAGGGGAGGTGGGCGGGGCCGGAGTGACCGGGACGCGGCTCGCGGGAACTTCTGTGGCTGGTGACAGTGTTCGCTCTCTTGGGACTGCCTGGGCTGCCCCGGCGCAGGCAGTGAGGAAGATCCTGCGAGTGTAGACGTCAGGTGTGTGCATCAGGTGTGTGCATCGTGTGTGCGTCCGTTGGACGCAAATTTTACATCCAAAGAAAAAATATGTACAACTTTCATACCTGGCTTTGCAGCCCTCAGCCACGGAGCAACCAGGCACCTTCTGAGAACTGCTGTTCGTGGGCTTGTTTTTGTGATGACGAACACAAACCTGGGTGGGATCAAACCTGGGTGGGGTCGCCTGCGCCCTGGGCTGGTGGCAGAGCCTGCGCAGAGCAGCGACTGGAGACCGGCAACTGTAAAGCGATGCTGAGAATCTGGGTCTCTAAGCACATGCAGACGGAGCGGAGGTACAGAAAAGGGCTTAAGGACAGACAGGCCTCGGCCCTGCCCCGTTAGAATCCACCCCGTCTAGGCAGCCCATCACTGCCCACGGTGTCGCCCCAAATGTCCTTAGATGGTGCAAGATCGTACTTTGAAATGTCACAGAACTAAGGAGGGCAAACAGTCAGCGATGTGATGGAACTGGCCTAGTAAAGGCCAAAGGGGGTATCTAGGTGGCCAGGTGCGATGTTCCCGGTGAGCCCCAACCCCAGCCCCCTTAGCTGCAGGAGGAACATTTTTGTAACAGACTTTGGGGGAAATGTCTCCTGCCCTGGGACTGACTTCTCTGTTCCTCATTCCCAACTGGTGCCCTCCCTGCTCACACCTCCAGGGTCTCCCTGGGAGATACCTTCAGGCAGCTGCCCCCAGGGGCTGGAGCTAGGCCTCTGTCTAATCCTACGGCTGCATTTTTACCCTTCTCCCCTCCTCTTCCACGACAGAAATACCTGTCTATACCAGGAAGCACAAACGTCTTTGTATTCCTACATGCAAGGGCTAGTTTATGCCCCTGTGGTAGAAATTGCTCGTTGTCATTGAATTTGCCTTCTTCTCTTCTTCCTAAGTAATAGAATTTTTATCTGGGGATTCGACCACACAGAAATAAGGACTCCATATCCCACCCTCCTTCACAGCAAGCTGTGGCCCTAAGATGTGCAGCAAGAGGTGGAACTACTTCTGGAAAAGTGTCCTTAAAGATAGGGGTCACAGCTGGGCGTGGTGGCACAGGCCTGCAATCCCAGCAGCCTAGGAGGCTAAGACAGAAGGATCGTGAGTTCAAAGCCAGCCTCCGCAACAGCGAGGTGCTAAGCAACTCAGTGAGACCCTGGCTCTAAATAAAATACAAAATAGGGCTGGGGGTGTGGCTCAGTGGTCGAGTGCCCTGAGTTCAATCCCTGGTACCCACTATACCCCACCCCCCCAAAAAAAAAGATAGGGAGACAACATTCTTCACCCCTTTCTCTGTTCTGCTGACTGAGTGAGGACGTGATGGCTGGAGTCATATTGGAGCAGGAGGTGGTAGCCATGTGTAGAGTCTCTGACACCGGGGTGCTTCTTACCAGAGTGGGCCACCTATCACTGGACTTCCACATGAGAGAGATGATAACACCCTCTTATTGAAAACACGCCTTGGGACTTTTGCTTGCTAGTTTGTTTTTGCAGTATTGGGATGGAACCCAAGGCCTCGTTCAAGCTAATGAAGCACTAATCTGGGTTTTCTGTCACCCACAACGAAACCCAGTCCTGACATACCAACTTCTCTGTCTGAATGCTTTGATCCTTGTGTTTAAAATGCCTGTTAGGGCTGAGGATGTGGCTCAAGTAGTAGCGCGCTCGCCTGGCATGCGTGAGGCAGTGGGTTTGATCCTCAGCACCACAGAAAAATAAAATAAAGATATTGTGTCCATCTAAAACTAAAAAAATAAATATTAAAAAAGTCTGTTAAACCAAAATTCTTGATTCTAAAAGATCTGTGAGTAAAAGGGTGTGTTGGGCTGTTCCGGGCGCCCGCCAAGCTTCCTCGGCTCCTGGCTGCAGGGCTGGATGGTGTGGGAATTACATCCGCTACTTGTCAAGGGCTAAGAGTACTGTTAGAAGGCCAATCTGGGAAAGGGAAACATAACGGTTTACACCCAACTTCCCCTGGCCCCAGATGGGATCATGCAAAGCGGGGGAAGCTTTGGGATGGGAGGATCCTCCGTAAAGGGAAGCAACTGTTGCTTCCAGATCTGTTGGGGCTAAGGGTGAGGAATGTTGACCCATGAACAGGGCCAGTGGTCCTAGTGGCCAGCCACATGGGGCTGAAGGGTTTCAACGGGCATGAACAAATGTGAAGCAGTGTATTTCTGGTTTGCCCATGACCACCAACAGATTACCTTCCCTTATCGCTCCCCCTTCATCCTCTGGCCCTGGTAACTAAATTTAGGAGATCTCAGAATTTTCCTTCTATCATAACCTTTCCTCAGTTTGCTCATAAAAAAAACTCCTATTGATTCCTCAAAACCCTGCTCAGGTCACCATTTCCCTGACGTGTTCCTTGGTAGAACTAATGATTAATTATTTCCTCCTTCACGATTTCTTGTACCTTCCACATGTGCAATTATGAAGCACTTATTGCATACCGGGACCCTCACTGAGTGCTGTAGCCGCACTCTCTGTTTTAATCCTCACTAGGCATTTGAGATGGTCATTATTTAAAAACTTCTCACTTTACAGATGAAAGAAACAAAGTCCTTGGAAAGTTAGGGTACTCTTCCAGGATCCCAGAAATAGAGAGCTTGGGACTGGGGCTGCAGCTCAGTGGCAGAGCACTCGCCTAGCGTGAGCAAGGCCCTCTTCTAACTCTCCGCTGACTGCCAACCCCACCCCCAGCCACCCTGCGGGTGTGGGGGGGCCCTGCCTGCACATCTGTCCCTCTCGCTGTCTCCTAGGGCTCAGGGCCAGGTGTTCACCTTGCTTCCCCGACACTGACCCCATAAAGCGACACCTGCCAGGTGAGCCCAGGCACGGTGGGACAGAAGAGCCCATTCGGAGCCCCCAAGTGCCTACTGGCACACAAGGTCCTTCCTGGTGGCTGTCCTCTGCCCAGTCCCTTCCCCGGGGCGCCCCCAGGGACCTGCGGGCGCCCCCCGCCCGCGCGCACTGCACACGCAGCCGCTGTCGCCTGCGCCTGCCCTTCTCCACACTGGAGAGCCCAGGGTTTTAACACCTGGGCAGGTGTAATTATTTTAACACCTGGGCAGGCAGCCCTCGTCTTCTAAGCCCGGCGCCGTGAGCCTGGAGACACCCCCCCCCCCCCCAGAGCGCTGGTGAGTCCCGCACGGTGGTGGACCCAGCGGCCCAGGTGGGCGTCCTCCTTGTGGCCACTAGGTGGCAGCAGGGCCCCCAGTTGTCGGCTACCCGGGAAAGGCCACCAAGGTCAGTGTTTGCCCACCCCCACAGGAAGCCAAGACCCTGGGGGACTCAGTACAATAAAATAAGCATTAAAAGAGCTTATTGGCTGCTCCTTTGATAGGTAGTCTCAAGGGGACGAGAGGCAAAAGGTCTGAAAATTAGGCCCCTTCCAGACTTGCAGACCGCCTGGGTTCCTCTTCGCCTTGACATTTCCTGGCTGTGTGATTTTGAACAAGGTTCTTAACCTCTCTGTGTCTCAGTTTCCTAATGTGTAAGTGGGAATTACAATGTCCCCCGTGGGGAGGCTCAGGGCCCTGGCATGCCGTGAATCCCCAGTGGGTGTTTGTGGCTTTTACACCCTGCACGCAAGGGGCTGGCAGGGCAGAAATGGCAGAGAGATGAGAAGTTGGGCCAGTGTTGAGGCCAGAGGGCAGAGAAGGTCATGGGGGGGAAGCAGGATTCCTGCGGGGGGCGCTGTTCCCCCCACAGGGACCTGGAAGGAGGGGTGCACAGAGCCCCCAGGCTGAGAGGGCCTGGGAGGGGAAGACTGTGTCCCAGGCCACACCTGTTCCCTGGGCCCAAGGAGCCCTTGTCCCTTGTCCTGCCAGCCCTCCTGCAGTAAGCCCCTGGGCCTGCGGGGGGGCCTTGCCATGCAATTGTATTTTTAGTTCCCTGCGCCCTCGGCCTCTGGAAGACACTCTCCCCACCCCCAGCCCTGGCCCCTGGCTAGCTCACAGGACAGCTGGGGAGACGGAGAAAGGACTGGTCAGTATGGGGCCTGGAGAAGAGCCACGGTGGGTGGCTCCTGGGGGTCTGGAGCAGCCCGGGGCCCTGCTGTCCTGCCGAGGGCTCCGGCAGGTCCTGCCAACTGAGTGCAGCCCTAAGCCGAGTCCTGGCCTGGCGCTGGCCCAGGAGGGTGCCCTTGCCAGGAGGCTGGGTGTGGGGTGCTGCCTGCTTGGGGAGGTTGAGCCCGGCCCAGCCTGGGAGGGAGGGGAGGGGGAGGGAGAGGGGGAGGGGGAGGCGGCCAGACCCAGGCACTGGGCTTGGCGGAGGCACTGGGTTCTTGTGCCAGAGGGAGCTGTGGCCTCCTAGAGACTGGCAGACTCAGAGGCCACCTTGACTGGACTCTCAGCCCTGGAGAGCACGGGGCCAGGCTCACACCACCCGAGGGGCTGGAGGGCTCTCTGTGCAGAGGACCAGAGACCAAAGATGGTGGACCCTCTGCCAGGACCTTTCCCTGAGCTTAGATGACACTTAAAATGACCACCACTCCAAAGGCCAGGAGCCCAGCCAAGGGGCGCCTGCCATGTTGGTGACAGCTGGTGACTTGCCTCGCCTGGTTGGTTCTCAGGGTCTGGCATGGTCAGCGTGGACAAGCAGGGTCTCAGGTGGACCTGCGGGCGCCCCGGGGCCCTCAGAGCCTGGACGAGGGGTGGCGGTGGCAGAAGGGAACGCTTTGACTCCATAGAAGGAAGCATTTTTAAGGCTTAGGTGGTGACCTGCCGTCCCCGGGAGCACCCCAGAGCTGGCGGAGGACCTGTAGGGAGAAGACTTCAGAATTTGAGGGCTTGAGGTTGACTCCACGGCGCTCAGATTTGGGGACTCACCGTGTTCTGGAATAGGAAGAGGGAAACCAGGAGGGGGACAGGCCTCGCTGTCTGTCCCAGGGACCACAGCCCCCCGCAGAGCAGCCCACCCCGGTAGCCACAGCATCCACTCTGCTGCAGCCTGAGCGGGTGGTGGCCGTGGCCTTGGCCCCCATTAGGTTAAAGGGTCAGCTCCACAGACGTGGGTTTCCAGGTGCAGCCCGCTAACGGGGGCCTGCAGGCCGGTGACAGCCTCCTGACGCGAGGAGGAGACTTTGCACACTCAGGCTGTCCCCAGACGACGGGCTGGGGTGGGAGAAGCGCCCGGACTTGGAGATGATCAGCTCGGGCAACCCACCCCTCGGGGTGCCCGCGGCTCTCAGGGGACACAGGCAGGAGGGGACAGAAAACTGCTTGACTGCTCTGGCGCTGAGGGTGTCAACCGGATCCCAGGGCTGTGGGACAGGTGGCCCCACCAGCCTCGGGCAGCCATCGCAGCCTCTTCTTTCTGGCCTCCTTTTTCAGTGACTGGAAGGACAGGCGGGGCCCCTGGGGTCCCTGTGCCACTTCTGTCTGCTCTTTCGGCGCCGCTAGGGGGACCCACTGCCAGGGAGTCTCAGCGTCTGCTGGCTCGCGGTCACCATGGTCCCCGGGAAAGGGTGCCAGACGCGCAGCCTGAGGGGTGCTGGCTCTGACCATCGGGAGTCTGCAGTGCAGTGACTAGACCCTGGGGGGCCACACCAGGGTCACCCAGAGGCAGCAGCTCATGGTCACCCTCGAGCCCTAACTGGCTGGCCGTGCAGCTCCCATTCTGAGGGGGCCTCTGACTGGCAGGGCTGAGAGGCCACAGACCCCTGTCAGGCCTCCGTCAGGGGCCAGCCCCAGCCCACCAGCTGTGACCCACAGCAGGTTTAGGGGAGAACCCTGAGGTCCTGTGCCTCAGCAGGGCCGTGCTGGGCAGGGGTCTTCAGGAGAGTTACGAGGTGGTCATCGCTGCTGACCCCTGCAGTGCACGCCCTGGACAGCCCACCTGTGCTCGCCCCTCTGAACCACAGTGGTCACAGGGGACAAGGCCGTCTGTGAAGACACGGAGAGGTGCCTGGCAAGGCCTTGGCCACCGCACATGGGTTCTGTGCCTGCTGAAGGGGTCTTATCTTATCCTGTTGTTCCCAGCATGTCACAGCCAAGGTCCGACATTTTGTGCATGGGACAGAGAGATGACAGATGACGGACAGGCAGAGAGAAGGAGGGAAGAGGGAGGGGGAGGAGGGGGAGGGAGAAGGAGGAGGAGGGAGGAGGGAGGAGGAGGGAGGAGGAAGGAAGAGGAGGGAGGAGGAGGGAGAAGAGAGGAGGGATGAGGAGGAGGGAAGAGAGAGGAGGAGGGAGGAGGGAGGAGGGAAGAAGAGGAAGGAGGAGAGGGGGAGGATGAAGGAGGAAGGAGGAAGGAGGAGGGAGGAGGGAGGAGAGGGAGGGAGGAGGGGGAGGGAGGAGGGAGGAGGAGGGAAGAGGAGGGAGGAGAGGAGGAGGGAGGGGGGAGGAGGAGGGGGAGGGGAGGAGGAGGAGGAAGGAGGAGGGAGGAGGAGGGAGGAGGAAGGAGGAGGGAGGAGGGAGGAGGGGGAGGGAGGAAGGAGGAGGGAGGAAGAGGGAGGAGGGAGGAGGAGGGGGAGGGGAGGAGGAGGGGGAGGAGGGAAGAGGAGGGAGGAGGGAGGAGGAGGAGGAGGGAGGAGGGAGGAGGAGGGAGGAGGGAGGAGGAGGGGGGTCGGTGACATATAGAGAGACGAATGGGCGGTGGTGGCTGGTGCCCGTGGGTGTGGAGGGGGTGCCCGGATGCATACTGAGTCCCTGTCCCTGCGCTGGGCTCTCTGGCAAGGCCACCAGCCGTCCTCCCACTCAGTGAACACGCGGGGCCCAGGAGCTGCGCGGGGGACGGAGCGGGGCCCCTGCCCCTCGAGACCTAAGTGGGGCCTGGCAGCCCGGCTCCCAAGGCAGCTCTGCCGCCAGCCGCCGTGTGACCAGCTTCCCCTCCAAGGGGCCTGGCCCCTGGTGGGCTCTGCGAGAGCCGGCCACTGTCACGGAGAGGCTGGGGACGGGAGCACCAGAGCCGGGCCGCGGGCAGCACCTGTGCAGGAGGCCAAGCACCCTGAGGAGGACCCGAGCGCCCGGTCGCGGGGCAGGCCTGACGCCAGGAGCCCCCGCCCGGGCCGGGACCTGCCCTGAGCTGGCTGCACACACAGCACCGGGCTCCTCCCACCTTCCTGGGTGGGCGAGGGGCATCCAGGACGTGCCCGCGGAGGCTGCCGGGGTCAGGGCAGTCCTGGGGCCAGTGGGCGCCGGTGCCCAGCTGGGGACGGACCGGGAGGGAGCGTCGGGTGTCACGGCGCTGGCAGAGGCCTGGCTGTGCCCTTCCCGCTGGCCCTTTCCACACCAGCCCTCCCCGTGGCCTGAGCTGTCCTGGCCCTGTCCACAATGGCACCTGCCCCAAAATAGCTCCCATGTGAGGCAGGAGAAGGCAGAGATTAGACCCCCGCGGAGGGGAGGGGGCGGGAGCGCGGCCGCAGCAGGGGGTATAAAAGCCCATCGGGCCGGCAGCCCCCACCCGAGCCAGGCCACAGCACCCAGGGCCACAGCACCCAGGGCCACAGCACCTGCTCCTTGTGTCTTCAGTGCCATGGGACTCAGCGACGCGGAATGGCAGCTGGTGCTGAACATCTGGGGGAAGGTGGAGACCGACCTCGCCGGCCACGGGCAGCAAGTCCTCATCAGGTAACCGGGAGGGCCCCGGGCCCCTGCGCCCCCCAGAGATCTCAGACATGGTTGAAGGTGAAGGCGGCCCTGGGTAGACCAGTTGGCTCCGGAGACAGGCGGTTTTCTCTGCCTCAAGAGTCAGGGACCCGGCTCAGGAGAGGACGAGCACCCATCCCGGGGAGGTCAGCAGCCGGGAAAGCCCTGAACCCCTCGGGGGAATCTTAGAATTATACGCAGAGCTAGCCAAGGCCCGGCACGATCTTGTCTCGCCACTTCACTTACTAAGGGGACCCAGAGGGGAAGGATGTCCCCAGAGCCACAAGCTCATTAAAGTCCATGAAATGTCAAAGCTAAGGCATGACTTCCAAGGGGAGGGATGCATACGTGGATCTGTTGCAGAGCAGCTGTGTGACCTTAGGGAAGATACTCAACCTCTCTGAGCCTCAAATTCCTCTCCTGTACAAGGGGGAGAGGTCTTAACCCCACATCACAGACTAGAGAGAGCTGAATAAGATGCTCGACCTAGGAGGCCGGGCGTGGTTCCTGTCGTGCAGTGAGTTCTAGAGATGCTGTTAGATGTTAGGGACCTTGAAAGTGCTGTGGTCACCCGTGACGTACAGTAGGTCCCCATGTGAGGGGTACTGTGGTCTCCAAGAATGTGCTGCCTTCGGCAAGGAGCTCCTCAGATACCGACCCCAAGTCCCGAGTTAGGTGAAGGGGGTGTCCTGGGGCTTGCAGCAGGACTCCCCCCCAGCCTTGACTCTAGCCCCTGTGTTCCTGGTCCCCTCCCTCGGCCACCGCCTGGTGGGCAGACCTGCTTCTCTGGCAGAAAGGGGATTGCCACCGTTTTAATCTGCAAACACTTTTCCCCTCTCAGATGACCTTTGGCCTCCCTGGGACTTGCGTCCCCTCCCACCTGCCGGGGAGCAGCCCTGCAGCAGCAAGGTTATCTGGGAGCCCTGGTGGTAGGAAGGAAGCCACTCCCCTGTGTCTGTCCCTGTCACTGGCAGCCACTGCTGGGCTGCAGCAGGCCCCACCTGAATGGCGCAATGCTCCCCACCTCTCGTCCACCCCGAGCCACCGAGTTCCTGTGTGGCCTTGGAGCACTCACTGGCCCTCTCTGGGCTCTGTTTCCCTAGTGGTTGAGTGAGGGGTTGTCTTCTGTCCTGCTCTCAGGACGCAGGGCTGGCAGGAGCCGCCGGGGAGGCGGCAGAGTGGCCCGGCCCCCCAGCAGTGACTTGGACATCTTGAAGGGGACTCGGGTGTTACGTGATCTGGAGACCTTTCCTCCCTTCCAGGGCGCATCAGAGAGGCCTGCCGGGGCCAGCGGCCAGCGGCCAGCAGCCAGGGGCAAGACACCACGCCCAGGCTGGCCCCTGGCAGGCCCCAGCGGGCGTGGCGCCCTGTCTGTCTTGGGCTGGCACCTGGCCCGCTGCCCCCGCCTCTCGGGGCTTGGGGGGCAGGGTGGGGCCTCCTGGGGGGGACGCCAACTGTCCAGGACGTTGGCCTCGGGCCCCTGGTCTCGCTCCCTGACCTTGGCAAGGTCACGCCTCTCTGGTTGCGAGCCGTAGGTGGACGGGCCTGAGCAGCAGCGGCCACGGCTTCTAGATTCAGGCTGGACGCTCACGGGAGCCCGGGGCCGGGGCCTTCAGAGGCCAGTGTCCAGCCACTCCAGCCCCGCGGCTCCGGCCCAGCCCCTCCTGCCTGCTCACTCTGAGCCCTGGGCTCCGGCCTCGACGGCCTCCGGCCTCGGTGCCTCCTCTGTCTGTTCATCTCCACGTGGCTCCATCAGGTGCTGGGGGCCCCTCGGCCACCCGCCGGCTCCCCTCCTGCTCACTTCATTTTGCATTTCTGTTGTTTAAGCCGCTGGTGGCCACTGCTACCTTACAGGGAAGGGACAGCCCGGGAGCGCCAAGCAGTCAGGGCCAGCTGAGGGCAGGCCCTAAGATTCCTGATGACGATGGCCACACGATAATGACGGGAGGCAGACAGCAAACAATTATAGAGCGCCTACTGAATGCCAGGCCAGCGGGAGGTGTGCCATATGTAGGCCTCACAACAACCTGATGAAGTCAAGGTTGTAATCACCATGTTTAACAGAGAGGTTAAGTAACTTGCCCAAAGTCACACAGCTAGTGAGATGGGGGCTGGGATTGAAGTTCAGGACCTTCAGTTCAGCCTCCCTGCTCTTAGGACTCTGCTCTCTGGCCCTGTGGTCTTGCCACGGGGAGATGGGTTCCTGCCCACTCTCTGGGTCTCCTGTTCCCGTGGAACGTGAAGGGTTTCCGTGGCTCAGCAGAGGGGGCTGATGCTAGGACCGAGGACGTGACCAGCCAGCCCGGGCTCTGGGCCACTGAGGAAGGTGCCCGGTCGCCCCTGCAGGTGGCCTCCTCGGTCAGTTTCCAAGGTGCTGCCCGGGGCTGCCGCGCTGCAGGACCCGGGGCTGATGGGGCCGGAGGCTCCGCGGTACCAGGGTGGTTTAGCAGAGCCCCGTGAGCTCTGCCCTCGCGCACCTCCCAGGAACCGCGGGCTCCTCTGTCTCTGCTGCTGAGCGGAGGGTGGAGCGTGGGAAAGGCGTTTGGAGGTTGAACGATCATCTAGACCAACTCTGCTGGCAAAGCCCAGAGAGGCTGAGTGACTTCTTCCGTGCCACACAGGACCTCCCACACAGGGCCAGGCCAGAACCTGGCTTCTGTGATTCTGTCCCCTAGACATTGGGGGACTCTCCAAATGCCCAAGACCCCTGCTGCCTCGGGCACCCATTCCTTGGCCGGCTCCTGTCCCAAGCAATCTCCCTCAGTGACCTTGAGCCTCCTCTGTGGGTGCCAAGTCTTGCATCGTCACCAGGAATCCAAGGGTCATTGTCACCAGATAATAATAGTCAGTGGCTCAGGGACCCTTGGAAGAAAGGTGCCAGAGACAAGCCGTCAGTGACGCATGTGGCTTTGGACAGGGTCCCGGGTGACGTAGGGATGTTGGTCATGGCTGTGGACAAACTGGCGCTCTGGGGGGACAGGCTCCCGGGGGAGGTGCTGCCCCCGTCCCCGTGGGGTGCAGGTGGCGTGAGCGCTGCGTGCTTGGCCGGGGGACAGTGGCGTGCACCTCTGTGCCCACGGGTGTGCCCGTGCTCACAGCAGATTGCACATCGGTGTCTTTGTGTGACACAGACAATCCCAGCCAGCCCCTCGGGCCTCCTGCGGTCTCCTCACCTGTCAAATGACCTGCCTCCCAAGGCTTTTTAATGAGATGCTATTTGCTCACACTCAGAAGACACACCCAGGCCACCCCGCGTGGGTGAGCACGATGGGAACCGGTGGGGACCCAGGGTGTGTGGGGTGTGGTCTACCTGCACCCTGGGAAGCAGACTTGGCCACCGACCCCCCTGGCAGGGTTGCCCGTACCCCAGCTCGAGCGCACAGCCTGTCCTTGGGGAGCGCTCCACGGCCCTCGGCTTCCCCGAGGCCGGGCTCCCAGGCCAGGGAGCTCCCCCCAAATCAGAAGCCACCACGCCCCACGCTGCAAGGTCAGGTTGCCGAGGCTGGACAGGAGCTGGACCAGGGTCACAGTCACCAGCTGCCCGGCCACAGGATGAAGGGGGAGCACGGTCCCTACGAAGAGGAGCTGGGGGCCGGAGCTGACCACAAGCTAAGAGCTCACTAGGGAGGAGACTCGGGCAACCAGCCGGCATCTCAGGGGGAGAAGAGGAGCTCAGAGCTCGCCCCGGGACCCTGGGACAGAGACCTCAGGGCTGGGTGCTTCCCAGGGACCACTTAGGGGGCTGCCAGGTGCCACCGAGCCTGAAACCGCAGAGGGGGGACCTTGGAGGAACAGAAGGCTCCAGATGGGAGGGGGCTGCGGGAGACGGGGCCCCCCAACATCTCGGGTGTGGCCCAGGAGAGAGGCCGGGACCCGGGCCAGCACTGGGTTGGGTCTGGGCTCCGCCACCAACCTGCCGTGGGACCCGTGCCGGTCACCTGGCTCTGTGGTCCCCGTTGTGCGGGGTGGAACGGGGCTCCCTCCGCCAGGGGAGGCCCCTCCACCCCCACCTCCTGCAGCGGGAAGCCAGAGCGGGTGGCTCAGGGCCCCTGGGGGGTCGGAGAGGGACGGGGAGGTGCGGGGAGCGGAGCCGCAGGGCCACGGAGTTGGCTCAGGAGTGGGACCCCCGGGGTCCCCAGCGTGTGTGTGACGTCACCCCACTGGGCCCCTCTCCCCAGCTGTGAAGGCCGATGACCTGGTGGCCCTGAAGGGAAACCCAGGCACGGAGCCCAGCAGGGGCCTGGCCAGAGTGGGCACTCAGCCACCAGCGCCCTGGGCAGGGCGGGCAAAGCTGGATGCAGTGCCCCGTGGCCCTGTGCTCTCTGCCCCGGGGCAGGCAGTCTCTCCCTCCATCTCCCCCTCCCTGCATGGGGAAGCAGATGCACAGAGAGGTGCAGTGAGTTGCCTGAGGTGGCACAGGTCCAAGTCTAGACTCAAGTCCGGCCCCCTGCAGGCCCCCCTGCACATGCCCACAGCTGACCCCAGCCCTCCGTGTGTCCTCAGTCTCTTTAAGGGGCACCCTGAGACCCTGGACAAGTTTGACAAGTTCAAGCACCTGAAGTCGGAGGACGAGATGAAGGCCTCCGAGGACCTGAAGAAGCACGGCACCACGGTGCTCACGGCGCTGGGCGGCATCCTCAAGAAGAAGGGGCAGCATGAGGCGGAGATCAAGCCCCTGGCCCAGTCGCACGCCACCAAGCACAAGATCCCCATCAAGTACCTGGAGGTAGGGCCGGCGGGCGGGCGGGCGGGCGGGCTCGGGGCGGCCCGTCCTGCTCCCTGGACTCGGTTCCCCTCCCCACAAGGAGGGCTGAGCCCTGAGGGTGCCGCTACCCGGACGCCCGGCCCCGCCCGCACCCCAGTCAGATGCAGGCTGGGTGCCACGTGGGGGGCAGCGGCCCCCTCAGAGACCCCGCATCCTCACAGGGAGAGAGCCCTGAGCCCTGGGCAGAGCCGCGGGTGACCTCCTGAGCTGGGCTGGGCCGAGGGCCGGCGCTGGGGTCTGGTTCTGCCTTCATGGCCAGTGCAGCAGGGGACATGGGGACGGGAGCTTGGGGACACCTGCAGACAGGTGCATGCTCTGATGGAGGACAGGCTGTGCTGACACTCGGCTGGGCCACACCTTGGAATTCTCACAAGTGACACCCTCGGGGTGGGGACTGCATTCCAGAGGTAGAGAGTTCAGACCCAGAGTGGGCCGCGCCGTCACCAGGGGTCCGGGCTCAGTCCTCCACGCTGCCATCTTTAGCCTGTAGTATCCATCCTCAAAGTGGCCTCATGGCTCAAAATGGCTGCAAGAACTCCACTCACTTTATCCATATTCCAAACAGGAAACATAAAGAGAGAAGACTTCCTTTTGAGACGTTTAAGGGATTCCGGGGTCTCATCTAACACTTCTGTAGATATCTCATTGGCCACCAGTTAGTCATGGCGTCCGCCCGGAGAGCTGGGAAACATAGTGTTCCATTACCAAGGGAGAGGGGAGAGAGAGATTGGCAGGCGAGGAGCAGTCTCGGCCCCGGGCAGGACACTTCTCACTAGGAAACTGGGGGCTCAGGGTAAGCAGCCTCCTGGGGTCCCCAGGCCCATGGGGAAAGTCAGCCGCTTCATCTGCACCCCACCCAGTGCCACTTTGTCCTGTGTCATCACTAATCTCTCTCCCCAGGGAATTTCCGCATCCAGCACCGTGAGCGGCTGGGACGACTGAGCCCCGGGGGGTGGGGGGGGGGAGGCGCTGACCAGATCTCGGGCACCCTGTCCTCCGACTTTGTCTTGAACTTGTGAAACTCAAGGTGAACTTCGCCCTGTCTCCCTGGTGCCCAAGGCGGGAGCAGCGGCCCTGTGTCTGGCCCAGGGTGTCCTCTGGGTGTGCCGCCCCCTTGGCATTTCACCCTGGGCCTGAGACAGGCGAAGAGCCAGCTGCCCTTGACCCGCCTCCCTCTGGCCCTGGCAGCCGCCAGTCCCCCCCGCCCTCCTGGTCCCCGCTGGGCTCTGCCATCCACCTGCTGGGTGACCTCAGTCTGGCCGCTTGGTTGCCTCCTATCAAATGTCACCACTCGGTGCTGGGCCAAGGGCGTGGCTGGGATCAAGCCCCGGTTCCCTGTGGAGAGAGCACAGGGCGCCCCCAGCCAGCCCAGGGCACCGCTGTCCCGTCTCCTGGGGGTGGGGGGCACTGATGTCAGCCCCCCAGGACAGGGTCCCTGGGGCCGGGCGGACGAGGCCCGGGTCCATCCCAGCAGCAGGAAAGATAAAGAAGGAAAACTGGGGCCTTAGAGCAACAGCCACCGCAGGCCACCAAGAGCCAAAGTGGACTGGGCACAGCGGGAAGTCGTGCCCCCTGGGTTCCACGGCTGCCACCTGGGTGACATCTGAAGCCGAGGCCTGGCCTTTCCTGCCGGCCATGGAGGTGCCCGGCCCTGGCCTGTGGCAGTGGGGAGCAAAACGCCAACCGCCCCTTCCTGGCTCCGACCGACAGGTGGCTGCGCCCCCCCAGGCCTCGGTCTCCCCCGCTGTGATGCGGTGGTGGTGGCACCTGTCTCCTGGTGGCCGTGACACTCCTGGTGGTCATCCAGGATCGTGCCTGTGCACAGCGAGGGCTGGGGAGCGGCCTGGAGTAAGGGGAGCCGCGATGCCGCCTGGGCCCGGCCACCCGATGACCAGCACTCCCCTCGTCCTCCCCACAGTTCATCTCGGAAGCCATCATCGAGGTCCTGAAGAACAAGCACTCCGGGGACTTCAATGAAGCGGCCCAGGGCGCCATGCGCAAGGCGCTGGAGCTGTTCCGGAACGACATCGCGGCCAAGTACAAGGAGCTGGGGTTCCAGGGCTGAGCCCCGAGGCGGCCTGGGGTCCCGGGGCAGGGTGGGCACCGAGGGCCCTAGTGGCCGAGTGGGTGTGTGTGTGGTGTGTCCGCTTGCTTAGGGGAGGTGGCCGGGGGGCGGCCGGTGGGCGCCCCAGAGGAGTGTCACCGCCCTGGGAACCGGCCATCATGGCCTGCTGACCGCCGCCGCTGGGCTGGGGGGCCTCATGTCTCTCTGGCCAGATCCCACCGCACCTCCCTCCGCCCCCAGCCGCCTCTCCTCCCTCCCCTGAACCCCAGAGCCAGCCATCAGCTCCCCCGCTGCCTGGATTCTCTGACCCCTCACCTGCAGATGTCCCTTTGTGAGGGGGAAGCCCGGGCAGTGGGGGCGGCCAGGTTCCTGGGCACGCGTTGCCTCCGGGATCGGGGTGACCCTCCTGGTTTTAATAAAACACTTGCAGCCTCTCAGTCTGTGCCTGGCCTTGGTCCGTCCCAGAGTGAGGGAAGCGCCCACCCGCAGCCCAGAGGAGATGAGGAGGTAACCCTGCAACTGCGACCTTGCGGGGGAGGGACCGGGAGGGACAGGCGGCCCCGGGAGTTGCAGGGAGGACCTCAGCCTGAGCCTGGGGGCTGGGTCCGGAGCCGGCATCCAGCAGCCGTGACCTTGGCAATGCAGGGTCAGCGTCCAGGGCACGGGCTGTGGGAATGGCGAGAGCAAAGGGGACAAGGGAGGAGATGGTCACTGTGGCCACAGCTTCAGCAACATGATAAGGTCACCAGCCAGTGAGTGGCAGAGCTGTCGGGGAGGCCGCAGCCTGGCCGGCGGCAGGGACTCTGGCCCAGGGCCCAGCAAGGCGGCCAGCAGTGGCAGGCGCTGACCTTCTGGTCAGAGAGAAAAGACAGACCCGTGGGGAGCAAGTCGCAAGCGCAGGCCAGGGGACAAATCCTCGTCCACCAGCCCCGAGGGTGCGGGCAGCAAGGGGGCACCCCTGTGGGGACCGGATGTTGACCTGGGGCGAGGGCGGGGCACAGGCCAGGGGCTGGACCCTGAGCCAGTGCCTGAGCCCAGGACCCTGACACCACCACCTTTGGTGTCATCGGTGGACAGCTCAAGTGCTGAGCTCTGTCCCTCTCCAGAGGGTCCCAGCATGATGACCTCGTGCCCCCCCCCCAGTGTCTGCCTCGATGGGCCCCAACCTCAGGCCAGCCAGAGCTCAGGCCACTGAGCAGGGCCCACTGAGGGCTGGCGTGGACACCTGGAGCCCCGCACAGCCATTCACCAGGCCCTGGACAGCAGCCTCAGAGGGGCCGCTCGCTTCCTGCTGCTGCGGGCTTGGGGCACCTTCTGCCCTGGAGGAGCGGGGGAGAGGCCGGGGGTCTTGCTCCTGAGACCTGGAGGACAATCCACACTCTGTAGAGCAATCTGATTGACGGCTCGGATGTGGTCAGTGCAGGGACCGGAAGGTGAACATGCCCGTCCCCGCCGCCAGGGCTGGGCAGAATCAGGGCTGCGGGGAGCCCCAGCCGCTGGTCCTCCTTCAGCGAGTATTTGCCAAATTCTACAGGTAGAAAAACATGAGCAGGGCTGCCCTGTAAGGTTGTGTGGGTTGTGCACTCCATCTCCAAGCCTGGCCAAGGGATGCAGAACCTCTGGGGATTGGAGCAGGGCAGAGCCTCTTTCCCTGGGAACCACGACCATCTGCACTTTTCCTCTTTGGCTCTCTTCTGACAGTTCCAGAGAAACCTTTTCAACCTCCATATTTCCTGCAAAACCCTGGGGCCACATGTTCCTCCTGGAGCTCTTGGGCCCTGAGCTTTAGATCCACAGATTCAGGCAGGAGACGCAGGTTATTTTTGTTTTGTATTCAGCTGTCACATCTTCCCCTGGGCGTTAGGCAATGAGATCCATTTTCTGGAAAATAGGAGTCAAAGGGGAAGGAAGAGGGTTAGCTCTCAGAGACCCTGGGGGACAGAGGCTGGGGTTTTGGAAACCACCCTGCGGCGTCCACTCTGCGTCCACTCTGCGTTAGCTGAGCAAACAGCTTTTAAGCAAATACCACACCCCAGGCCGCGACTGGGCCCAGGCCACATGCCCTCTGCCCTCAGGAAGCTTCCAGATTTGGGAAGGAGAGGGAAAGAGCCCACCTGGGCCTGGCGGGGACTCTGACAGGCAGGAGGAGAGTTTGGGGCGCAGGGAGCCGTGGAAGGGGGAGCGCACGGCTTCACTCCTGGCACACGGGTGCCTTCCTGGAACACGTGTTTGCCTTGCCCCGCGGCGGGCCAGGCCCTGGGGACCCAGGATTGAGAGGAAAGTGAGGAACCAGGAGATGGTGAGCGAGACAGGAAAGGCGGAGACCAGGCAGAGCACACGGAGCTCCTCTGTCAGAGCCGACAGATCAAGGCCCCCTCTCCCCAGACGGAGAGAGGCACCCGGGCTGGGGCTCGGGCTTCTAGGGGGCAGCCTCAGGGATCAGAGCCAGGGGGTCCTGATGCGGGTGGTCAGGGTGGGGTTGGTGGAGGGGGTGGGGAGCCTTTCTCAGAAAGGCCCTGGGGGGGGGGGGAAGCGGAACTTTCTCTTAAGATGGCATCTGTCACTTAAGATGGCCGTCCAGATGCTGAGCAGGGACCTCACATTCCCCGCTTTTTGTTTGTTATTGGGCCCCTTAAGGGACAGGGGCGTAGATCAATCTTCTGTAGCTTCTTCCTGCTGGGGAGGGGCGGCGTCTGGACCCTTGTCAGGGGCGCGGGTGTCACTGAGGCGGTGGTGAGGGTCGGGAGGTGCCGGGGATGCTGACTCCCAGGGCGAGGTGACAGAAGCTGGTCCACGGTTTGGTTTCAGAGCTTTGAATCTGGCCTTGAGTAAATCTAGTGACCGGGGCAGGACCAGCCGAAGGCCTGTGGCGAGGAGAGGCCAGGAAGGAAGTGCCCCTGCAGGGGGTCCTCCAGTCCCGGGGCAGGGGAAGCGCGAGGCCCGAGGAGATGGGAGGTAAAGGGCATTAGGAGTCGAGGTTCCCTTGGTGGAGAGGAATCCTCGCTCCTTCCAAACAGCAGAGTGGGGGGAAGTGTGGGGACAGGTGTTCAGAGTCCGGGTAGAGGTGGAGGGGGGCTCCCTTTGCCACAGTGAAGGCCCTGATGAGGGCGGCCCCTGCAGCCTGCTGAGTGGACGTGTCACGGGGAGGGAGCCGCTTCCCCAGCCGAGGTCGGAGACCCCACAAAGTCCCTCCTGAAGGAAGGAGGGACTGTGGACCATGTGGCCTGGAGCAGGGCCCTTCCTTTGTGGGCGACGGAGTCTCAATGAGGAATGGGTGAGGGGAGGAGAGGGGAAGGGTCCTGAGGAGCGGGAGGAGGCAGCAGGGTTCAAAGGTGGAGAGTCAGGCTGGACCTTCCACCAGGGACACCTGTAGAGACACAGGTGACAGGGGGTGAGGAACGTAAGCCCCTGTGGGTGGGGAGTTCCTGGGTGACGGGCAGCAGGGTGGTGTGAGAAGTACGAGGTCCCGGAAGGAACGTGGGGAGAAGGGCGTAAGGATCGGTCACCGCGGGACGGATTGGGCCGGCCACAGAGTTGGTGGAACAGGTCTTGGACCAAGCACGAGGAACCACTGGCTTTTTTACTGCCGAGATGGGGGTGTTGTAGGGGACGAGTAGGTCTAGGGGACCCTTTCACAGGGTCTTGGATGATGGCGGGTTTTGTGACTGGGCAGAAAAGGGAGGGGGCCTTTGAGACGATGTGAATGGGCTGTGGTGTGAGGCGGTGGAAGGACTTGGAACATCCCGGAAGGGGTAATGGGGAGGCACTGGCGGATGGAATAGGGGGTGGCCCTAAGGTCAGGGAGAGGAGCAGGGGAGCGGCAGGCGAGTCTGGATGGAAGCCTATGTGAGGGAGAAGGAAAGCGTAGCCCCAACTTTGTGAGGATGTCCCTTCCCATAAGGGGACAGGGCACTGTGGAATGACCAAAAAGGAGTGGGTGACACTAGACAGTCGAAGGCACAAACAAGGCCAGGTGTCTGCATGGGCTGGTGAGGTTTGCCCTCTAGCCCACAATAGAGGTGACAGAACCAGTGGCAGGTCCCCAGATCTCCTGAGGACTGAGTCTGCAGCCCGGTGTCCAGAGGAAGGAGACAGGCCACCTGGAATACGCAGAGTCACCCCGGTTCCCACGGAGTGAAGGGAACCTGGCCTCGTCAGTCCTCTGTGCCAGTCCTAGGAGTCAGAGAGGGTAGCCACAAGGGCCGGATGGCCAGGGGCCACTGTGGGCTCAGGGACAGTCAACAGCCCAGTGTCCCTCCTGATGGCATCTAGGATACGGGCCCAGAGGCACGTGAGGCTTGGGACATGTACGATCCCAGTGACTCCTGGGACCACATTTAAAACAGGGTCTGGGCAGCCCCCAGGGACCCTCCCACAGGCCGGTGGACCAGGGGCAGATGCTGAGGCCGACGGACGGCTTGAGCGAGCACCTGGTATTTCTGCTTCCGGGCCTTCTGGTCTCTCCGTCACACACCTTAGAGGCCACTCTGTCGGAATGGGAAAAAGGTGCGACGGATGCAGTTGGGAGGGTAGAAATAAAGAATGTCCACACACTTCGGCCCTTTTCAATGCTTTATTCACTCAGATCACCCCATACAGTTTCACTCTGTAGGTTCTTAACCAAGAAAATGATAATCCTAAATGCTGGGCCCTGCGACCCCATCATCAATCCACAGCGAATTCCCACACTTACTCACGACAGGCTCCTGACCGACACTCCCTCCGGGTGATAAGCTCAAGTGCCAGATCCAAAGTCTCACGCCTTGGGCTCTAAGTCCAGCAGGCGCCCACTCACTCAGCCCACGGAGATCAGGTCAGGAGCCAAGGCAGCTTCTCCTGGGGTGGAGCTGGCGGCCAGTTGGTGGAGGAGACGGTCTTAGGGAGAAGTCGCGGCTCTCACCAGGGTCAAGAGGTGGCTGTAGAGTTTGACAGTGGTGAGGACAACGCAGAGGACCAGGCAGATGAGAAGAGCTGGGGTGTCAGCCCAGGCCCTCACCAGGCTCTCAGGTGAGGGCACCTGTGTCGGCGCTGAGTGTCTGCTCACTTGCTCCATCATTTATGCTAAATTTGGGGGTTTCTGACCCCGCTTTCAGTCCCTATCAGCTACTACTGGATTTCTCAGTGACGTCATTTGTCCTGAGGTTAAAGCCTCTGGTCTGGTGGTCCCCACCCTGATTTTCTTGCTTCTCGCTCTTCTTATGGGGCGAGGGCAGCCTGCCAGAGGGTTCACCCTGAGCTTTTCAGGGTGGGCAGAAGTGACGTGTTTGTGCCGAGGGCCACACTGGGGGGCTCTGTGGCTGTGCCTGGGGAGACTGCAGGTCTGACTGGAGCTTTAACATGGAGCTGCTTAGGCTCAGGCCCAAGGCCATCCTTGCCCTCTCCCAGAACCTCAGCTTGGGGAGTTGGGGGCCCCTCTCGAGGTGCCTGAGTTTGGCCTTAACAACAGGGAGATCCTAGGAGACAACGTAGGTCATTAGTGGTGGTCTCCCGTCTGGACTCTGGGGTCCAGGTTAGTTACTGTAATAAAGCCTTGGTCAGCAGATTAAAAATGCTGAAGGGTTTTCATTCTTTTCTTGGAAGATTTCCTGGAGCCTTTCATCACTGATAGCCCATGGGCCGCCTTTCCAAGTCCCGCCGTGAGGCAAGTAAGGAATTGGTTTCTACCAGTTACTCCTCCAGGAGAATTATAATCCCAGTGGGGGTCAGGGACTGCCTCAGTGCCCATCAGGTGGGCAGGGGAGGTCTGATGTACCCATCAGCAGGATCCCTAGCTTGCTCCCAAACTCGCCTGCGCTCCTCGGACAGGAGGGTGTCACGGTCACAGGGACATGGTGGGGGGTCAGATCCTGTGACTGGGTCAGATACTGAATCGCTTTGATCTACGTGGTGGGGCTTGGAGTGTAGGACCCAGGCCGCTTTTCTAGCTGTGAGAGATCGGACAAAGAGAAAGGCACAGGAACCCGGATGACCCCTACCCCAGCCACCTGCGTTCAGGACACAGAGATGCGGGTGGGGCAGCGGCAGCCCGTGCGTGTGTGGCAGGAGGAGAGAAGGGACTAGGGGCCGAGGGGACAGTCACTGTGGTGGCTTCACTGGAAAGAGAACTGTGGTGTCGGGGCTCATCCCTGGGTCCGAGGGCGAGGAGCCCTGGGTGGGTCTCTGCCCCTTTGGAAGCAGGCGCAGGGGAGGTGAGAGCTGGGAGGACTCGGGTGGGAGAGCGGGGGCTGCAGGGAAGGGCTTAGAACGAGAGAGGAGAAGCCTGGACCAGGACCTCTCTTTCCCTTTTCCTGAACGCTCCCAATAGGTGAAAGGATCCCTGACAGGATGGGACCTAGAGTGCCGTTAAGTGGCCATTTAGAGTCCAGAGGATATTGAGGCCAGACCTGGTCGCACAAGCGGATAAGTTTTGGGGGCTTTAGGTCCAGGGTGAGAGAGCTCAAAACCCAGGACCCAAATCAAAGCCCACCTATGGACCCAGTGGACAGTAGGGACCAGCCGGGCTGTGAAGGCTGAGACTGGGGGTGCCCCCGAACACACGGTAACCCCGGAAGTGTCAGACGGTCAACGGTCACTTCCCAGGACCCGTAGGTCTTTTAGGTCAACCAGAGGCAGGGGTCTTACCTGGAATGTCCAGTGGTGGGTGCAGAGAGGGCCATCGGCAGAGTGGAAGGCCTGGTCCCCTGATGGAGTCCAGATCGGGGCCCAGGGACGCTCGGTGGCCCTTGAGGAGGGGAGCGGGCACATCGGGAACCTGATCCAGTTTTAGCACCAATGAAGGGAAAGCGAGGAACCGGGAGACGGCGAGCGAGAAAGGAAAGACGGAGACCAGGCAGAGCCACACAGAGCTCCTCTGTCAGAGCTGACAGATCAAGGCCACCTCTCCCCAGACGGGGAGGCACCGCGGGCTGGGGGCTGGGGACTTCTAGGGGCAGGCTCAGGGATCAGAGCCGGGTGGGTCCTAAAGCCGGTGGTTAAGTGGGGTTGGTGGAGGGGGTGGGGAGCCTTTCTCAGAAAGGACCTCGGGGGGGGGAAAGCGGAACTTTCTCTTAAGTTGGCATCTGTCACTTAAGATGGCCACCCAGATGCTAAGCAAGGACCTTACAAGGATGAAGAGCTAGCTTCCACCCTGCCTGAGGGAACCCCCTGGTGCAGGCCGTGGAGCAAGGAGATGGGTGGGTTTTGAGAAGTGTGGGAGGCGGGAGCCACGGCAGGGGCCTTCTGTGACTGTAACAAATACCCCAAATGATCAATTTACAAAGAGGAAAGGTTTGCTTTGGCTCCCGGTTTAGGAGGTTTCAGTCCCTGTCCGACTGGGGGCACTGCTTCGGGCCTGTGGGGAGGAGGAGCATGTGGCAGGGAACGCCTGTCCACCTCAGGGCCAGGAACGAAAGGGGAGAGAGGAGCTCAGCGCCCACAGTCCCCTTCAAGGGCACGGCCCCAAGGACCTGGAGATCTTCCCCCAGGACCCAGCTCTTCAAGGGACACGGCCTCCCAGCCACCAGGCTGAGGACCAAGCCAGCACTGACAGGCCTTCGGGGGACCTGTTAGCATTTTGTCACAGCCATCAAATGCCCAACAAGAGCAACTTAGAGGAGGGAGGTTCTGGGTTCACGGTTTCGAGGTTCGGCCCCCAGTGGGCCGACTCCATTGCTCTGGGCAGGTGGCGGAGCATCCTGGCGGAAGGGCCTGGCAGAGAAGGGCTGCTCCGTCAAGGTGGCCCACCTCCTCCCGCCACGCCCGACCCCCTGCCGTCGCCCCAGGTCCCATCAAGGAGGATGGACCAGCTAGGTCACGGCGCTCGCCCTCTGGCCACTTCACCTGTGAGCACTCCTGCGCTGACACAGGAGCTTTCTGGGGACACCTTACATTCAAACCGTAGCAGGATTCTCCAGAGAAACGGCACCAACAGGACACACAGGAACACACACTTTTGTTTTTATTTTATTTATTTTTTATTTTAATTTTTTTTTTAAAGAGAGAGAGAGAATTTTAATATTTATTTTTTAGTTTTTGGCGGACACAATATCTTTGTTGGTATGTGGTGCTGAGGATCGAACCCGGGCCGCACGCATGCCAGGCGAGCGCGCTACCGCTTGAGCCACACGCTTTTGTTTTTAAATGTGTGGTTTTTTTTTTTTTTTTTTTTTTCCAGAATTATCAGGGCTGTAGGAATGGGCTGCTTTTCACAGTATCCAGCCGCTGTCCTTCCAGAATGGAAATCCTCAGCCCAGTTTATAGCGATGGACTTTTCTGCTTATTTGTTTATTTATTTTGTACTGGGAATTGAACCCGAGGGCACTCACCCCCTGAGCCACGTCCCCAGCCCTTTTTATATTTTATTTGGAGACGGGTCTTGCTGAGTTGCTTAGGGCCTGCTGAGTTGCTGGGACTGCCCTTGAACTTGTGATCTTCCTGCCTCGGCCTCCAGAGCTGGGCTGCTTCACTGGTTTTTATTCGGCATTTTCTGTTCTCGCTTTGTCTCCCCCTGGTGGCCGGAGTGAGCAAGGTCCCCCACTTGCCCATCTTGTCCCTAGCCCAAGGCCAGCTCCAGTGGGCCGTGTTATGTGGGAGATGCTCTAGCGTACTACATACATGGACATACCATGACCTTGGGGACTACGGGTGCTTTTTAAAATTATGGCTCCGAGGGCCCCCAGGACCCTGGTTCTGAACGTTTGATTCCTGAAGCGGAGCTCCGCGCCTGTGGAGCATGCTGGTGCCCAGGGGTCCTCATGTGAGGTGACCCTGTGAGTTCACCACATGAGGGGACACCAGGTGTGGTGAATTCAGCTCCTGTCCATGTCACCTGATGCCTTGAAGTCCCTGTGAGCCTGCGACTGGGACTCTGGGGTGGAGCTGGCAGAGGGCTGGAGAGGAGCAAGGCCAGCCAGGAGCTGGCGCCACCTGGGCCAGCCTCCGTGACAAACGTGAAGAGCTGATAAACCCCGGATGACTCCCTGCAGCTCCTGACTTGGCAGAACCTCGCTGAGCAGAGCTGGGATCGGTGACCTCAAAAACCGGCAGGCCACCCTGGTAAGCCTGGCCCGCGCGCGTCTGCACCTTCCTGGCGATTTGGATGCCGTCTCTCTCGTGTCTCATTCCGTTCTCTCCATCGCTGTCTCTCTCTCACATTCCTTTTGTGCCCCCTGACAAGAGTCTCAGAAACTGACACAAACTGCAAGAGGCCACAAAACCTTCACCTTTGATGCGCATGAAGCCAGCCGCCTTCGTGTGACCACGGTTAACCCAAACGCGAAACCTCGCGGGGCCGGCACTCCGAACAGAAACAGAGTCCCAGCCCTGTGCGTGCACATTCCAAAGATCCTGCCTTGGCTGAGGACTCCTCCACTCGCAGGAGGGTCTTGTTGGAAGCAGGTCTCCAGGGGCTGGTCAGGGGGGCTTTCCCAGGGGCCACAGGGCGGTGGGTGGAAAGCTGAGCTTTAATGATTTATCAGGAGTCAAAGCACCTTGCAGGGTAGAAGGGCCACCCTTCACCACCCAGGAGTGCAGAGGTGATTCTGTCGGCCTTGTGGATTATGAAGGGGGATTATTAGGAGCTTAAGGTTTTCAGCACTGGGAACTTGGCGTGGAGCCGGCGGGATGGAGGGGAGGAGGGGCTGGGTCACCCGCATCCGCTGGGGCAGGTTCACTTCTGTGTGTGCGGAGGCTGAGCCTGGGATTCCCTGAGAAGTCAGCCAACGGGGTGAATCTGTTGGGAAGGATTTGCTTCAACTATGGGCCTGGTGAATCTGTTGGGGCTCAAATTGTCCCCTGTGGGGGGTGTGGGATACTCACGGGAGCATTGTTCAATGATGCGAATCGGATGCTTCATGGGGGAGGGGCAGCCAGGGATGAGGAGGGCACCGCGTACCCCACACCTTTCCTGTACTCGGACTTGCTTATTCGGTTGACAGCCCTGGTAGCTAATTTAATGTGTCAGTTTGGTCAGGCTCCAACTGTGTGGTCAAACACCAAAATAGACATGGAGACCAAAGGTACAGAATCGAGGACACAGAGACAAACCACATAAATATGGTGATCAGCATACTATAGTGACATAGCCACATCAGTGTTTATAGCAGCTCAATTCACCATAGCTAGACTATGGAACCAACCGAGGTGTCCCTCAATAGATGAATGGATACAGAAAATGTGGTACATATATTCAATGGAATATTACTCAACTTTAAAGAAGAGTAAAATTATGGAATTTACCAGTAGATGGTTGGAGTGGGAGAATATCATGCTAAGTGAAATAAGCCAATCCCACGAAGCCAAAGGCCTAATGTTTTCTCTAATATGTGGATGTTAATTCACAATAAGTTGGTGGGCACTAGGGAAGAATAGCGTTACCTTAGATTAGGTAGAGGGGAGTGATGGGAGGGGACGGGGGGGGGGGCTGTGGGGATAGGAAAGACAGTAGAATGAAACAGACATTATTGCTTTATGCATATATGTGACTGCATGACCAACGTGGTTCTACAACATGTACACTCAGAAAAATGAGAAACCATATCCCATCTATGTAAGAAATATCAAAGTACATACATGCCTTCTACTGTCATGTATAACTAATTAAAACAAATTTAAAAATTAACAAACAAACAAAAAAAACCCACCAGTCTGGTTGTTGTGAAGGTATTTTTTGATCATGATTAACCTTTACGTCAAGAGATTTTGGGTAAAGCAGGTTACCTCCACCTTATGGGTGGGCCCCATCTAATCAGCTGAGGGGCTTAAGAGAAAAGACTGAAGTTCCCGGAGGAGGAAGGATTTGGGTTGCCCCAGCACCTCTGAACTCAAGACTGCAACAAGAACTCTTCCTGGCTTTCCAGCCTGTGGCCTGCCCGGCAGATTTTGGACTCACTAGCCCGCATCATTGTGAAAGCCGAATCCTTAAAATCAATCTCTTTCTAAACACCCATGATTAAGCTTCTGTGTCCCTCACCCTGCCCAATGCAACCACATCCCTACTTTATAGATGAAGAAGCAGCTGGGATCTGCACCCAGAACCTCAGCCCGTCATGGTGAGCAGGTGGGAAGTGTCAGGCCACCAGACGGGGTGGGGGGGCGGTCCCACCCCACGCCCTCAGGCACCCTGAGCCAGAGCCCACTTCACCGATGGTGTTCCCAGGGCAGGACCCGCTAATCTGCCAGCTGACTCCCAGAGGCCAAATCCCCCGCTAAGTGCCTGCGGGCTGGGCTGGCCAGGATCTCAACCCTGGTGGCGGCCAAAGCCTCCCAGAGTGGCCAGATCCAAGCCAGTCACCTCTCACCTCCAGGGCAGGGCGTAGAGGGCGTCTGGAGACTGCTCCTGCAGACCCAGGTCACTGCCGTGCTGCTGATTTTCCGGGACACTTTTCAGCGGCAGCTTCTCTCAAACTCACACCACTCTCCGCAGCTCCTCCTGGTCAGGGGCCGGCGACTTCCTTCACCAAATACTTGTGAAACGCTTACTGCCCCCGTCTGGATGGCCACGTGGTAAATCACTCCGAAGCGTGGAGGCCCACGACACGGCAGTCCACACCCTGTGGTCCCGTGGTCCCCATGGCTGTGGGCACACGGCTGGGTCCCATCTCAGGGCCCCGTCGCCCCCCCAGCTGCACGCAGCCCCTCCAGAGGTGGCTGTGCTCCCTCGGGACATGGAGCCGTGGAGACCCAGGAGAAAGGCTTCTGTGACCTCGAGGCCCAAGGCCCCTGCCTCCACAGGCTGCCCTCTAGGCACAAGTCACACAGGGTGGCTGGCGTCCCGGGGCAGGAGAGCTGGGCTCCACTTACAGATGTAAGGAGAGTGGAGGGGCTGTGGGTCGTCCCCGCTGCCCCTGGGCCACACAGAACAGCGGGAGACAGCGGCCTCCTCCCCTCTGGACCCGCTCTCCCTGCCCCTGCTTCCTGCCTGGGCAGCTGACCCCCAGGGACCACACCCACGGGCCGTCTGCCCTCAGGCTGCCATGGGCAAGTATTGGAACTCAGAATTGGGGAGGAATTCAGCCATCCATTTACCTTCCTACCCCAGCCTCTGCTGGGGGCTGCCCAGTGTCCCCCACTCCAGGGAAGCCAGAGCTCCTGTGGGATCTCGTGCCCAGGCTAGCTCTGCTCCAAGCAGCTCCCTGTCCCCCTCCCCACAATGTCCCCGCCCTTGCACTTGGAGGTAGAAATGGCTCCCGCTATCCTAGCCCTTGATTCTAGGCATCCTGCCAGGACCTCTGTGCCTTGTCTTTGTGCCAGGACTTAGAGTGACAGGCGCTTAAAGGGAGGGATGCGCCAGAAGGGTGGGGCCTCGCCCTGGCTGGCGGGCAGGCATGACCAGAACCGCTCGCCAGATGGAGGAGGGCCGCGGGGGGCCAGGGCCCGCACAGGACTGAAGTGGGGGGGTCCAGGACACTCTGGGAAGAGCAAATGGTTGGGCACGTGTCAGCGAGCCTCAGGCCACATTGCCTGAACTTTGTCATGTGAGGGATGAGAAAGAAAGCCACCAGTAGGATTTGATAGACTGGCAGGTGTCCCAGGGGTGACCTTAGAGTCATCACTGCAGGTTCCCATCGCGGCCTCGCGTGTTCCTAACCGAGGAGTGTTTCATGTTCATGAGCCTCAGTTTTCTTTCAGCAAGATGGACACATCCAGCTCCTGGGCTGGTGAGGACTGCATTAGGAAGCTTCCAGTCTCAAAACACCCCAAACACAACGAAGGTCGGCTTGGAGAGTAAGGAGCTTTAACGTGTCCTAAGAATCTGGAGTCGGGAGATGCATTCACAGCTCAGAGGGTCAGGCTCTAGGTCTGGTTCTCTAATCCATCACCTTTAAATTTTAATCACACAAAGACTCAGGGCAATGGGCAAAATGTAGACAAGCTCGTTGCAGAATGTGGAGTGGCCTCTAGCCCCGTTTCCCTGAGGGCTCATCTCCCTCTGAAACTCCGTGAGCCAGTCCTCACTGTCTGCCTTCCTACCCACATTGCAGTCTGGTGAGCTCCCAGGAGAGCTGCGGTGAAGCTCTGCTCATGACATCCCAAGTCCTCCCCATCCTGTGTCTCCAAACCTTTCCCAGCGCCTCCTGCAGACCAGCGTCAAACCCTGTGAACCACCCGGTCGGGTTCATCACAGGAGCCCACTCGTGGTACCCATTTCTGTGTTAGCTTCTGTCGCTGCGACCAAAGAACAACTTAGAAAAGGAAAAGCCCCCTCTGGGGTCTTGGTTTCAGAGGTTCAGTTCACGATGGGCCAACTCCACGGCTCTCGGCTTGAGAGGAGGCAGAATACCATGATGGAAGCGGGTAGCGGAGGACAGCTGCTCGCTATCGGGGGCCGGGAAGCAGGGACAGACCGAGAAGCCTGGGACAAGACATGATCCCCCGGACACACTCCAGGGACCCCACCTGCCTACTATACCACCCCCCGGGGGTGCACCTGGTCAGTCTGCCATCGTGGGAAGGTGGCCCTGCAGGGTGGGCCCTGGCCAGGGGACTCTGGGCGGGGGCTCGCAGGGCCCCGGGCTCTGCCAGTCTTCTCCGTGGTCCTCTGTGTCTCTGTGTCATCTGTGAGGGTGTTGGCCCCCAGGCAGGAGCTTGACTCTGGGACCCGCTCTTGCTTCCCTCCCTCTCCCTCCCTCCCCAACCCGTAACCTCTGAGAGCGTGTGAGCAGCTCAATATAAAAAGCTTCACTAGCCAGGGGCGTCGGGGTTGAGGACGGTGGGCAGCACAGGGTGGGGCCAGGCCTTGGGGCAGAGGGCACAGAGGGCCCAGGAGGCTGGCAAGGGAGCTCGGCTGGGACTCAGGAGGGCCGGGCCAGGTGGGTTCAGTGCCCGCCTTCCCATCAGGGCCTGACTCTAAGCCAAGACGTGTGACTGCCCATTGGTAAAAATAGACCAGCCACCATGGCAGCCTCCCAACACTGGGCCACCCTGGTCCCTGGCAAGAGAGCCCAGTGCTTGGCCACCCATGCACTGCAGGACTGCAGCCCAGAGCAGGCACACGGCCTGCCCAAGGTCACAGAGGTGGGGACCCTGACTCCCAGCAGGCACCCTGCACAGCACCTTGGACCCCCCAGGGGCCCTGAGCCTGGACCGAAGGTGCCCACCCCGCGCCTCTCTAGACCAAAGGAGTCCTACTTGCTTGGCCGTCCCCACACTTCTGAGAGCTGCGCAGGCTGGGTGGGGCCTGGGCTCTGCCGGGGAATGTCCTTAACTGTAGCGGTAATGGCAGCCGCTCCCACCTGGGCCTGGGCTGTACACACAGCACCTCCTTCACCTTCACAACAGCCCGTGAAGCAGGAGCTAGTATGGCATCCATTTCAGAGACAAGGAGACTGAGGCTCAGAGAGGTTGACCAACTTGCCCAGAGTTGCAGAGCGTGAAGCTTGGCGGAGCCGGCAGTGCAGACCAGGCCGTCTGACCCCAAGTGAACTAACAGGTGAAAAGTGGGTGAAGTTTGTCCCCCCGCACAGTAGGCAGCTGCTGCTGGCACTTGACCCACACAGTCCCCGAGTCCCCTACCCTTAGAATTCCACGACCAGGGGACCGTGGTGCTGGGAACCCAGGCCTCCCGCTCCCAGAGAGTGACCTTGGGGAAGCCTGTCTCCTTGCTCATGGAGGGGACTTTACCTACGTGTCCCAGTTCCTCAGGTGAACGGACCCCAGAGCTGTCGGGGTCGGGTTGGGGGTCCAAGGCAGAGCGGGAGGGCACCTTTTCTTAGTCAAGACAGGAATCAAAGGTTCCAGGATCACTCCGAGCACCGCCTGGGGCTCTCCTGGGGGCTCTGGGGGGGGGTCTCCAAGGGGCTCTGGGGGGGTCTCCAGGGGGGCTCCTAGGGCTCTCCGTGGGCTCTCAGGGGGGTCCTCCAGGGGGGCTCTCAGGGGGGTCCTCCAGGGGGGTCCTCCAGGGGGTGGGCTGTGTCTCCAACGGGTGGGCATGAAGGTCCAGGCGCCTCCCCAGGACACACTGCTGCCCTTGGCCTGGGGACCTGGCACAGCCACCTGCTGTTGGCGATAACTGTGTCCCAGGAGGCAGGTGCTGCCCGAGAGGGACAGGTGGCAGAGGGGACGGGTTGGTTCCAGGGCTCAGGCTGAGTCATCCCTCGGGGGCAGAAGCCGGGCCCACCCAGGGGGTGAGCAGGGCAGGGAGGGGCTGCGCCTCTCCTCTCTGTGGCCCCGGGGTCTGGGGCTGGCCAAGCGCCTCCAACTCCTCACTTCTCAGCCTCCTCCCATCCTGAATCCCGGCCCCAGGTCCTCGGGCAAGTTACATCCTTCAACCCGAGGAACCGCGGCCCTGCAACAGCCCAGACCCCAGGGGCCTGCAAAGGCCACCGCAGCGAGGCTCCTTCTGAGTGAGACCCCCGAGGGGCTGTGGCTGCCTGGGGCTGCGGTGACAGCGCGGCTCTGCTTGGGGGCAGCCTGCCTGGGTCTTGGGGACAACTCCACATGGACTAAGCACCCAGGCCGCACACTCCCCGCGAGCAAGCGCCTGGCAGTGTGCTCGGTCTCCCTAAAGGTGTGGAAACGAGGTGCCTCTGAGTGGCTGAGGGGGTTCTCAGGCTTCAGTCCAGCCCTGCCGCAGCTCCGCTGCCCGCCCAGGACCTGGACAAGGGCCCAGTGTGAGTCATCTTTCACAGGGTGGGGGTGGAGGATGAGCCACCACAGGAAGGGCACACAAGATGACCCAGGGGGAGAAGAGAGTCTGGTGCCCTCCACCCTCAGGAGGAAGGCCACCGAGCCCAGCTGCCTGGCCCAGCAGCCTCTGTCAGAGATGAGACCTCCATTCGATGCTGTGTGGCCTCAGGCAAGTTATTGAACCTCTCTGGTGGTGGTTTCCTCTTCTGAGTAAAGAGAGATGGCCAGGTCCCGGCCCTCAGCCCTTACCTCACAGGGTGGCTGTTCCATTAGGATTAACCCAGGGGGCACCTAGAATAGGGTTCAACGCACCCGAGGGTGTAGGACGTCTTGCTGTATCACCTGCTGGATGGGCGGAGTGGCAGGGCTGGGTGAGAGCAGGGAGCCCTGCACCAGCCCTGGCTCTACCCCCTGTTGATTATCCTCCACTTGGGCCACGGCCTCCGACTTTATAACTCGCCCCCTCCCCACCCAGTGCTGCCCGTTCTCCATTGCAGCCTCCAAATCAGCCTCGAAGCACCTGCCTCCCTCGGCCCTGACTGGTTCTTCTGTCCCATGAGGGAGCCGGAGGCCAGTCTCTAGGCCGGTGCTCACCTGTTTGACGCCTTCGCCTGCCCCGCCTCGCAGGACCCTGGGTGGCCGCCTTGGGCTCCGCCTGCGCTGGCCTCGCCCGGGGTCCTCAGTTCCCATCTTCACCCACGGCCTCTCCGGCCTCTCCGGCCTCTCCCCAGCGGTCCTTCCTCTGCAGCGAGGGCCTCGATGGGCGCCGACCTGGACCGAGGCCTGGAGCACGACCCGGCCCTGGGCCTCAGTTTCCCAAACCACCAAAGGAACCTAATGACCTGGGCCCTCGTGTCCCCTGGGGACAGCGCTGAACCCTCACAACCGGGGCCTTGGGCGCGCTGAGGGCACCCCAGGACAGCCTCGAGGCCCCCGCGGACTCCGCCCCTCTGAGCCTTCGCAGGAGAGCCAGGCTGTGCCTCCAAAACACCGCGGCAGGGGGCAGGGGGCAGGCGGCACGGAGGCCAGGGCCTGGTCGAGGCTCGGATCTCCACCCGCCGTGGCTGTGTGCGGCCGAGGGAGGACCCACCCTAGTGGAAGACTCGGTTCCTCCTGTGTCCAAGGCAGTAGGACACAGCCGTGTGAGGTCGTTGGAAAGGACCACCACGAAGCTAAGACCCCGGTGCCCAGAGCGCTTGTGGCCAGGCTGGTTTACCCTTGGAGCCGAGGCACTTTCACCATCTGGTATTTTCAGATGAATTTGCATTGGCACAGAGAGGGTAAGGAACTTTCCCAAGGTCACACAGTGAGTGAGACAGGGAGAGCCTGCGCCTGGGCCTTGGCTGCCTGAACCCGGGCCCCTCATGCCTCACAGCCCTCACAGGGGCCTGCTCCGGCCATGGGCACCAGTGCCCGTGCTCCCAGAAGCCCGTCTTGGGGGTCAGAGGGATTGGGGTTTTCCGCTGCTGCCCCCAGCCCTGCTCCTGCCACGCTGCCTGGGCCTGAGCCTCCCAGGCCCTCCCTGCCCAGCCCTCCCCTGGGTGCCCGACCCCCGCAGGCCTGCCAGGGAGCTCAGCCATGGCTGGCACCCCAGCCCCGAGCCTCGGCTGGTGCCCTGCAGCCACTTGGTTCCTGTGGAGCCACCACACAGAAGCTGTCCCGCCCTCCGTCCGTCTGACACCCACAGCAGGGGACAGGCAGTGCTCTTGGCAGTGGGACAGAGGTGCCAGCTCTGGTGGCAAGGCACTCCGTGCCCGGCCCTGGCACCCTGGACGCTGCAGCTCCAGGTCAGCCTGGGCGAGGCCCCAGGGCCAGGCCTTGGCTAGTTGCTTCGTGCCCAGAGAGCTGGCCGGGAGCCGCCCAGGCGGTGAGGTGCAGCCACGGGAGCCGGTGGCCCACAGTAGCTGGGTCCCAGCAGGGTGACGTCAGAGAGTGGCTGGCCTCACCGTGGGGCCTCCTCATCTGTAGAAAGGGCACGTGCAATGGCAGCTCCGAGGCGGCCGTGGGGCTCCGCTGACTCACCCTGAGTGGACAGTGTGGAGCGGGACTCGGGGAAGGGAGAGTGCCGTGGGCAGCGTGTGTGGCCTTGGCCTCACCTGCCCAGCGCTCCCAGGACGGTATCAGCAAGTGTCGGGTCACTGTCACTGCACAGCTGCGGGCAGCCGTCCAGCTTAGTGTCCCACGGTGGCCAGCGCTGGCCCTCTGCGGCAGTCCTGCGGCCCCGGATGCGGTGGTGCCAGGGCGTGCCCAGGGCTGGGCTGCAGCAGGGCCACCCCCGTGCCCACAGGCAGGCGCAGGCTGGCTGCTGGTGGGGGCCTCGGCGCCCGGCCGTGGGAACCTCCCGTGGGAACCTGCCCTGCCGCTGGCTTCCCCCAGCGGGGACCTGGGAGTCCCTCACGACCAGCCTCGCTCTCCTGCTGTCACCACAGGCCTCTGCCCAGTGCCCGGAGGCCAGGATCTCAGGGGACCCTCTGGGAGGTCGGCTGCGCCTGCTGAGCTCAGGTGACTTAGATATGGCTGGGTGTCCCCGGGCTTCGTGTGCTGGAATTTCACCCCAGGGGGCATTAAGAGGGCGGGAGCCGACCCAGCGTGGTGTCCAAGGGGCCTTTGGAAGGGGACAGGATTACTTGAGGTCGTCCCGTGGAGCCCCACGATTGAATCCTGGTGGCTTCACAGAGGGAGAGCCATGATACAGACAGCCATGTCCTGTCTCTGGCCCTGGGCCACCTCAGGACAGGTAAGCAAGAAGGCCATCGCCAGATGTGGCCGCTCGACCTCGGCCTTCCGCACCTGGGAGCCAGAATAAACCTCCTTTCTTTATAAAGTGTCCTGCTGGGTATTCTGTGACAGTCACACCAGGCGGACCAGTGCAGGCAGTAAGGAGAGGGGCCGTCCTTGCTGTCAAGGCCCAGCGCGACCTGGTGTCCGGGGGCTGTGCCCGGGCGTTGGGTGTAAGATGGAGAGAAGCAGGAAACACCCGGGACTCGCCAGAACCAGGGGGCGACGCGGCGGCGTCTCCAGGGAAGGCTCTGCCTGGAGAGGCCCAGGGCAGCCAGGGCGGGTGGGCGGGGAGGGGGCGTCCCAGTGGGAACAGAGTCCTCAAGGTCCCACAGCTGGCCTCCCGGGGCCTCCGCTCTGCGCCTCCCACTTTGCCTCAGTCTCCTCATCACAGCGCAGGGTCCTGGGGCGCCAGCTCCCCGGGCCTGGGGGTGAAGGGGACCCTGGGAGTGTGGCCAAGGGGCACCTGGCACCGAGGCGCAGGCCTGAGCGTCACGGGCTGAATTCAGCAGAGGTGGGGAGGCGTCAGACTGGCCGCGCTGGACACCTGGGGCCTTAGGTGGGCTGAGGCTCCAGTGGCCGCTCCCCTGGCTCCACAGCGCCACCCAGTGGGGGGTGGACTCATCAGCCCAAGCGCTAGGGTGGAACAGGCTGGGGATCTGGAGCTGTGCAGGTGTCAGGGAGGGACGCGGGGACCTGGGAGGGCTGCGCCAGGAGGGCAGAGGCCTGGGGGGCAGCTGGCAGCTCATGGCCCTCCAGGCAGCAGAGACCTGGGGACCTCTGGGGACACAGGACTTGACTGGGGTGGGGCCAGGCAAGGGATGCCAGCCCCAGGGCAGCGGGCATGGAGGGCAGCGGGAGAGCCCCAGGGGCTGACGGAGCAGAGGCAGGAGGAGGGCCAGCCTCCAGCCTCCCCAGGCCCTGGCCTCGCTCCCCTCCTTCCACCCTAGGCCTGAACCGCGTGAGCACAAGACTGAGGCCCCTTCAGCATCCCTCCCTTAGAGCAGCTGTTATGGAGTGCCTACTGTATGCCGGGCTTCACAGTAACCTAACAAGGTTGGTATTAAATCTTCCATTTTTCCATGACAATCTTGGGGTTCAGTAATTTGCCTAAAGTCACACAGTAGGAGAGGGTCCCAATTTCATCAAGTTAGCTAATATAAAGTTCTTATTCCAGTGGCTGGCACATAGTAGGCACTCAATACATGCTAGGCACCATGGGTTTGGTTTGGTTTTGGATTGAACCAGGGCTGCTTAACCACTGAGCCACATCCCCAGCCCCTTTTATTTTTTTAATTTTGAGATAGAGTCTTCCTAAGTTGCTTAGGGCCTTGCAAAGTTGCTGAGGCTAGCCTCAAACTTGCAGTCCTCCTGCCTTAGCCTCCCAAGTTGCTGGGATTACAGGCAGGAACCACTGTACCCAGCCTTACCACTGTTTTTATCACCAATTAGATCCATCTGGTAGAGCCCTGGCCCTTTGGAGATCCTCCTTATCCTCCGTCTCACTTTCTATGATTTCAGTTACCCACCTAAAACTGGTCTGAAAATATTAAGTAGAAAATTCCAGAAATGAGCAGGTTTCAAAATGCACATCGTTCTGAAATTTCATTGTCCGGCTCTGTCCTGCTGAGGGTGCAAATCATCCCTTTTCCAATGTATCCACACTGTATGCACTACCCTCTCTTCAGCCACTCAGTAAACCTCTCAGTGACTAGGTCAATTGTCATGGTATCGCAGTGCTGTGCACAAGTAACCCTTATTTAACTTGATAATCCTCCCAAGCACAAGAGTAGACACACTGGCAATTTTATGACAGCATATTGTTATAATTGATCTACTTTGTCATTAGATATTATTGTTAATCTCTTACTTTACCCAATTTGTGAGTTAAACTTTATCCTGGGTATGTAAACATCAGAAGAAAACAATTCACATGGCGTCTGGCACTCTCCACAGTTTCCGGCCTCCTGGGACCGTCCCCTGCGGATGACGAGGTGTGTCTGTACCGGTCCACTTCTCTGGCGTGATGCCTGTTTTTCTGCCTGGGCCCTGGTGGGCCTGTGGCTCCCAAGCACAGGTCCCGTCCTGCGTGGGCACCGAGCTCACTGTCAGAGATGGTTTGTTGAATGAATGAACAACACATGGAGCTCCTGAGAGGCAGGAACTGGAAATGTCTCTCAGAATCACGGGATCTCTCCCGCCAAGTGTGTCCCTAAGGGTCACAGATTTCTCTGTGGAGGACCTCGGTCCTCACTGCAGCCGGGCTGTCTGCTGCCAGCCTCCTGGTCCCCTCCTTGTAACTGGCCCGTAATCCTCCTGCTGTCCAGGCCTCCAGGCCAAATCCAAGGGCCTCACCTCCAGGCGGACCCCTCCCAGAGCTCACTAGCTCTGGCCTCCAAGAGCCTGGAGGGCCGGGGTCCCCTGCTCTGGGCCTCGTTTTCTTCAACACCCAAAGAGGAGGCTTTGGGTCACTTTTAGCTCAGTGTCGTTAGTGGGCTGCAAAGACCAGCTGAAGGCAGGTGGGACTTGGTCTTGGGGACTCTCCGGAGCCTTTGGGCCCCAGAGACTCCAGGGGGAACTGGCGTGTCTCCTCAAGTCCACTAGATGGCGCCAGCGGGTCACCCATCTCCCTGAGGCTGCCGGGGAATCCCAGCTCTGGGGTGAGCTGACCACACCTCCCTCCTCCCAGGGCTCCAGGCCCCTGCAGGAGGCCCCCGGCAGAGGCCTGCAAAGGTGAGCCCGAGATTCCAAGCCAGGCCTTGCTCCTCTGGGTGAGCCCTGAGCGTGGTTCGGGACCTCTGTAACCTCGGTAAAGCAGGGTATCCAGAGTCTTCTCCGGAGGAGTCGGGGAGACTGAGCCAGTTGGGGCACAAGCACCCCTCTGCTGCCTCCTGGCACTGTGCAAGCTCAGTGAGCACCATCTGTCCCTAAGGTCACCAGGGAGCCTTTGTAGTTTAGGACACGCCTCGAGGGCTCCTTGGGTAAGAATCTTGGGCAGGATGCCCAGAGCTCTGGTTTGCCTTTGACTGTTGTGTTGCTGTGTGGTCTTTGGCCAGTTACTTCCTGTCTCTGGTCCTCTGCTTGACCTCAACCAGCTTTGAAAGTCTGCGAGTGCGCCTTCGAGAAACAAAGTCTTGGGAGCCAAGCGTCAGGCGTGACCCCTGCTCATTTCTCTTCCCAGATGTGTGACCTGGGCCTCTCTGGGCTTCCAGGGGCAATCACCCAATTCTTTGTGTGACTGTTTGTTGTAAACCTGTCCTCTTGTTTCTCCGGTAAGTTCCTCGTGGGCCATCGTGGGCTGTGTCCCTGGCTACCTCGTGAACTCCACCCTCAGCCGGGGCCAAGGCCTCATGCTCAGAGCGCAGGACTCCCCTCCTGTCCACGCTGTACCCAGAATGCCCCCGGCCTTCTCGCCCGCAGCCCTGGCCTCCATCTCTCAGGGTGGACAGGGCACCTGAGGGCCAGAGAAGGTGGATCCCTGCCAAGGTCACACAGCCACTAAGTGCAGAGGCTGGGACGGAAACAGCCCCCCACAGTGGGGCAGCCGCTGGGAGACCCGTAGGGCCCCCAACGTCCTGACACCCCACGTTGCCCATGAGTGTTGGCCCTCACTACTGTGCAGATGGGGGGAGCCGGACTTGAGCCAGGACATCACCCTGGACCGTCTGCCTGGGCCTGGGCTCATCACAGCACCTTGTTTATGGCACTGGGGACTGAGCCCAGGGTGCTGCGCCACTGAGTCCCCGTCCCTGTACACATTTAAGAATTCTGAGACAGGCTCTCGCCTGCTGGCCTGGGGCTTGGGGTCCCCTGCCTCAGTTTCCTGAGTCGCTAGAATGACAGGCATGTGGCACGTGCTGTGTCAGTTCCCTTTGAGAGGCTATCAGGAGTGTCAGAAGAGAGGAGAGGGAGAACAGGCCACGTGTGGGAGTGACAGCCGCATCCATCTTGGAAAGGCCAGGACGACCGAACAGCTGACATCTCAGCCCAGCGAGCCTGATTTTGGACTTGGGGCTTCAGAGCTGTGGATAACAAGTACATGCCTTTTTATTCATTTATTTATTTATTTTGGTGCTGGGGATGGAACCCGGGGCCGGTGCTCCACACCCCAGCCCTTTTTATTTTTTTTTTAATTTGAAGACAGGGCCTCGCTAAGTTGCTTAGGACCTCGCTCAGTTGCTGAGGCTGGCCTCAAACTTGCCATCCTCCTGCCTCAGCCTCCCCATCCCTGGGATCACAGGCGCGGCAAGCGCGTGCTATTTTAAGCTACCAAGTGTGTAGCCGTGGGCTGCAGCAGCCACAGGAAGCTCAGACACGGTCAGAAAGCTCCTGGCAGCATCTTCCCAGTGCCGCCCCCTCCCTCCTCCCGCTAGGACAGAAGGACAGTGGAGAGGGACTTCTAGGATCTCCCAGCTCCGCTAGCCCAGGCCAGACACAGAGAGCGACCTGCCTCCATCTTGCAGGCGAGTCGGGGACGGGGGCATCTTCTGGGCAGGTCCCTGGGCTGCCTGGTCTGTTCTTCTGGCCTCTAGCGCTGGGCAGCTTGGTGGGAACCCATTTTCCAGGTGAGGAAGCTGAGGCTGCACCCCCAGGCCCCAGCCTCCAGCCGCCTTCTTGGAAAGGCCCCCCCTCCCCTGGCTCCCCGTGTTTACCCAGCGGACAGGGGCCAGCGGGGTCTGGGAAAGCCACGCCGGAGCCCAGTCCAGCTGCGGCGGGGGATGGGAGAGCAGCTCCTCCGTGACCTTCAGCCTGGGAAAACTCTGAGCCCTTCCTGTCCCCGCCTGCGGCAGCCCCATCCCCACAGCTGCGAGAAATTCCCGGGGGGCGGGGGCAGCGTCCAGTGGAGCTGGGAGGGGGAGGGGCCTAGACTGGAGGGGTTGACCCCCGACCCCACTGGTCCCTGGGGAGATCCTGGATTACCGGAAGCCTGGGCTCTGGGCTTGTCTGAGGACCGCCTGCCCAGGCTTCCAGTGGCCCCGCTCGGCCTCCTGTGAGGGTCCACACCCAGTGGCCTCCTTGACCCACACAGCAGCCCTGCAAAGACAAGACCGCTGTTGTCCCAGTTTACAGGCGAAGAAACCGAGGCCCAGAGAGAGGAGAGGACTGGCCAAGGTCAAGGTCCTGCAGAGGCCACGCTGGACTCTGCTTACTGCTCGCGAGCTCTCAGGGGAGACTCTGGAGCTGACTCCGGCACGTTCTAGTCCCAGCCGTGCTGTGGGTCATTGAGCAAACCCCCTCCCTGAGCCCCCCCTTGCTCATCTGCAAACTAGAAGACACCGGTGTCTTTCTCATGGGGCACCACACGGAGCCAACGAGCGAGCCCTGTGCCCAGCACTAGGTCATGCCCACTTACAAAACACACTAGGGAGCTTGTTGGAAACTCATAGGTGCAGGGCCTGGGGGTGGCGACTTCAACAGGCTGTGCAGGAGGTGCAGGAGTGGCCACATGTGTCCCTGCGAAGGAGTGAGCCAGCAAGGTGGGGGCTGCCTGGCGTGCCCCAGCAACACCAAGGAGTGAGTGTTCCCTGGGTCAGGGTTAGTGGCACTGCGGCGGCATTAGGAGAAACCTGAGAGCGGGTGGGGTGCTGCGGCCTGGGCGGGCCTCAGCTCTCACTGGAGTGGAGTGGGGGTCGCTGCAGGGCGTCCTCACTGCCAACCAAACCTCTAGCTGGAGTAGCCCCCCAGGCCTCGCGAGAGGGAACACCCCTCCCAATGCTCCAGGAAACCCGAGAATCAGAGTGTTGTAAGGTGTCACCCGGGGACCCTCGAGGTGGCTGGCTGCTTCACAGAGGAGGACAGGGGCTGGAGAGGGGGCTGGGGCGGGTCCTCCTGGTGGTGAACGGGACGTTTTGTTCTTCTGGGTCACATCCAGGGAGTCCCCAGGGGAGTGCTGTGCGTGGCCCTTTGCTGAAGGCCTCTCCCACGGAGGGCCCTTCTCCACTGTTCGGGGACACAAGTGGCACAGACGCTCCCTGTGCTCTGGGGACCGGGTCTCCCTCCAGGCTGCCCTCCCGCCGGCTCTGCCATGCCAGCCTCCTCCGCTGTCCTCCCGCCTGCTCGGCCCAGCCTCCTGCGAGACGCAGTCACAGAGGCACCTCGGAGCTCAGCCTGGGAACCAGAGCCCCCGCGGGTGGGCCACACCGATGCCACCCAGTGCAGAGCGCCGTTTCTGCCCGCCCCTCGCCTGCGGTCCCCCTTTATTCTCCACAGTGAACTGTCTCCGTCTGACAAACGAGAAGGACGGGGACAACTTCCACTGGACAGTTGTCAGCTGCTTAACTCTAAGAGCAATTGTCCTTGTGCAAATGTGGACGCCAGGGCTCTGCGGCCACCGCCTGCCCTGTCTGCTCTACCCAGCGCTGCTGAGCGCCCGCCCCTTCCCAGGCCCGGCCACCGTCCCCGGCGACTATCCGCCACAGGTGGTCGCCTGCCAGGACCCAGGGCTCCTTCCCTCCTTCCCGGGCGTCCTCAGGGAGACCCGCGCGGAGAGCACCCGGCGCCGCTCTGACCCGGCCTTGGACGCTCCGCCAGGCGCAGACCCGCTCCCGACCCTCCACTCCCGACCAGTCTGGGGTGAGAGTGTGCCGCGTGGGCGTGGCCCTGGGGACCCCGCATCTTATTGGCGACAGGGACAAGCAGCGCCAGGAGCCAGGAGCAGGGGGGCCTTGGGAAGAAGAGTCACGTCCAAGAGGCCAGCCTGCCCCGGACCTGGTGCCTCAGTTTGCTCATCTGGGCGACACGTGGACACCCCCACCAGCCCTCCCCTCCCCCTTCCTCGCGGGACCCACAGGGTGGGACTGAGCCCCGTTCCAGCGGGGTCGGTGGGGGCCCAGGAGCAGGAACCTGGACTGTACGGAGGCCTCTGCTGACCTTCCACCAAAGGGCCCTTCCGCAGCCCGCAGCCCAGGGCCTTGTCACCCACACGGTAAAGGTCAGGATCGATGGGGGCTGCCAGGCGCGGCCCGCGCCTTATCTCACTTATCGCTCACTCCTCGGCGGTGCTGGGGCACGCCAGGCAGCGCCCACCTTGCTGGCTTACTCCTTCGCAGGGACACATGTGGCCACTCCTGGGAGGCCTGCACAGCCTGTTTAAGTTGCCACCCCTCCGCAGACAGGAGGCCAGATAGTGGCTGAGCTCAGGGATTCTGGAGCCCCCGTTGTATTGGCTCAAATCCGCGCTTACTACTTCCAAAGCTGTGTGACCTTGGGCAGGTGACCAACCACGCTGAGTCTTGGTTTCTAAATCAGGATAGCAGTAGCACCTGCTTCTTGGGGTCCATGAGGGACTGAACACAGTCACAGAGACTGTCACCTAGAACCATGCCTGTCACTGAGTAATGCTCAACAAATGCCATCTCTTAAAGTCGGTGAGGAAATGGAGGCTCAGAGAGGCAAAGGAACTCGTCTGGGGTCCACCAGCCAGGAGATTCCAACCCAGGTGCTCTGGCGTGGGAGCCCTTGTGTGGAACAGACGCAATGCTGCTCTAAAGGACGGTGACCTGGCTGCGCCCTCAGCCGATCTGGCACACAAGGGTCTGGATTCCACGGCTGTCTGAGCCAGAGGACGCGGGAGGCTGCTCTGGCTGACCTCCAAGGTCCGCTGCCATTGCTGAGGCTGGAGGCTTCTCCCTGGGAGCCCCTGCCGCGGGGCTGCTGACCCAGGCGCTGAGGTAGCAGCACGTGCACATGGGGGCCCTTGAACATGTGCAGAGCCCTGCCCCCGCCTCCCACAGGGTGCAGCTCCCAGGGCTCCCTGCACAGCCCCTGGGGGAGGCGCCCCCGCAGGCTCTGCTCCCTGAGGTGCATGTGACAGGCGGGTGGCGTGGGAGGGAGGAGGAGCCCAGCTCAGGGCTGAGTGACAGCCTTCCCAGGCACGCAGGGCCTTGAAGGCGGAAACAGAGACCGCTGCTGGGTCACCCTCCGGCTTGGCGAGCCCTGGGCCAGCTTCATTCCCCGGGCCTCGCTTCGCTGGTCCATCCAGTGTGGACAATGGCCCTGACCCTGGGGACGCCTTGGCCCGTGGCGAGGTCACACAGAAAGAGCACGCGTGTGCCACCTCTGGCCTCGGGACACCCTCAGTTCCTGCCCAGCCTCCATCCCCTTGGAGGCCGGGAGGGACTCAGGGCTGAGCAGGAAGGGACACCCTTGGGCCTCCTTGCAGGGCAGGAGTTCAGCAGCGTGGGTGGCTGGAGGTTGCACTGGGCAGGTGAAGGGACCCCAGGTTCCTGACATCGGGACCCCTGCTCAGGACAATGTGCCGGGTGACCCTGCAGGCGGAGTGGACGGCCCCTCACGCACGCCGGGCCCCGGCCTGCCCTTGATCCTGGGTCCCCTCCCGAGCCTGCTGCTGGCTGTGGCAGTTGCCCCTGGGTGAGGTCTCCACCCCCAGGGCTGACAGGCAAAGCAGGGCCCCCCAGCTGCTCCCTCCTCGGACCCGTGGGCACCTCCCGTGGGCCAGACCTGGCGCTGGGGAGGCGCAGTGGACCGCGCCTTGCGGGTTCCGGAGGGGACGGGCAGGCCGAGCATCCAGCCCTCATCTGAAAACGTGAAATCCAAAATGCTCCAAAGTCTGAGGCCTCCTGGGCACCGACCGAGGTCGCCTGACGCCGTGTGACGTTTTGCCGTGGAGATGCAGATGCGTTGAGAGTGTGGGGTGGAGTCCCTTCAGGCTCCGCGTCCAAGGTGCATGTGCCACGAAAATGAATTTAAAGCCTAGATTTGGGTCCCCTCCCTGAGACGGTTCCTCGTGTGTCTGCCAGTGCTCCAAAATCTGAACAAATCTGAAATCCCTTGAGCACTTGCAGTAGGGGATCCTCTGGCTGTGACAGGGACTCGTGGACATTGTCAAGGAAATGACGATGGGGTGATCGAGGGGCCGCGGGCCGCAGGCTGAGGGGGGTCTTCTTCCAGGATAAGACCTTGAGCAGGGCCCTGGAAGCACTGAGGTGGAGCCCATGGACCCCAGCCAGGGCGCTCCGGGCAGAGGGCAGGGCGGGGGCAGGCCTCTTGGCGCGTTCAAGAATCTGCAAGGACTGGGGAGTCCAGTGAGCCGGAGGTGAGGCCAGACGAGGAAAGGTGGGGTGCGGGGAGGTGACACAGAACTTGGTAAGGAATCCTGGGCTTCCAGGGAGCAGGAAAGAAGGAAACTGGGCCCAGGTTTGCCTCACTGAGTCCCCTGTCCCCGAGGACAGCAGGCACCTCACCTCAGCCGTGGACAGAACACACCTGAGATTCCCAGGCAGAGAGTCACCTGGCCCAGCCCACTCTGTCCCCACAGCCCACGTGGTGAATGGAGAAGCTGAGGCTCAGAGAGGGAAAGTGACACCACCCCACGGCCCCCCGAATCCCGAGGTGACTCCCGCGCTGGCACTCGGCGGCGCTTTTTCAAAATGATGTTTGTGAGACTTAGTCTCAGTCAAGACAGCTAAGACGGGACGGTGGGGATGCTCGGCTGCCTGCGAGCCAGAAGAAAGCTCCGCTGCTGCCAAGGCTCCTCTCGTGGGTGCAGTAAGCAGGCTTCAGCCCCAGAAATCACCCAGCCTCGCTCAGGGTTCGCCACGAGTGGCTCTTTGGATCTGAGCCGAGGAGGGCTTTGGGGGTGTGCTGCTGATGGGGGCCAACTCACATCCAACCCCAAGTGGAACACCTTAGATTTCCAGGAAACAGGGCTGGGTCCTTCCATTAACGTTTACTAAAGAGAAGGGTCTTCCTGAGGTGACCCTCTGAATGCCTGGGGAGGTGGACACACGTGGAGCCAGGAAGAGTAGGATTTTCAGGGGAGCACCACAAGGAGAAAGGACTGCTGAAAAGTTAGCAGAAGGAATATGTTTTGTACTCTGTATGAAATGTCACTCCCCCTCCCAGAGTTGGTCCAGTCACATGAAAGCAAGAAGGATTCTGCATTAGTCAGTTTTCACCAGGTTGTGCTGCATAACAAGCATCCCCTGGTCTTTTTCTTGCGGTGATTTTGCCATTTCTTTGTTGCTGGTTTTGTACGTCAGCAGCAGGGTGAGCAGCTGCGGCAGCTCCCAGCCAGGCTGTGGTCAGGTCCAGGGCTGCCCAGGCGTTTCTCCTGCCAGGATCCAGCCTAGGGAGTGGCTCTTACCTTGTAGGGCATATTCTCGTAGCAGAGAGCAGGGATGCGAGTAGGATGGGGTGCATCTTACAGCCTTCCCTGGAGGCAGTCGCACAGCCTCTTAGGCCCACGTTTTGGGGAGAAATCAAGTAACATGGCCAAGCCCAACTTCCTGGGCAGAGCTGGTGCCCAACGGTGCAGCTCACTACTGTGTAGGAGAGCGGCGGGCCGAGTGGATTTTAAACCAGTCTCGCGAGACTCTGGGGATTTCCAGAGCCTCTCGGACCCCGGTGGGCAGCAGGAAGTTCAAGTGGCCGGGCTCCACGACTCCCACCGTCAGCACCCCACCCCGCTTCATCTGCTGGGTCCCCCGGAAGTCTTCCTTAAAGCTGCTGAGGAAACGTTGCATTAAAAATAAACAAATCAATGATCTAATATCCCCCCCACCACAGAGGAAGACCAAGGCCTCCGAAGGGAGATCAGGAAGCGGACGGGTGGCCGAGCCGGGAACGTGACCTGCAGGCGCCTCTCCCTACGGCCGCCTGGGCCATCGGCTCTCAAGACTTCAACGTTTGCATCCTAGGAAAGACACAGATAATAGATTTTAAAGGCGTATAGAGTTGCCCTCGATCTCCACGGGGGATTGCCTCCCAGACCCCTCCCCACGGATCCCCAAATCCCCTGATGCTGGAATGCCTTATAGAAAACGGTGCTGTATTTACAGAGGACCCACACAGTCTTCTCGCACACTCCAGATCATCTCTAGATCACAGTTAATACCGCGGAACGCTACACAGTAGTTGTCACACTGTATCGTTTAGGGGATGGTCCCAAGAAAAAATAACCTGTGCCTTCAGAGCAGATGCGCGTTTTCCCCTAATAGCTCCTATCTTCCTTGTAGGCAGGTGGAGTGTGTGTATACACAAAGTGTGACAGGGGCTAGGGAGAATTAAAAAACAGAGGGGAGGAATAAATAGTTCCAGAGGGGTTATTTGGGATGGAGCAGCTAAAAAGCCCTCTTTGGATAGGTGAGATTGAAGCAAAGACCTGGACAAAGCAAGAGAGAAAGCCATGTGTATATCTGGAAGCAGAGACGGTGGGGAAAGCAGGTGCAAAGGTCCTGAGGTTGCTGGAACCCGGTGAGTTGAAGGCACAGCAAGGTTTGAGCTGGAGTGTCTAGAGGCCGGTTTGTGGCTGAGGAACTGGGGACGCCTGTGGAGGATTTGGGTTAGGGAGAAGACGATCTGCTTGGCATCCTGGGAAGAACCGAGGGCGGAGAGACTCAAGGAAGAGGCTCTTGCCTGTGCGCCGGCAGGTGGTGGGTGGCTCAGAGACACTGGGGCTGTTTTCAGCATTTGGCTGGAACGATCCATCCCAGCACTGACTGCTTCACAGAAGGCAGACTCTCCGAGAAGGCAGGACAGTGGGCGTCCATCCCCAGGACACCAACCATCTGCAGCAGCAGGCAGGAAGCGGGCGGCGGGTCCTCCGAGGGACTCTGGCTGGACTGCCAGGACATGAATGAGCCCAGGGGTGGCAGTCGGGACCTGCAGTTCCACACACCCAGGGCTGGCACAGGTGCCACAGACCTCCCCCACACACACCTCCTTGTTCCCCCAGCCGCCCTGTCCCCCTCTTCCTTTGGCAAATTGGACGAGGTCCTTGAAGGGTGGCCCTCTCCCCTAGTTTAACTCTGTTACCTCACCTCCCCAGGAAGCCTTCCCAAGTGTCCCCACCTGGACTTCACCTGCGACGCACCCCAGTGGCCCTCAGCAGGACTGTGGCGTACCCCTGTTGCTGCACAGCAGGCCCCAACAGTCCTGGGGCCCCTCGCTGCGCCCCACCCAGGGCAGGGGCTGGGGCTGAAGCTGCTTTAGGGCTCTTGCTTGGACCTCCCCTTGGGCTTGGGTTCCTTGGCATTTTCCGGCAGGGAAATATCAAGGGCCCAGAGGTGGGGTTTTGTTTTTGTAGAAGGAAAGAAAATATCCAGGCGACACCTTGCGGGTCCCAGGGGGCTGGGCCCTGGGGAGGAGGGTGCCAAGGAAGAGCTGCCGGCCAGAGTGGGCCAACCCAGCTCTCAGGGAGTGACCAGGCCAGGGTGACCAGCGGGGTCTGGTGCAAGCTCTTCTGTTTGATACCTGGGGACTGTGGCCTTGATAGGAGGGGACACCCAGGCCTAGACCTCCAGCTCGGCTGCTCCTGGGTTCCTGATGCAGACTGCGAGGGTCAATGGCCCTTGTTGTTTTAAGCCACTAGGTTTCAGGACAGCTTGTTATGCAGCGCAGGGGGAGCCATAAGCGCATCAGCTTCGTCCTGCCAAGTGAGGCTTCCCAGGCCCTTGGCAGCTTCTCAAAATCACTCCGATCCCCAAAGACTAGAGATTCATCCTTGCAGGGGCTTCAGGATGTCATCTCACGAGGACTAACCGGCTGGTCTCTTGAGAGTTTGGAGGGAGATGGTGGGGACACAGCGGGAGCCGTGAGAGGGACAGACATGGACACTGCCGGAAGAGGGGTTGAGAGGACCAGCCTTGGGCTGAAGGCTCCCTGGAGACTGGCCTCTGTTGCCCACTAGCCCTGACTCCCACCAGAGCCTCAGCCTCTGCAGGCGGCAGGCTCCTTATCTGTCTTAGGGTTGACCGACAGGGCCACGAGAGGGGGACACTCTGTCCCCCCACTGCAGCAGCTAGAAGGAGTTTTCTAAATTGAAAATCTGATCAATGCGCTTGAAACCGATTGGCGCCTGGTGCTGCTCAGATACAGGTGGAGTCCCCGGCCTGCGCATCGCTGGGACCTGGCCCTGCCTGGCCGGCGCCTCCTTCACCCGGTGTTAACCACGCAGCCACCCTTGGGTTGCTCGAAGGTGCCACGGCTGCCTCTCGCCTCGGGCCCTGTGGCTGGCACCGGCTCTTCCCACCTCCCACCTGCTGGCTCCGCCTCCCACCTGCTGGCTCCGCCTCCTTCCACCTCAGCTGGGCCGGGCACCGCCCTCTTCGCTGCGGGTGCTCCCCGTGGTCCTCATCACCTCCTCTAGTTCCGGGGTGTTTGCAGGATAAATTGGGATGCACGCCCCCGATTCCACTCCGTCTTCAGGAGCTCTGGGGGCCTGGGGACTCGGGCCAGCCATGCCTCACAAGGCCAAGGGTGGTGGCTCTCTGCTGGTCCTTAACTTTGGCCGAGCCTCCACCTGCCTCTAGAGTGTTCTAAAGATCTGAGGCCTGAGCTTTGGCGGCCCACACCTGTCATCCCAGCCACCAGGAGGCTGAGGCAGGAGGATCGCAAGTTCAAACCAGGCCGCCAGCTTCTCGGGACCCTGTCTCAAAATGAAAACACAAGGGGCTGGGGGTGTGAAAATACAACAGGCGGCTCCCGGGGAACCTCCCACCCGGCTGCCAAGGGCTCCTTCTTGGAGGTCCCCGGTCTATGATGCCTTGGGCCAGCCCCCTGCCCACGGGCACCCCAGAGATGCTCTCTCCAGTTCTCCGGGGGAGGGGGTGTGGGTGGTAGAGCACCCTGGGTTCATACCCAGTACCCCACCCCTCCCAGACTTTTTTTGGTGCCTACCCAAAGAGGTCTTGGTAGGGGACAGGAGCGCTGGACATCAGAATGAGTCCACATTGTCCAGGCCAAGCCGGGACCGAGGGCCTGGCAGAGCCTCCCACCAGGGGCCACCTCACGGCCTGGAACCGCGGGCTGTGAGTCACGAGGGGAGCAGGGCCTGCTGGGGCCTGGCCCTGCGCTCAGCCCCGGCCACTGGCTCGTGGGATCCTTGGGAGCGTCTTAGAGGAGGGTGGTGTGAGCATCCCCGTCTCCCAGATGGGAAGACAGAGGCTTGGAGCCACCAGGCCTCTGGCACTGACCCCGCCACAGGCGGCAGAGCCAGGATCTGAGCCCCGGGTACCGCGGCTCCAGGGTGGAGGTGCTCGGCCCCCACTCTGTTGCCAGGGATGGTGGGGGGACTTGCTGATTGTCTTCGTTCTAATACTACTTTCTCGTCCTCAGAGACTGGACCCCAAACACCCAGGGGGCATGGGGATTGGCTTCTGCACATCTGGGGTCTCGTCCCTTTGCAAAAGGATGTCCTCCCAGCTGCCAGCGGGCACCGCAGAACCTGGGGATCCCACAGGCTTGGCCGGACCCGCTCCGGGCTGGGCTTCCCGGACACGGAAAGCCTCCCCTGGTGAAAGGGCCATTGTCAGCCCCGGGAGGAGGCAGTTGCTATGGCAACCTGGGGACTCCACAGAAGCACAACCGGCTGGCTGCAGGGGACCTTTCCAGGCTCCCACGGGGCTCTGCCCAGGGGCTCCAGCCCGGTGGGTCCCCCCGGCCACGATGCGGGTGAACCCCAAGCTCAGCAGCATCTGGGGCGCCCCTCCGCCCCCTGGCACCCACGAGGTGCTCTTTCCAGCCCTCCGGGGGGAGGTGCGTGGGCGGGGAGGCCCGGTGACTGACGTGTGGGGTTGAGTCTAATTAAAACCCGCCTCCCCCCAGTGCCAGGCAGAGGAGGGGAGTTCAGTGTCAGCGGGGCTTCATCCTGAGTGTCACCCCACAGGGACGTGTGCCCTCGTCTGACAGTGCGCAGAGACCTCTCTGTGCGAGTCTGCCACCAGTTCCCCAGCCCTCAGTCAGTGCCGACCAGGCCACCAGCCCACACGCTGGTGTGGCGCTGACCTTCAATGACCACCAGACCCGTGGTCCTCCACCCAGGCACCCACAGCTGCAGGGCCAGCTGCTCCAACACTCCCACATCTGTGCCTCACCCCGTCCAGGGACACGGAGCTCTGAGGGGCGTCTGGACCAGGGTGCTGTGCACAGGCTCTGCCCGTGCTTCTGGCCTGCTGCCCGGGCCCAGGACGCATCGTCTCCCCTTTGCACAGATGGGGAAGCCGAGGCTCAGGCAGGAGAGGAAACCTACTGGGGCCCCCGGTAGGAGGAGATCTGAGGCTTTGGAATGGGGTTCCCTCTGGCCCACTGACCCCTCAGCTCCAGGTGGCTGAGAAAATGGAGGCCAGTGACACTGGGATGCCCCGAGACAAAGAGAAAGGGGGACAGCTCGACGATGCCCTCCCAGGCCCATCGCAGCCAGGCGAGTGGGCACAGTGCAGAGAGCCAGCCTCAGCCTCACCGTGCCTTCTAAAAGTTCCAGAACTTTCCAGCCAAGGTGCAGTCACAGGCCTGAGCGTCCCCTCGCCTGGGAGCCCGTGGGGAAGATTCAGGTCCACACCAGGCCCACTGTGCCAGTCGGAACCGACCTGTCCCGGACGGCTGGCACGCAGTTCAGGTAGAGAAGCCCCGAGCCGGGGGAAGAAGCCACAGCACGGGGGCGTGGCCCCCCAGGAAAGTTCACCTGCCAGGTGGGCTAACTAACCTCACAGTGCCCGAGCTGGAAGGACCAGAGACGGGAGCAAGTGGAGAAGCACACACAGCCGGGGCCAGAGGCAGGTGCTCAGCTTCCCAACGGGTGCTGCCTCCTCGCAAGGGCGGAGGTGGGTGCTGCAGACGTGACAAGACCCCAAGAGGGTCCCCGTCCTCCTGCTGGCTCCCCAGACTGGCTGCCAGAGACCTCATTTCCTATCTGTGAAAGCCGGGGACTTGGTTTCAGTCCATGTCCTTATGATCTGAAAAAACAACCCAAGATACCAAAACAGACCTGGGTGCCAAGGCAGGGACGGCCTCTGCACGGGGGGAGGGGGTGATGCGTCCCCCCCCACACCAATTGTTCCAGGCACAGCGTGTGCCCCCTGGCCCACCACGCTTCTGCAGGTCTGCATGTGTGTGCGTGTGCATGCGTGTGTCCGTAGGTCTGCGTGTGTGCGCTCATGGCTGCGTGCATGTGTGGTGTTGTGTGTTGTGGGTTTGTGCTGGATGTTCGTGCCCGTGTGCACCCCCTGTGTGCGTGTGTTCACGTGTGAGCATGGGTGTGAGCCACACACACACATTTATAGGACACATGTTTGCATGTGTGTCTATGTGACATGTATGTTCATGTGTGTGCAAGTGCATGGGCTGTGTGTTTGTGGTGCATGCATGCGTGTGTGCACGTGTGGAACTTCAGGTGACTTAAAAGGTGCAACTGGGAGAAGAAGGGGATTGAAAAACCCAGGATTAAAGCCCTTGGGGATTTAACACGCGGCTTTTTCGGCCAGTGGCGGGGAGAATTGATCATTTTCCTGGGTCAAAAATTTCCAGGCGGCGCTGAGCCGTGGGGAGCCCGGCTGACCAGCCAGAGGTGAGCAGTGCCTTTCTGGAAAACGGCCTCTAGAGAGTCCCCCCGGCTGTGCCAACAATGGTAAGATGGGGTGACTGAGAATTGACTGGTCTTTAGTCAGAAAAAGGAGCCCAGGAGTAGGTTAGGAGCCCGTGGCCCTGGCTCAGGTCTGTGGCTCCAGGGGACCCTGTGACATGTGGCTGTCAGAGGAGAGCAGGGCAGCGGTGGCCTGGTGGCCTGGTGGCCCCAGTCTGTAGCACGGCACACTGCATCCCTGCAGGCTTCTGGGAGCGAGGAACACACTGGTACCGTGGAGGTGGCCTGGGCCTGCCTGAGTCACCAAGTGTCCCGGAGAGCAGCTTCACTTTCCCCTGCTCCCGTCTCCTTTGAGGGCCAGAGTTGGCGGCAGAGACAGATCCCTGATTCTTACAGGTCCGTCTGATTTCTTGGACCTGCAGTAATCGTGTCAGATAAAAAAAATGGGGGGATGTTGGTGGCAGTCAGAATTATAAACACGTAAAAACTATTAATAAAAATATTGTAATGGCTCCTATTAAGTAAAATGATGCTTGTATTAAATGATGAGGTTCCCCACCGCCAGGAAGTGCTTCCTGGTAAAATTCCGCAAATCCCAAAGAGGCAGCTGAGCGGTCACCTCCCCTGAGAAATCTTCCCAGCCCCTGTCAGCAAGAACTTGGAACCGCAGGGTGCGCCTGTCCCCAGCTGCCCCAGGTTCTAGGAGACCCTGTTCCCCTGGCCCCAGCACCTGGGCCCCCAGGCACAGCTCTGGAGATCAGGGTCACCGGCTTCTTCCTTTCAGACGTCCCTGTGAATGCCACCCAGCTCCGGGCCCCTGGAGAGCTCTTTCTCAGTTTTGGATGAAAGCGATCTGGCCTTTGTTGAATTTCTTATAAAACATTAGAAAGCTGCGACTGTTCTCTCCTGGGGACCGGCTCCTGTCCCCAGCAGCAATGCCCTTGAAGCTTCCCGAGGCTCCTGCCCGGCTCAGCTGCCGCCTGCTTCTTCTCAAAGCGTCTGGCTCTCCCTGGAAACCCCAGCCGCTGCCCTGGATCGGTCCTGGCCACGGCTCGGAGTCCCCAGTCCTCCCGTCACCCTCCGTCTCTCCCCCGCCCTTCCCAAGGCACCTCAGCCGGGTCACCCCGGTGCCTTGAGGGTGAGGGCACCCTGACAGCGAAGGCTCAGGACTCCCCTCCTCCTGTTTCACCCCCACTGCTCTTCTGTGCCCAGGACCTCACCAACTGAGAGTCTCATAAAGAGCCGTGGGGCCTCCTGACCTTGGCTCCAGGTCTCCAGGGACCTTGGCCCCTGAGCCTGGGTGACACCCGCCAGCAGTTCCAGGCAGCCTCTGACCCTGGGAAACTTGCATCCTCCTCGGCCTCCCTGCCTCCTCTGCCCCTTCTCGGCTCCTGCCGCCTGGCCCGCCGTCCTCCCCTGCGTCCACTTGGCCCCCCACCCATGGGTCCTGGCTGCTCCTCTCACGACCCTCTCTCGTGGCTCGCGGAACCCACAGGCCCAGGCCGCAGTCAGACTCCTCACCTGAGCCTCCGACCCACGCACCAGCCTCCTGGAGGCAGCTGCCCCTGCAGGTCCTGTGGGTGCCCTGAACGCCACACCCTGGGAAGGCCCTCGGCTCCTCCCACCTTTGCACCCCAGGGCTTCCAGCCAGCACCCTGTCCTGGGGCATCACGGGCCCCAGGCCACCCCCTCCTCCTGGCCAGGAGAGGCCACCTCCTGGCTCCACCAGGACCTGCACAGGCCTCCCCACTGCCCGCCCGCCCCACCCACGCCCTGTGGACAGTGGGCTCCAGAAGGCACGCGGCCGCCTCGCCTGCCTTCACCTTCCCAGGTAAGGAAGACCCACTGTGTGCCAGGCCCCAGTCCACACTCCAGCAGAAGACATCAAATGACATGAGTCACGAAGCCCTGTGGTGATACCTGCTACCAGGAAGGAGAAATTCAGGGAAGGGGATGGTGGGGGGAGACCTGACAGAGAGAGGTCGGGGAGGTGTCTCTGAGTAGGTGACATCGGAGCAAAGATATGAATGAAGTCAGCAAGTGAACCCGCAGGGTCTCTGGAGACAGCACATTCCAGGAAGAGAGAATAGCCGTGCAAAAGCCCTGGGGCAGCTGGGATACAGTGCGTTTCAAGGAACAGCAGCTGTTCACTTTCTGTGCCCGAGCTGCTCTGAGTTCCGACAACCACTGGCTCACCTCTCACCCTCTGCACACTCCACTAGGAATCTACTCCCTGGTTCTCCTGGTTAGCCTTTCCTGAGACCTTAGATTCAACTCCAGCATCCTGTCTGCAGAGCCCAGTGCAGGACCTTACCCACGTCGGCTGAGAGGCCCCCGGAGTCCAAGACCCTCATGTGCCATGTGGCTCAGTAGGTCACATGTGACTGCTGGGGGCTCTTGTTGGTGCTTAGTGGAGCAGGGACTGTCTGATTTACTACTGTGACCTGAGACCCTGACATCAGGAGGAGTTTGGTGACTATTCTGAGCCTCTCCTGCTCCTGACCATCCACCCCAAGTGCCGTGGCATCAAACAATGACTTCTTCCTGCTCTCAGGCTCCGTGGCCACCACTTGGGTGTGATCCCTGTTCCACGGTGTCTGAAGGCTGCCCCTGGGGCTGGGGTCACCTGGAGGCCCCAGAGTTCACCGGCCTGGCCTCCGGGCTGGGCACAGCTGGGACTGATGGAGCCCACAGTGGCCTTGCGCGGAGACCAGGCTTCTCGCAGGTCCAGAGCTGGATTCTCAGAGGGAGTGCCCTGAAGGCCAGGGGACACTCCAAGAGAACCTGGCCATGCCGCACACGTGGCCTTTCACGACTGGGCCTTAGACGCCTGGGCAGCTCCCCAGCACGCTCTGGGCAGAGGCAGTGAGCGGTCGGCCGTCCAGGGGAGGGGGCCGGGCCCACCTCTGGGTGGGGAGCCTGTCAAAGAATTTGATGATCACCGTGACCAGCCTCTGCCCAGATCATGGACTCCCGGGGGGCTTCCTGGACACTCCCTGGTGGTCCTCAGGATATTCCGGCATCATGAAGAAACCAAGGCCCAGGGGGCGGGGATGTGGCTCAAGCGGTAGCGCGCTCGCCTGGCATGCGTGTGGCCCGGGTTCCATCCTCAGCACCACATACCAACAAAGATGTTGTGTCCGCCGAGAACTAAAAATAAATAAATATTTTAAAAAATTCACTCTCTCTCTCTTAAAAAAAAAGAAAGAAACCGAGGCACAGAGAAAGTGTCCCAGGCTGCCTGACAAGAGCCTCACGGTCAGCACAGTGCTGGCCAGGACAGGGTCACTGCCCGCCCCTAGGTGGGCCAGCAGCGTCTCACCAGCTGGCACCGATGACGTGCCAGGTACTGGGGTCACGTGCTGAGTATTAGTCCATTTCCTCTTCATGACTGACCAATAGGTGACGGTTATCATCCTTAACTTTATGGGAAAGTTGAAACCGAGTCATAAAGAAGACAGAGAGGAGCCGGCCTGGGGTTAGGCCAGGCAAGAGAGACCACTGCTGTCGGCACACAGTTTAAAAAGATGAAAAAAAAGTCCTCAGTCATAGAGCCAAATAATATTTTCAAAATAAAAATTAAAGTAAAAAAATCCAAAATACACAAGATGTCAACATTTTAAATAAAGATGGGCATCCTAGTCTAGACAACTCAAACTCTCCTGGACCTAGAGACCCATGAGCCCAGCAGAAATGCTATGGTCATGGGCTACTGGATTCTGGGGAGGTTTGTTACACAGCATCTCTGCAGCCATTGCTGACTGGTACAAAAGGGAATTTGCCTGAGGACCCTCAGCTGCCTCACCACTCTCAGGACTGAGGTTTGGACCCAGGCAGCCCATGATCAGGATCCATATTATTAGCAGTTAAAATGCATTCTCTCTCTCGTAAGGGCATATTCCTGGGCACCTGGGTTGGTTCAATCCTCACACATTCTATTTCCAAGGGGAGGCTGGGGACCTCCATGAGTGCCATCTTCCAGGCCCCTTTGATCTGGCAGATGACCCAGACCCTGGCCCCTTCATTTTGGCTGAGACTTTAACAAGGCTGATTCCAAAGCCAGGTGCCACACCAGGAACTCCGTTCCCCCACGCCCGCAGCCCCCTTTGTCAGAGACCCAGGCGGGCAGGGTGCAGTGCGTAGAGGGCAGCGTAGCGTGTGGAGAATGTCACCCTGTGGCTCCGGCCTTGAGGGCTTGGCTTGTGTCCCTGCAGTAAGGGGCTCTGGGGGCCACATGTCTAATGGGGGACAGGCAGTGACTTAGCCCCCGGAGTCGAGTGGGCAGGAGCGTAGATCTCGCTTTGCCCAGACGTGGGACCGCTGGACAGGGGCTGGCACAGAGATGCCCTGGGCCCTGGCCACGAGGGCATCCGGAGGGACAGAAGGGCTGAGCAGCCCCCACAAAGAACCACACAGACCTCCACAGCCAAGAGACTCCCAGGGCGGCTCTGGCCTCGGCAGAGCTGCGGAGTCTCCCTCGACCCAGGTCCACGTCCTCTTCAGCCCTCCCCGCAGGGCACGGCCACTGGGCAGGAAGAACTTCCCCGCTCTGCTGGCCTCTTCCCCTGCGCCCCACAGCACCCCAAGAATTGGGGGGAGGGAAACCGGAAGCCGCTAGAGAGACCCAGGAGCCCCCTCCCCCCGGGTGGTGCAGTAGCCGCCAGCCGCAGAGGAAGCCCCCCCCATGAAGACCAACATGCGGGGTCACGTGGGCCGAGGATGTTTGGTTGAGCTGGTATTTGCCACTGGGAGCGCCTGGGGGGGTCCCTGTCACCGTGAGGGATGAGAGATGTGGGGACGAGGCAAGAGGAGCCCCTGAGCCACTGCAGGGAGCCCGGGAGACGGGAGCTGCTCCCGGGTCGTGTCTACTCCCGCAGCCTGGGTGAGGTCAGAAGGGACATGGTGGACACGGTGTCCTGGTGTCCTGACGCTGGGCCCGCTGCCTCGGGGCAGGGTGGAGGCAGCAGCTGGCCAGCCAGGTCTGGCCACAGCGAAGTCACCCCTGGTCTTGGGGCCGCCTAGCAGGGGACCGTGTTCCTCAGCCCTTTGGTCAGGTTGGCGCGCCACTCACCTGGGTCCTGGGGACAAGACAATGGGAGGTGTGCCCCTCCCTCTCTCCCGCTACCTATGCCAAGGTGACGACCTCCTGGAGACAGAGGAGCCCGAAGGTGGAAGAATCCTGGGTGCTGAATGACCAGGTGGAGCAGAGTGCCCAGACCAGCCTCTCCCTCCCGAGAGCAGCCCCCCAGCAGGCTCGGTTATGAAAGCTCTGGAGACCGAACGTGCTTAGGAATCAGACATGGATTCTAGCCCAGTTTTCTCCTGCTTATTTGCTGTGCAACCTTGGGCAAGTGACTCTACCTATCTGAGCCTCTGCTCCCTCCTATCTAAAAAGGATTTATAATCCTTCCACGTAGCTTGGCCAAGAGAATCCAACGTCACAGGCCCAGCACAGTGTTTGGTGCATAGTGGGTCTTCAGCCAAGGTCAGCTCCCTTCCTTCCCCCATTCCTGGCAGCCGTTGAGGCCGAGAGGCTGGCAGGCACCCCCCACCAGTCTGTGACGCAGACTCCAGTTTTTCTCTGGAGTGAGTGACAGGTTCAGGGAGGCGGAACACAACAAGCACTTGGAGTCCACGTTCCCGGGCGATGCTGCCTTCCCAGCTGGGCCTGGGCTTATCGTGGAACGGTCTCACCGGGAGGAGAACTCTCCTGACATCTGAGTCCACCTCCCAGGGCCGAGAAGACCTGGCCAGGGAACACTTTCTCCTTGTCCTCGGCCCAGTCCAGGGCCAGAGCTGTGGGCAGGAGCCAGGGGCAGGGTTGTTGTGAGGACCAGGATGTCGGTGGTGCAGCGGGAAGACCAGCTCCCTCTTGCAGAAGGTCAGGGCCGGGGGAGGCCGTCCCTGTGCGTCTGGGCCAGCCGCCCCCTGCCCACGCCCCCTGCCCACGTCCCTTTCACAGACAAAGACCCAGAGGCCGGAGAGGATGCGATTTATCTGCGCGGAGGCAGCAGGGGCCTCCGACAGGGCACCAGCCCTTCCTGTGTCTCAGCTGCCACGGGGGAGGGGCCACGGCCTCAGTCCACGGATACAAAAGGCAGGACCTAGAGCGCATCCAAAGGCCTTGCCTCCCACCCAGACCTTCCGTGGCTGCCGCGGGCTCAGGATCGGAGGAGCCGGGATCCAGGAGCAGCCGCTGTCCCTCCCCCAGCTCCCTGGCTTGCCTGGCCCGCCTCGTCCTCAGCCTGACCCCTCTTGTTCTGTGTGTCCTGAGGGTCGGGACCCCTCCACTGGGTGGTGAGGCCCGTGGCCAGGGACTCGCCCTACTTCTCGGGAGTGTGTTCAGGGCTCGCGCCTGGTCATGCTCGGTGGCGTCTGCTCATCACAGCGGAGCGGTCTCTTTCCCGATGCAAAATCCTTTCCTCCCCGCTCTGAGGTGAGACAGCCTCTGGTCCTGCACCTCCAACGGCCCCTTCAGCTGTGCCACTTTGGGCAAGATATTGAGGTCTCTGAACCTCGATCCTCACTGTCAATGCAGCGCTGTGAGGAGTGGGTGTCTCAAGGAGCTGGATGGCAGAGGTGGCTTGGGAAGCCAGACACGGCAGGTCACCCAGCCAACACCCAGTGGCCGTCTCCACGCCCCCACACCCCACCCAAGGAGGACCCCTCAGGGCCAGGAGGCACATTTGGTAGCATTTTGGGCCAGGACCTTCTCTCGGCCTCCACTTCCTGTCTCATGTCACAGAGGCTCACTCTGTTTGTCCCGAGTCTATTGAGTGCTGTTCGGGAAGTTCCCCGTCCTGGAGCGCACGTGCCGACCTCCAGGGGTGGCCACGACTGAGGTGGGGCTGAGGAACTGTGTTGGGGGGGCCTGTGCGCCGGAGGACGCCTCCATCTCAGTTGCTAGTGACAACACGTTTCCTTTCTTTTTGAAAAGGTGCTCTTTCTATGTTGTTAAGGAATCCTCCTTCCTCAGCCTCCTGGTCGCTGTGGGCCTCACTGGCCACCCCAGGGGGATATGACCATTCCACGCACACACACCCCATGCACAGGTGGGTTTTACTGTCCCCTCCCCAGTTTAAACTTGAAGACCACTCGGCGCCACACGCAGGGTGAGGCATCAGTAGGTGATCGGGGAGAAAGGGGCTGGCGTTGGTGGGGGGCAGACCACCTCTTCTTTCAGCACAGGAAACGCAAGGCCACAGCTTCATAACAAATCCACTTTAATTGATAGTGAACGCAGAGGTCCGGGACAGCGGGGGTGACAGGGTGAGACCAGGCCCCACGTGCCTGTGGACAGGTGGCTGGTCTGCTCCGAGGGTTCTGACTGGGAGGGTGGACAGCCAGGAGACAGAGCGAGGGTAGAGCTGCTGCACTGAGGGTGGGCGGGGGCCAGGTGTGCGGAGCCGGGGCCGGGGGCGTCTGCATTCACCTGTGGGCACATGTCCACACTGCCCACAGGGACCTCCTGGGGCAACAGGGGTCAGAAGCCCCAGATCCCTGAAGAAGCATCGGGCGAGGGGCACACCACAGTGTGGGCAAAAGGGCCAGCGCTAACCCTGCTTCTGCCACTTTGACTGGGTGACCTGGCACGGATGGGGCTTACCTTCCTGGGCCTCCGAAAACTCACTCAGTGACTATTGTGGTTTCCTGTGACCTTAAACTTCAATATTTTTTAGGAGATTAGAACATAAACTATATCTGTTGACAGCTGGGCCTGGTGGTGCCCGCCCATAATCCCAGTGACTCAGGAGGCTGAGGCAGGAGGATCTCAAGTTCAAAGCCAGCCTCAGCAACTTAGCGAGGCCCTAAGCAACTTAGTGAAACCCTTTCTCTTAAATAAAAAAATAAAAAGGGCTGTGGGTGCTGCTCAGTGGTTAGTGCCCTGGGGCTCCCAGTTCAGACCTGTGGCCTGGGCACCAGGAGAGGCCCGCAGGAGCCTTTCTCCTGCCTCCTCCCAGGCTCTGCTCTGACCTCAGCTGCCCCTCCTTTTGAGGCATCGAGGTGGACAGAGGCCAGAGCTGGGGATGTGAGCCCCTCACCCTCTCTGTTTCCTAGCACTCAGTAGGTGCTCAGTAAATGCTCCAGGAATGAACAGAGTAGAGGACAGCCCGCTCCCTGCGACAGAGCTCTGCCCTGATCTAGCTGGGAGGCAGGGCGGGCCTGGGCCACGTCACCTTCCCCTCCAGTCTCAGTGGCCGCCTGTCTGCCCAGAGGCCTGCAAGTGTCTGGAAGCGGTGCGCTCCGCTCTCTTACAGGCCAGTGGTTAGATGCAGACAGACCACGGGACCCTGTCGGGGAGCAAGAGAGGAAGGTGTCCCCAGAGGTGGCAGGGAATCTGAAGTTAGGGCCCCGGGCAAGGACAGGGGGCGAGGCTTCCCTGTCTACCACTAACAGCACGAGCTGCAAAGGAAGCCGCGGGCATCAGACCGCAGCCCCGGAGGGCGTGGCCCGGGTGGGCTGGTGGGCGTGGCCTAGGAGGGCGTGGCCTGGGAGGGCTGGTGGGTGTGGCCTGGGAGGGCGTGGCCCGTGAGGGCTGGTGGGTGTGGCCTGGGAGGGCGTGGCCTGGGAGGGCATGGTGGTGTGGCCTAGGAGGGCGTGGCGGGCGTGGCCTGGTGGGGCACACCGCCCCTCCCCCACACACACACTGGCTCAACATCCGGCAGCAGCAGGTGGGTGGACATGGCCGCCAGGGTCCCTCCGCCGGAGGCCGCTCCTGTCCAGCTGTCGGGCTCTCAGTCCGCAACTTGTCCTCGGAGGCTCCCGACCACTGGCATCAGCTTGTCTTCCAACCTAGCGACCGGAGGGCTCCAACTCGGCCCGCATCGGTCCTGACAGCTCCTGGTTTGCCCCTGTCCCCAGGGATACATCGGTCTTCCCACGGAGCAGCCGAAGGCCGGGGAAGCCACGGACAAGAGGACAAGAGGGAAGTGGCGAGGACAGAATGCTCAGGGCCCGGCGCCTGGGGCCTCGGGCTGGTGCCAAAGGTCTTTGAACACGAAGCTGCTGAGCTCTTGGGGACACCGCAGCGGGCGTCTGGGGCCACCCCCCTTAAGGCACTGCCCGAGCCCCTCCCCAGGGTCCCTCCCTCTCACTGGATGGTGCACTTGTCCCTCTCCCGGGCCTGGCCCTCCCGAAGGACCTTGGCCTTAATGTACTTGAGGTCGCTGTTGACGCTGGGGCGGCGGGCGAAGGGCGACACCATGCCGTAGGCGCCCGTGTCCTTGACGCGGCGCATGCAGAAGGGCCGGGGGTGGAAGGCGTCGCCGTGCTGCACCGAGATCTTGCGGTGCAGCGCGGGGCTCATCTCGTGGGGCAGCTTGGCCATGCTGAAGAGCACGTAGAACATCTCGTCCACGTTGGTGTTCTTCTTGGCCGACACCTCGAAGTAGGCACAGTTCTCGTCGCCCGACACCAGCAGCTCGGCCTCGGTGGCGGGCACCTGGCGGCACAGCTCGCTGTGGTCGTTCTTGTTGCCGCAGATGACCATGGGCAGCTCGGCCGCCTCCTTGGTCTTATTCTTCAGGCAGGACTTGACCTCCAGGATCTGCTTTTGGAGGCGCTTGACCTCGTCGAAGGACTCCCGGTTGTCCAGGCTGAAGACCAGGATGAAGACGTCGCCTGCGGGAGAGAGCCAGGCGTGAGCGCGCGCCGCCCTCCCAGCCGCTCCCCCGCAGCTGCCGCTGCGGACCCGGGAGAGGGAGGGAACCCCGCGCTCTGGGGTAGCTGCTGTTACTCTCCCCATCTGAATGTGACTGCAGGGCTGGAGGCAGGGGGCCTGAGGACTTGAGGGGACTGTAGAGTTAGCAATTTCCAAGGATGCTCTCAGATTTCAGGAGAGTCCAGTCCTGCCTGTCCTGTTCAGTGCATGTCCCTCCCGGGGACACGCAGCAGGAGCTCAGCGAACACCCGTGGCCAGAGTTAAGGTCCAGATGCTGGCACCAAGGGCCCCAGGTGCGCATGCTCCTCCTCTGCTTACACCTGGCCTGAGGTGGCCTGCGACTCTCCAGCTCAGTTTCCTATCTGCACAACCTACTGGGTTATCTTGAGAGTTCCTGGAGATAACGAATGCAGGTGGCACGCACTCAGCCTTCTTCGAATGTCAGTGATGACAAGGACAGGCAGCTCTTCGAGCTCCCTGTTGGCTGCTCCCTAACTCCCCACAGCACCTCCGTGAGGGAGATTTCATTACTTTCTTGTTACAGGTGAGCAAACCAAGCTCAGAAAGGGCAAGCAACCTACCCAAGGTCACACAGCTTAAATGCCAAGCCAGGATTGCAACCCGATTCTGTCCTCATCTGGCCCATGCCTGGCACACAGTAGGTGCTCCCTCTTCTTGAATAAACCATGAAATGAGCAGATGAATATTACCTTCAAGGCCCTTGCTTCCTCCATTACAGCTCTCGGCATCACTTAAAACACAGTGACTCTGAACAGTGACTAGAAGCGGGAGGGGGCGGCAAGTGTGTGGCCAGCACCTCCATGCTCCTGCCCAGGTCACAGTTCCTATGACGGTCACCATCTCATTCTCCAGGCTTCTTCTCACTTTCGCTTAGACTCAGAGTCCCTGTCTCACAGGCGAGGGAACAGGAGGTGGCCCTGGGACGCATCCTCAGGAGGAGATGGACAAGCCCAGCTTCTGGAGAACCACCACCTTCTCCCTCTGGGCCCAGAGCCCACTGGTCCCCCATAATCGAGCATGTCATGTTCAGAGCAGCGTCTGGCTGCGGTGTGCTCTGAGCAGGGGGATCAGGGGCATGGGACTCCATCCTAGCCAGGGCCTGCACTCAGTGCTGGCCGCAAGGCTGGCTGGGCCCAGGTGTGGCCTGTGAAGGACCTCGCTGTTTTGAAGGGCACTAGCAAGGCAGCCCCAGCCTGCCAGCCAGCCCGTCCCCTCAGGCTCATCTCAGCCCCCGAGGACGCGGCAAGGACGCCAAGCACCAAAAGCCCGACCGGGCGGCAGCTGGAGAGAGCCCGCAGCGGGATTAATGGCTTCCAGAATTCCCTGCACACCAGCCCCAGGTTGGAAAACGAGGCACGGGCTGGAGAGGGAACAAAGCACCGCAGATGTGCTCAGAGCGCCCGTGCACGCCCAGCACAGACAAACCAGGGCGCTCGCGGCCACAGGGACACGCATCTGAATGCCAATGTGCTCATGGAGGCCTGGAGGGGGCAGCCACGGGGGACGCGGTGGCCCTGATGGGGACTCGGTCCCAGGCCCCGTCCTCTCTGTAGTGTGGGATGGAGGTGAGTCTGTGTAACTGGAAACTAACTTTGAAAACACACCCGGCCCTTCCCTGTGTCTCCCCGCACCTGCCCTGTGATACCCTCCCCAGGGCCCTCCCCAAGACAGGAAAAGCAGGCGCCAGTGACACCGGCTGGGCTGGAGGAGGCCCCCGTGCTTCCTTTCTATCCTCAAGGTCACACAGGGGACTAAGGTCATGCCTGCAGTGAGGCTGAGACTCCAAAAGGCCACACATCTAAGATGCCAACCAAGAGGCCGAGCCAGGATCTGAACCCAGGTCCACCCAGGGCCCCTGTCTACGTGCTCCCTCTCTAGAATACGGGTGAGGTGGGGGTCTGGGAGCAATCTAGGTCAGAGGATCAGCAAGGAGGCCTGGAGGAGGAAGCCACATGTCTGGGGCACTCACCTTGGGTCACCTATGAGCCTCCGCCCTGGTCAGGTGTGGAAAGAGGGTGGCAGGGCATGGCTCCCTGAGCAGCAGGCTCTCAGTTGTAATGCTATTTCAGTGCTAGCCGGAGTCCTTGCTCACACCCTCCCCTCTGCCCAGCAAGGGGAGGGACACGGTGGGACATGACAGTGTAACCGTACTGGGCACACTGGGAACATCAATTTTAAAGCCCAGCATTTACTGAGCACTTAATGTCTGCTCACCAAGCACTTTACACGTATTAACTAACTTAATTCTCCCGGGACCTTTGAGTTGGGTGTGCACGTGACCCCAGTTTCCAGAAGAAAAAACAGAGGCACAGGGAGATAAAGTCACTTGCCCCACAGGCCAAAACCAGGAAGCAGTGGAACCAGGACTGGGCCCCAGGCTGCCTGTGGACCTGCCGTCTCAGCTGCTTGATGTGCTGGTCAGGGGGACATCTGCAGGAGCTCCCCCTGCACCTCCGCCCCTGAGTGGTAAAGGAGAGCCAGCAGCCCAGCCAGCCCAGCCGCTGCCCACCTGGAGCAAGTCACTTAACCTCTCAGCTTTGTTTCCCCGTGAGCGGAGGCAAGCGCTTGTCTGGAATTTAGCTGAGGGGATTACGCCCTGCCCACGGCTCCGATGCATGGGGCTGCTGCCCTCATCACCTGGTTGTTACTACAGGGTCCCTTCCTTTTGCCTGACCGCTTCCTGGGTCCTGCCCTGACCCCTGGAGAAGTGGCAAAGGCCTGAAAGGTCAGGAACCTGAGCCCAGATGTGGTCCCCAAGGCTCCGCCGGGTCTACTCCCTGAGCGGGGAGGTGGCAGCTTGACACAGCTCTGTCCCCTGGAAAGGAAGATCCCCAGTCCAGTCAGCTCCCGGCATGGCGCTGCCACCCGCTGCCCCACCCGCAGTCTCACCTGTGAGGATGGACAGCCTCCGCATGGCGGGGAAGGGGTGGTTGCCAGAGGTATCCAGGATGTCCAGCTGGTACATGTCGCCGCGGATGTTGTAGACCTTGCGGTGGAAGTCCTCGATGGTGGGGGTGTACTGGTCCTCGAAGCGGCCGTTGAGGAAGCGGGAGACGATGGAGCTCTTGCCCACCCTGGAGGCGCCCAGCACCACCATGCGGTAGGAGTTCTTGGCGGGCACGCTCAGCGTGCAGTTCCCGCTGGACAAGGTCTTCATCATGGCTCGGGGCTGCGGCAAAGCGAGGGGCAGGCGTCAGGAGGCCGGGGCCCAGCCCTGTCCTGCTCCCCCGGTCGTGGGCCCAGGCCTCCCCCACCCGCACCCCCGCCTGGGTCTCAGTTTTCTGTCTGCAATATTGCACCCGCGCCACCCGCGTCTGCGCCCTTGCGTTTCTTTACCCCCGTCCAGCCGCTTGCCCACTCGGTCACCCCCTGTCCACGCAGCCCCTGTCTGAGGGCAGCACGGATGTGAAGCCCCGCCTCCCTGCCAGCTGCGGTCCACGGAGGGTTCCGCACAGGCCTGGTCCTCAGAAAATCTAAGCACAGTTGGGACCAGGCCTTCTGTCCCCGGCCTCTCCAGAGCCCCTGGTCCTGGGCTTGATCCAGAGGGTCCTCACATGCATCTAAGGGTGCTGTGGCCCAGAAGGGGGGAAAGGCTACTGGGAGGGGCGGACTCCCCTCGGCCTGAGCTTGGTGTGCCCAAGGTGGCCCCCACCCCGGCGCCCCAGCCTCCCCTCCCACCCTCACTTCCAGCCTCCCCACCCAGGCCACCAGCCTCCTCTCTGCTTCCTGCCCAGTTTCTCAGCTCCCAGCCCCGGGAGTTCGCTTGCCTTGGGGAGACCCAGAGGCCTGGGCGGGGGAACAGCCCAGGGACAACTGGCCCTTCCCCCACACCTCCCGGGCCACGGAACCTCTTGGCCTCATGGGAAAAGCTAAAACAGATCCACACCCTGAACCCCAAGTGGAGACAAGCAAGCAGCCAGCCCCTGAGGCCCACCCGGCCCAGCCCACCTCCCTTGGCCCTCTCTTCCTCTGACAGCTCCACCAGAATTCCCCCAGGACCCCGGGACCCCACCCTCTGCTCCACTAGTCCCTCCCCCAGTTACCCTCCCCCTCTCCCTGCAGGGTCTCCTTCAAATGCTTCCCTGTCCCACAGGACTCCCTCCCCTCTAGGGAGCTCTCCAATCCAGAACTGCCCAGGGCACTGACCTACTGGGGCAGCAACACCCTGGCCTCTGCAAGGCGGGGCGCCACCTGAGGCTCCCGGATGGGTGGCCAGTGAGGGCCACATGCCCGAGAAAGGGCAGCTGTGCAGCTCCCTGCGCAAGGAAGGCCCCGTCTCACCTCAACAAAGGGCTCTGTGTGCTCAGCTGTGGCCGGCGCCCCTGGGTGCCCCGCCAGCAGCCCCAGGGCCTCACCCACTAACCCCAAGGTAATCGCCATCATTTCCTGTCTACGAAAGGCCACCTGCCCCTGGCAATGGCGAGACCTCCTGGGAGTGAGTCCCTGGCACGTGTCCACACCTCGCAGCCCGGCCCCAGAGCCCTGAGCAGACCGTCCTCAAGACACCCTCACGAAAGCTCTGGCTGGTGGCGTGTGTCAGCTCCAGGGGTGCACACTCCCGTCACGGCCAACCCCCAGCTGCCAGCGTGACCTCACCAGATGAACCGCAGAGACGCACGCCATAGGCGAGCTTGGCCCCCGGCCCCCGGCCTGCAGCCACAATGATGGTCCACCAGCCAAGCCCAGACTGTGCCAAGGACGGTGCTAAGTATAGAGCGTGATGACAGCTGACATTGATTTTGCATTTAGCATTGTCGGTGTTCTGAGGGCTGCACATATAGTCACCAGCTCATCCTTTCAGTAACACCAGAAGGTAAGTGGCGAGAAAACAGGCACAGAGAGGTTAAGTCACTTGATCACACTTGTTCAGCCAGTGACGGGCAGAGGGGGACTGGACCCCAGGCACCCGCCTCTCTCCCCCACTTTACAGATAAGGGCCCCGTGATCACAAGACTATGGGATGCGCCCCTGGGTTAATGAGGGGCCTGGGTGGAGAGGCCAAGCCCGGACCTCCCAGCGGCCTCTCCCTCACACCAGTGCCTACGGCCATGACTAACCCCAGCCCATGAAGGAAGGACCCCAGCCTGGCTGGGACCCTGGGGAGCTGGGGCAGGCAGCAGGACCGGCACCGGCTCCGGCTCCCGTGGAGCTGGCTGAGCTCCTTCAAGCAGATGGGGAGGCCCCACCTAGGGACAGCCCCCTCCCCAAGTGCCCTGCAGGGAGCCTAACTCTGCTGGTGGTCACCTGGGTCTGAGCAGAAGGAGGAAGGGGCAGCAGTCCCAGGGACAGGTCCTGTCCATCACTGCCTTGGCCCAGCCTCAGCCCAGAGCCCTAGACGGGACAGCTCCAGCCAGGACAGCCAGGACATCGGGGGTGACACCAAGGACTGACTGAACTGGAGCGTGAGAGGAGGCAGCAGGGGCCGGAGGCAGAGGCGGGGAGTGGGAAGGGGAGCCGGGTCAGAGCGGCAGACAGGGGGAAGGTAACCAGAGGCTTTCTTCCCTGGGAAGCCAGCGCCTTCACATGGCCCCAGCCACGTGGGGCGGTGATGCTCCAGGCACCTGGAGGCCAGGTGACAGGCCTCCCTCCGCCCCCACAGCCTCCCTCCGCCTCCCCAGGCGGGGGGAGCGCTGCGGGGACCAGTGGCCGGCAGCCTCTGCCCTCAGCCAGGCAGACCCCACAGGGAGGAGCAGGCAGGGCTCAGAGTTTGGGGGCCTTTTGAGAGTCTGGTATCCAACCTTGGAGGCCCAGAGACTGAACAGAACACCTGGATGTGGGCACTGACTGCTGAGTCCCCACAGGGCCATTGTGAGGGCAGCCGGGAGGCAGAATGTCCCTGGAACAGGAGCAGAGATGGGGTGCAGCTGACCAGCAGGCACCTCTCGCACCAGGCATGTGCCTTATTCCCACGATTTCACAACAGTCCAAGAGGAGGGCTCCCCATGGGCCACTTGACTGATGGGGACGCTGATGCTCAGAGAGGTTGAGTCACTTGCCCTGGGTCACACAGCAGATGACTGGCTGGGCTGGGCTGAGAGAAGGCTTTTAGGCTCCAAAGCCTGGGCGCTCGGCACTGTGAAAACGCACCCCTCAGCCAACAGCGAAGTCTTTTGCTAAGCGGAGTCTGACTCAGTGAAGCGTCAGCTAGCAACAGGCGCAACAGACCCCAGGCACATTTTATCCCTTATTCCCTCTGTCCCTCCAGGCAGCTGGGGGCAGTCACTACCCAGGACTCTCCTGCAAACTCTGCAAGTCAGCTCCCAGAGGGGCATCTTGGGTTCCCCTTCTGCCTTGCCTGTCCCCCAGGGCCTGACTGGAAGACGGACAGGTCAGACAGGCAATGACAGCAGGATGAGTCTGGGTGTGCCCCTTCCCCGTGTGGTCCCCGGGGACTTGTCCCATCCTGCCCACCACTGCTCCGGCCCCTCCATTAGTGTGCACCCCAGCCTCTGGACACACGTCAGTCACCGGCCTCCGTGCCCTACCCCCAGGGTCCTGCGGACTTTGCAAAGCCAATCTCCCTGTCCTGGGCAGCTCTGGACGCAGAGAGCACAAAGGCAGGAGCTCCCAGCAGACCAGCCCGGCCTCTCGCTGCCCACACCTGCCGCCTGGGTTGCACTGCTAATTGGGATGGTGCAGACACCCCTAGCATGGACCAGGGTCCAGCGGGAGTTCAAGAGGCTGCTGCTGACCCTGGACGTTTATCTTGGAAACACGGGGCTACCTGGAGCAGCTAGGTCCGGTGGAACTGGGGGTGCCGGCAGAGGACTAGCAGGGACCCCATCTTGTCCTTCTGATGCTAGGGGAGGCCCCAATCAAGAGCCCCTGAGCTGGCCATCCCTCCCCAGCCTGACCTCTCATCTTTCAGAGGTCCTGGACAACATCCTCCATCCTCCTCCCAGGGCTGGAGGCAAAGAGGGAGGTGACAAGTCCCTAGAGCTCTGGGAGGGGTCCTGGAGCCAGCAAGTACAGGAAACCCTTCCCCGGCTCACTCTTAGCAGCTCAGGGGACTGTACGAGCAAGGGGCCCAGGACCGTCCTTCCTCGCAGGAGGTCCTTGCCAGGGCAGGGGAAGCCACCCACCCCTTTTACCCCAGCATCCCCCTCCATCTAGGTATACAGAGGCTGCAGCTCGCAGCAGGAGTGTTTGGGAAGGCGGCGCTCCTCCTCCCTGAGCAAGCTTCCCCCCTTAAACGGCCTAGGATTCTCCATCTCTTACACGGAAGGCCCTAGCACTAAACCGAACACATAGTAGAAGCTCAATCAATCTCTTTCCTGGGATAAGTCAAAAGTCTAGCGCCCAGGTTGACACAGACGAGGTGCTCCCGCGTTTAATTCTCTCTCTAGATAGGCAAAGTTGCCAGATGGTGAGGGCACACAGTAGGTGCAAAGGCCACGACGGCTTCTCTGAGCCCCTGCCCCATCTTCTCAGCTGCCCCCCTTCACCCAGCACCCCAGCTCTGATGGGGTGTTTGTCTCCTACCTGGGAAGGGCGGGCCGCCGGGCCTCTGGAACGGCTCGGAGGGCTGCCTGGAAGCGCCTGGAGGTGCGGAGAACCGCCTGCCGCTCCCGCCGCCGAGCCTCCCAGCGTCCGCGGCGGCTCCCGGGTCACTGCGCAGGGATCCTCCTCTGCGCGGCTCGGGGCGCCGGGCTGGGCGCGGCCGGCCGAGGAGGCGAGCGGAGCCGGGGCCCCATGGGTGGGCTCCGAGGGCTCAGCGGGGTCCGGGCACTGGGCGGGCTCCGGCTCGCCGTCGCCGGCCCTGCCGTGCCCTGACCCGGGGGCCTCCTGCTGAGCCAGGTGACCGGAGGCTTGGGGACGTCGGATCCGGGGTCCCGGCCTGGGGCTCGGGGTTGGGGGAGGGATGAAGGGACGACTCCGGCCTTAAGGAGCGGCCCCCGGAGACTCGGATCCTTCTGGGTGACGGTGGGTGTGTGCGTGGGTGCGCGTCCCAGGCTGGCTAGCCCGCCTCGGTCGCCTACGCTGCCTTCTCCTGCCCAAAGGGGGTCTCCCGGCTGGGGACAGAGGCGCTGCCGGCTCGGCCGCGGCCTCCTCCTCGGCCCGCAGCTCTGCAGCTCTGCCCGGCTGGAGCCCGGCTCCCTTCTCCCTGCCAGGCGACGCCAGCCGCCGGAGGAGGAGCAGGGCGCTCGGCTCCGCGAGCGTGTGGGAGGAGGCCTTGAACGCCGCCCCAAGGATCCGCGCTCCGAGTTAGCCGGCGCCGCCTCCCTGCTCGCCTCCTTTTCCCCAGAGGAGGAGAACTTTCTGCGGGCTCGGCTCCTCCCTCCGCCCCTCTCGGCTGGAGAACGCCCCCTTTCCCCCTCAGAGCGAAGCTGCGGGTCCCTCCCCAGAGTGCGCGGAGCCCAAGCTCCCGATGGCGGCACCCGCGCCCTCTCCCGCCGGGCGAGCGTCGCTAGTGGCCCGGCCGCGCGGCGCCCACCTGCCCAGCAGCCCGCGAGCGGCGGGTCCAGCCGCCGGCGCCCGCGCCTCCCTCCTCTGCCAGCCCCGCCCCCGGGCCCCGCCCCCGCCGCTCCGGCCAATGGGCAGAGGTCGCGCGGCCCGGCTCCGCCCCTGGCCCGCCCGCGCCCGCTGGGGCGCCGCAGTCTGCTGGTTCCGCGTGCCCAGGCGCGTGGGGCCGGGGCCGCGGGGACGGCCGAGGTTCTGGCGCGCGCACCGTGACCGGAAAGCGGCGCGGCACGAGCCTCGGAGGCTGACGTCTGCGCACGCCCTCGCCCGCTCGCCTGCCCCGGCCGCAGGTGACCGGCTGGGTCCTCAGCGGACCGCGCCTAGGGGGCTCCTGGGCGCTCCCCCCCGCCACGGAACCCCCAGGACCCTCCCAAATGCCCAATCTGCCCGCCCCGAGCCGTTGCCTCTTTCTTGAGGTCGTAATGCCAGCTGCACCCCGTGGACTGGCACATGGGCCGCGCACGTGCCATCTCGGGGGCGGGGTGGGGGCGCCCAGGAGTCACCTTGACCTGGCGCGACTGAATGGGAAGTCTGCGCCTGTGCGGGTCTGAGCGCGCTGCACCAAGAGCCCTGCCGGGGACTCCGATGCGCCCCTGGGCAGCGCCTCTCTCGCCACGTCCCCCCCCCTCCCCCACCCCCGTGTTGGGGGTCGAATCCAAGCCTCGCGATTAATAGGCAGGCACCCGACCACTGAGCTACCCGCAGCCCTCTCTTCACGGCGAAGGGTTTGGACGGGTCGGACGTCAGGGGACCTGACTGTGCCATATCTAGACACCACTTATTACTTAATATTTTCTTTAAATCCCAGATCCACTCTCCCCCACCCCCAACATATTTTTCAGAGACACGTTAATATCACTGCCTTAAATGGGAAACCAGTATGGCTTACCATAAATAGTCGGTACCAGTGGAATAAGCTCGATGGAAACAAAGCACAGTTATTGGATTCTGGCTGGAATCTGTGCCCTGCCAAGGTTTGAGACGTGCCCTCAGTCAAAAGGGAGATGGGAAACATTCCGACCATTCGCACCAGGGAGATTTTCCCCTTCATGTGTTCAGGAGGCTTCAAAGAGAATGTTCTCTGCGTTCCTCACTCCAAACCCTGGGGTGTCTGCCCACCTGGGGACCTGGCTCCCCGCCTCATGACGGCAGTGAGACCCGGGAGCGCCAGCTCCGGCAGCTGTGAGCACCCACACCTCTGATCCTGGGCCAGTCCCAGGAAGTCTCTGGGCCTTGACTGGGTCAAGTATAAGAGGAACAAGATACTGCTGTGTCTACAGAGTGACAAAACTGCCAAAACGACCTTGACTTTGAGCCTAGAAAGTTGCTTGTCCTCCTGTCCTGGCACCTTCTTCAGCGGCTCGGGGGAGGCTGACCAGGGAAGATGGGGAGAGTGGAGGTGGGGCGGCTGGGTGTCAGCGGGCCCACTACCGTGCTCCTCGACTGTTCGGTACCCAGTCTACATCTCAGAGGGGCTGAGGGGATGTGTCCAAGGTCACAGGTTGGCAAGAGGCCGGGACCTGGCCTAGGGCTCTTCCATGTCCAGACTTGGTCTTCTAGGAACTGGGTTAGTCCCGGAGGGTTTGTGCTGAGCTTGACGCACACAGCCTCTGAGCCTTGAGCTGGCTGTGAACTGGGCGCAGGGAGGCAGGCCGGGTGGCACGCTTCACCAGGGAAGCTGGGGTCAAGAGGACTCAGGCCTCTGGGCCAGCTCCCATCATGGGACTGTGGCAGGTGGCCAGCTGTGAACTGGCCCAAGAACCCATTACCGCTTCAGCTGAGTCCTCCTCCGAGCACACACTCCACCGGCCATGTCCCCATGGCGAGGGGGCTGCACGTGGCACTGAGAGACCCTGGGAGAGCCCTCCACTTCCACCTCTGACTGCTGCGCCCTCCCTCCAGCCACCCAGTGCAGTTAATAAGCAGATGCACAGAAGGGACCAGTGCCCAGGGAACCTTCTTGTGGCATCAGTGCCTCTCAAACGCGTGCCCATGTCCCCATCCTCCCCACTGTCATGACCAATTTGCTGTAGCTGCCTGCCTCATTGGACTCTCTGTCAACCCCTTCTCCCTCAGAAAACAGGACCACTTAAACCTTTTCCTAAAAATGGCATCCCCTGCTCAAGAACTTTCAATGGCTCCCCGTTTCTTAAGGTATAAAATCTAAATTCCTTATGCTGGCACACGAAGCCGCTAACCAGGATCTGATTCTCCCATGCCCTGCGCTAGCCTTCACTCTGGCTAAATCGAACTACTGCCAGGTCCTTAGAGAAGGGGGACTTGCCCTCCTCCGGGTTTGCGTACACTGGTCCCCTACCTCGGGCACCCTGTTCTCTATCTCTACCTATTGGCACAACCTTCACCTTTCTCCCCACAGACTTTCTCCTAGGCTCTCTGACAGCAGGACCCTGTCCTCCTCGGGCTCCCGGGGCACCAAACCTGGCTCTTGAAGCCCATTTCTTTGCCTCAGAGCGAGTGTCACCACAGCTGCCCGGTGGAACTGTTGGGGGGACGAAGTGCCTGTGTAAAGCGGCCTTGGCCAGTCTCGACCTCCTCCCTAGCCCGTGTCCCCTCTTGCCTCACGTTCTGGACACGGTCCTCGTCAGCCTGGTTCACGTGAGTTCCTCAAGGCGGAGACTCAGCCTGATCCATCTTCCCGTCCCCACACCATTAAGGGCAGCGTCCTGTGCCTTGTGCGTTTTAATGGACACTTACTGAATCACGCTCAGAGCAGACCTGCACACTGTCCCCTGGGAGACCAGGGGAAGGGGAGGGCAGAGCGGCGCGGAGGAGCCTGGCCGGGCCTCCCGACAGCCCCGCGTGCTGCGAGGGAAACCGAGGCCCTGGGAGGCTCTAAAGCCAGGCAGCTAGTGAGGGGCTGGACTGGACTGAGATCGTTTTTTCCGCTGAGTGTCCTGTCCCCTCCCAGCTGCTTCTCCCGAACAGTGGTCCCTGACCCTGGCCCTCAGGGAGCTTTACAAAGAAGCAAAGCCCAGGCCCCTGGCTCCGGGGTCTGGCCTGGGAGTCACGGAGTTCCAAACTCGTCCGAGTGAGGCCGGAGCGCGTCAGTGTGGCTTCCTAACACGCGGCCGCTGGGAATGAAAGAGGCAGAATCTCAGCCCCACTTTCCCCGTGGAATCTGGATGTCCAACTCAGGGACACGCCAAAGTGTGAGAAGCACTGGCCAGAGCCTGGGTTTGCAGTCCCTCTGAGGTCCCATGCCTGACCTTCCTAATTGGCAGACAAACGTGGTTTGTGGCTTGACCAAGACCAACATGTGCTGACCAGAGGCGAGACCTGGAGCCCAGCTCTGACTCCGAGAACAGTGCTCTTTCCTGCTGGACAGTCATTAACTGCGTCCATGGCCTTGGCAGGCCTGGGCATCTGGTTCAGCATTGAACTTGAGCGGAGGACAGTGGATCACCAGCTGCGCAAGCCCAGCTGGATTGAGGCACAGGACAGACACCTGTCCATGTAGAAAACAGATGGCCAGAATGGAATGGCAGTGCCTGGCCCTATAGAGCCTGGCCTGACATCTCTGGGGGCAGAATGGCAGGGAAGAGGGGTGTCCCCAGGTCAGAGGTCAGCAGGAGCACATTCAAAACAGCTGCCACCCTGTACCCTTCCTCTCATTCAACCATTTCTGTCTTTACTGCCTGCACAGGTATCCTCCTGCCCCAACTCTGCCCCATGAGACTCATGATCTAAACAAACCCCAACTCAATCAGGAGATTGAGTCTAATCCCAGCTAGACCAGAAGATTGCTGTGTGGCTCTTAATGAGCTGTTTAACCTCTCTGATCCTCTGATCCCAGCACTTTTCCTCCTTACCTCTTAGGCTGCTGCCAGAAACACTGGCCTGTAAGCCCTTGAGTTTCCCAGGCTCTCTACACCTGCTGGCCCCTGCTCGAGCCAGTGCCTCTGCCTGAGGGGCCTCTCATCTCTGGGATGCTGGTGGATGCCCAGTTTTCCTTTCGCTGCCTCTGGGAAGCCCGCTGCCCCTCCTCCACACCCCCAAAGCTGAAGCTGCCCTGCAGAAGGAATCCCCTGCCGCGGGTGCAGCCCTGTCTTGTCACTGGGTGCAGCAGCCTGAGTGAACAGGGCTCCGTCCTCCTCTGTTTAACTAGAACCTTGGGCCAGATGCTCTCTGAGGCCCCAACTGAGCCCTCGTGACTGAGCTGGGTGAGTCCCCCTCCAGGTGACTCAGGCACTTTCCAGACCATGTGTGTGGAAACTAGAGAAAGGTGCCTTCCCAGGGAGAGGCAGCCCCGCATCAGGGCTCACAGCCTGAGCTGAACACGAGCTGAATTTCCTCAGCCGAGTGCCCTTGAGCAGTAAGCAACCTGCACAACCAGACAGGGAAGCCCTTTGTGACCTCATCTCACCCTTGAAATGGACACGAGACAGTTTCGCAGGAATTGGTGAAAAACAAGAGGGTGTGACCACCTCACCTGCGTTCCACCAGGTTGGATCAAGATGAGCAGCAGCGGGACAAGCAGCAGCGGATCCAGAGGCTTGCGACCACATCAGGGCCATCCCCTGCCCCTGGGTGCAGTACCCCCATTTCCTGCAGACGTCGGGCTGGTCTTGGAAACCACATTCTACAGACCACCACCCATTGTAGGGGGTAGGCATTGTGAGTCCACTTGTAGACGAGGAAGGTAGGCCAAGAGGGACCCGTACAGTGGGACACCTGGGCAGGAAGTGGCACCTCAAGGGAGCCGGGTCTGCCTGCTGCTGCAGCCCCAGCCCCAGCTAGAGCTGCCCGTGTAGCCAAGGGTCTCCAGGGGCCTCCTGGGAGGCAGGCAGGGCAGGGTTTTGTTCCCATTTACAGGTGACAACCAAAGCTCAGAGATGTTCAGTGGTTGCCCAGCTCCCGTGGTTAGTAAGAGGTGGAGCCTGGCAGAAAAATATCCGGGTGTTAGAACAATTCACCCTTCCATGTTGTCCTGAGGCCTGTCCTGAGCACGCTAGGGCACCCCCTCTCATCCACCCATCCTTCCCTCCACCCGCCCACCACCACCACCACCATCACCCCATCACCACCACCACCACCATCACCACCATCACCACCACCACCATCTCCACCATTACCACCATCATCACCATCACCATCATCACCTCCATTACCACCATCACCACCACCATCACCACCATCATCACCACCAAAATCACCACCATCATCATTACCACCACCATCACCACCACCACCATTACCACCATCACCACCACCACCATCTCCACCATTACCACCATCATCACCATCACCATTATCACCTCCATTACCACCATCACCACCACCATCACCACCACCATCACCACCACCACCATTACCACCATCACCACCACCACCATCTCCACCATTACCACCATCATCACCACCACCATTATCACCTCCATTACCACCATCACCACCACCACCATCTCCACCATTACCACCATCATCACCATCACCATCATCACCTCCATTACCACCATCACCACCACCATCACCACCACTACCACCATCATCACCACCAAAATCACCACCATCACCACCACCACCACCATTACCACCATCACCACCACCACCATCTCCACCATTACCACCATCATCACCATCACCATCATCACCTCCATTACCACCATCACCACCACCATCACCACCACTACCACCATCATCACCACCAAAATCACCACCATCATCATTACCACCACCATCACCATCATCACCACCACCACCATCTCCACCATTACCACCATCATCACTATCACCATCATCACCCCATCACCACCACCACCACCATTACCACCATCACCACCACCACCATCTCCACCATTACCACCATCACCACCATCACCATCATCACCTCCATTACCACCATCACCACCACCATCACCACCATCATCACCACCAAAATCACCACCATCATCATTACCACCACCATCACCACCACCACCATTACCACCATCACCACCACCACCATCTCCACCATTACCACCATCATCACCATCACCATCATCACCTCCATTACCACCATCATCACCACCATCACCACCATCATCACCACCAAAATCACCACCATCATCATTACCACCACCATCACCACCACCACCATTACCACCATCACCACCATCTCCACCATTACCACCATCATCACCATCACCATCATCACCCCATCACCACCACCACCACCATTACCACCATCACCACCACCACCATCTCCACCATTACCACCATCACCACCATCACCATCATCACCTCCATCACCACTATCACCACCACCACCACCAACACCACCACTACCACCATCATCACCCCATCACCACCACCACCACCATTACCACCATCACCACCACCATCACCATTACCACCATCATCACCTCCATCACCATCATCACCTCCATTACCACCATCACCACCACCATCACCACCACTACCACCATCATCACCACCATCATCATTACCACCACCATCATTACCATCACCATCATCACCACCACCACCATTACCACCATCACCACCACCACCATCTCCACCATTACCACCATCATCACCATCACCATCATCATCTCCATTACCACCATCACCACCACCATCACCACCACTACCACCATCATCACCACCAAAATCACCACCATCATCATTACCACCACCATCATTACCATCATCATCATCACCATCACCATCACCACTACCACCATCACCACCACCATCACCTCCACCACCACCATCACCACCATCACCACCATCACCACCACTACATGGGGTCAGGTGGAGAAATAAGGCCAACACAACTTCCTTAACCTGGCCGCTCTGGACAGGACATGTCAGGGGCTTATCCCTCCTCTGTCACCTCCCGTCCTCCCAGCAGCCCTGGGGACACGCAGAGCAAACCAGCAGGGGCGAGAAGCTGAGACTGGGGAGGGCTGATGGACGTGAGGAACCAAGGCCTTCAGCCCCATGTTACCCATCTGCCTGGGCCAGGATCCAGCTGGGAGGCAGGTGGTGTCCTAAACATGCGCCCAGGTCAACTCAGTTGACCTCTTAGCAGTGCTACCAGGAGTCTTACTCTCCCCATTCTTCAGACAGGGAGACTGAGGTTCAGAGAGGTGAAGGAACCAGGCCAGGGTCATTCAGCAACCCTTGGTGGGGCTGGGCCCTTGGCTTGTCCATCAGACTCTGAGCCGTCTCTCTGCCACAAGAAGCCACCTCCCGCACAGCTCCCTGGCGTGATGACACCTGCTTCTGACCTGGGACCTTCCCTGGCCCCAGAAAGTACCAAGGACCTGGGAGTTGGCACAGTCTCTGGGATTCTCCTCAGGGAGCTGCTGCCCCAGAGCAGGCACCTGGGACCCCAATTCAAGAGACTGGAACCCCGACTAACCAAGGCGCCAACACTGTGGCCAGGCGCCCCCACCCCGGCCTGCGCCTCCCGGCCTGGCTTTACTGCCTGGGAGCCCCGGGGCAGAGTGGACCCTCGGCTCTCTCCTGGTCCCCTCGCCACCCCCACTCCTTCCTTGGCCCTTGAGAGCCCTTGAGTGCAGGGCCCAAGCGTGGCCATCCCACGCTCATGGGTGGGTCCTGGCTCTGGCCCTCCTCCTCGTCTGGTCTCTGGCTAGTTCTCCCCGAGCCTCAGTGGTCTCCTCTGCCAACTGGGAACTAGCAGGAGCCATTCATTCCATCGCTCAGCCAATCCACAAACACGAACACTGACCAGGACCTCGGGACGTGTGATCCTGCCCCCGGGCAGCACTCAGCCTAGTGCGGGAAGAAGAGAGCCGGGACTGGAGGATGCGCCGGGGTTCGCCAGGCAGGGAAAAGCATTTTAAGCAGAGGGAACAGGACGGGCAAAGCCCTGGAGAGAAAGAAGAGTCCGAGTCCCGAGACACCCGCGTGGCCAGAAAGCAGAGCAGCGCAGGGGCTGCAGGGCCGACGCCCACGGTGGGCACTTGGAAAGTGACTTGTCCTTCCCTGACCCAGAGCTGACCCTGCCCCAGGTGCAGCTGAGCACAGGAGCCCATCTCCACTCCAGACCGGCGCCTGCATGTGGTGGCTGCCACCTAAGGCGGTGGGCTCCGCGTGTGGGAGTGCGGGGCGGGCAGAGGGCGCCAGCAGCCACGGCAGCAGCCGCAGCTCTGCCAGAAATAGCAGCCGATGTTCCGGGAGCTAATGACTGTGGCCTGGTGCATTTTCTTTCCTTTTAGTGGCCTCCAGCTGATGGCTTGTTGAGGAAGAGGAAAGTGGCGGGGCCAGCGGAGGGGGCCGCCTGCCGAGCCTCCACCAGCCCCCGCCAGCCCTGGGCAGCTGCTCCGGGCTCTGCCTCCACGGGGTGGGCCTGCGAGGAGGCTGTGGGTCGCATCTGGTTTCCTTCCAGGTCCCATGGTCCCGTCCACTCCCTGCAGAGGTCTGTCTGTGGACAGGGTCAGCCGCCCTTCCTCCTGGGAGAGGGGGTTCATCTCCCCGCTGCAGCCCAGCAGCCTGGAGACCTGGCTGGGACCCACGGAGCGCCGCGGGGGTGACGCCGGGGGCCTCGAGACCTGGGCCCAAGAGGCCCAGCAGCTCAGGGTCCAGCTGCCACTGTGTGAGGAAGGCCAGACCCTCTGAAGGAGCAGGGGACCCCATGGTGGGAAGGGCAGGCTGAGAACCGACTCGCCCTTCTAGAACCTTCCACCCCCAGCTGAATGCAGTTGGTCCTGCTCAGCCATGACCACGTGGAGCAGGACCCGCCCGATCCACAGAGCCCTGGAGATCCTAGGACGCGGGGATCTCAGTTCCCCGGGTTTTACGATGGTCTGCTACGGTTTGGATCTGGGTGTCCCCAGAGGCCTGTGTGTCCGAGGCCTGGTCCCCGGGCTGGGGCTGTCGGGAAGAGGCGGAACCTCTCCAGGCGAGCCCCCTGGGGACAGTGGGACCTAGCCAGATGCTCCCCTTCCTGGCTGGCCACTAGCCATTTGCTCCACCAGGCACATCTGCCAAAGGCCCAAAGCCATGGGGCCACCAGGCCTGGACTGGACACTCAAAACTGTGAGCTAAAGCAGCTTTTTCCCTGCATAGGAGACGGCGTCACAGTGACACCAGACCCCGTTGGCCCTGTGACGACAGCAGTAGGTCACTGGCTTTGTTTCTGCCCGGCTACCTTCTGGATTTGACCAGAGATGCGCAGAACCACCCAGAGCCACCCAGAGCCACCCAGTGCCAGAAAGGAGGGGCTCCTCCAGGGCCACCCACAGCATCCGGGTCCGTCTGTCCTTCCTCCCTCCCTCCGTCCCTCCAGGTGGCTACTGACTGGTATCAAATATGCCTCGGAAGAGCACCTGGGGTCCCCCTGCCCCTCGGCTCCTTCTCAGCTCGTCCCACCCCAATGAGTCCCGTGGTCCTGCTTGAGCCCCCGCTCTCCTGGGGTCCTGGCTTCTTGGTGGAGAAAACGTACAAGACCCCGGGCTCTGACTTTCTTCTAGAACAATCTGGCATTGATCGTGTCCTAAACAGACACTCTACACCTGGGAGGGTTTTCAGAGGCCCAAGAGCGGTTCTTTGCTGGTGCCACCCCCTGTGTGACAGACAGCTTGCTGCAGCTGTCTCTGGAGGCTTGTTCTTGCTCCTTTGGAGCAGGGAGGCAGGGAGGGACCCGCCTGCCACAGGGAGACCGTGGGGCTCCGTGGGAGGCTGGAGGGCTCACGGCCCTTCCTCCAGCCCCCCCCCAATGTGACCACCCACAGGGCTGCCACCTCGGGAAGCTGCTCAGCCCACAAGGGGGCTCTGGACCCCAGACCCTGCGCCCCGCCTCCCTGGCAGAGCTTCGGTTGCAAACCTCCCCAGCCCAGCTCAGCGCGCACCCAGTCCTCCGGTACCTGCCTCGGGATATTTAAGTCAATGGGTGGGTGGGTGAGTGAGTAGCCAGCTCATCCTCGGGCCAAGAGGACCCTCCTGTCCCTCAGCCTGGAGCCAGGCACAGCTCTGCCCTTTCTGAGGCTGTATCACTTAGGATTAGAACTAATTAACTGAAAGTCACAGAAATCCCAAAATAAAAGTGGATTAAACCAGAGAATTTATCTCACACTCAAGTAAATGAACTCTGGAGGTGAGGGGTTGGTGCTCTGTGGGGTCAGAAGCCCAGGCTTCTTCCAGCTTTGTGCTCCATGATCCCCGGGATGTGGACTCATCCTCCTGGTTCAAGATGGCTGCCCAAGTCCAGTCATCACTTCCCAATCTAACAAGCAGAGGAAAGGACAAAAAGGGACGCCCCCCTTCCTCTGGAAATTGGCCAGAACTGAGTCAGTGGGCTGTAAGGGAGGCTGGGAAGGGTGGCCTTGATTCTCAGTGACAACAGGACCTTGTTGAGCCCATTTTCTCATCTACAGAGAGGGATAATACAAGCCCTTTGCTTCTCTGTTGTGTCAATCGAATGCAAGAAATGTGGGATTCTGTAAATCAGGTGACCCTGTGGACTCTCAGTGCTACCCCGGACAGCCTAGAGGGAGACAGTCTAGAGTCTAACTCTGCCCTGATTGACAGGCGGCCTGGGGAGGAGGTGCCCCTCTCCCCGCCCCTCCTCCGTCCCTACCTCCTCCTCCTCCTCCCTCCGGCCTGGCTTCCTCCACCACGTCCTGGTGCCATCTCTGGGCCAGGCCCTGGGAAGCAGCAAAGGTCCAGAGACCCTACAAGAGAACCTGCTCTCCAAACCCAGGGTCTGCTGGGAAAATGGACCCCAAACAGGCTGTGACCACAGGGCCCACCCGTGTACTCATGGTGGTCTCTGCAAGTGGACCAGGGAGCATTGCAGAGGGAGGTTGTCACCCCGCCAGAAGGAGTAAGGCCCAAGGCCCCCCAAAATGGCCAGATCTGTGGGCCAGGAATCGGGGCCTCAGTTCCAGCTCCAGCTCTGTCCCCACTGTGTGGCTGGGGCAAGCTGGGGTGTGCTGGGCCTGTGTCCCCACCTGTAAAGACAAATGGTCACTCTTTATGCTAGCTTTTCTTTTTTCTTTTTCTTTTTTTTTTTTGGTACCAGGATTGAACCCCGGGGTGCTCCATCCCTGAGCCCCAGCCCCACCCTTTTTGTTGCTTAGGGCCTCGCTCAGTTGCTGAGGCTGGCCTTGAACTTGGGATCCTCCTGCCGCGGTTTCCGGAGCCACTGGGACTCAGGCACATGGCACCCGCCTGGCTGCGGGATTCTGTGTGCTGTTCTCTGCTCAGTTGTCGTGGGCCAGCCCCAAGCTCCCCGCTGAAGGGTGTAGACAAGAGAAGGCGTGGCGCCAACCACGAGGAGACGGTGCCACAGGAAAGCACCATGCCACCAACTCCATCCACAGGGCAGCGCTGACCCCCTGGTGCAGTGTCCGGGCCTCGGACAGAACCTGAGCATCCCACAGCAGCGTGGAGCCACGCGGTGCCGTCCAGCCTCCTCCAACACCAGCTCGGCAGCCTGCAGGCACTCCCAGAGCAGCCTAAGGTCAGGTGCAGCAGACACCCGTGCAGAAGCCACTGCGCCTGGAAACTGAGGTTGCAGCTGCCCCTGCAGCTGGGCCGGCCGTGGGGGCGCCACGCAGGAGGTGGCATTGAATGGGAAGAAGGTCCAGGGGCCCAGGGGCCCAGGGGCCCAGGTGAGAGACTCCGCCGGCCATCCCAGGCCAGGTCTGCGTATCCAACTCTCTGACCTTGGCCGAGTCCCTGAGCCTCCCGGGCCTCAGTTTCCCCACCTGTAAAATGGCCGCTGGGGGACTAGAGAGGGTGTGTGAAATGTCACCCACAGGCTGAGCAGCCAGAACTTGGTCCCCTGTGGCTGTGTGTTCCAGTTAGTCCCCAGGAGGGAGCCCACCTCCTCCCTGCTGGGCCCTGGGATCCTGGATCCTGCCACCCAAGTCCAGAGCAGCCGCCTGGCCGTCCTTGGGTCGGACCCACGCCAACCGGGCTTCTCCCCCAGCTCACCCCCAAGCCCCCAGATCGCGGCTGGCTTTTCTCTGGGGGCCTTTTGATTTCTTCCTGTGTCACAAACATAAGCAAGTGTTGAAACGCCTGGCTCAGGGCGATCTGGAAAGCAGGGCAGCTCCCATAAAGACCAGAGGAAGCGCACGCCTGCGCGGAGGGCCATGTGGAGCCGGCTCTGCCACCTCCCTGCCACGGGGACCCACTGTGGCTCTGTCATTAAGGATCATGGCGGGGGAGCTGGTGACAGGAAGCCTAGTACCCGCCAGCAGCCCAGTTCTCAGCCACGGGACCCCTGCTGCTCCCGAGCTCCCTCCGTCCTCAGTGCTCCCCAAGTCCATGGTCCTCCCCACCGGGATTCTGACAGTAGGACAGGAGCCCCGTGGGGCCCAGAAGCTGGAGAAGAGTCGGGCCCAGAGTCGGGCAGGACAGCTGCTCCCTGCTCTCCCAGGCACAGGGGTGGGGGTTGCGGGGGGCAGGCCGGCTGGATGTGGAGCGCAGCCCCTCTGCTCCCTGTTGTGCTAACTTTGTCATGGAGCTGCTGGGAACCTCGGTTTCCTCATCTGCAAAATGGGAATGATTTTGATACCCACTGTATACGTTGGTTGGTGCTTCACCTAGGGAGGGCCTGCTGAAAAGAAAAGGAAAAATAAAATAACACCAATCGTTGTCAGTAGGGAAATCGAGTGGCCTGGCGGAGCTGGGGTAGGGCCTGGCCACGGAAGGCTTCACGCCAGGCACCTCAAAACAGTGGGACGTGATAAGGAAACAGCGTTAGGTTTTGCTGTTCAGGGTGGGGGACCTGATCTTCACCCTCCCCAGCTGCTTCCTCCCCAGCTTCCTCTAAACCTTTAGCCAAATCACAGTGATTGTTAACCAGAATTCTCCTTCCAGGAGCAACTTCAGAGCTGCCAGGAGGCCGGGCCGGTGGTGCCTCAAGCTCAGTGCCCGGGAGGCCTCTGTCTCCAAGCCACACCTCGCACCCGGGGTTAAGGGATCTGGCTTGTCCTGGCTCAGCTGGTAGCATGGTGACCCTTCTCTGGGCCACTTAATACCTGTCCCCTTGCCTCTCGAGATGGCAGGGACGATGCTGGGATACGGGTGGGAGCAAGAGAAGGAGCAGAGCCAAGTGCCAAGCCTGGGCAGCTGCTCTCCCTGGAGACGGTGAACCACCCTCGCTGTTGGCAAATCCTGCTTGGGGTTTATGAAAACATCCCACCTCCCGTTTGCAAGCACACGCTGCGCAGGTGCGTGTGTGCACACTCGGGGCCAGCGGGGGCTGCCAGGGTGGGGTGGGAGCTCTGCCTGGGAGTGCCAGAGAAAGCTCCCCAGGACGGGGACCAGGTGGCCAGCCTAGAAGGAGACTCCCTGGGGGTGGCCCTGGTACCCCTCGCGGCAGCAACCCGGGGAGCCTGGGGCTCAGGCAGGCGGCACCTCCCACCTTCTCCCAGTTGGCTGGGGTGGGGCTGGCCTCCGTCCCCTGCCCCCTGCATCCTGGTGGGAGGATGAGACAACAGGCAGGTGCACCAGAGTGAGTCCTGGGTAGTCAGCGTGGCCAGCGCTACGCCGGGAGCAGGTGTCTGAGGCTGCTGAATAAGTCATGATGGACCCCCAGCACCCTCCCCAGGAGCGCCCGGTCTCCCAGATGCTATCTCCCCCCAGGGAGCCAGGTGGCACGTAGGTGACCCTTCCTCGACAGATGGCAAACAGGGTGAGCCTTCCACCTGGCCAGGCTTATGTTTCCCAAGCTGGAGCCCAGGCTGCCCGCGGGCTGGCCCTCGCCCTGCCTCGCGGGCTCAGGTCCCCAGCCAGGCTCGGAAGAAAGAACAAGTGAATGAAGCCACGTGTCATTTACGCCGTGCGAGCTGGACCCTTCCAGCCCCTCCGCTTCCTGGGGTCTCCAGTGCAGACCCCTGGGCCGGCCCCGGCCCCTTGGCGGACTCTTACTGCACCCCGTGAGTCTGATCGCCCTCGGGGGCCGTCGGGACCCGTTTCCAGAAGGCAGCCCGCTTACTGCGGGGCCCAGATGGTCCACAGATCCCCGGGGCCCGAGTTTGGCCCGTCCCTGGCCTTGGCACAGACAGCAAGCTCACGCGGCGCTGCCTGCCCTCACCAGGCGACCTTTGGAACTCAGCCTGTCCCCGGGAGGGAGCTGGATATCACATCTCGAACCTTCTCCGGCCAAAAGTATCAAAATCTGAGAGGCCCAGATAAGGACGGAGATGGGGATTGATGACTCACGCGGGTCGGGCGCTCCTGGGGGGATGGGGCCCGAATCTTCTGAGAGACAGACGGACGGACAGACGGGGGCAGGGAGACAAGGCGGCAGACACGGGGGAGGGCAGAACTCGTCCAGGTGAGAAGCAGGGGCTTCCTGCTCCACCAAGAGCCAGAACCTGTGCTTCTGGCCCCGCTGGTCACGAGGAGCAGCTGCAGAGAGGGAGCTCACCTGTCACAGGTGCGTCCATCCAACCCGTCATCTCACCTGAACGTGCAGCCCAGGGCTGCAGGGAGTGGGAAGGTCACTCAGGCTCATCTGGAATCTCGGCCCCAACCCTGAGGGCTCACCCCGCGGTGCCCGCCGGTGGATGGCCGGGTGTGGGGTGAGGAAAGCAAGCCTCCGGAGTCGGGAGCCCCCCTGAGCTCCTCCACTGCTCTGTGATGTTGGGTCTGGCGCTTGCTGTCTCTGGGCCTCTGCCACCCAGGCTGGGAACGGGGGCATGGCCTGCGTCCCTCCGAGGGGCGGTATGAACCCGAAGCAGTGATCACGGGCGCTGGCTTCCGGGTGAGCAGGACTGGCTCGAGCCCTGGCGCTTTCAGGACAGGTGACCGTGGGCACGTCCCCGGTCTCCCCATCTGGATAACGGGATAGTACCCACCCCTACCAGGATTGTGACAAAAATGACATGAGCCAACCCAGGTACCTCTGGACCCAGGGAAAGCCATGCTCCCGGCCACCACTGGCACAGGATCCACTGCTCTAGGACAGAGACCCTCACTGTGATCCCTCAGTCAGCCGTATTCCCCCAGTTTACAGGTGAGGAAACCAAGGCACAGAGATGGGAGGCAACTACCCCAGGATCACACAGCTAGCTGGTGGCCAAGATGAGATTGGGCCCAGGCCACGGGCTCTGGACTCCGGGTCCCTACCCTAACCTCACTGCCTCTCAACAAGGGCACAGTGAAATTGAGCCATTGCTGTTTAGTTCCCAGAAACACTGCGGATGCTCAGCCCAGACTCATCTCCCCCACCCCCACCTCCTTCATCCTGTAGAATTGAAATCTGTCCCCAGGAGCTACCTCCAATGTCCTCCCTGCGCCTTGCCACCGTCACTGTGCGACTGGAGATCAATGAGCTGATTTCCCATGAACCTCTTCTCCAGGATAACCTTGTCCCATCACCCACCTCCATCAACTGACCACCCACAAAGGTGCATTAGGACCCTGCACACGCCAGGCACGGGGCTGGACACAGAATGGCTCTGGAGCCTGGTCTCTTGGTTCTCCCTCTAATGAGAGCAGGCCAGGGTTCCCGGCCCCACTCTGTCCACTCTCCAAGGGACATTCCCAGCTTTCTGTCCCCTCCAAACCCTGGAGCTGAGAAATCAGTACAGCACACTGGGAACCTCCGGAGCTACCCCAGGAAGGGGACGAGATGGCAATTATTGTCCCCCTGTGACAGATGGGGCAACTGAGGCCCAGAGAGGGCATGTGACTTGCTCAAAGCACACAGCAAATCCTCAAGGAGCTGGCCTGAGCTCGGGGGCCTTCCATCCCCAGTTTCCATCAACTGACCATCTGGCTTCCGCCTCCTGACCCTCGGGTGCCGCCCTCCTTGGCCTTGGCGGGGGGCAGGGGGAGTTTTGCAGGGGAGGAAAAGGAGGGGCCGCTGGTTCCTCCCCACCCGGGGTCTGCTGTGTTTCCCGGGGGAGGACACTGCCTGCCGCTTCTGGCCCCCTGACTCGGTGGACTTGGGCTCCTGATGCCCACTGTCGGCCTGGAAAACACGAAAGCTAAAAAAAGCACCCGAGAAGTTAAAATTAGTTTTCCACCTTCTTCTGCCCCAGAAAGAGCTAACAGGTCACCTGGAAGGAAGATCTCCTCCCGGGGCCGAGGGGTGGCCGAGGGGTGGCCGAGGGGTGGCTGAGGGGTGGCCGAGGGGCGGCCGAGGGGTGGCCGAGGGGCGGCACGCAGAGGCTCCCAGGCTGTCTGGCTGTCTTCCTCCCTCTCCCCCCACAGAGAAAGCGCAGCACTTTATTCTATTTCGATATGAAATCAGGAGAGGCTCGTCCGCCACAGGCCGCTGCTAATGAGAGTGGAGTGGCCCAGCACGTGGCTCTGGGGCCGGATCCTGCAGGTCACGCTGCTTGACAATGAAGGCCAGCTCCGGGGGACAGGGCAGGAGCAGAGGGCTGGCAGGAGGGCAGGGCACAGGCCCGGGAGCGTCCCCGACTGGCCCTGTCTCCCCGGTGGGGCCTCAGTCCCCTCATCTGTGAAGTGGGCTCCTGCTGCCCAACCCAGGGGGATCTGGTGCGGGGGGACAGGGACACGAGGGACGCCCCTTGATCAGATGCTGCCGCTGTGGGGATGTTGGGCAGGCGGGAGGTGGAGTCGTGGTCCCAGGCCAGCACTCTGAGACCCTGAGCCGAGGCGTGGGCAGGTGGGCGGCGCTGGCACGGGAGGCTGAGTCCCTGGGGAGCAGAGCTTTGCAGGCTGCCCGGCTAATGGCATTTTTAACCCACGCGGGACGGTGGTCAGGGGGCTCCAGGACAGCAAGCCCGGCTCGGGGCTGCCCTCCCTGCCCACCCGGGTGGGCCATCTGCTCTCCAACCCCCTGTAGCAGGAGCGTCCCCAGCGCTCCCCCCACCCACTCAGAAGCGTCCCACAGGGCGCAGAGGGAGCGGGGGAGGGCGGTTTCCATAGCAACCCTGGGCTTCCCATTCCCCGTGCAGCAAATGCCAAACCAGGGCCCAGGGGTGCAGGTCCCTCTCACTGGGCAACCGTTCCCTCCCCCGCCTCCATCTCTACCTTGCTGGGTCTCTTCAGAGGGGGCTGCTGGGGGAGGGGTCTGGGGACACTTGGACCCATCAGGCTGGGAAACCTGACTTCACGAAGGCCAGTGTCCTAGCAGGGGCTGTGGGAAGCCTGCAGGGTCCCCAGACAGCATGTGACCTTATGCAGATGGAGAGAGGAGAGAAAGATGGGGGGGACACAGTGCTGTCGCGGCACACACACACCACGGTGTCTCCCCCAGTTCTTCATGTTGACAATGTCCCCAACAGCTATGAGATGAAGAAATTAAGGCACAAGAAGTAGGAAGGTCTCCCGAGGTGACCGGGTCACTGGCTGGTAGCCGAGGTGGACACAGCCCAGTGAGCTGGCTCGGGCTCCCTCTGTGAATAGGCAGAGACAGAATGAATTTGTGGCTTTGCTCCTGAAGGAGGCAGGAGATGGGATGATCCGTGCAGACAGGAGGCACAAAGAGAAGCCATCAGAACAGTCCAGCGGGCCACAGGGGGAGCAGCCAGTGAGAACCCCGCGGCAGGTGGCCCCGAGGCTTTGGGACACGGGCTGGACGTGCGTCTCGCAGCTACAGGCGTTTCTGTGCAGAGCTCTGGCCTTGGCTCTGGGGCCCTGCGTCCACCGAGTCTAGAATAGCCTCCTCCCCCAATGAGTGCTTGTGGGAGTCGGGCAGAAGGGGCGGTGAGTGGACCAGGAGAACCGTCACCAGTGGCCAGGGTGGGAGAGGGGGATGGAGGTCACAGATCACCTGTAACCCCAGAGACTCAGGAGTCTAAAGAGGAGGATCGCGGGGTCAAGGCCAGCCTTGAACTTGGTGAGGCCCTGTCTCAAAATAAAAAGGCCTGGGGTGCAGGTCGGGGTAGAGCACCCCAGGATCAACGCCCAGAACCGCAAAAGAAAATGAATAGAGGCCGCCCCTGTCACACGCAGCGCAGCCTTTGGGGGCCCCTCCTGCAGCCCTCTGTGGTTTTTAAAGGGGCAGAAACGGGCTGTGGGACCATCCAGGCCCAGGAACAGAGGGACCGTGCTGGGGAGGACTGAGGGGAGCCTGGGGAGAGGATCCCTGAAAGTGCTGGAGGCCGCCTGGTCTGCTCTGGAAGGTGAAGGTCGAGAGGGGATTAAGCCCTTTTTAGGAACTTTCATGACCAGACTCTGTACCCTGGATACAGTCCCCACCCCCAGCCCGGGCACAGGGTGGGGCGGTGGGGGGCGGGGGGGGGGCTGGCTCGGAGCAGGGTTTCAGTGGAAAAGGAGGTGTTGACCTCTCGTCAGTTTGGTGCCAAACAAGGACAATTCCACAGAAGCAAGAGCTGTCCTGGCTGGTCCCCAGAGCATCCCATCTGCCCCTCCTCCGCACTCAACCCTCCCCCCACCCGGATGTCCTTCCTGAAGGAACTCGGAGGGCTCACCCAAGGGCACCTTTAGGAAAGGCCCTCCTCTGCCCATCCTCCCGCCCCAGCGTCCCCACACTCCCGATCCCCTGACCCTGCTGTTTTCCTCACAACCTTGGTCATTGCTATTCATTTATTTTTTTATTTATTGGTACTGGGGATTGAAGCCAGGGAAACTCAACCACCGACAGCCACCTCCCCAGCCCTTTTTTTTTTTTTTTTGAGACAGGATCTTGTTGAGTTGCTCAGGGATTCACTAAGTTGCTGGGACTGGCCTTGAACTTTTGATCCTCCGGCCTCGGCCTCCTGAGCTGCTGGGATTACAGGCCTCCCACTCACCCAGCCCTCGAATGCTCTGTGATTGGCACCTCTCCCTGCCCTTCCCTTGCCCTCGGAGGTTACTGCCCAGATGACGCTGGGGCTTGGTCTTCCCCACGGTGGACGTGCTGGACCTTGGAGGCCGTAGCTGCTCCGTAATTATTTGTGAATGAATGAAGGAGCCGCGGGGAGGGCCTGGTGTTTTAATCACTGGTGGGAAAGAGACCTTAAACCAGGGTTGTGACTGCAGTGAGGACCACGTGGCCCCCGGCCAGCTGCTTCAGCCTCACTTTCCAGAAAGGCAAGTTCAAGGCCCGCCGCAGAGACTGGGGGGCGGGCGGCGGCCATCTGCACTTGAGCCAGCCCCGGCCACTCTGCAGACCCAGGCCAGAGAACTCGCGCCCAGGACCCCAGCCGAACGGGCGGGTCACACCTTCTGGCAGACTGTGTCCTTCGAGGGACCGCCCAGGCTGTTTTCTTCTGGAGTCCCTTTTCAATGATGGCCTGGAAGTCGTCTTGGGCATCACGAATGTCGCCCGGACCCCAGACCCAACAGAACCGTGCGGACCTCACGAGACAGCGCGGCGCTGCTCGGAGACCTCCCGAAGGGTCGTTCTGAGTAAGAAGAACTTTAGAATCAAATATTATAAAACTGCACCAGGAACAGGTGCAAGTAGCCCTTGGGAAAGGAAAATAGATGTTGGTGGCTTTGTCATTTGTGCAGGTGACAGCAGGCAGCCCAAGGCGGGCAGTGCGGTGGTGCTCAGCTCTAGGGGCGGAGAGAGACAGTGCTGGCCACTCCACCCCGCCACACACTTGACACTCGAGCCTCAGCCCACCCCCAGGACGACCCAGAACTGTGTGAAGAAGCTTTCTCTTAAGGGGTGGGGAGCAGGGACTACTGACATTTAGAAGCAGCTGTACCAAAAGGCCTGGGACCGCAGGACACACCCACACAGTGGGCACCTGTGCCCCGGTGCCACAGCCCCCTTCCCCCCAGCAGTCCAAGCAAGTCCAGCCGTCTTCCCTGTCCCCACTTGTGCAGTGAACACGTCACCACATTAAGCTGGTGACAGGAGCCCTGGACCAATGTTTTTGTGCTACCTGGTCTCCAAAGGCACATGCACCCTTACACCTGATCAGAGATGGCACGAGACCTGGTGATGGAGAAAGGAGGGGATGGCAGGTCCCGTGGGGGCAACTGGGGGGCAGCTTCGAGAGGACTCCTGCAATACCACCGGTGTCAGGGTTCCCAGGTCTGCTCTGCTGCAGAGCTATCACCTGAGCAAGGTGCAGCTTCTGCTGCCCTCAGGCATGGAGCAAGGTGCCGCAGTCTGGCTGGGCACAATTCAGGAGCCACTTGTCAAAAGAAACTAACTTTATTTTTAGAACCACACACGCCAAACAAAACAGCTCCTCAGGAAAAACCCTCAGAGCCCAACTGCCACCACCGGCTTCCCACAAGCCACTCCCCCAACCACCAGCCTCTCCACCTCCCACAATCCTCCTGCTCTTGAGGCCGATTGGCTGAGTCGTGTGGGCAGAGCCAAAAAGTCCCCCAATGAGCAGCTCCGTGGCCTGAAAGGGCAGGGAAACAGCCCAATGAGCATCACCGCAGAGGAGCCAATCAGCTAGATGTTGCTGGGGCGCTGTGAGCCAATCATCAGCTGGCAGTCTGAAAGTTTGCTGGGGCCCCTTCGGCTGTGGCTCTCAACAGCAAGGGACTGGGTGTGAGACTCCAGAGAATCTCTGCCAGCTCTGCAAGAGGAAGGCACAGGGTAGGAGACAGCCCCAGAGCCATCGAAGCACGGAGAGTGTGTGACCTGGGGCAAGTTCCCGATGCTCACATCTTAGCCGATTGGGCCAACTGTAAAAGGGAAATATTAAGCAGAGTGCAGTAGCACACACCTGTAATCCCAGCAACTGGGAGGCTCAGGCAGGAGGATCAAAAGTTCGAGACCAGCCTCAGCAACTTAATGAGGCCCTGTCTCAAAAGAAAAAATAAAAAGGGCTGGGGATGCATCTCAGTGGTAGCACCCCCCTGGGTTCAATCTCCAGTACAAAAATTAAAATTAAAAAAAGGGGGGAAAGTGAGTAGCACCTATTTTATGGGGTTGTTACCTTGTGGGGGCCCCGCAGCTGGCTTTGTGAGTGATGGCCGCACTGATAACACAAGGACACCAGAGTCTGGCCCTGCTGTTACTAATTCGAGGTGGAGGAGACCCGCGGAGATTCCCTGATTTGGGCAGGGTTGCATGTGTCTCCCAGGAAGCCCAGGGTGGTGGTGTTGAGGTGGAGGGATCTTTAAGGGGTGGAGCCTGTGGGAGGTCTTTAGGCCACCACTGGAAGAAGATAACCTAGTTCTCAGAAGACCCTGTTCGGTTCTGGCGAGAGCACAGCTGGTCTGAATCAAGGCTATCCATGCCATCCCAGCGCTTGGCCCCTCCAGCAGGTGGCCATTTCCGTTCCCACTTGTCTGTCTTACTGTGATGCAGCCAAGGGGGCCCTCGGCAGACGCCCAACAGATGGAGCCACCCAACTTTGGACTTCAACTTCCGAAGCTACGATCTTATAAAAGTACCCAAGTCTGGCATTTAGTTATAGCAACAGAAAATGGTCTCATTCAGAGACCAACGCAAGCCTTGGAAAATGTAGGGTAAATGCAGGGGTAGCTAGTACCCTTGGGCTTCTCCGCCTCCGTCCCTGGAGAAGCACCCCACCATGCCAGCACACGCAGGAAACTCCAGGCCAGAGCACGTGGTGGCGGCCCAGCTGTTTTGGAGCAGAGGAAGATTCTTCCAGCTCCAGAGGCCTCTTCCACCTCAGCTGAACAGAGAGCTGGGGAGCTGCATTCGTGACCATGAAGAGGGGAAGTCAGCCTCCACCCCTGCGCCGTGCTCATCATGTGGGAACAAATGGTTTGAAAGACCACTGGGCTGGGGCTGGGGCTCAGTGGTAGAGCGCTCACCTAGCATGCGTGAGGCACTGGGTTCCATCCTCAGCACCACATAGAGATAAAATAAAGATACTGTGTCCACCTAAAACTTAAAAATAAATATTAAAAAAAAGAAAAAAAAAACAGACCACTGAGCTGAACCCAGCACCGAGCCCCAGACCCCCATGGAGGTGGCCTGGACACTTGGTTTTCTTTCAACATTCTTCAGGTTTCCTGCAAACCTCAAGGCAGAGGGAAGGAAAGGGCCAATGGGGGTGAGGGTGCCTGACATTTTTTGAGCACCTACTATGTCCAGACCATGAGATAGGCATCTCCTAAACACATGCACACACAATCTCATATAACCCCTGCAGCCAACCTCCAGCAAGTGAAGAAGATCCTCGGGAAACTCAGAAGTTTATTACACCCGGTTCACAGGGCAGGGACAATGACGTAGATTCCCATGCCAAAGATCGTACGAGGCGAAACAGGAGACCCCTGACGCTAGCCTAGCGCAGTCTGACGCCAAGCCCAGGCTCTTCCCCTTCGAGAGGCTGTTTCCCAGAGCCCATGGAAACACAGCAGTAAGCAGCAATGAGAATCCTGAAAAGCCATGCTCGTGAGAGCCCACCTTCATCAGCCATGGGGAGCAGCTATGAGAACCAGAGATCCGACTTTAGTAGTTTCAACCCCAAAGGGGTGGGTGTGTGCTCTCCATTTTCAGAGATTTCAGATCCTCAAGCTTTTTTGCTCTGCCATTCTCAGTATTTGTCTTCCTTCCATGTATGTTATCTCATGGTTCTGGATAGTTGCTGGGGCTCCAGCCATCACAGCCAGGAGGGAGAAGAAAAGGATCAAAATGAGCTTGTGCTCTACTTTTCTTAAAGAGACTTCCAAGCAGTACCACCGAAAAACTTGAGTTTACATCATTGGCCACCCCAACTTCTCTGGTAAAGATTACTTTGAATTGGGTATATTGATCTCCAGAATGAAACCGATGCTGTTGCCAAGGAAGAAAGAGAACAGATGCTATGTACATGACTAGCAGTGTCTCCCACACCACAGTGCATAACTAGCAGTGTCTCCCACACCGGCTGCAGTCTTTCTGCTCCAGACCCAGGTAAGAAGGATTCTGATTCCTACACTGTTCCCGAGGAAGCCCCAGTCCTCCCCGTGTGTGCACATCTCCAGGTGCTGTATTCTCGTGGTCCCCTCCAGCCCCATCTCTGCTGGGGTCATCTCATTTGTGGATGGTCCCACTGTCTGGCATGCTCTGTCTGGGCCTGGGGGGCTCAGCTTCGGGCTGCTAAACCCCTCTCCCGTGTGTACCCGCGGCCACACGCACACCTGCAGGTGCACCCATCTGTGCTTCAGCCTCTGCACAGGCATCTGCTCTTAGGCCTGGGGGGGGGCAAGAGATCCCAGCAGAGCAGGAGGTCGAAGCCTTGCCGGCGAGACCCAAGGACCAAGCAGCACAGACGGCTGAGCATCCGTGTGCTTGCGAGGCCTGGGACTTCCATCATCTTGTCCCATTCAGAGGGGCCTGTCTAGCCTGGGGGCCCCTCTCCTCCATGGTCATTTCCATGACCGCAGGCCAAGGGTCCCTTCCAAGGACATGATAAGGGACAGGGGGCTTAGGGGATGATCGTCCCACTCGGGGGGATCTTGCAGGCAAACGGGGAGGTGGAAGAGGGTGGGAAGGGGCTCCCAGGCATGGCCCAAAGGAAGCGTGGCTTGGCAGGTCCCCTGGGGCTCTGCAGCCTGAAAGGGGCCACAGTTGCCCACTGGAGCCCAGGGTGGGTGGCTCAGACTGCTGTGCCGTCAGTCATTGGCAGAGGATGAGCAGTGTGACCACCCCGGCTTCTGTGGACCACCAGGTCTCAGTGGAAGGTGCAGGTGACACTCAATAGGTGGCCAGCCTTTCCCTGGTGAGGGGCTGGGCAGGTCACCCAGGGTGTCCTGGCCCTCTGCCTTCTCCAGGGCCTCTGGAAATTCTCAGATCTCCACACACATCCAGCTGCTCCGCTGCACAGCCAGGTGCGGGCACCCATCAGGAGGCAAGTGGGTTCCCAGCCGCTCCTCCCGGTGAACAGAAAATGCCCTGAAGGCACCGGCTCTGAGTGACAGCCAAAAGTGCTGGAGACGGTGCATTTCCCCTGCCAAACCCAGTGAGGTCCCCAGCTGGCCCACCTGCCCGCTCCCGCGGCGGCCCGGGAGGCGGCCGCGCGGCGCGCTCCGCTTGGCTCGGCGGCTGGTGACGCACAGCCCCCGAAGGGTTGTGTAATCCTGAGCGGTGGCACCCTGGTTTCCACTAAAAATACACCCTGGATCTGGGGCACTGGAGGATCGCTGGCAAACCGGGAAGAGGGATGCATAAGGACGCCAGGGCCGCCTGATCCCGTCTGAGTCAGCGCCGAGCTCCGCGTGGACCCCCTCCGCTCATCACGGTCATCGGTAAGAGCTCCAACAGTCCCCGGGGCTTGGGTCTTGTGAGTCACCGCGAGGACTTGCCCGGGTGTAAACAGAGGCGTGAGCGCAGAGGTGCGTGCTCTAGGGCGGGGGATGTGGCTCGAGGTAGCGCGCTCGCCTGGCATGCGTGCGGCCCGGGTTCCATCCTCAGCGCCACGTACAAGGACAAAGATGTTGTGTCCGCGATAACTAAAAAATGAATAAATAAATATTAAAAAAAAAAAAAAAGAAAGAAAGAAATGCGTGCTCTGGGCGGGCCCTAATCCGCCCTGGAGCAGGGGCCTGGCTGACCTTCGGACCCGCGCCCAGAACCCTGCTGAATCAGGACGAAATGCTTTCAGCCATAAGTCACAGGAAACCCGATGGATGCTGCCCGGCTGGAGGCTGTGCGTGTTCATTCATGAGACCTCTGTAGGCAGAGAGCCTCCCCGCGTCAGGAAGGATCCAAGCCCTTCCGGCCTGTCATTCTCGGCATTTTGATTCCTCATCCTCAAACTTATTGCCTCCAGTCACAAAATGACTGCCACGGCTCTGGATATCAGGTTCTTATGAACAGTACCCAGAGCTCGATGGAGTTATCCCTGCCCCCTCCCCCGCCCCCAGGGGCGTCCTTCTCTCTGGGGAGCCCTCTCTTCCACAACGGGGAAAACTTTCCTCTTATCTCCGACCAGAAGCTGGTCACGTTTGCCCCTGCGCCCATCACGCGCAGAGGGATGGATCGGGCCGATCAGGGGTCACTCCGGGAGGCTGCGCACAGTGAGCAAACGCGGCCAGGGCAGCTCCCGGGCGGTGAAGCGGGGCTGCTCCACGCCCGCTGCATGGAGTCTGGTGGGGGTCCTCCGATGGAGCCTGCTGGGCCGAGGCGGGAACAGTGCCCTTGCCCGTCGGACCTGGAAAAAGTCCACAAGCACAGTCCCTGTGATGGGAGAGAAGTTCCTTTCCTGACAGAGGAGCTGCTGGGTGAGGAGCAGACCGCCTGACGTCCAGCGCAGGCCGCCTGACGGTCTGGAGGAGGAGCCCCAGCGGCACCCAGGACCTTGCCCTGTTGGAGGGCTGAGCGGGGAGGAAGTGAGAGCCGGGGACGTCGGGAGGCCACGAGGGGCAGCGGGGGCGCCCGGCCCGTGGACAGTCCCTGGACTGCCGCCCAGCGCCACCGCTACCTTTGGCCCAGGCAGGCCGCTGCTCTCCAGGCCTCGGCTTTCCCGTCTGTAGCACGGGAGTCTGCGTCCCTCCGTGTGGCTTCTCTTTGTCATTCATTAGTCACTCAGCCAGCAAACACTGAGGGACCTCCCGGGGGGCAGAGGCAGGGGGCAGGGGCAGGGGCCGGAGACACGGGGTGCGCCTAGGCAGCCCGCTCAGGCGGCTTGAGCCTGGCTCTTCTTGCCTATACCATGGAGTCACCACGGAACCTACCTCCCAGGCTCCCTGGTCACCAGAGGAATTTGCCAGGTGTAAAGGGCCACGACAGTGCCCAGCAGGCACCGAGCTCTGGGTCAGCGAAGGCTGCTGGCTCCAGGCTCCGCTGGCTCTGCCAGACAGAAGAACACGGCGATGGAGAGAAACGCAGGGTCCTCGCCACCTTGGCCCTTGGTCTAGTGCAGGATTCGCACACTGACGGGACCACCTCTCAGAGCGCAGTACCAGTGCTAAGAGATTCGAGGCACAATCCCAGGGCCTGTGACCGCGGGGCCTGGCCTGGCCAGAGGATGCTGGAAGGCTTCCCGGAGGAAGTAGCTTTCAAGATGAGATCTGCAAGAGGAAGGGGTCACCATCGGGGAGGGGAATGTCCCGGCACAGGGAGCAACCAGCCAGCGTGCCCTCACTGTGACAAAAACACCCAAGACGTTTAACTTAAAAAGAGAAAAGGTTGGCATTGGCTCGTGGTTTTAGAGGCTCCATCTACAGCCAGGTGGACCGCTACTTAGGTGACTGATGGAGGGGCCAGGTGGCCAGGTGAGGAGCACATGGCCCAGCAAACCACTGTCATCATAAGCCAAGGAGAAGGAAGGAGGGCAGGGCCCCCAGCCCTCCAGGACAAGCCCTCTAGGGACCCTCACCCCACCACAGGCCACAGCGAGCTGGCGAGGCTGGAGGTCTGCCACTGTGAGCGGCAAGGAGACAACCAAAGAGAGAGGCTGCATATGTTATCCGCAGAGACGGGGGAAGCTATCAACAGGGATGACATGATCATCGCGCTTCAGAAAAAGATTGGAAAAAATGTAAACGTCCCTCCACGAGCGACCAAGTCAACCAGTTCCACACAAGGCAGAATTTAGGAATTTGAAAGAAATTGGAGTGCGAGGGCCTTTCTGTGCAGAATGGGAACAATCTCAAAAACATATTAGCTGAACCACGGAGGCCACAACAGTATGTACAGAAGGGCGCTAACAGGAAGAGGACAGGAACGTCGCGCAGGCCCCTGTGATGAAGGCCTTCTTTATCTTCTGTGGCGCTATTGGGAGGTGGGGCCTTTCAGAGGAGGGGCCTAGTGGGAGGAAGTGAGGTCATGGGGGTGTGCCCTGGAAGAGGACCATGGGATGCCAGGCCTCTCCCTTTTCCTGTTTCCTGGCTCCCATGAAGGGAATAGCCTCATCCACCATGTGCTTCTGCCGCAGTCTGGCTGGGCACAAAATCACGAGCCACTCACAGCTTTGTAGATTCAAACAGCAATTCTTTATTCCAGATCTCACACCGGCACTCTACAATCACGTTCTGGGGAAATCCACGTTCTCTCCCCAAATCCACCTCCTCTGCCTCCCAAAATACTCTCTGAATCCCGGGAGAACTCAAGGGGAACTCAGGCAGCAGGATACAGCAGGAATAATCTTAAACCTGGAACCGCCCTAAACCCTGATTGTCCTAAACCGGGAACGCCCTAAATCCAAGGAGAGCCTTAAACCCTGTTCCGCCCTAAACCCGGATCCGCCCTGGTCCTTGAGCAAGGTCACCTTACATGCAATGTCACTGCAAAATATCTAAGGCAAGTCCTACTTCCATGAGTCCTTCCACTAAGCAACATGGGGTACGCTGGCAAGGAAATTGTCATACCTACTTGGCTAATGGCTCCCAGCATGCTTCTGCCTCGATGTACTGCCAGGGGCCCAAGGCCATGGGGCTAATCCGCCATGGAGTAAAACCTCCAAAACCATGACCCAAAGTTAACCTTTTCTCTCTCTCTCTCTCTCTCTCTCTCTCTCTCTCTCTCTCCCTTGATCCTGGGGATTGAACCCAGGGGCTCTTAACCACTGAGCCACATCCCCAGAGCCCCCCACCTGCTTTTTATTTAGAGCTAGGTCCCGCTGAGTGCTATGCTAAGGTGCTGAGGCTGGCTTTGAACTCACAATCTTTTCTCCTTATAAGATGGCTAACTCAAGTATTTGTTACAGTAACAGAAAACTGACACAATTCATTCAACAAAAGTACAAAGCAACCCTTAGAACCCATAGTTAAGTCTCACAAGATCACTGTCAAAGAAACATGAAACACCGGCTAAAAAGTCATTCTGGTTCGGCAGTTTCTTATCATCGGACCCAACAATTGCACTTTTCAGTATCTGTGCAAGAGAAGTGAGAAAGTACGTTCACTGAAAGACATGAATGTTCATAGCAACCTTATTTATAAGGACCCCAAACTGGAAGTGGCCAAGTTTTACCCAACTGGTAGGTGAATGAACAAGTTATGCTACGTCAACACAAGGAAAGAGTACTCAGCTGTGAGTGGGAACAAATATGGACCCAGGCAGCAATGCAGATGACTCCAGTGAACGAAGCCAGACACGGAATGCTAATCGCCGTAGTCACATGTGTGTGGCACTCTGGAAGAGGACAAACCATAGGGACAGATGTTAAACTGTGACAGTTTGAATTATTTCTAATGAAATGTCAGGAGCTGAGGTGGAAGAGGGATTGAAAGGACACGGGGCAACAGAAACAGAAGTGTCCCGTGTCTTGGCCGAGATGGTGGTTACCGGCTGTAGGCATTCATCAAAATCCTTGCTCTGAACGAGCAGGAAATTCAGAAAGTGAATTCTCTCGTTTGCCAATGAGACCTCAATAAACTTGACTGGGAAACCAACCAACTCAGGTTCTTGTTTTTTTCAGACTCTTGAGAAGAGGCTGCGCAGTCTCCCATCCCCGCTTCTTTAAAATCCCACCTGTCTCCCGACTGCTGCGCCATCACCTCTCACCCCACCCTCCCCCAGTGAATCCCACTCTGCCCACCACGCTCAGACCTGAGCCTCCCAGGTTGCACCATAAAGCCCTCCAAGACCCCATCGGGAAACCCTTCAGGACAGGCGGGCCCTTCCCTGGGGTGGGGCGGGGTCGGGGCGGGGTCTGGCCGGGGCCTGAAGCCTCTCCCACGAAGAGCCCCTCCCGTCGCCCCCCAGGGCGGAGAAAACTGTTCTCCGCAGCCCGATTGTGGAAAGCACGGTGTCCTCCGTCCCTTTAAAGTCCCTTTTGTAATCCCAGCGGCCAGGGAGGCTGAGGCAGGAGGATTGCGAGTTCAAAACCAGCCTCAGAAATGGCCAGACGCCAAGCAACTCAGTGAGACCCTGTCTCTAAATAAACTACAAAATCGGGCTGGGGGTGTGGCTGAGTGGTCAAGTGCCCCTGGGTTCAGTCCTGGTACCAAAAGTAAACAAACAGGTAAATAAATAAACCAACAGCTCGTACTCATTGCTTGTTCTGATCTGGGCCGTCAGGACGCCGCGCAGCGGCCCAAGCAGGAGTCTCGGTTGTCGCACACAGGCCAGGGGCTCAGGGCGGTGCAGTGACCCGCCCAGGACGCACAGCCAGGGCGGGTCTGCGGAGCCGGCGGCCCCCACCAGCAGCCTCGCGCCTGTCAGGGGACCCAACGCGCCCGCGGAGCAGAGGGGCTCAGACAGCAGCGGGCGGGCGCTGCGCGAGCGAGGATCCCCCGGTGTGTGGGGGTCCTCCGGTGCCGGCTTGCAGGGGGACAGGCGGCCAGAAGGAGAGGCGACGGGACGGGCAAGTGGGGTCTGGGGAAGGGTCGCAGAAGGGGAGGGAGGGGCCCTGGAGGAGCCGCTGGGAGAGGCGCTGAGCCCGACCAGCCCCCTGGCACATGGGTCTCGCAGACGCCCCGCGTGAGCCGAGGGGGCAGCGGCACGGAGCCCGCGCGTCCGCAGACAGCCCCGAGGCCGCGCGTTTGCGGGGACAGTGGCCCAGGCTGCCGGGGAGGCGGGCGGGTGCGCGCCTGAATGAATTAGACCGAGTTCACGCGACAGCGTCAACCCCAGGGCCCGCCATGTGTCCCCACTCGCAGTCACTGATTTAATTTTCATAACAAGCCCTTGAGTGTGACTGTTCTCAAAGTCGCACTTAGTAAACGCGGAGCCCGTTTGTGCCAAGCTCCTAGCTGGGCCCCGGAGCTCGGGATGAACCAGGCCGCGGACCCGGCTTTAAAGCCCGGGGTTCGAACCGCGACCCCGCCTTTCACCGGCTTTTGTCGTTAGTCGCCTCTCCGCGCCTCGGGTTCCTCGTGGACATCACGGCCACAGTAATGTAGACCCAAGGTCACCTGAAACCTCGCCGCCGCTGGCTGGCGAGGGGCGGGCACTCAGCACGTGGGCAGCCAGCCCATTGGTCAGGAGCTGTCGATGTCACCCGAGGCCCAAGGGTGGCCCGAGAGGCTCGGACCCCCCGGGAACTGAGAAACGCCGAGGACCATTTATCCCAGGTGTCCCGACCCAGGTGGCAGAGTGGGTGGGGCGTCCGTCCCCCAGCTTTGGAAACCGCGCGCGCGGCTGGACCAGGGAGGCCGCAACTCCGATGTACCCGCTGCCCGTCGGCGCTGACCGCACCTTCGCGTCCCGCAGCCCCGTCGCGGCGCGGGAGTGGGAGGAGCTGGCCCCGCAGAGGTCACCCACTCGGGTTACACGAGAGAAAAGATTCGCCGAGCGCAGGGACCCAGGCGACCGAGCGCGGCCCGAGCCAAGCTGGCCCCGCTTCCTCCCTTACCGGGAGGGGGAGGGGTGTTCAAGAGAAAAGCCTGTTCGCTGGCGGCTTAGTAAAAATAAAGTTAGAAAAAACAAAAAACATGCATTATCGTCAACGTCGAGATACGTTCCGGGTTGGAGATGCGGTGCATTTCGTTCCAGTTTTTATTTAGTGCGCGCCCGGGATCCAGGCCCTGTGTGCGAAACAGCCAGCCCTGCGGCTCCGCGCCCGCTGCCAGCTGAGGCTGCCAGCTGAGTAACTCGGGAAAACGGGCAGCCGGCGAGCTGCCAGCCTCCCTCGGCGACGCCCGAGGGTCTTTTTCAGCCCATTAACTATTTTAGATTTCCTAAAAATCATGTTTCCATGAATATTCCTCAAAGTGGATGCTGGGGCGGTAGGGCTCTGATCTCAGCTGCTGAACTTGGCCCCTCCTTCCCGTTGACCTTACCTCCAGTAACCCAGGTGCTGCCCAGCGAGCAGCCAGGCTCCCTTCTCCATGTATCCAAAACGCACTCAGCATTTATTGATCACCTGCTGAATGCTAGGGTTCTGGGCTAGGTGCTGAGGATATGGCGGTATCCTGGGGATATCCTGCCACCCTTGGAGCTTATAACTTAGAGTGAGATATGGACATGTGTTAAAGAATCTGCGTGTGAGTCCAAAACTGCACCCTACACCCGGTGGCATAAAGGAAGAACCCAGGTGTGGCTCCATGAGCCGGCCAGGGCAGGGTGCTCCCAGGGAGGCCTGGGACTTGAGGTCCGCAGACTTAACATCCTCCCTTGCAGCTCTGCCCACCCCAGGCCGCCTCCTCCAGGCCCTCCCCAGGCCAGCGACTCCAACACCACCTGGAGCCCACCATGGGCCTGCTGGTGAGCCAGCAGCTGTCCACGGGCTGCAGTTAGTGGAGTTAGCACTTATTCAGTGGCTTTCTAAGTTGGGACTCCCAGGCAGGACAGGGAGCCCGGGGTGTGGGAGCCAGAGGGCAGTCCCCAGTGGTGACATCCCGTCCCCACCTCCACCCCACTGTGAGTCTCAGTCCTGAGCCTGAGATCCACCCAGTGCTCTCCACCTCCATCGCCGCCATCTTGATCCAGGCCTCAGCACCCAGAGGATGCCGTCTCCTGAGGATGCCTCTCCTCTGGTGCTAATTCTTTTGTCCCTGCAGCAGCCACAGTGCCCTGAAGCCACTGATGCCCTCTGGCTGCATCACTCCCCCACCAAAAGCCCTTTGGCAGCCCCCGCCACCACCTGCCACACACTGACCTGGTTCACCACCCTGCACCACTTGGTCTGGGCCTTCCTCCAGCCTCCTCGTCAGCCTCCGAATCCAGACTCCAGCCTCAGGAATTCTTGCAGCTCTGGGTACCAGCACTCCCAGGGCCAGGCCTTCATACTTGCTCTCCTCGGGGACAGTGTCCTCTCATCACATCCTCAGGACTCTGACTGGAGTCACCTGCTCTGAGCCCCCCCCCCCGGGTCAGGCAGCTCTGCTGGGCCCCCAGCACCCAAGGCCTTCACAGGTGTCCACTGCCTTGCCTCTGCCTGGAGCCCAGACAGTGATATGCAAGAAGGCAGGGCCACGGCCACCACTGTGACCACAAGGGCCAGCGCAGAATCTGGGCAGGGTCATGGTCAGCAAGGAAGCAGGCTGGAGGGAGGGCACATGGGAGGAGGGACCCCCGGTAGCAGTCAGATGAATGGAGGGCGGTGGGCAGCGGAGGCCGCGTGGGGTGGGGGCAGCACTGTGCCTGATGGAAATCCCGCTTGTCCCTCTTACTGACACTGGCCCTGGGCCAAGCTGCTGCACGTCTCTGTGCCTCTGTTTCTCCATCTGCAAGATGTGGGTGTTGAGAAAAGGCTTTGTTGCTGTCAAAGCTCAGGATGCCCTGGGCAACACTGCCACATCCACCCGCTACCCACCCGTGAGCTATGGCCACAGTTATGGAGGGAGGAGGGGGACAGGGAATCAGGGGCCCGGGTAGAGGGGAGAAGGCACGTGGGCGTGTCGATGGAGAGTTCTGCCATCAAAAGGCTGTCCCTGGAGAGCTTGGAGACATAGGGCAGGAGTGGCGGACAGTGAGGACAGTGCTGGGCTGGCCCAGAGATCTGCAGGTGACCAGAGCCCTGCTGCTGGTACCCTCGTAGGAGGCAGGTCACTGGCCAGCCAGGCAGCCAGCGAGGGAGGTCCTGTGTGAAAGGGTCCAGCGCGGTCCCTGGAACGCGTCTCCTTCCTCTTCTGCGGAGGTCCGGTGGGGGGAGGGCTCTCTGGGAGGAGAGAAGGGGTGACCTGACAGTCAGGAGTGTTGCTGAGCCTCAGGGACCTGAGAGACGTGCTGGTGCCAAGGTACGGGAGAAGGTGTGGACACCGCATCTGGACCTTGGCAGGAGGGGCCCGTGCTGCCTCCATCAGAGCCCCTGGGAAGAGCCCTGCCACACACAGGCGGGGACCAGGTGCTGGCCCTTCGCCCAGCAGCACAGGGATCCCGCCAGCTTCTCCCCGTCAATGTGGCTGGACGGGAGGCCGAGCGGGACGGGGCCTGTTCTCCACCCCAACCCACCCACGGGACAGACAGTTACACAGATGGTCCCAGGACCAGGAGGAGGGCTGGAGGACACCCAGCCAGGGCCGGGGCTCACAGGAAGCAACAGGAGCAGGGCTTGTGATGACCAGGGCTCCTCAGGTGCAGGGTGTGCCCATCCTGAAGCAGGGCCACCGCAGCCGCTGCCCCATGGCTGACCCCACCCCCACCCCACATTTTCCATCCACCCGTGAGGTGACCTCATCTCCTAGACGAGGTCAAAACTGAGGCTCAGAGGAGTTAGGAGCCTGATCCAGGCCACAGGCTCTGCAGGAGCAGGGAAATGTAAGCCTAAGTACTGCCTTGTCCCCTCCCCAGGCCTCTCCCAGTCCCCTCAGACTCAAGAAGACCCCAGACCCACAAGTCCTGGTGCTCTATGAGGCAGAAAGGGCAGACTAGACTACGGGACAGGCTGAGTGGCCTTGGGATGGGGGGCTTGCACTGGGTGCTGAGGATGGTGTGGCCATCGGCTGGAGCAGAACAGGTGCAGCAGGCAGAGGAACCACATGTGCAAAGGCCCTGGGGCCAGAGCAAACTTCTGAGCAGTGAAATGCTTGAGGCAGGTCGCACACCTGAGTCAGAGAGCACACCTGGGGGAGAGAAAATACCTGGGGCAGGGGGCATATCTGGGGCAGAGGAGGGCCAGGTGCTAGGTAGGGTTCAGGGCTGACTGGGAGGCTTTGACAGGAACCTGAAAGCCAGCCTGGATTTACGGGAGACAGGAGGCGGAAGGGGGGAGGAGGGTGCAAGGCCCACCAGGACTTTTTATCCATGGCCTTGGGGACAGAGAAGAGGCAGAGTGTTGGACTTGAACGGTCCCTTCTCCTTCCTGAGCTCCTTCTCTCCTCTGGGAATTGAAACCGCCAAGAGTCACGAAGCCCTGACATTGACGACCGGGGGTCGGAGGACCCCCTGAGTCACCAGCATCTCTCCAGCCAGGACGGGGCTTCTGAGGCCTCCGGAGCCCTGGGAGGGAAGGGGACTTCCAGCTCAGGGGGACGGGGACGAGCTCTGGACGTGGCTTTCAGGCTGATGGACCCTCTGCAGAGGAGGTCCAGGAGACAGACCGGAACCGCACCACAGCCCCAGGGAAGTCCATCCTCCTCCCTGGGTTCCCCGGCCTCCAAGGGGCCCCCAATATGGGGAAGAGACCCCCTCGAGTATTCATTCCCGGGGAGTCACGTGTTGACTGCCCCCACTGGGCACCTTGGGCACCGGAAATCCTCAGAGCAAACCTTCCCGTGTCCCGCATGTGCCCACAGAGGAGGAGAGTCGCGAGAGGCCGGGGGACACCGTACAGCCAGGCCCGGGGAACCGGGCAGCTGCACCTTGGGATCAGCCTCCCTGAGCAGAAGGGTGCTCCTCGGGCACTTCCCCAGGCTCCTGGTGGCCCTGAGAGTCGGCTCTGGTGCCCAGGAGGACACGGAGGCTCAGGGGTGAGGAGCGGTGGCCGAGCCAGGCAGTGACAGACCCCGGATGGAGCCCACGGAGTCCACGAGGGAAGCACAGGGACCACGGTGACTGAGAGTGGGACCTCAGGCAGCCACTTCCACTCTGGACCTCGGTTTCCTCCTCGGTCTCTGGGCAGCGTGGAGAACTAGAGCACAGGGCACACGCCAGGTTACCCCCAGCCGCGGGCAGGCCGCTGGGCCTCCTGTCCTGGGTTTCAGCATCAGTGCTGCTGCCCGCCGGGGCCCAGTCACCCCTCAGGGTGCCCGGCTGGGGGCGCCACCTTGTGGGAGGGCAAGTCCCTCTGGCCCTGGCTCCCCTCCCTCGCCCCAGGCCTCTCTCTAGCTGAGGAAATATGGAGGAGCTGCAGCGGTACCCACCCCCGCCGGCTGCCACCCAGGGAGGGTGGTGGACAGCCCAGATCCCATTGGTGGGAGCAGCTGCCGCGGGCACCTGGCAGCCCCCAGGCTCCTCCGGCCCCCCTCCCAGGGCTGCAGCATCTACAGCCTCGAGGCTCCTGGCCCCTGTCCTCTCCTGGGGGCCTCCCAGCAGCCCATGGAGGGGAAGGGCAGGGGACAGTGAGGCCCCAGGAAGACAGGAACTGGGGGCTCCTGGAGCTCAGTGGGTCTGCAGAGCGAGTGGCCCTGTTGGGACTAGGACCTCCCCACTGCCCGTCCGAGCCTGCCCGCCCCAGGGCTCCTCGTGAGGCTGGCCACGGGCACATCCCTGAGGAGGTGAGTTACCACACTGCGGTTGGAGTCAGTGTGACCCTCTGTTAAACGGGGATGGCATCCCAGCCCCTCCCAGACCTGGCCAGAGTCTCAGGGACACAAGCCGCCCCCTCCGCTCCCACCCCGGCCGTGCCCTCTGCCCAGAGCACCTCCCCCTTTCACCCGGCCCTGCGCTCCAGTGCCGCCTCCATCCGACGCCCTCCCTGACCACGCTCCTCCCCAGGAGTGGGGGACACAGGTGGCTCCTGACTGGAAACACCCCTGGCCTCACCCCTCCTGTGTCGCATCCCAGGTCCCACGGTGCAAGTGGCCCTGGAGAGCAGAGGTGGCAGCCCGATCCCCTCCCCGCAGCTGCAGAGTGTGGCAGGGCAGGGCCAGGCAGGGCTCATTGTGATGAGGAGGCCGCTGCCCAGAGGGACCGGCTGCCTCGGAGACTCAGGCTTTATGACCCCCACGGCGTCCAGCCTTCACAGGACCCTGGAGGTCAGGAATCTCGCTCGCATCCTGAGGACGGAGCAGATGAGGAGGACGTTCAGAGTGTGAGGAGGAGAGGCTCAGACCCGCTGAGCTCCGGGAGCCCCCAGATCCTGTCCCGTCCTCGGCTGCCCGTGTGCCGCAGAGTGGGAAACCCACACTCTGGTGTCGGCCACCCAGCCCCGTCCCCCCAGCCTCCGCAACCCCCAGAACCCCCTGCCCCCCTTCACACACACACTCCCTCAATTTACGACGCTGGCTTTAAACGTTTTCTCTGAGCTTTACCTTCCACTAGCTTGCGGCCTTGGCCAAGTTACCTCACACCTGTTTCAGCTTCCTGATCTGTGAAATGGGCTAAGTGCCTCCCCAACAGGGCTTCTGTGTGAGCCATGGGCTGAGCAGGGCCTTAGTGGGGGTCAGTTCACACCCCCCTGGATCGAGACAGCCCCTGAATTGGAGGTGGTCCCACAAGGGACCACTGTGCCAGCTTTGGCCACCAACTTACCCCTGGTCCCATCCTGTCATGTGGCTGGAACCCAAGAAGCCCTTATCAAATGGGTGGGTGGATGGATGGATGGGTGGATGGATGAGTGGGTGGATGGGTGGATGGATGGGTGGGTGGATGAGTGGGTGGATGGATGGGTGGGTGGATGGATGGGTGGATGGATGAGTGGGTGGATAGGTGGGTGGGTGGGTGGATAAATAGGTGGATGGATGGGTGGGTAGGTGGGTGGATGGATGGGTAGATGGATGAGTGGGTAGGTGGGTGGTAGATGGGTGGATGGGTGGATGGATGGATGGATGGATTGGTGGATGGGTGGATGAGTGGGTGGATGGGTGGGTGAATGGGTGGATGGGTGGATGGGTGGGTAGGTGGGTGGATGGGTGGGTGGGTAGGTGGGTAGGTAGGTGGGTGGATGGGTGGACAGGTGGATGGGTGGATGGATGGATGAGTAGATGAATGGATGGATGGGTGGATGGGTGGGTGGATGAGTGGATGGGTGGATGGGTGGGTGGATGGGTGGATGGATGGGTGGATAGGTGGGTGGGTGAGTGAATGTGTGGATGGCTAGGTGGGTGGATTGGTGGGTAGATGGATGGGTGGATGGGTGGATTAATGCATGACTGGGTGGGTGGATGAATGGATGGCTGGATAGATGGGTGGTGGATGGATGGATGGGTGGGTAGATGGGTGGGTAGATAGATGGGTGGGTGGGTGGGTGGGTGGGTGGATGGATGAACCTGTGGATGGATGGATGGATGGGTGGGTGGGTGGATGGGTGGATGGATGGGTGGATGGGTGGGTGGATGGGTGGGTGGATGGTTGGGTAGGTGGATGGATGAATGGGTGGGTAGAGGGTGGATGGGTGGATGGATGGGTGGGTGGGTGGGTGGATGGGTGGGTGGATGGTTGGGTAGGTGGATGGATGAATGGGTGGGTAGAGGGTGGATGGGTGGATGGGTGGATGGATGGGTGAATGGATGGATGGGTGGATGGGTGGGTGGATGGGTGGGTGGATGGGTGGGTGGATGGTTGGGTAGGTGGATGGATGAATGGGTGGGTAGAGAGAGGGTGGATGGGTGGATGGATGGGTGAATGGATGGATGGGTGGGTGGGTGGGTGGATGGATGGGTGGGTGTATGGGTGGGTGATTCTGTGAGTGGTGTGATGAACTTTCCCTGTATTCCCCGCTGGGGAACATTTTGCCGTGTTCAGGGCTTTCCCGACTCCCGTGTGACAGTAGCTTCGCTTCAGGAGCTCCCTAATGGGGCAGCATCCCCAGGTTCTGGGGGTCAGTGATACTTTCAATTAAGTTTTTACTTTTAGTTTCAACAGCCTCAAGAGCAGAAGCTCCTCTTGGCGATGCGAGGCTGGGGCCTGCTCAGTCCTCGGCTCAGGTGGGTGCACCCGTGGGCTCCCAGAGGCGGGAAGTGTGCACGGCTGGGCCAGGAGCACGCTGGCTGGGGCTCCATGGAGACTTGGGCTCTTAGAGGTCAGCCAGGGGAGGCCTGGAGGGAGACTAAGGGAGGGGGGACACCAGGGAGGGGGCCCTCCTCAGTGAAGAGCGCCAGGATCTCAGGTTGGGCAGGGACGGTCCCCGTGCTACCTCAGCAGGCGCCCCTGGAACTTGGCAGCAGGAAGGACCCGGCCAGGGTGGTGTGGACTGGGGAGCCAGGGCAGGCGGGGCTGGTGGGCTGCTGAGTAGTTCTGGTGGGCAGCAGGGGTGGCCAGCAGCCCAAGAGCGCCAGGGCGGGAGTGTCCTGTCTCTGCAGCTGGGGGAGACGGACAGAGGGACAGAGTGACCTGCAGTCAGCGAGGCTCCACGCCCCTGTGCCAGGCCCGGCTGTTCCGAGGCCGCTGCGGGGACACCCTTGAAACCAGAGGGCTCAGTGGAGCGCTCCCCAGTGCCTGCGCCTTCCACCGCCGCCTGGGCTCCTGCAGAGGCTCCCTGGGTGCTGGGGCTGCCCTGCGGGAGGACACTCCCGCAGGCCGGGCACCAGGCGCAGAGAGGGGACTTCTGGGTGCTAGTGACTCCGGAGCTCCTCTTGGTTCCCCGCTGATTCTGGGTCCCTCTCCCCAGGCCCCTCGGGGAGCCGGGTTGGAGCCAGCCGGACACTGGTGTGGAACCTGAGGATTGCGGCCACAGGTCCCAGGACTGGCGGCCAGGCCTGCAGGCAGAGGGCCCGGGGTAGCTGATCCCAAGAGCCAGCACCTTTTGAAAGGCCAAGGTTCGTCATCGGAGATTAAAAGGCACACACACAGATAGCAGTGACAAAGATGAAGCACTTTACTGCAAGCTGGTGCCAGCTTATGTAGAAAGTGAGAGTCAGCTATCTTAAACCAGGAAGCTCCCGGGGCCAATCATAGTAAAGGTCAGGTCATCACCCACGGTGCACGCACGTCCACCCTGCATAGATTCATGGGGGGCACGAACTGTCCATGAGCGCGGAAGACGAGAGGACCAATTAGAAGGTTGTCAAAACAACTTGTTATCCGCTCACTGGCAACTTGCCCACCGCCATGTTGCATTAGGGGCTCCTTATCTGAAAGGCCCGGAGAGTTCTAGCCGCCCACTGGCAATTTGCCCACCGCCATGTTTGAAAGGCCCGGGGAGTTCTCAGGGAGACTCCCAACACCTTCCATCACACCAAATGTCATGGCGGATCCCAAGGATCCTGCTGGCCTGGGGTGATACCATGGGCTCTCAGAATCCCCGAATCTGCTCGGAACCAGAGAATCAGAGAGACACATCCTAACAGTGCTGGAGCCCAGATTCCAGAATCACAGAGCCTTAGGCCGCTAGAGGACCGTGAGAGGCCGTGTGGCCTAGTGACCAAGAGGAGGGACGGGCACTCACACCTGAGTCAAATCCCGTCTCCACCACCAGCTGTGTGGCCTTGGACAGGTGCCTTACCTTCTCTGAGTTTCCCTACTGTAAGGTCCAGTGGCAGTGTCGTGGAGACTCTCCAGCTGGGCTCTGGGGCGTGGACTCCTGGGCCGCCCATCTCGGTGCCCATGGCGTCCCTCCCGGAGCACCCGGAGGACACCTGCCACCTCTGGAAGCACTTTCCCGCCGTCCCCGGGAAGCTTCTCCCACTACGGCTGCGGCTGTGGCCTCTCCTGCTCCCTCTCTTCCACACAGCAGAACCTCTCAGCCTCCCGTCAGCCTGCACCAGCCAAGGGCTCTCGTTCCCACTTGCGGCAGGGTGTCAAGCCACAGGCCAGATGTCCCCTGTCCCATAGGCCTGGGACCCCTGTGGTGCTGGGCTCTGTAACATGGTGGGCAGATCCCAGGTCCCCACAGGTAGGGAGTGACAGCCTCGTGGGAAAGATGTGGTCATCGCAGCAGCAGGGCTGAGTGAGGGCCGTGCAGGGCCCAGCTGCTCCCGGGGCCTGGGGGTGGGGTGGGGGCTGACCTCTGCTCCTCCCAGTTTCCTGTGTGATCTTGTGCACATCTCCTAGCCTCTCTGAACCTCGTATTCCCAAATGACCAAGAGGAAGGAACAGCTCTAGGGAGAAGCAGCCCGGCCCACCCCACATTGCCAGGGGGCAGGGCAGGCACTGCTGTGGGCTCCTGGGTTGAGTTGAACACAGCCCAGGAGATAAATCCCCCTGACCAAAGGCAACTGTGGTCATTTCTGTGCTTTACCATTCATGGATTTTGAGTGGGCATGTGGTCCAGTTCAAGAGTGAAGGTAATGTCAAGAGGACTCTCCAAGGGGTGTGAGGAGTGGCAGTGAGGATTTTCCTCTCTGTGGATGCAAAAGGCACATGAAGAGGAGGCTCTTTTGCTCCCTTACCCCTCTTCCTATTTTGGAAACTGTTGTGGAAGATATAATGCCTAGAGCTGTGGCAGCCATCTTGTGACCATGAGGTATCAAGCTTGAAAGACAAAAGAGCTATTATGTTGGGGATACCAGTGTGGAAGAATTAAAAGAACCACAGTGACTAATGACATTGTTAAGCAGCAGAATCAACATTACAACAACCACATCCACATCTCTAAATAAACAACAGATGCCCTCACAAGTTAAGCTGCTGATAATTGGGCTAGCTCTTATTACAGTTAAACATTATCCTTTCCTCAATTTCCCAGATCCTACTCTGCTTTCCAAAACCAGGTAAACCATTATCTCCTTCATACAGTCATTCAATAAATGTTTGCCTACGATCAACAAATATTTACTGAGCACCCTCTGGCCCCCGCTCTACCATCCAGGGCAGTCCTAGTGGCAGAGGGATGGAAGTAGCTACCCAGACAATGCAGAGTGGATTACAAATTGTGGCAAGTTTCAGGCATGAAGCAAACAGTGGGCCCTGGAGGAGAGACCGGCCCGGGCAGAGCCATCCAGAGACCTCTGGGGGGGGGGGGGTGAGATGCTGAGGGGACTTGAGGGGCTACAGAGTCAGGCAGGAGGCTTTCGGGAGGCAGGAGGGTCTGGGCCAGGCCTGGGGTGGAGCGGCTTGCTGTGCATCAGGGACATCAGACGGCAGGGAGGCCTCCAGGCTCAGCAGGCATCAGGAGGGGCCAGGAGGGGCGGGTGGGGCCAGGTGGTCCAGGAGGGGCCAGGAGGGGCCAGGAGGGGCCAGGAGGGGAAGTGGGCCAGGAGGGTCCAGGTGGGGCAGGCGAGGAGCCCAGCGGAGCCCTGGTTCCACTGAAGACCTCCCTGCTGTGCTGTGGTGCCCTGAGTCGCCCCCCCACCCCTGTCCCCGCCTCTGTCCCCGCCTCTGTCCCCGCCTCTGTCCCCACCTCTGTCCCCGCCTCTGTCCCCGCCTCTGTCCCCGCCTCTGTCCTAACCCTCTGTGTATTTGCGGCCCTGCCCCCGTCTCCTCCTGGGAGGGACCACGTCTAACTCTTCTCCACGCTCAGCACCCAGCAGGGGTGGCCGTGGCCCCTGGTCTCCCTGGGCACTCACACCCTGAAGCCCATCCAGGCAGGGGCTGGGGGCGGGGCTGCGGCTGCCGACTCACCTCGGGCAGGGCCAGGCCTCACCAGGCCTCACGGCCACCAGGAACCAGCACCAGGTCTGGGTTTGCTCAAAACATGACGCGCCTGTCCCCGTCAATGTCCCCCTACTGGGCTTCCTTCTGCCCTCCCGCCTCCTCTCTGACTGCCCCGGGACAAAGAGAGGACAGAAGGGAACCGTCCCTTATCTCAGGGTGACAGTGAGCCCCCCCAGTCCCGCAGGGAGCCAGGACTCCACGGAGAGCTCCGTCCTGCTGGGCAGCGCAGGGGACAGCGGGTCTGACTCCAGCTCAGGGTGAATTGGTTCCGGGGGCCCAGGGGGGAGGAGGCTTGGCCTCTCCCTCGGACGGACACCAGGTCTGCAGAGAAAGGGCCTCTGCCTGCTGTCACCTGGCCTAGGGCAGCTGCGGCCTTGGTGAGGGGAGCGGCCCAGCCCCTGGGAGTCTGCATCGCGTCCGCCTGGCGGAGCCTCTGTGCCTGGGCAGGCCACCCCGGCCGGAGCTCTGTCCTCACTCAAGGACTGTAAGCCGCGCCCGCCAGGCCTCCCCGCCAGGCCGCCCCGCCTTCTCTGCCCACCTGCCAGCCCTCTCCCTCCACCACGCACCTATTTATGGCGGTTTTCCCAAGTCCCACCCTGTCACTTCGGTGAGGGATGCGCCAACCCCCGCCGTGAGCCACAGGCCAGCTCTGCCTGGGTCTGGGGAGCCCGGGAGGCCACGGCACAGTCAGCAGGGGTGGCTCCGAGCTAAAGGCCTCCACCTGAGCTCCTGTCCCTCACCCTGAAGAGGTGCCACCTGCATGGTCCCTAGGGTCCTGGCCCCCAGGCAGCGGGAGGCCTGCACCCACAGTCTCCTCAGGGCTCCTGTCTGGCGCCCAGTGGGCAGGGCCCACCCCGAGTCGGCTTCTCGGGGTCCCCTGCTCCTCCCACCCCCAGAGCCTGCAGCTCCAAGGCCTGTGGACGCCCCTGCTGGGGACCGTGACGTAACACTGGGTCAGAACAGGGGAACCGAGCGTGCAGACTTGGGGTCAGCGGGGTCAGCGTCTCGGCCTTGGGTGTGTTTGCCAATTTTCATAAGAAAATGCCAAAACAATAAAATAAAATAAAAACCGCTTCTTTCCAAGGCAGCTGTGGAGGGCACAGGAGGGGAAGAGGGGAGGACAGCCTGGAGTCTGGCCAGCTCTGAACCCAGCCAGGCCACCAAGGCAGGCGGGCCGTCCCTCCACCTGGGTGACAGTCGGGCTGTACGTTGGCAGGGTTTAGAACAAGCGTGTGCACACCAACGGCGCTCCTCCTCCATGGGCCTCCTCCGTGGGCCTCCTCTGTGGGCTTCTTCCTCCATGGGCCTCCTCCTGTGTGGGCCTCCACCGTGGGCCTCCTCCTCCGTGGGCTTCCTCCTGTGTGGGCATCCTCCTCTATGGGCTTCCTCCTCCATGGGCCTCCTCCTCCATGGGCCTCCTCTGTGGGCTTCTTCCTCTGTGGGCCTCCTCCTCCACGGGCCTCCTCCTCCATGGGCTTCCTCCTCTGTGGGCTTCTTCCTCCATGGGCCTCCTCCTCCATGGGCTTCCTCCTCTGTGGGCTTCTTCCTCCGTGGGCCTCCTCCTCCATGGGCTTCCTCCTCTGTGGGCCTCCTCCTCCGTGGGCCTCCTCCTTGGGCCTCCTCCGTGGCCTCTTTGTCTTTGCTGTGTCTGTGGTTTTTCTCTTACTGTCAATTAAATGTGCCCACAGAATTTCTAACTTATGAGTTTTGAAGGGGAAAAGAATGGTTTTGACCAAATATTTTCATGAAGTTTAGAAAAAAGGGTTCCCAGCCCCAGATGCCCTGCCCTGTGGGAGCTACGACATTGGGACAGTCAGGGGACCAGCCCCCGTGTTGGCAGCATCACCCCAGGGACGGGAGGCTGTGTTCCCAGCCCAGCACCAGATGGCTCCTAGGACCAGCAGGGCCAGGCACCTCCCAGGGTCCAGGGGCTTCCTACCCACAGAGGAGACCCCTGCTCAAGGTCACACAGGAGTGTGTGGGGCTTAGAGTCTGAGGGGCAGCCCTGCCCCTGCGTGGACCGTCCTGCGGCCCCCACTGCCCACAGATGAGTCCCCCGCCTGCCCTTGGCCTGCAAGAGCTGCTGCGGCGCCCACCCTCGTCCATCGGCCCCGGCCCCGGCGCCCTGGCTCTTTAAGTCCAGCTTTGCCGTTGGGCACGAGGACAAGGCTTCAGAGAGGCCCCGGGTGGCCAGGAAGGGGGAGCTCGAGTTTGGGCTGCGCGGCCGCCCTGGGGTCTTCAGGGTCACGTGACCCTCGGTGAGGACTGCGACTTCTGCTGTGTCCTGCCTGGGAGAGGGTCTGTGAGGCCCCCACAGGGTGCTGTGCCAGGGACATCAGGGGGCATGGCCAGCCGCAGGGCTCGGGACCCCTCCCCATGGCCTGGGACCAGGCCCTGGGCTACCCCTTCCCTCCCAGCTCCGGGGGCTGGCGGCCTGCGCGCTGCGTCTTCTCCGTCCTCCGTCTCCATCTTCTCTGCCGCTCGTGGGCACAGTAACGGCACCTCTGTCACCGCCCAGTGCTGGCCATCGGCAGATGACTGGTGACAATAAAGTACCGCCCTCGGGAAGCCGCAGTCCACCAAGGCACCGGGCAAGGAGCTGGCCTCTTCCTCTGCACCCAGCGCTGCTTCCTGGGCCCCGTGTGGAAGAAGGGCGCCCGCCTGGCCGCAGCTCAGGGCCACACGTGCAAAGGCCCAGGGGAGAAGACAGCGCAGCCAGGGCTCAGCCAGGCCCGCCCCCCTGGAGCAGCTGAGCCCAGGCTCTTCACCCTCAGCGGGATTCCTCTGACAAAACCGGGGGACGGCCAGGGGTCAGCTCTGTGTCACCAGGATAGTGCAAAGTGGCTCCTGTCCTGGCCATCCGCAAGGAGAGGCCATAGGAGGTGTTCTCCTGTAAGAAAAAAATAAATAAAAATGGGCCACAAAACCGTCAGGGGCCAGCTGCTGTGTGACCTTGGATAAGTCATCTGACCTCTCTGGACCTGGCCCTCATCTCTGTGCATGGAGGTCTGGGGAGGGGGAGACGCCCATCAGCTCCCCCCCTCCCCCGGGCCTGGGAAATCATGCCTGTGGTCTGGGACCCTTGTCTTAGAATGTCACTTCCCAGATGTCTCCCTGTCCCCTGGGACTTGCTGCAGAGGGAATGCCAAGCCCCACCCTCTTTGAAACCACTGGCTATTTATTCCAGGCTGCCTGGCGACCCGACCCGTCACCCACCACCATCCTGCAGCCCAGGGGAGAGGTGAAACCCTGCAGAGCGCCAGGCGGGAACCCGAGTCCCGAGTCTGAGGCTCTCGTGGGTGTGCAACCCTTCAGCCCTCACCAGAACCTATGAGGGGACTGTTCCCATCCCCACCTTGACAATAAGAAAACTGAGGACCAGAGAGGTAAAGTCACTTGCCTGAGGACACCCAGCCAGTACCTGGCTGGACCTGACCCTGCAGCTCCAAGGGGGGAGCGAGGAGGGGGCTCAGGCCAGGGAGCATCTGGAAGAGGCTACGCCAGGAGCGCCGTCCTCGCCTCCCGAGATGCAGAGCCACACGCCTCCCCCTGCTCCCAAGCCACCTTGGCCCTGCTCAGGGTGGAGGAGAGGGCCACGCGCCAGCGCTGCCCAGCCAGCTCCCTGAAGGGCAGACCCACGTGACCGCCCTGCCCTCATGAGGCCCCAGTCCAGGGCCAGAGACAGCGGAAGGGCAGGGCAGGGCTCAGGAGGGCTCCCAGGGCAACCCAGAGATCGGAGCTTCCTGGGGAGGGGTCTCCCACGGCTCCTCAGTGGCCTCAGGCAGGGGAAGGACGCGCCTGGCAGAGGGGCTCTCGGCAAGACTGGCCGGACAGGGTGGCTGCTGACACCCACGAGAACTCCCCACGGCTTTGAGAACAGGGAGCACCCTCGCTGGGCCCCCCAGAGGCGACCACGACAAGTTCGTGAAACAAACTTTGTTTTAATGTTTGAGGACATGGAACCGCTAACGCTGACCATCTGGTGGCTGCGCACGGCTGGCGGGTGCAGAAGTGTCACGCGGGTCCCCTTCCGTGGGCACCATTAATAACGATCATGAGGAGCCCCTCCAGGGAGGACCCGAGAAAGAAAGGCTGGGGGGGTGCTGAGGGGCTGGGGGCTGCAGGGGACAGCCAGGGCCTCGGAGCTGGCGGAGGGAGGCACTCACTGGGAAGGGGGCCCACGGGGCCCGGGACCCCGAGGGGCACAGCCAGGCCTGACGGGAAGAGGCGCGTTTGGCCGGCGTCACCTCTCCACAGCTGGAGGGAGGAGGCCGGCACCGGTCAGCGAGGCTGGGCCCTGTGGGAGCTGGGGCTGGACAGGAGCAGAGTGGGCGTGGTCTGAAGGTCTCTGAGCAGACTCGGATTTATGGACCCCAGACTCATTTCTCCCCTGCGAACAGAATCAGAGGCAGGAAGGACGTCGCGGTGCCCCTCACGGGGCTGGGGATGAGTGTTCTGGACCATTGACAACGGCTTTCCTTTGCCAAGCCCTTTCCCAGCCTGCCCGCACTAGCATCGATCATGTGTCCCAGTTCTGGCTGTGTCTGCTGAGCAGCTTCTAGAGAAGATCTGTGTCCTCCCCCCTCCCTGCACCCCACCCGCCTACAGGCTGGCCTCTTCAATCCTTCCTCATGGGGATGACGGTGTAAGGTCATGAAGCTTGGCAGCCATTTTGAGACTGCAAGGTAACAAAGCATAGTCGAAAAGCAAGCGCTCAGGGTAGCCAAGTTCAGGATGGCAATGCTCAGCAAGTCTAAAAGTGCCACCTGTCACAATCTGTGTTTTCCCAGTTAGCCCTCACAACTCTCTGACATAGGCGTTATTCTCACCATTCCCATTTGAGAGACAGGAAAACTGATGATGAATCGTCTTCCCTAAGCCATGGTGGCAAGGATGGGATTTGAACCCAGGGAGCTCCAGCCTGAGGCAGCACATGGGCAGCTCTGGCCCTGGGGTTCAGGCCCAGCTGGAGGCTCCTCCAAGCTAACAGAACTGCCTCCTCATCCCCGCCTCCCTCACCAGCAAGTCCGTCCCCGACCCATGCGCCTCCAGGCCCTGCGCAGGGCAGGACACTGGGCTCCTGAGCCTGGCGCTGGTTCCAGGGCCATGCCTGGCTCCGTGTTCCTTCCCTGTGCCTCAGGCCCCAAAGAGGGAGCAAGGCCCGGCAGGAAGTGGGGAGCTGGCCCAGTGGGTACCCAAGCGGGCAGCAGAGCTGGCCAGCCTGGAGCCGGCTCACACTGAGGCCAGGAGCTGCCCCCAGCTTGGGTACTTGCTTCGGCTCCAGCCCTGCTGTCCTGGGCCCGTGAGCCCCATCTCACCTGGCGCTCTCAGACTTAGGGGACAGCCCCCAGCAGATGGCCCAGCTAGCCTGGCCCACGGCTCAGAGACTCACAGCCTGACCCGTCCTCCCTCTGCCCAGGGACGGCTGGGTCTGGATCAGAGACACTTGGAGGCTGAGACTAAAGAACTTGGGAAGTGAGGGACCCGTCCCCTGGCTTGATTGTGCCCCTGGCCATACGACTGTGTGCATTTGTGAAGACTCGCAGGACTGCGCCTTAAAAAGAGAAAATGACACCCCAAGAAACCTGACTCAAAGTCGCATCTATAAATACAAAAGAAAAAAAAAAAAGAGCCACGCCCGGTGGCGCACACCTCAATCCCAGTGCTCAGAGGCTGAGGCAGGAGGATCGCAAGGTCAAAGCAACTTAGCGAGGCCCTAACAACTCAGAAGACCTGTCTCTAAATAAAATACAAAAAGGGCTGGGGACGTGGCTCAGCGGTTAAGCGCCCCTGGGTTCAATACCTGGTACCAAAAATAAATGAATAAATAGAGTTGACAGAAGGTTCTAAACCAAGGGGAGAGGAAGGCCCGCAGGCACAGGATGCCCAGGAGGGGGCACCAGTCCCTGGGCTCGGGCACAGCTCGGCAGGGGGACAAAAGCCTGTACCCCACCAACCCCTGGCGCACCTAGTAGTCCAGCCAGGGCCTTCACCCCTAGAACAGGTGTCCCTCCTGTCCTAGGGGAACTCGCCCCCTCTCAGAGCCTTTTCCCAGGTGAGGTCCACGCTGGGCTTACTCTTGTCACAGTGAGACAAAACTGCGGCTCAGAGAGGCCCAATGCCTGCCCGCATCCCCAGCCCATCCTGGGAATCCCAGCCCTGCATTATCCCCAAGGTCCTCCAGAGCCCTAGAGGGAGGCACTACTAGGGTTCCTAATTAGAGTTGAGAAAAGTGATGCACAGAGGGGTTCAGTAACTTGCTTTGAGCCACACAGCTAGTAAAAGGTAGAGCTAGGACTCCAGCCCAGGGGACTGGCCCAGGGTCCCATGCTCAGCCACCATTCTCTTTCCCCCTGAAGAGTTTGAGCATCCACTACCTCCTATCTGTCCCCAAGAGTGTCTGCTCAGGGCCTTCTCCTGTCCTTGATGGTCCTCTGTGGCCACACCATTCTGCCAGTAGAGCAGCTGGCACGATGTGCAGGTTCTCAGAGCAGGGGAAGTCACCCCTGGACAACACCATCCAATGGTCCCTCCTAGAGCCCCTCCTGGGTCCCTCACCCGTCCCTCCATTTCTTCTGCATCTAGAAGGGCTGGGGGCGAGGAGGAGCTGAGACCATGGTAATCGGCAAGAGCAAATTTAGAGGAGAAAACGTTCTGTGGGGCTGCTGGTTTCAGGGATGGCCAACTCTGTTACTGTGGGCTCAAGGTGAGGCAGGACATCATGGCAGAAAAGTGTGGCGGAGGAAAGCAGCTCAGGACGCGACAACAGGAAGAAGAGAGACTGTTCCACTCACCAGGGACAAAATACAAACCCACAGCTCGCCCCACTGACCCACCTCCTCTGGCCACGCCCCACCCGCCCACCTCCTCCAGCCACGCCCCCTGACCCACCTCCTCCAGCCACGCCCCCTGACCCACCTCCTCCAGCCACGCCCCAGACCCACCTCCTCCAGCCACGCCCCTGACCCACCTCCTCCAGCCACGCCCCTGACCCACCTCCTCCAGCCACGCCCCACCCACCCACCTCCTCCAGCCAGGCCCCACCCCCGCTGACCCACCTCCCCCAGCCCCGCCCCCTGACCCACCTCCTCCAGCCACACCCCGCTGACCCACCTCCTCCAGCCAGGCCCCACCCCCGCTGACCCAACTCCTCCAGCCACGCCCCCACCGACCCACCTCCTCCAGCCACGTCCCCCACTGACCCACCTCCTCCAGCCACGCCCCTGACCCACCTCCTCCAGCCACGGCCCCACCCCCCCACCTCCTCCAGCCAGGCCCCACCCCCGCTGACCCACCTCCTCCAGCCCCGCCCCCTGACCCACCTCCTCCAGCCACACCCCGCTGACCCACCTCCTCCAGCCACGCCCCTGCCGACCCCTCCTCCAGCGACGCCCCCGCCGACCCACCTCCTCCAGCCCCGCCCCCTGACCCACCTCCTCCAGCCACACCCCGCTGACCCACCTCCTCCAGTCACGCCCCTGCCGACCCCTCCTCCAGCGACGCCCCCACCGACCCACCTCCTCCAGCCCCGCCCCCTGACCCACCTCCTCCAGCCACACCCCGCTGACCCACCTCCTCCAGCCACGCCCCTGCCGACCCCTCCTCCAGCCACGCCCCCGCCAACCCACCTCCTCCAGCCACGCCCCCACCTACCCACCTCCTCCAGCCACGCCCCCACCGACCCACCTCCTCCAGCCATGCTCCCTGACCCTCCTCCTCCAGCCACGTCCCCCGCTGACCCACCTCCTCCAGCCACGCCCCCACCGACCCACCTCCTCCAGCCACGCCCCCACCGACCCACCTCCTCCAGCCACGCCCCCGCCGACCCACCTCCTCCAGCCATGCTCCCTGACCCTCCTCCTCCAGCCACGTCCCCCGCTGACCCACCTCCTCCAGCCACGCCCCCACCGACCCACCTCCTCCAGCCACGCCCCTGACCCACCTCCTCCAGCCACTCCTTGCCTGCCTGTGGTCACCATCCAGTTAACCCATTCAAGTGGATTAATGGCTGGTTGGGCTAAGGCTCCATAACTCGTCCATTTTCACCTCTAAGCTTTCTTGCATGTGTGAGCTCTTGGGGGATACCCCATAGCTGAACCAATCAGCACCCAGGTTTGGTCCCAGGGAGGGTCCCCCAAAGACAGCCACACTTGCTCTCTACCACTTGTATCTTGTGCTAAAATAGAGTCTGTCTCCCTCTTGACTGGGAGCAAGATTGCCCAGGGCCACTGCAACAGGGCAGGTGTGGACCTGCAGAATGTGGTTTAATGCAGTTACTTCATGGTGGACTTGCAGATGGACAGAGTGGCTCAGTAGCTTGCTGAACTGGGAACAGGGTGGTGTGCCCTCGTCCACAGCTGTATCTCCAGGGTCTGGCACACAGCACAAGGGAGGATGGATGGGAGGGTGAATGGCAGGAAGGAGGGGTTGATGGACAGATGGGTGGGTGGCTGAGTGGATGGGAATGGGTGGCCGAATAAGTGGATGGAGGGGGCGATGCGTGGATGGGTGGGTGGGTGGAGGGAGGAAGGAAGGGAAGGAAGGAAGGATGCGTGAACAATGGGTGGATGAGTGGGTGGGTGGATGATGGGTAAATGGGTGGATGGAGTGGTGGGTGGGTGGGTGATTGGTTGAATGGAGGATGGAAGGTGAGTGGCTGAGTGGATGGGGGATGGGTGGTTGGGTGAATGCGTGGACAGACGGTGGATGGATGGGTGGATGAGTAAGTGGATGGAGTAGGGGACCGGTGGGTGGGTAAATGATGCCCTGAAAAAGCTGGGGCTGGAGGCTCGGGGAGACCACTTGCCCCCACCCCCACTGCTCAAAGCTCTATTGGTGCCATCTCTTCTCTGTAGGCCTGGTCTCTAGGGTCGGTGGCTCAGTCCCTGATCAGACAGTGTGAGGCTGAAGACAGTCCTGGCACAGGAGGAAGACAGAGGTCAGAAGGGGCCAGGGCCGGGCAGCTGGAGGAGCAGAGCAGGCACCTGGGGGCCGACGAGAGGCGGGGGGCAGGGAGGGTTGGGGAGCTTGCTCTTCCCCTCTGTGTGTCTCAGGCTCCAGGCAGGAGGGTTTGCTGCTGTCCCCCCACAGAGGCGCAGCTTGGGGGAGCATGCATCAGCACCATCTGGATGGGAGATCTTGGGGGGTCATCCTGCCCCCGAGTCTCACTGCTTCCCCTGTAAAATGGGGGTGACCACGATGCCATCGGAGGGGGCGTCACAAGAGGAAACAGTGGGGGGGTGGCACAGGCAGGCGGCCCCTTCTTCCCTCTCTCCTCTTCCTGCATTGAGGACTTGGTGCCCAGAGGCTGGGGCCTGCCCTACTCTGGCTCCACTGACGGGGCGCCAGGGCCCAAGCGAGGAGCCTGGTCCCAGTGCCCGTGGGGCAGGGCCGAGGCACCACCACACGCCCGGTTCCCAGGGAAGGCAGCGGGCAGCCAGGGCACAGGAGGGCAGCGTGGGAGGGGAGGACTTTGCTCTGAATGCCCCTGGGCCTTGGGACCGTGTCCCATGTGCACGTCTCCTCCATCAAAACCCAGCGCTTCTAATCAGAAGCAAATGGAATCCAGCCCAGCGCGCCGTTCCCAGGACGGGCAGGACGTCCCGCGTGGGGGGATGCCTAGTGTGTTCCTCTTGGTCACTCCACAGCTGTTACAGGTGGCAAGGGTCCCACCAAATCCGTATGGTGAAGAGCCGACCCTGTGCCTCAGAATGCCACAGTGCAGAGCTGGGCTCTCTTCTTTCTTCTTTTCTTTTCTTTTATTCTTTTTTTTTATTTATTCATTTATTTTGTCACCTTGACAGCCGTCAGTTCATCACATTAACTGTGGTTTTTGAGCTTGGTGACAAGGACGTAAGCACCAAAGTCCAGGCTTCTGTGGTGAATCTTCACCCCATTACTCTTTCTGGTCAGTTGTGTCAGATGGAAACGTCCGGCTCCTTCCGCCTCACAGCTTTATTAGCCTGGTGTCCATGTGCCCATCTGGAGTCCCTGTGTCCTTCACGGTGGCTTTCCAGGCCCCTCTGAGTGTCCTTGAGGCAGCGTCTAGGAGCCCCCGTATGGTGCCCTCGTGACTCTCGGGCACGCGCTCCCAGGTCACCGCCTCCGTGGCAGGACGACCCGGTTCTCACTGCCCTTCTCTGTGGGAGCCTTCCTAACGCAGGCGACAGGGGACTCTGGGGCCATGGACGAGCCAAGCCAGTCCCCTCCCAGCTGTGCCTTGTGCTGCCTGCAGCCCAGCTGGTACAGGGCCAGGCCTGTCCCCTGGTGGCCTGTGTCTCTGCGCCCTCAGATGCCCCAACCCAGCTGGAGACGGGCTTTATACAGAGGAAATGAAGTCGCGCCGAGGCCTTCAGGGGTCCTAGTCCAGTGCCACTGGCGTCCTTAAACGGGGAGGAGATCAGGGCACAGACACAGTGGGAGGCCACAGGAGGACCCAGGAAGACCACAGCCACCTACAGGCCACTGAGAGGCCTCGGAGGAAACCCGCCGGCCACACCTCCGTCTTGGAGACCCTGCCCTCCTGCAGTCCAAGCCTGGACCCCAGAAAGCCGTGTCTCCAGGGCGTCTTCTCGCCCTCCTCTCTCAGCCTCCACAAGGCCAAGGCTAATACCCCTGCCCCCTCCTTGAGCATCTCTTGGGTTCGCACCGAGCAGGATGGTTCTGCCCTCTGTCCCTTTTCCCTCCCTCCCTCCTTGCCATGGTCTTAGAAGTTGCCAACCGGTGGTGACATATTTGAAACTAGTTTAAGAGAATCCGTTAACTCATAGAATTCAAAGAACTGTAAAGTTGAGGGAGCCATCTGAATGAAGACTTAGGTGTGGGCTTCAGGCCTGGCTGACTCAAGGGTCTCAAGTGATGTAGCCAGACTCCCTTTCTCTCTCCATTCTGTGACGGGTCGCCTTCTACAGGAGACCAGAGCCTCCAAGAGGGCCAATAACACATTCCGAGCCCTGAGCGGCAGTCAAGGGCAGGGACATTCTGATGGGCCAAGTCTGAGTTACAGGCCCACCCCTGGTTGCAGAGGGAGCCGGGGGGGGGGGATCTTGGCCTCGTCCACTGCTGTGGTCCAAATAGGAGGTGTCCCCCAAAGCTCATGTGTAAGGACAGTGCCCTAGAGGGAGGCGAAGCCCTGGAGACCATCCGTCACTCTGAGTGGGACAGCATTGAGAACCAGAGAAGTCACCCCTCCAGCACCCGCAGGCCCACCCTCCACAGCCCGGCCTCACACTGCCTCCCAGAGACCCGGGCAGGGCTGTCACTCTCCCACTGGACAGAAGAGGACACTGAGACCCCAGGGGGTCCTTCACAGCTAGAGCCCAGGCTCCACCCCTAGATGGGCGCACAGGGTTGCTGGGCGGGGTGAGGGCTGTGGCAGGAGAAGGGAGAGCCCTGGCGTGGGGACCTGTCCTCCATGGCTAAGTGTCTCTGTCCCTGTCCCTCTCTGACTGGCCTTTCCCGAGGACCCTGGCATCTCCCTCCCTCTCTCCTGAGTGCCTGTCTCTGTCCCTGATGCTTTTCCTCTGTCTCATCCCTATGCCTCCTGTCTGAGCGCACAGGAGGGTCGCAGGAGGGGTAACGAGCTCTGGTCGGGCCCCAGGAACGCAGCCTCCGTGTCTGCAGCAGGGAGCCTGTGGTCTGCAGCACGTGTGGCCGAGAGGGCCCAGGCCAAGGCCATGCTGTGCCAGACTCCTGGACAGACAGACAGAGTTCTCAGGGAGAGAAGGAGCAGGAGGCAGAGGCTGAAGCAGCACCGGGGGATCTGGTAGCGGCTCCCGAGGAGCAGGCACCGCGGGTCCCACGGGGCCTTCCATCCAGTGCAGAGGCTCAGGCCTCCTGTGTTTCCCAGCCTCAGTCTCCTCGTCTGCAGGGGGCGGGGGTTACCCCCTCAGGCCTGACGCAGGAGCTCAGTGAGGTGCAAGGAGCCACCAGCAGGCCCCCAGGAGCAAAGCAGTGAGGACACGGGTGTCCCTCCCTCCCCCTCCCACCAGCCGCACAGGTTTGCTCAATGAGAACCAATCCACAAGCGGCCGAGCTGTGTAGACCCCTCTGCCGCTCTGGCCTCCCTGGCCCAGAGCCAGGCAGGGCTCTGGACATCAGCGGGGGCCAGACCCTCCTCCCGAGCGCACGGAGGACAGCCGTGGGCTGCTGTCACTGAAACTCTGCCGGGTGCCAGGCGTTCCCCTGTGGCATTTCTTTTAACCCCACGCAGCATCACTTTACCTAGGGAAGCCAAGGGCCACCCACCCACCCATTCCACACCAACTCCACAGGCACCCGAGGCCCCAGGCCTGCTCCCTGCCTTAGGCAAAAGCGACATGTGAGGGACTCGGGGTCCCCACAGGGCAGAGCCCGCATTCCGCTGCAGTGACAGGGAGTTTCAGAGAGTGGCCCTGGCAACAGGAAAGTGGGAGAGGACAGTGGGGTGACCCAGCAGGGCCCTGGGAGAGGCAGTCGCTGCAGGGCCTGCTGTCGGGGGGGTCTGGGGGAGTGGGCCGGTGGGACGCACAGCCCCAGGCCCCCAGCGCCAAAGGCAGGAGCCAAGTTCAACCCTCCCTGGGTCTGATCCTGCTCCTCGCCGGCCTGCCTAGGTCACCAAGGATCAGAGGAGCAGGACAGAAAGGAGGAAGGCCGGGAGCCAGGGCCTTGGCAGCCCAGGGCAGGTGGGGCCCAGCTCCTTCTGAGCCAGCCCCAGCTGCTCCCCTGGAGGTCAGGCTCACTGAGAGGGGACCGTGCCTGGGGGGCTCTTCCTCAGAAGCCAAATGGCCTCGATTCCCTGTAAGCGGCCTTCTCCACGCAGGGCATGGTCACCGCCTTGGCCCGGTTCCTCGCCCTCTCTGCCTCCCCCTTCTCCCTAAAGAGACGGGCGCCTTCCTCTCACCCCCAGCAACCGCTGCTGACAAAGCGGGGCCCAGGGAGCCACTTGGTCAGGAGCTGAGAGCACTGTCCGCTTCTGTAGGAGGACAAGGGACACATGTCCACAGGCGGGGAGGCCAAGAGGCAGCAACAGCAGCAGAACCCGACACCCGGCCCAGGGCGCCAGTGTGGAGGCCCAGGAGGTCAGAGCCCGCTCGCTCCCACCCAGCCCGGCTCCTCAGCAGGCAGAGGCCCAAGACACCAGGTCAACCCTGTGGGACACCATCAGCCCCTGGAGTCGGCCTGGGGGCTGCTTCCGCCCCAGGAGCCCGCGGCTCCGGTGGGCAATCGCCTGGCAAGGGGCCCAGGGTATGGCCTTGCTAAGGAGAATCTCCCCCACACCGAGACCCAAAGTTGACTGAAATATTCCTGTTGCCCTGGCAACCGTCTCCACTGGTGCGCCCCGTGGTTCTCCACCACCAACCCTGGGAGGAACTTTTCCCTTCAATTGGAAACTTGCAGTTGCCAAGGCAACTCCCTCGAGGCATCCTGAGGCTGCGGGTGGCCGCCGCTGGGGTGGGGGTCTTCTACTGTGGCCCAAGACAGCAACCTAAGGGGGAGGAGGGTCCCAGCTGTGGGACCCATGAACACATGCAGGGTAGGGCCCGGGGACCAAGGAGACATTTCATCACGCTCATTCATCCCTCGCCTGCTGACTCAGGCACCCCGAGCACCTGTGTTCTTGTCCACAGTGCCCGGTGGATGGAGGCCGGGAAGCCCCTGCACACACGCACACACAGCTCTCAACATGGAGAAGGGGAGCAGAAACAGTGCCGGCTTTGGTGTCAAACAGGCCTGGGTTTTCATCGGGACTCCCGAACTCTTCCCTCATCTCAAATGGAGCACAAGAATAGAACTGCTCTGAAGATACTGGGAACATCAAAGGAGAGAGTCGAGTCAACAATCTGAGTTCCCCACCACCACACTGAGCCTGAGTCTCGCCTACCACACTGGGCCTGGCTCTAGCACCACACTGAGCCTAGGCCCCACCATCACACTGAGTCTGGTCCTCTCTATCACACGGAGCCTGAGTCTCCCCCACCACACTGAGCCTAGGTCCCCACCACCACACTGAGCCTGAATCTCACCAACCACACTAGGCCTGAGCCTAGGCCCTACCACACTGAGCCTGAGTCCCCACCATCACACTGAGTCTGGTCCTCTCTATCACACTGAGCCTGAGTCTCCCCAACCACATTGGGCCTAGGTCCCCACCACCACCCTGAGCCTGAGCCTCACCAGCCACACTGGGCCTGGGCCTCTACCACCACACTGAGAATGAGTTTTCCCAACCACTCTAGGCCTGGGCCTCTCACAAACCCTGAGACTGGGCTTCCCCCACCACACTGAGCCTGAGACCCCACCATCACACTGAGTCTGGGCCTCTCTATCACACTGAGCCTGAGTCTTCCCAACCACACTTAGCCTGGGTCTCTCCACTATACTGAGCCTGAGTCCCCACCACCACACTGAGCCTAGGCCCTCACCCCAATGAGTCTGAGTCTCTCCCACCACACTTAGCCTGGGCCTCTCCACCACACTGAACCTGCATCTCCCCAACCACACAGCCTGGGCCTCTCCACTACACTGAACCTGAGTCTCCACCACCAAATGAGCCTAGGCCCCACCATACTGAGCCTGAGTTCCCACCACCACACTGAACCTAGGCCCTCACCACACTGAGTCTAAGCCTCTCCACCACACTGAGCCTTGAGTCTCTCCCACCACACTTAGCATGGGGGTTTCCACCACACTGAGCCCAAGTCTTCCCAACCACACTTAGCCTGGGCCTCTCCACTACACTGAGCCTGAGTCACCACCACCACACTGAGTCTAGGCCCTCACCCCAATGAGTCTGAGCCTCTCTACCATACTTATCCTGGGGCTTTCTACAATACTGAGCCTGAGTCCCCACCACTACACTGAGCCTAGGCCCTCACCACACTGAGCCTAGGCCCTCACCACACACAGCCTGAGTCCCCACCACACTGAGCCTGAGTCCCTACCATCACACTGAGTCTAGGCCCCACCACACTGAGCCTGAGTCTCCCCCCTCCACAGTGAGCTAGGCCCTCACCACACTGAGTGTGAGCCTCTCTACCATACTTAGCCTGGGGCTTTCTACCACACTGAGCCTGAGTCCCCACCACTACACTGAGCCTGGCCCTCACCACACAGATCCTGAGTCCCCACCACACTGAGCCTGATTCCCTACCACCACACTGAGTCTAGGCCCCACCACACTGAGCCTGAGTCCCTACCACCACACTGAGTCTAGGCCCCACCACACTGAGCCTGAGTCTCCCCACTCCACACTGAGCTAGGCCCTCACCACACTGAGTCTGAGTCTCTCCCACCACACTGAGCCTGAGTCTTCCCCACCACACTGAGCCTGGCCTCTTCACCTGGTTTGATTCCTCACTGGGGGTGAAAGGGTTAATCCCCAGGTAGGCAGCTGGTGGTAGGAGGGTACCCACATGGGAACTGGGCCAAGACAGGACGGGCAGAGAGAGAGGACAAGGGCTAGCGAGCCTGTGCACTCCCTTCCCCAGGTCTGTCCAAGGAGGAAGGGGATGGGGAGAGAAAGAGGAGATGGGGCACCCAGGGTGTGGCCTGTTGTCCTATGGACTCTCTGGATGTGTCCTAGGTAGTCCCGACACCCCCAGGAGGAAGCTTCCATTCTCCTATTTTGCAAACTGGGAGGCTGAGGTTACAGAGGTGGAGTAAGGTCGCCCTAAAGTACGCAGCTGATCCAGAACCCACGTGGGCGGGGTTCTTTCCAAATTTCCTCACTTAATTCTCATAATGTCCTAGGAGGCGGATTCCATTATCCCATTCTGCTGATGAGAAAAACAATCTGCAAGATCAGACGGCTCCCCTGGGGTCACGAGGCGCCTGGGCTCAGAGGAGCCTCTTCTACCCTGCTGTCCCCTGCCCCTCGGAACCAGTCCACCCTCCCCTCACTGAACCTCAGGAAAGAGGGGGAGCCAGAGGGGCTAAGCCAACAGTATGAACACCCACCCAGCCCCCTGCTGGGACCTGGGCCTGGCCTGGTAGGGGACAGGGCATCTGCCCAAGCTACAGGGGGGTGGAGCAGGGCTGGGAGGACAGGCAGCAGCTGGGACAGGGACTGGGGCTGTCAACACCAGACGTCTGGGCAACATGAGCAGCCCAGAAGCCCCTCGGAAGAGCGAGGCCTGGGTAGAGAAGAGGGAAAGGCAGGGCACCACCAGGGGCCCGGGGAGCTGCAGCCCCCTCAGTCACCCGCTTCCAGAGGAGGAAACCACCATCTAAACACTGAGTGATACAGGCAGAGCTCACAATGACCAAGGGACATGTAGTCTAGGACCCAGGCCGTCTGTGGCCTCCGTGTTGGCCACTGCTGGCAGCTGCAGAGCGGCCAGGTCTGTCTCTGGCCCTCGCTTCCCCCACACTCAGCCCAGGTGGCCCCCAGCTGCTGGCCCTTCAACTACTTCCTGCCCTGAGCCTGGCTCCCCCACGTCCACCAGGCCTTGTCCCCCTGGAACCCTGACCCTCGTCTCCTGCCACCCAGAATGTCCTCCCGCAGAGAGCCTCTCTCACTCATCCTGTGGCTGAAACTCAGGCAGGGCTGGGCAGGGGCAGGGTGAACCAGCAAGACGGCCACCGCAGCCATCGCTCAGGACGAACTCCCATAGGCCCCAAATTTTCCAAAATAAAAATTTTCAAAATACTAAACAACAGAAACCAAATCCTTCCGTCACTTTCTCTCCCATCATCCTGTTTCACTTTCCTGCGTGTTCCGCTCCCGACACTTTGCCCTGTGTCTATTTGTCTATTTGCAGGTGGCTCTGAGAGCCAGGGCTTGATTGTGCTGTACCTCAGGCTGTTCCTGGAATACAGATGGTGCTTAATAAATGTTGGCCAAGTCATCCAAAAGACTCAAGGCAGTGCTGAGGTGTGTTCGTGTGGCCGGAGCCTTCGGCCCAGCCCTGCTCTGCTCGCAGGTGTAGGGTTCAGACAGAGACAGACGTTGTTCAGTCACTCACTCAACAAAGGTTTGAGGACACCCCTTCTTGCCAAGTCAGTCCCGGGAGAAGGCCCTGGTGGCTGGTGACATGCCTGGACCTGCTGGAACCCCCAGAGGGAACCCCTCCAGGGTTGGGCCCAGGCAGGGCTTCCTCGAGGGGGTGACATCTGGGGTAGTCAGTGGAGGGACAGGCAGGGTTTCCAGCCGAGGACCCAGCAAGCCAGAGGCCCCGGCAGGTCGGGCTGGGTGCTGGTCAGCTGCCTGCTCCGCCCGGCCAGGGCAGGTCGTGGGCCAGCGCTGGAGGTCAGCACGGTCCCAAGGCTGGAGGAGGAACCAGGCCTGTGCTGGGGGGACCCGCCCACCTCCTGCCAGTCCCAAGGTGACGCGATTCCTCCGTAGGGTGGACCTGGATTGCCCTGCTCTTTCTGAGGTCCAGGCAGGAGGAAGTGCTGTCGGGCCAACCCTCGCCAGCCATCCAAGGTGGCCGTCTCCAGCGCAGCACCTCTGTCCCCGCAGAGCCCACGGCAGGCGGCTCCCCTGGCCCTGGCCCTTCACCCCTCCCACTCCGCCACCTTCCCTGTGGCTGGGCCACGTCTCCCTCCAGGGGCAGAGTGGATTTCCCCAGCACCCAGCTGTTGGCTTCACCATGAGACTTGCTCTGACCAATGGATTGCAGCCCTGGGCGGGGGACTTAGGAGACACTGCATGGTTCCTCATGCTCCTGGCCCTTCAGCCATCAGCATGGGACAAACAGGTTCCAGGTAGCCTGGTGGTCCATGGATGAGAGGTCCCTGCCCCGCTGAGCCCTGCACCCTCTGTTGATCCCCTGCTGACCTGCAGACTGCAGAGCAGACACCAATAACTGTTGTTCTAGCCTCTGGATCTGGGGGTTGTTTGTTACATGGCATTATTATGATAGCAGCTGACAGATACACGGCACTGAGCAGCTTTCTCTTTGTGTGGCCACCCTCCTTATTCCACAGGAGACCACAAGCCCCTCCAGGGCCAGGCCCCCCACCTGTATCAGGATCTCGTACAGGGTCTGTGCATCGCACAACTTCAGATAGGAGTTGAAGGAAGAAGTGACTCTGGAAGCCTTTGGCAGAAGAGCGACATGATCAGACACGTGGTTTAGGAAGACTCCGGCTGCTGTGAGAGGAAGTGGGCGTCAGTGGGAAGGAAGCTGAGGAAGCCCCTGCGTGGTGCAGAGGGGGTGAGGTGCGGGGTTCTGGAAGGAGCACAGGAGCAGGCAGACCTGGGAAGAATGAGGCAGAGCTGCGACAGATTCAGCCTTTGGAGGGTGTGGGACCTTCTAGTCATAAGCCCCACCCTCCAGAAGAGGAACCTGCGGTCCACAGTGACCTCCTCCCACTGGCCAGGGGCTGCTCCCCACCCAGGCAGGGCTGCCCTGGGTCCTCATGCTGACCTCCACCATGCCCTTGGATTCCAGTCTCATGTCTCAGGTGACACCAGGGGTGGGGACCCAGGGGGAGCACGTGCAGCTTTATATGGTCTCATTAACTGCTGAGCCATTTCCTGGCTCAGTGGCCAGCCCTGGAGACCCTTTTCCCTGGGTGGATTGTGGGGACACAGGATGGTGGGGACCCAGGAAGCCCAGGGCCAGGGGACTTCACCAGACCATACAACTGCCCTTCGGCTCCCAGCCCTCTGTCTCTGCGCCCTCTCCTGGCTCACTCCCACAGGTTTCTTCCTGAAGCAGCAGCCAGTCCCCATCAGCCACCCAGTGAGTCCCCGTGAGCCACTCCTGAGATTAGAGACCCTAGAGGCCGGCTGAGCAGTCCCTGGGGAGGGGTCCTCATGCAGGCAGCAAAATGCCCCGAGCCCACAGGGAGGGGCCGACAGTGGAGCCGTCTTCCTGCCCTTTGCTGTTCACAAGCATGTCCCCACACAGCTCCAGGTCACCCCAGCAGCCCCAGGGGAGGCTGCTGCCCCCCAGGGACGGGGACCCCGGCCAGCTCAGGCCTGGAGCTGGGACTGCCACCCCCAGCTGGTGGCACGGTCCTCACGGGCACAGGGTGTTTCCTGGGGTTGGGGACGCGAGCTGGTATGTGACGTCTTGTTGTGCAGGTGACACCGAGGCCCAGGAAGGCTTGGCTCAGCCAGGGGCCCCGGGACCCCACCTGCGAGTCTGGGCCCTGGCCAGGACACTGTGGGCTGATTTGTCTCCAGGGAGGGAACCGAATCCTTAGGCCTGGCCCTGCGTTCAGAAAGACTCTGAGGAAGAATTTGGGGGGGCGACGCTCAGGAAAATGGAGAGGGAAGTTCGACAGCGGGAGGCGGGACAGCCTCGTGGTGAGGAGCAGCTCCGGCCGGGTCTTGAGGGGAAGCTGATCTAGAAAGCTCTTCAGACCCAGTCGGGGAGCTCCCAGCTCCCGCCTTCCCCCTCCGGCTGAGGCAGCCCCTCCGCACATCCCCACACCCTCAGGGCGTTTTCCTCGGGGGTCCACTAGGCCAGGAGCTGCCCCTGAGTCATCTGTTCACCCCAGACAGTGCCCAGCAGTACGGGGTGCTGCGAATATAACAAAGGGGACAAGGGCGGACATATCCGTGGTGTGAGAGAGAGTTCTGGAATCTGAGGCTTCCCTTTGACCCCCAGCTGGGCACTTGGCTTTCTCAGCGGGGAATCTGGTGCTAGAATGTTCTAGTCGGGTCCCTGCCTGGGTTCCTATGTAAGTGGCGCCTCCTCGTGCCTGGCGCGGGGTTGGCGCTGGAGATCTGGAAGGAACCAGACACAGGACCACGCATCTTGAAGATCAGGACTTAGAGCGCGAGGTGAGCGGGCGCCACAGTCTGGGTGTCACTCCTAGTTTCCAAGTACAAGCTGTTACCAACGTCTCCACTAAACCAGAGCAAACCAAGTGCCAGAGACGTTTTCAAAGCAGAGTCCCCACATCGGACGTAGGGATACACCTCCCCGAAGGTCCGGGAGCCCATTAGACTGAGGAACACACCAGGGTCCCTGTCGGGAGCAGCTGCATTGGAGTGTCCCCCCACCTGACAGGTGAGATGACGGGGGCGCAGGAAGCTCACCCAGCCAGCAGGTGGCAGAGCTGCAGAGGAACCCCAGCAGCGTGGACAGTGCAGCCCCGGCTCCCAAAGAGGAAGTGCACCTAGAAGGCTCCACGGTGTCTCACTGGCCAGGAGCACGTCACATGGTCCCTCTAGCTGCAAAGGAGTCTGGGAGGTACAAGTGTCCCTGGGCTGCCCTAGAAACTCCTGGCCTTCTCCTAAAAGGAAGAAGGGACAGTGGCCACAGCTGTCCCTGTGTTGGCTCCGCCTCATTGCTGATGCTGATAATGGCACTGTCATTATCGTCACCACTGCGGCCCCTCCCTGCCTGTCCCCAGCTCCCAGCCAGCCCCAGGCTGCCCCACTTTCCCCATTCCCACCCACGACACAGGGGCTGGCTGAGCCCCCACCTCAGACACAAGGGGGCATGGGGGCTCCTGGCCGCGCTCTGGACCCAGCTGAGTCCAGATGGGTCCTCCACTCTGCCCTCCCGCAGCCCCGGTCCAGCAGGGGAAGCTATTTCGAGAGCAGCTGCCTGGCAGATGGCACCTCGTGATGGAGCAGCTCTCTCTTGAGCCGGCAGACCCTGGCAATGCCCTCTGCTCGCTCTGCCGCCCCATCTCACCACCAGAAGTACCCGCCCCCCGCCTCCTATCCCCAGCCCCCTCTCCTCCCTCTCTCTCACCTCCTGGTTCTCATCAATCCAGCCTCGGTTCCCTGAGTCCCTAACATGCCCACAGCACTGATGCCAACACAGACGAGCCTTTGCTCTTTGCTGGGCAACAGGTGATTCCTGTATAGCATCATCTCATTTAATCACTGAAGCAATCCCAGGAGGCAGGCACTGTCCCTGTCCAGAAGGGGAAACAGGTGTGGAGAGGCTAGGAGACTTGCCCAGATCACAGACCCAGCAGCGGCAGAGCAGGGATTCAAACCAGGTGCTCTGGGTCCGGCTCAGCCCACTGCTGGGGGGCGGCGGCAGTTCCTGCCACAGCCCTGGTCCTGCCTGGTCCTGCCTGGACCTGCACACCCTGCCATGTTCACCTCCAGGCCTTTGTACCTGTGAGTCTACCCTCACTCTGCGTTTCCTCCTCCTTCCCAGGCTCCAAGCTTCCCGTTGTGCGAAGCACACGGCTTCCAAGGAGCCTTCCCTGCGAGTCCATGGTGGGACCTCCAGAGCCATCTCGCCCAGCCCCTCCTGTCCCCCAGGCCAGCTCAGGGCTGCTCATCCCGCCCCCTTCTGCTCACTCGCCCACCTGCCACACCACGCTGCCTGGCTTCAGATCCCCTCCACTCCCTAAGGTGGCTTCACTTCCCTGACCCGGGGTTTCCTCCTCTGTATAATGGCATGAGGGGTGAACCGCCCACTTCCTAGGGCTACTGTGAGGAACAAATAGATCCTGGCACGTGCAGAGGTCTGGCCAGTGCCTGGGGCCCTGGTAAACAGCCAGCAGGTGTGTGGATCGTGCTTCCCGGGCTGAGCCCAGCCTCAGGGGCCCAGCTTGCAGCGTGCACACAGCTAGTTAACCCCACCGTCCTGTGATGTCTCACCCAGGGCCTCCTGGCCTCTCCCAGGGGTTCCCAGCCTCCTGCACACGCCCCTCCCGCTAGCAGCCCTGGGCAGGCCCACCTTGGATACAGAGTCCCTTGGCCACTGCTCTGCAGGCTCCTGCCCCTGGGCTGAGCCAAGGGAATATCCAGACGAGGTGGGGTGACCCCAGCTTCTGGCGGCTCTGGCCATGCTCAGAGCCTCTGGGATCACGAGTCCTGCACCAGCCTCCTGGGACCAGATTAGGTTCGAGGGGAGCTGTCTGAACTCACCCCCTGCAGCCCGAGACCCTGTGTTGGAATTGCAGCCCCGGGTGGGGGCCCAGCCCATGCCTCTCCCTCCCAGCCCCGCAGCCCCTGTCGTGTCCGGGCCGTTCATGGGTCACAGACCCCTCACGGGAGTCAGAGATCAGGACGCTCCCATTTCACAGATAGAGAAGTCGAGGCCCGGGGCCTGTGTAGTCCACAGCCACCCCAGCCTGGCTCCCAGGGGCCCGCTGTGCGCCTCCTCCGTCCCCAGACGCTCTGTGCTGGCTTCCGTCTCCAAGCCAAGCCCCTGCTTCTCGTGCTCGCCTTCGCGGACACCCTCCATCGTGGGTTTTGCCCAAGGTTGAGAGTCGTGATAAGACTTTAGGGGACGTCCCAGGGCCCGCTCTGCCCTGCAGCGGGACCTCAGGTGTGTGAGGACCGAGTCTGCGCGTGACCCAGGACTGCGGAGAGACGGAGGCTGACGGCGGGTGACAGGAAAACAGGTGTTCTTCCAGGCGACTCTCCTCTGTCCTGGTCATCCTCCTGTTTCCACACAGCTCCGTGGTCGGTGCATGAGGAAGGAAGGCACTGCTAACACCCTGGGTGTCCACGCTCAGGGACAAGCCTGACAGGTGGCCCAGCAGGCCTGTGGCAGAGGCAGGCCAAGAAACCAGGCCTCCTGCCTCCGGCCTGGGCCAGAGAGGCCGGGCTAGGGAGGCTGGCAAGGTGGAGGCCAGGCTCTGTCCCACCTGGCCAGGGCTGTGTCCAACTCATGTCTGCTGTCCCCACACATCAGGGGACAGGCCTACAGGACAAAAGTCACAGCAGGGGGACCTAGGGACAAAGGTGGCTGTAAAGACCAAGTTCCAAAATAAACCAAACTCTCACTCTGGTCACCATGGCAACGGCAAAGTTGTTCTGCAGGAGCTGGAAAGTCCTCCATGGGCCATGGACTCCTCCCACCCCACTCAATCCCCGCCACCAGGAGATGCCCATGAGCCAGGCCACCATAGGCACTCCCCCACACATGCTGTCCTGTTGGCCCTGTGGGGTCCTGCGAGGTGGCCTGCATCATCCTCATTCTGCTGGCCGGACCACGGGGTCCCGCACAGCCCTGCTCTCCCTCGAGGCTCCTCTCCCTTCTGAGCCTGCTTCTCTTGCCCCACCCAAAGCACTGTAGGGGTAGAGAGGGACAGTTCTGCATCCTCCTGGCTGTCACGGTACAGCAGTTATGAGACCCATGAGCGTGGTCCTCAGGTGTCCAGCTGCTGCACAGGTAGGCACCCCGCAGGGGGAGGAGCCGGCACATGCACAGGCTGTCCCCCCCCCCCCGCCCCCGTCACTGCAATGCTATCACAATCTCCCATGCTGCCCTGCTGCTGGAGTCGGGGACCCCAGGCCCGGCAGGGGCCCTGCTGTCCTCACCCGCCGTCTCCCAGCGCCATGGTTCTTCTCAGGGCCTCAGTCACTCACTGTCATTTGGGAGCGTTCAGACCACACATCTGAGCAGTTAGGAAGGTCAGGAGACACCGAGGGTGGGAAAGGCCTCTGACCCGTGCACCTGGGACAACTGTGTGACTCCTCAGTGAACGGCTTTGACCCAGAGGGAAATGAGCCAGGGAGCGAGAGATGACTCCACCGAGCTCAGAGCCTCAGCCCACGAAACGGGGAGGACGAGAACTGGAGATCGGGACTCTTCCGGAGGTCTGAGGGGAGGACGGCACAGGAGGAAAGAAAGGGAGCAGCTGGGCGGGTCCCAGAGGGGGTGGCAGAGAGAGAGGTGCTGTAGGAAGTTACCTGGGGCTGCAGAGGTCCCCAAAACCCAGAAGCTGGAAATAGCAAATTCTCATGGTCTCCTGGGGTGTCAGAGTCTGTAAACAAGTCAGGATGGCGCCTGGCATTTTGCCAGAGGGAGTGCTTTGTGAAGTAACGCCAGCGGGCCATTAAGTGTGGGGATTCCTTATTGGTTGACTGCTGCATCGAGTTTATGCTAATTAGATAAGCTGTGTGGAATGTGTAAATACCTCTGTTGTCCTACCATAAACGGCTCCCACTCCTGCTGTATCAATCTACACAATTTGCTCGTCACCCCCTGGTTATTTTGCTGCAGCCAGACTGCGGCACTGGGGCAGTCTGCTGCCTCTCACGGCGTAGTCAGGGCGGGATCCCACAAGACGCCAGTTCACTGCTCAGCTTGGCAGCTGGTTCCCAAAGGAGAGAGGAGAGAGACAGAGAGAGAGAGAGAGAGAGAGAGAGAGAGAGAGAGAGAGAGAGAGAGAGAGAGGAGACACAGACAGAGAGAGAGAGAGAGAGAGGACCAGCAGCCCACCGTACTGGTCTCAGGTGTGGCCCCCACCACGTCCCACTGGGTCTAGACTTTGCTGCCTAAGCCAGCCACACTCAGGAGGGAGGACGGATGACACAGGGGACTTTCAGGGTCATCTTAGCAGATGCCCAGCCCGGGCCTACGAGACAGGTGCTGCTCCAGAGTCCAGCTCCAGGCCTCTGAGGAAAGGGAAGGGACAGGTGGGCAGGAGGGGCTGTCCCCTGCTCCTGTGCTCCCATGCGCTCCTGTGGGATCCAGCCCTGGGAAGCCAGAGGAGGATGGAGAGGCAAGTGCAGGGTCAGCGTGCCGACCGGGGCAACGGCAGGACATCCGACTTCCGGTACAATGAGAAGCCCCAGCCAGATGTGGTGGTGCACACCGGCAATCCCAGCTACCTGCGAGGCCGGGGCAGGAGGATCACAAATCTGAGATCACCCTGGACAATTTGGGCAGATCCTGTCTCCAAATGAAAAAGAGAAAGGGTTGGGGATGTAGAGCAGCCCTGGGTTCAACCCCTAGGGCTGTAAAAATATAACAAAATAGGAAGTCCCAAGGCCCCCAAAGTCAGCAAGGTGTCATGCAAGGAGCCACCGGGTCTGTTTTCTGGTCCTGGGGAAAACAGACAGGCTGTGTGTCTGAGCAAGTTGCATGCCCTCTCTGGGCCTGAGTCTCTCCATTTGTAGCAGGACAGTGATCTGGTATTACAGGTCTGGTCAACTCCAAGGGTCACAACTCCCTCTTCTGTCACGCCCAGGGAACACTCCTAGGACCCACACACCAGGGCTTCCTCTTGGAAGATAAAGATGAAGGATGATGAGATGCCAACCACCTAGGGCCTTGGCCCGCCCCCAGCAGCACCTGCCCAACATCCAACAACCCTGCCTCCCTCCTGAGCGCCGGGCTCCCTGGTCTCCTCCCTGAGCTGCCTGCTCTGGCCTCACACAGTCCACAGTCCAAACTGTCCCTCCCCAGCCCCATCTGGCCTCATGTGCCCCATGGGGCTCAAAGAGGCCAGACCAGACTGGACTGGAGGAAGGGGCTGAGCAGGCGGCCTGGGCCCAACTGACAGACCCAAGGGTTGGTGCTGGAAATCAGGTCCGGCCTTCCTCCCAGGAGAGTTGGGACCCAGTCATGTCCCCTCTCCTCCCCAGATCTGCTGCTAAGGAGCTGTTCCATGTGGGGGCTGTGAACACAACTGTCAAAGCAGTACCCTGGCTCCCAGCTGCCTGCCTCCCGACTCCCAGCAGCCCCTTGGCTTCATCTCAAAGCACAGGGCCACCCTGCACCCACAGCCCAGGCCTTCACTGGCTGCATCCTCTCGGGCCATGCCAATCCGTGCTCTCACAGGCCCTCTGTGCCAGACCTGATGTTCTTTCTGGATCTTTCTCCCCCAAGGCAGAAACATGCTTTGTTGGCTCTCTCTATTCCCCCTGTCCAGGAAACATGTGGCCGCTTGGTGAATTTAGTCAAATGAACTAAAAACATCAATAACAGTAACAGACTCTTCCAGGGAGTGCACCTGTGCCGGGCACTCTAAAACTCTGTGGACACGGAAACCTCGCCCACGCCCTCCAGTGCAGGCAGAATTCCCCGTGGCGTGAAGGGATGGATGAAAAAAGGCCATAGTCTCTCCACAGGAAGGTACTGACCCAGGAGAGATCAGACCCATCTCCAGGCACCAAGCATGAGTGACAAGGAGGGATCACCTCCGACCAGTCATCTACAGCTCTCCGGACTATTGCAACCTCAGGGAGGTAAAAAGGCAACAATACCCCTGGGAGTGGTGGCACACACCAGAAATCCCAGTAGCTCTGGAAGCTGAGATAGGAGGGCCACAAGTTCAAAGTCAGCCTCAGCAAAAATGCAAGGCACTGAACAACTCAGTGAGACCCTGTGTCTAAATAAAATACAAAAGATAGGGCTGGGGATGTGGCTCAATGTTCGAGTGCCCCTGAGCTCAATCCCTGGTACCCCCCACCGAAAAAGGCAAAAATACCATCATTATCCCCATTTCCCTGATCTGTATTAGCCAGGACGGATAAGATTAAACTGAGTAACAAACAGCCTCATGGTTCCAAAATAACTAAGGCTCAGTTTTCACTCCAGCAATGTGTCCCCTGCAGGGGTGGGGACGGGGCCCTGCTCCCCAGGAACTCACCTGGAGGAACAGTGCTAGTTCTCAAAGGCCGCCTGGTACCTCACGGCTCACTCGAGAGGCAGGACATGGGATGCTTCATGGGCTCAAAAGGGATTGTGGGTTTGGCCAAGGGAGTTGGGGTAAGTGTAGAGCAACTGCTCCAAGCTGGGCATGGAGGGGAGACGTGCAACTCAGCTGGGCCCTGCCCCCCGGAGCGCCCCTCCTGAGGGGAAGCAGACAACTGCCAACAGCCCATCCAGCCAGACTGGGCCGCAGAGGCTGATCTGCCAGAGCCCTGGCTGGCTGGCTGGCTGGTATTACGTGTGCGCGTGCGTGCGTGCGTGCATGTGTGGGTGCATGTGTGTGAATTCCTGAATCCCACCATCTGAGCCTATAAGATTATGATTTTCACAGGCAGCTGGCAAAGACCGGGGTCAGACACCCCTGGGTCTGGATCCCAGCTTCACCCACTGCTGGGACTTAACCTCGCTGTGACTCAGTTTCCTGGTTTGAAATGGGGATGGAGATACCTACTTCCCCTGGATCAAGAACTGATGTGTCAGGCATCAATTGATGAGACCAGTGTGTCAGGCATGACCCCAGGGTGTGGACCCACAAAAACCTTTGTCCAAACAAGGCCAGCGTGAAGAGCTGCCCGAGCCCAGCTTCTAAAAGGGAGCCAGGAGTCCTGGGAAGCCCTGGGGAAGCGCCGTGCAAGCCAGACAGCGCTCCCCCTGCAGAGCAGGAAGTGCTGCCTGGTGACTGGTGCTCTGGCGCCCTCTCGTGGAAGGAGGAAGACTAAGCGCAGGTATGAGGCCTCACTGAGGCCCCCAGCCAGCCCAGTATACAGCAGGACCTGTTGGCCACCAGGGCTCTGGGAGTAGGAGCCTGGCTGTGAGCACCTGTCTCCTCCCAGCAATGAAGCCCAAGCTCCAGCCCACTCCCCAGGAACTGACCCGCTGACCAAGAACTTCCATCCAGAGCAAGCCCAGTGGTCAGGCTGTCTGACCAGCAGCTTCTGGGGCCCCTCCTGGGCCTATAGGCCCCCAACAATCCATGTGCCAGGGCAAGAATGCACCCCAGGCCCTGTGTCTGCAAAGTCCTCCCTAGAAACTACAGAGGCTTGAGAAGAAACCCTGACAAAGGTCACAGGGATCTTTGGGCCCCAGTATGACATCACAGACTGGAAAACAAGACTCTTGACCTGCAGTCTGTTCTCTGCTCAGATACATCTGTGTCTGTCCAAGATGAAAAGGCCAGAGTCCTCATGAGATCCCATGGCTACCACTCAACAGCTGTGTGACTCTGGGGGAGTTACCTAACCCCTCTGGGCTGTTCCTTACCTCTAATGGGAATAAACCCACTAACTCAGGGCTGTGGGAGGTTGAGATCAGGCTGTGCATCCAGTGCCTGGCCCATTGAGCAGCGGGTGTGATCTGGTTACCACTCAAGCACTGGGGAACCCCAGGACCTGCACATCCTGCTCGTTGGACCTGTTCCAGCACCCCTCCAGCCTCATCTCCAATCCCTCCCTGTCCTCCTCTCTACAGGGACAGGGACTTGGCTCACTGCTGAGAAGCCACATCTGCCTTCTGGCTCTCACTGTGCCGTGTGCCTTTCCCACTTCATCTCTGGTGAGACAGGCTGAGGCTACCAGAGGGGCACTCAGACTGTACTTCCCTCCTTAGCTTCCAAGAAAACCCGTTCTGCTGGCCAGGGGACTTCCCTTCTGTCCCGTGCACCCAGGCCTCCGATCGTTTCTGCCCTGACCACCCCTCCCCTGTAGGATATACTGTGCCCCAGCCCCTGGGCCCCAGAACGGTGGACTGTTAAGACACTGGGCTGGGGGTGCAGCTCGGTGGCAGAGCTCTTGCCCGGCATGCACAGGCCCTGGGGTTTCCCCCAGCCCCAGCGGGCAAGAGGACATGCCAACCTGGACACATCCATCTAGGACTTCCAGCCTCCAGAATGGAGAATACACTTGATACACCCTCCCCCACTTTGTGGCATTGTTATGACATTCCTAGCAAGTGCCCCTGGCATCACTCTCTTCCCTGGGGCCTGCTCCAAGCTTGTCCACACTGGCCTTCTGCTAGACGCTGGGGAAGATGCCAGTCACCAACTCACCCCCATGGCTGGTTCCCCAACTCCCCACTACCAGAGCTTAAGACTCAGAAAATGGAACCCAGAGATCACAAGCGCTTCTCACAAGGAATCAGGTTATAAATAACCTCCGTACCAACACTTTGCTGGAATGTTCCCAGCACTATCGAGGTGGAGACCGACCACCATGTGCAGGCCTTGCCCTGGTCCTCCTTGATCGGCATGGCAAGGCAGTACCCCCATTTTTATGGTGAGCAAGTTAGGGCTGAGGGGTACAGGATGTGGATGAGCTGGGATTTGAACCCAGGCCATTTGGCGAAGCCCGTGTTCCTCCTGAATCTCACTCAGCCTTTAACATTTTCCCTTGGGGTGGGGTGGCGGGGGAAGAACCCAGGTCTGCACACAGCCCATTGGGCGAGCCCACTACCCCCGAGCTATACCCCCACCCCTCATGGCCTCCAGACTTCAGTAGAAAATGCAGTTTGGGGGTCTGTATCCTACCAAAAGCCTTAACGGAAACCACTGGAAAGCAGTCTGGCGACGGAAGCCAGGGCCTCACATGCGCTAGGCAAGTGCTCTGCTACTGGGCACATGCCTGTCCCCAAATGTTCTAAAACAAATGTCTACTTTCATTCACCCAGACTTGAAGCTTCCAGTTAAACCCTGTTAAATAAACACCAATCTGCCATTTTAAACTCATATGAGTAGCTGCTATGGCATCCCAAAGCATGAAAACTCCCACCAGCCTGTCTGCAAGGCTTACCTTTTGCATTTTTGGGAATTTGATAGTTTTTCTTGAAGAGAAAGCCACTACTTACAAACACATCTAAAATTACACATTTTCATTAACACTTTAATGTTGTGTGGATTGCCTACCTCCAACAAATAGAAAACAAAGTTGGACATAACTTCACATAATTTTAAGTAGCAAGTGCTAATGGTCCTCTGCAAGACTTCTGGTCTGGTGGGTGTGCCGAAGACCATGTGAGACCCACTGTGCCCATCTGTCCTCTTCAACAGCTGCTCAGCTCCCTCCCGCCCCCAGTACTGGGGGTTGAACCCTGGAACACAGTACCATCGAGCTACATCCTCCACCTATTTTTATTCTTGAGACAGGGCCTGGCTAAGTTGCTGAGGCTGGCCTGAACTTGTGATCCTCCTGCCTCAGCCTCCAAAGTGGCTGGGATTACAGGTGTGCACTACTGCAATGGCAGACCTCCAGGCCTCCGCCACTACCCAGCTGAGGGCTCCCCTCTCAGAAGCTGGGTTCTGCCAGCTTCTTCCTGTGTTTTTCCCCTTGGCTTTTTGAGGCTCAGCTAGCTTGCGCAAGGCCTGAGGTATTTCCTGGTTCAGGTCTTTCTTCAGCTCCAACCCCCATGACCACCAGGTTGCTGGGCATGCTCCAAGTCCAGCTATTCCTATGAGCCCCCATCCTACCCCAATCAAGCCAGCAGTGCCCTCTGGTCCCTTAGCACTGCATCTGATGGCCCTGCCACTGCCCTGTGGGACAGTAGCCAAGCAGGGCTCGTCTCCCCCACTTGACCAGCTACTCCAGAAGGCCAGGGCCATCTGTGCCCAGTGTTCACTCAGACTGGCCACAGGGAATGCCCAGGAAGGGAATGGAGGCCACGTGCCACGGGGTTCAGCCCAAGCCTGGCTTGAAGCCTGACCTTGCTGCACTCCCTCCCAGTTACATCTCCATCCGTAAGACAGAGGTGATCCTGGTGGCACCACACCCAACTGGGGGAAGGGCACCAGCAACACCAAGCTGCTGCTACGGGTTTAAGGTCACTCATGTCCAATATGAACACAAAACAGGAAGTGCTCAGGCTGGGGGATGCAAGCCTCCACCTGAACAAGATGAAAGGCTCATAGCAAACGGAAATGCCGCCTCAGGTGCAAGGAACCAAGATGCCACCTGAAGCAAGCATCTGCTGTTCCACGTTCTCCTAAAAATCAGAAAAGGAACAGGCTTTGAATGTAGTGAGTCAGGGGAACATGACTTAGCTCCTCTCATCTCACCATTTCCTGGAACAGGGATGCCAGGTCTTTGAGCAACTGGCAACCTACGTACAAAAACACCCTTGTGATGAACAATGACCATGGCAATGCCGGCTTCCTTGTTCCCAGCTCAGTAGCCTCGAGTGCCTCCTGTCACTCACAGTGTTTATCTGTAAATTCGTCACCCGCTAATAACGCACCAGGAGATGTTCCAGCAGAACTCAAAGTTCAGGTTTCCCTTGAGACTTCACATTCTAAATGTTTTAAGTATCAAATATTTTATTTCACTTACTTTTCTTCAATTTTGTGAATCTTAAGATTCTAAAAACCGAAATACAAACTATGTCGATATTAAGAAAAATAAGGACAAAACACCAGCAGTTTCCCTCCGGCCCCGTGGCCCTCATGCTTCTGGCCAATCAGTGCTCATCGTCACTGCAATACTTGGGCTCTGACCTGTGCCCCCGACCCAGGGTTACGGGCCTGCGGGACCCCAGCCCTCTGCTCCGACCTGCTATGCTCTAAGGCTGGTAGAAATCTGTTGCCACTGGAGCTCTGAGGGGCTGCCAGGCCTTTCCTGCTCTTAACCCCAAGGAGCAGGGAAGCTGCACAGTGTTAGGACAACGAAGACTGAGGCACAGAAGGGCTGAGCAGGGCAGGGCAGTCCAACTGCTGGGCACAGGAGCTCCACCACCCAGCAATGCCCGGACTGCCAAGGGGGGTCAGACCCACCTGCGGTGCAGAGCACCCAGGCACACACTGCCTCGTTGCACCCACTGGCAGGGACTCAGGCCAGTGTGGCCCCAACAGAGGAAGACCCCGGGGCACAACAGTTTAGCGACTCAACCAGGCGCCTGCGTGAAGGCACATGTTGGGAACCAGGATGGCTGGCTCCAAAGCCTGCCCCTGCTCCAGCTAGCCCCACCATGAGGGAGACGCCACCAGGTGCAGAAGCCCCCAGGTACCGAGCACAGCACGCTTTATTCTTTCAACAGACAAAAAGCACATTTCCTGAAACTGCAGGGAAGGCGGTCGCCTGAGGCAGATGAGGGCTCCTTCCTCCAGAGCAGAGAGGAAGGCAGACGGTGGCAGAAGCGATGGCACAGTACTGATGGCGCAGGAGCTAGGTGCAGCTGGCAGCCCAGTGTCCGGGAAGGCAGCTCACTTGAGGCGGTAGAGCACCTTGCGCTGCAGGCGGTGCTGGATCTCGCCCCTGCGCAGCATGAGCTGCAGCACCTTGTGGATGGCGTGCTCCGGGTACTTCTGCAGAGCACAGGACAGATACAGGAGCATGTCCCCGGGGACACGGGAGCCCACGTACCTGCTGCTGATGGCTAAGTTTTCAACTCCGGGCTGCCCTGGCTGTAGGAAGGACTCAGACTTTCTGAGTGCCTGCTGTGCACCAGGCATTAACTTATCCCATCCCCAATAACCCCATGCAGCCGGCACAGCCCCATTCACAAAAAACGGAAGCACAGAGGGTTAACTCTCATGCTTGGGGTAACATGGCAATTAAGTGGCAGAGCTGAGACTTAAGTCCCTGTAACTCCAGGCCTCAAGCCTTGTCATCCCTAAACCTAAGATTCAGTCAGCTAGAGACTACCTGCCCCAGAGAGTGCTCTTGGGATGAAAATGAAAATAATATTGCAGGGGGAACCAAAAATGAGGACTTGCCGTGATTTTAAAGGTGGGAGCTCCCCCCAATTTGGCACTGGGGATTTATCTCCAGGGTGGCTTTATCTGAGCACATCCCCACATCCCTAGACCTTTTTTCTTGAGTCAGGATCTTGCTAGGGCCTTGTTAAGTTGCTGAGGTTTACCTAGAACTTGCAATCCTCCCGTCCCAGCCTCCCAAGTTGCTGGGATGACAGGCGTGCACCACCCACGCGTGGACCTACCTCTTCTCTATGGGATCAGTAACCCTGTCCTCAATGAGCGGGAAGGCTCACCCTCCTGGCTCTGGCCCTCCCAGGCCCATAAGAAGCCAGGCAACTGAGGGGAAGAATAGGAGGACTCGGGGAAACTGAGTAGCCCCTTCCCTATCCCCTGGGAAATATTAAAAAGTATCCTTGCCCCTGACTGAAGCATCCCTGGGAGGGAACCACAGTTGTAGCACCCCATCCCACACAGGGCCCATCTACTGAGCAAAAGGACACTAGTGCTGGGTGGTAGGAGTTGGGCCAAAGAACACTCCCTGTACCCCATGCCAGGCTCCCAGCCATCCTGCCCTGCCCACCCAGCCCTAGCAAAAGCCCACCTGCTTGGTGAAGTCCTGGATGATGCTGTGCTCGGACACCTGGGAACCAATGGCAAAGCGGCGCTTGAGCTGCCTCTCGATGCGGCTAAGCATCTCCTGGTCCTCCTGGCTGGTGAAGCCCTCCACCCCTGCAGGTGTGAGATGGGTGGGTGTCAGGGTGTTGGGGACCTCTGGCCCAAGCTGGGAGGCCTGGAGAAATGGAGGCCTCTAACCCAAGAAAGTGGCCCAAGCCAAGTCCAAAAGAGTGCACTGGAGAACACAGGGCACTGAGGGCCAGCGAGGGCCAGCCGTGACCAGCAACGTGAGGAAGGGTGCTACAGGCAGAAGGCACAGTGGGCACAGCGCAGAGGGGGGACACGCCTGACTCGCTCAGCAGTCCAGGGGCCCCAGTGCCAGCATGGTGACTAAGGGCCAGCTCCCACGGGCCCCCGGGGGCCACAGCACATGATTGTCTCAATTTTGGTGAAAGAAAGAGCCACTGCAGGGCTCTGAAGAAAGGACATGGGCCACTGTGTGACAACTGCTGGCAAGCAAGTCCTGCAAGACTGGACCCACGGATTCCATCCAGCTGGACAGCCACAGGACAACTTCCTGATGTAGAGCCAAGACCCAAGGTGGAGGGGACCATCAGCGACCCAGGAGGGAGGGCGGGCCACCCTAGAGACCACATCCAGAGGGTGCCAAGTAGCCTTCGGCAAGGAGGTCCATGATTTCCAACTTCCCTGAGTGTTCCCTCCACCTGGGGTCTCCAGGGAGCCCAGTTCCTCACTTCACACAGGTCACCCTCAGAGCCCCCCCAACCCGATGGAAAGTAGCACCACCCCTTCTCCAGTGTCCTGGTCCTGTGTCAGGTCCCCACTGCACCTTTCACTTGCATTTGTCCGTTTATTACCTCTTCCCCTCAAGAAAAACCCAGCCCACAGGGCAGAGACCTCGTGATGGTCTGCTTACATCCCCTGGACCCACAGAGTGCCCGCCTGTGGGGAAGGAATGGCCCACCTCTAAAGGGCCTGCGCACATCCATGCTCAGAAGGGCTGCTGGAAGGCTGGCCAGAAGCAGGTGGTGTGCACAGGGACAGGGCCAGGCAGCCTGCACTCCCACCAAGACCCCTGACCGGGGGGCACATGAGAAGGGCTCCCAGAGGGTTGGCTTTCTCAAAGCTAGCACAGGAAGGACGGACAGACCAGACCAGCTTCTGGGGTGTGGCCATGCAGGAAAATGAGAACAGCTCGGGAAGCACTGAACAGTTCTGAGCTCAGCACACGGAGGGCTGACGACTGCTCCTAAGCAACAACAAGGTTACCCCCAAACACCTGGACTGGGGACTGAGCCAGGGGCACTGCACCACTGGCCACAGCCCCAGCCCCTTTTATTTTTTGAGACAAGGTCTCACTAAGCTGCTGGGCCTCTCACCAAGCTGCTGAGGCTGGCCCTGGACGTTCCTGTGATCACAGGTGTGCACCAAGGCACCCAAGATTTCTTTTAATGACTGCATTCAAGGGTCTGGAGAGAAGCTGCCTCCTCCCATGCTAGAGGATGGCCTGGGGGACAGTGTGTAGAGGACGCTCAGAGAAGCAGCACCTGAGGGCCATCGGCACCCAGGGCCCTGCCCACACGGCCCCAGCACCTGCTCACCTGCTAGGGTGCCCGATAAGGCAGCATCCAATGTGGACACTTGGAAGAGCCTGAGGGCCTCCTCCACATCTGCCTCGGTGGCAAAGGGCTGCAGCTTCATCTTGCTGAGGGCCTCTGCAATGCGCACAATGGCCTCCAGCTGCCTGTGGGAGCAAAGGTAGCCGTGCTCAGGACTGGCACAGCCCACACCGTGCCCGGGGGGACTCAACCAAGGCAGCAGTACTATGGTGGAGATGGCCACTGCCTATAGTCCACCTTAGTAATGGAACTCTGCGCTTTACTCTAGCACTTGCCAACCCTCTAAAGGACACTTCCCAGCCTCTTCTGGTGTGTCTGTGTGACCAAGTGTGCCCAGTAAGCCACAAATCTGACCCCTGCAAGGGGACGTCAGAAGGATCCTCAGAGCATGTGCCCTTCTATCCCTTCTGCTCCCGCAACGTGGAAGAGCAGCTTTCTGCGGCAGGAGCGGGCTGACAGAGCACAGGCTGCGACAACTAAAGAACCTGAACAGGCCGTCACCTCCCAACACTGCAAACTAGAAATAAACTCCGGGCTACCTAGGCTGCTTGAGTTCACCACTGCCACAGCCAAATCCACTTCATCAGTCAGTGCTCGAGGGAGGACTCAACCGCATAGGCCCCTAATCCATCCACTATGCAGTCTCCACACTCACAGCAAGGAGGGGCGGAGGCTAAGAAAACTACGACTGCAACTTCTCGCAGTCGCCGTGGGCCAGAAGCTGGGTCCAACACCCCGACTTCCAGGTGGGTCCTTCACTCACCTTCAGGCTGCCCCCCAGCAGGAAGCCAGACCAAATTCAAAAGAGGCGAGGTTCAAAGCTTCCCCAGACTTCAACCAACTGAGAAAGGCAGGTCATCAGGAGGCCACAGTGCAGACTCCTGAGGGCCCTCCCCACCTGGACCCTCCCCGGGCCTGTGCAGGGTGGTCAGCAGCGGACCTCGGAACCCTTGCTCACTCACCGCACAGTGATGGGGATGCTGGAGCGGCGGTCACTGTCCCTCTCGTGCTGGCGGGCCCCACTCCGCATGATGATATAGCGGTTCTTGAGCTTCTCCGCAGCCTCTGGTGATAGCCGAGGACCACACTTCCTGTAGGACGGTAGGAAACAACTAGCCTGAGCCCAGGAAGGAACCCTGGGTGCCCACCGTGTCCCCAGTCAGAGCTCCTGCTGGCATGGGTTAGCCACATCAATGAGAGGGACTGAAGAGAAACCTGGGCTGTCTGTGGGCAGGCACCAGAAATCAATGCAGGGGACAAAAACAGGTGCCTCTGTCAGTAACAGGTGGAGGAGGTCTAAGCACGTTTCCAGTGGTGAACCCTACTACTGGACATCATGGAGTGGCTACCAGCTGGCTGTCCTCACAGCAGCCTCCTGCTCCTCCACCCCAGCACACCTGTGGACACATCCACAAGAGGCTGGATGGGCAAAGGGAAATCTGGTCAGCCTCTACCTCCATCCGACCTCTTCGCCCCAGGCCAACTGACAACCTGACTTAGGGGCACCCTAAAGCTGAGGAGACTGAGGACCAGAGGGAAGAAGCAGCTCTCCAGGATTTGGTGGTGAGGAGACTATATTTCAGGGCTCCCTGACTTGCACATGGGCCTTAGCTTCTGAAGACTCCGAGCTTCATCCTGGCAGAGGCGTCTGAATTAGGGACCTACCTGACCACCATGGTGGACGGACCAAGAGCCCTCTACCCTTGAGGTTTAGCCTCTTCAAAAGATAACCGAGAGATGGGATGACCTCAGTGGTAGGTGCTGGCTTCACATGCCAGAGGCCCTAGGTTCAATCCCCATCATCAAAAACAAATAAAAGAAAACTAAGGTGTTGTGTGTCTGAATCTGGCTCTGGGGACTGAGGCCGTGGCTCAGCAGTAGAGCATTCACCTGGCATGTGTGAGGTGCTGACTTCAATTCTCAGTACCACATAAATAAATAATATAAAGGTATTGTGCCCAACTTAAAAAAAAAATGTTTAAAAGCGTTATCATAACCCTGACTGCCACTCACGGGCCCTTGCTTGGTGCTGGGCTGGGCCAGGTCCTTGTCGTCCTGTGCAACCCTTACAGAGTCCAGCACACTGTCTAAGTCAAGAAGGGTGGGTGTTACCCAGAGCCATGTCCACGGTGACCTCCCTGTGGCTGACTCTAGGGGTTCTCAAGACCATCTTAACTCCCACTCCTCATGGAGCTAGAGAAACTGAGGCAGAGTCCTATGTGTGAGGCCGGAGAGGAGCAATGCAGATCCCACAGGGCCACTCCACACAGCCTTGGTGGAGGCATCCCAAGCCAGGAGGCAGGACCAAGGCCACTGGGCCCCTTCCCTTCACACGGGGCGGGGTGGGGGTGGGCTGTGTCCTGCACTCACGCTCGGCAGTAGGCGATGAACTTCTTCAGCTTGTTCAGGTCGATCTCACCCTCCACGGCCTGTGTTTGTGTCAGCGCACTAACGTGCAGAGTGATCACGTGTTTGGCCAGCATCTGGGAACAGAGGGGTCACCAGGTCATCCCACAAGCCTTCCTGGGCCTGGGTCCCCTTAAAGGTCAGGCAGGCGAGAAGAGCTGATGGGGCCCTGGCATCATGAAACCAGCAAGAGTGCTCAGGTCTCAGGTGTGCTCGTCCCACAGGACAGGCCCCAACCCTTCTGCGCACATCTGCCCAGGTACCATGGCTCAGATGGAGTCCAGCCTCCAGTGCTTGGGAATGTGTCTATTTTAAGAATGGACACTGGATCCAACCAACAACTCTCCACCCTGGGACTTTTGCTGGACCCTCCTCTTGAGGGTGATTGGGCCGAAATCACACAGGGTCTCCCTCTTGGCAGAGGCCAGGCAGGCTGCAGGGCTCCAGGCTACCATCCTGTGTTCTCCCCGCTAACTCCTATGTGACTATGGGGACTTCACTGGCCAGGCACCTTGTTCCCCTTCCTCCAGGACCACAGGCTGGTCTGGAGCCCTGTGGCCAGTGGCCCTGCCCCTGGACATACCAGATCCCTCTCCTCGTTGTGCTCATCCTTGACAATGAAGATCATGTCGAAGCGGGACAAAATGGTGGGCATGAAGTCAATGTTGTCTTCCCCCTTTGTTTCATCCCAGCGGCCAAACACTGAGTTGGCAGCAGCCAGGACGGAGCATCGTGAGTTCAGGGTGGTAGTGATGCCAGCCTACAGAGACAGAGGAGGAGGGGAAGAGGGGAGACAGGTCTGTCCCACATATGCCCAGGTGGTACACGCTCACTTCTAGGCCTGCTGCTGCCAACACAAGTCTGGGCAAGCAGGGTCCAGGGCAGCCCATCAGAGCAGGCTGAGAAGGCTGACCAGGGTGCTCACCTTGGCGATAGAGATGGTCTGCTGCTCCATGGCCTCATGGATTGCCACACGGTCATCTTCCCGCATCTGAGAGGGGGAGAGAATCGTGTACCACGCTTACCCAGGTAGGAAGCAGTAACAGAAGAAAAACCAGCAGGAGTTACCATTCTCAAGGACAGGCTGTGGCAATGGCAGGAACTTGGTCACCTCTAATCATGGTGACAAGCACATGGGCTTGGCTTTACTCTCCCTCATTTCTAGATATGGAAACTGAGGCTCACAGAGGTTCAACAACTCTCCAAACTTGCCCTAGAATAAATACAAGTCTCCCAAGTCAGGAGCACCTGACGTCACACACCTGGGTCCCATCTTCCACTCACTCACCTCATCAGACTCACCTTATCAAACTCATCAATGCAGACAACCCCACCATCGGCCAGGACCATGGCTCCGCCCTCCATGATGAAGTTCCGGGATGAGGGGTCTCTCATCACCGAGGCGGTCAGCCCTGCAGCACTGCTGCCCTTCCCAGACGTGTACACCTGGGGAGAGGCAGAGGTGGTGGCGAGGGCCCAACACCAGCTCCAACCCATGCTTTGACTCAGCATGTCAGTCAAGGGGCCCAGTGGGTCATGACTGGCCCAGTCTCACATCAAAGCAAACCATGAAACTTGCAAAGAACTCAAGGCTCACTGAGAGCCCCTCTCTCTGGCAGGGAGGAGCCTGGCTTCAGCTGGCCTGGACACTCATCCTGGAAAAAGCATGGCTCAGCGGGTCCTGCCATCTCCCATGAGAAGAGCACTGCGCCCAGAGAAGGGAGACACACTGCTAGGTAGCCTCAGGGCTTGGGTGGGGATTACTGGTTCCCACATGGCTGGCCCCACCCAGAGCCCCCTAGCATCTACACAGACCTGTGTGCCACATGCTGCCACTGAGCCCTTGGAACATGGCGAGACCAAGCTGAGATGCCATTTAAGTGCCAGGTGCACACTGACCACAGCACTAACAAGAGCGTAAAGCGCTCCCTCGATAGCTGCTGCATCGGGGTAGGTGCGGCGCGGCATACGGCAAGCGTCTAGCCTGCAGAGCGCAGGCTCCTCTCCTGGCACCACAAAATAAACCAGCACCATCAACACAACTGTTTAAATCACGTTATATAAATTACACTGAGAAAACTTCTGATCCTTTTCACTTTTTTCAGTGTGGCTGCTAGAAGATAGAAAATGACGCACGGCTCACACTCCTAGGTCACATGAGCCTCTACCATGGGACAGAGCTGGACACTTCCTCTACTCCCACCACCCACTGTGCAGCCTTGTCCACTGACCCCGGAGGCCACTCCCTCCCCAACTTGGACAGCCAGACCCACTTGATGCACAGGGGGCCCGGTTCAGATGGCTGGTGCCAGCCCTGACCTGGTGCTCACCAGCAGGGGGACCCCGGGAAGACACTTCTCCATTCCATTCCCTCAGGCATAACGTGGGGTAACGGCTCTCACTGCAGAGCTGGGGAGTCAGTAAACACACCCCAGCACTTCCGCAGTGCCTGGCCCTTGATCTTCACAATTATCATTACCAATGTCATTAATCTCAGGGAGATTAGGAGACTTGCTCAAAATCCACTGTCCAGTACTGCCCTGGCTGAGAGCCCCAGTCTCAGTCCAATGCACATGCCTGTAGGTTCCCTTTCTTCCCTCCCCTCTGCCGTCCCAACACAGCTAGGTGGGAAGAGGAGGTTCTGAATGAGCCAGCCCAGCCAGGGTCATCCAGGGACCCCACAGTCCTGCTCGTAGCATCTTCCTTGCTGGGATAGCCAGCTGGGAGAGGGTATCCCAGGCCACTCACCCCGATGGGAGAGCACTTCTCCACAAACTTCAGGAGCTGGGATTTGGCTGTCCCGGGGTCTCCCAGCATCAGCAGGTTGATGTCTCCTCGGCGAGTGAGTCCATCTGGGAGTCTGGGGACAGAGGAGAGAGAATTCACTTGAGTGAGGGCTTACCTGGGCTGGTCACCCCAGCCTCTCGTGAGGACAGAGCAGTAAGAAGGCAGGAGCTCTGGTCTGAGACCTCGGTTCACAGCCAGCTCTGTGGCTCCCTGACCACGGCAGGCCTGGCCTAACAATGGAGGACAGAAACTACCTCCCAGGGGAGGAAAGGGAAAGGAAATGGTGCTTATAGCTGTGCGGGGCCACACCCAGCAAGAGCTGGAAAGGAAAGGCCGCTGCCTGTGGGTGGCTCACCCAGATGCCTAGGACCAAGTCCCTTTGCTCTCTCTGCCTCAATCTCCTCATCTATAAAATGGACACAAGAGCAGCATTCTCACAGGGTTCCTGCAAGGACTGCTGGGTTTCAGACACTCAGCTCACCCTGGAGCACAGTGGGACTGCAGGAAGTGGCAGCTGTTAGCGTTTCAAAAGGACATAATGTTCTGTGTCAGGCTTTTCACCCATTTCTTTCACACAGAAACTTGGGTTCAGATAAGTGGTGTCTCTCGCCCAAGGACACACAGTAAGGAACAGCGGTACCCAGACTCTAAGCCCAGTGCTCTCACTGCTCCTGCCAGCTCTCCCCAGCCCACTTCCAGCCAGGGCCAGAGGAGCCCGAGACTGGCACCAGGACGAACAGCTAACAGCAAGCCTGGGAAACACAGAAAGAGCACTGGTCCCCGACCACCTGGCAGCTGTCCTGCAGGCCATGTCACTAGCCCCCACTCCCCAGGCCCTTCACCTCTTGCGGGAACCCCCAAAGAGCAGGCAGGCAATGGCCTTCTTCATATCTGTGCCCCCAAAGATAGAGGGGGCGATGCTTTTGGAGATGACCTCATAGACGTTGGGGAGGGCGGCCAGGCGACGGAACTCTTCCTCCTCCTGTGGGCTCACGGCCCCAGCAAAGCTGCGTCCTAGGTGGGCAGGGAGGGTGCAGAGTGTGAGGGGATCTATTCCAGCTCACCGTCCAGCGGGGACCCCGCTCAGGCACCCCGAAAGCAGGGCCCGCACAGCACAGCTGCAGCCTAAGTAAATGCTATCCTGGAGACCAATCCCTCACGAGGGCCGGGTAGGCTCTGGGTGCAGGACGACAGAGGGCCAGAGGGTGTTGGCCTTGGGGACTACTGGCCATCTTGGTCAGGGAGTAATATGTCTTCAAACAGCACCGCTCACTCTGACTACCATGAATGGGAAAGGCAGGATGAGGACCAACAATCCAGGGGAGAGGGCAGAGGCTCAGACCAGGTTGGGGTGATGGGCAGTGGTCAGATCCTGGGCACATTTAAAGGAGGAAGGGCCAGATATGCTCACAAATGAGGCACAGGGAGGAGAAAGGCACTGAGGAGGTCTTGGAGGGTTCTGCTGAGCAACAGGAGAGAGGGGAGAGAGGGGAAGGAAAGACTGAAAGGGAGCCAGTTTGGGGGCAGGGGATAAAGGAGATCAGCCATAGCCACGCTGAGTCTGAGACGCCTCTTGGACGCTCCAAGTCAACGGCTGGATATGAGTCTGACACAAGGAGACTCCAGGCTAGAGACGGACATATGCAAACTGACAGCATACAGGTGACTCAACTATCCAGGCAGTACAGTGACCCCTCTAAACCAACTCACCGCAGCGGGAGGGCAGGGACTTCTCCCACCCTCAGCTGTAATCACATGCCCTCCACTCCATTACCCAGCTCACCCACTCACCAGCCAGACTCCCACTGACTCTCCACACCCCCCCCAGCCAGGCCAGGGTCCTCACCAGCTCACCCCATCCCCTCCCACCTGAAAGACCTCCCCCAGCCTTCTAAGTCCAGCTCAGACACCCCGGTCACTCAGCGCCCCATAAGAACTGCACCCCCAGCACCTGACACTCCTTGCTCCTGCCTCCCAGAGGCCTGCACTCCCCTCTCCCACACCTGCTGCTATGGTGATGCAGACTGCCACTCAGGAATTCCCCCGCCAGCTTCAACCCTGCATCTAGGCAAACACCCTCAGTCAAGGGCCAACAGCAGGGACCAAAGGTGCAAGTGTCAGGCCAAGAAATACTTGCTCACTCTAAAGCACCAACACTCAAGGGCGTGAACAACACAAGGGTGTCTGGGCTACCTCCCAAGGTACTGCGCTACCTGCTGAGGGCAGTGTGCAAGCCCAGCATTCCAGCAGGGGGGCCACACCAGGACCCCAAAGCCAACTCACCAGAGCCATCTGTGTCCACCTGGATGCCCAGGACACGAATATAGGAGCTCCGGATGCCCACACCCACCCTGTCACGACCCTTGGTGGAGTTTAGGCCATACTTCTTGATGGAGTAGATGCCCATGATGGTGACCCTGTTTCCAGGGACAACCTTGTCACACAGGTACCTAAGATGAGGGCAGGGAAGGAAGAGAGAGAAGAGTGAGATCCTGGTGGGGACAGCAAATACCTGCTTATGCCCATTTCCACAACACCCAGAGCCACCCTGCCATTCCCACCTCCAGCACTACACCCTCAGCCAGCCCCACCCACACCAGGCCCAGAGAGGGTCCCTCTCCCCTCAACACCACCACCCCATGCCTGGATGGCCCAGTTGTTCAGAGCACAGCCTCAGTCTGAACTCAAGAGCTCGTTTGTAAGGTGTCTGAGGAGGTGGCTCAGGGTCCTGCCCCTGGTCTTTGAGAAGCCCCTCTGGTCTTATCTGAGTCAGGCTCCTGTGCGGATCCCTTCCACCATCTTGGAAGGACTTCCTCCCCAGGCCCTCCTTGAGGTGCTCCCCACTTGAGCCTCTGCCTCGCCCCATGAGCTTAGCCGAATCAATTTGCCTCTGGGCTTTCATTTCCTCTTTTTAGAAATAAAATGTTGCAACAGGGAAGTCTCCAAGTTCCCCCCAAAGCTGGGCAGCACAGAGCAGGCACACAGTAGCCATGTGACCTCAAAGAAGTCACTGCAACTCTGAGCCTGGGGGGGGGTATACTATTTCTAACCTGCCTCAGCCACATTACTTATCCCAACGACTCATTCCACACCCTACTTAACTTTAGGAACACGTACCTCTGAAGAATAACCCAAGCCTTAATTTGTGTTAAGGGGCTTTACTAAGCTCTTGGCTTGTATTTTAAGCAGCCCTTTCAGAGATCAGAATTGTGCTTGTCACCATTTACACATGAGAAAACCGGGGCTTGGCAAACTAGTAACTAGCTCAAGTCTGACCTGTCCTGCACCCTCCATGGCCACCAGTGGGGCTCAGGAAAGCTACTATCGCTCCACAGTACACTTACATATAGAACACGTGACCTCCACCTCAGAGGTGCAAGGCCAGGCTAAGAACTCCAGGCCAGGGTCTCTAAGCCTCTCCAGGTCCCCGGGGGGACCAAGCCAAACACCCACCTCTCCCTTTCCAACTATTTGGCAAAACTCTAGGCTTTTTTGGTACTAGGGATCACACCTAGAGGCAGCACTGAGCTACATCCCTAGCTCTTTTTAGTTTTTGAAACAGGATCTTGCTAATTGCCCAGTGTGGCCTTGAACCTGCAATCCTCCTGTCTCGGCCTCCCAAGTGGCTAGGATCACAGGCATGCAACACCACAACCAGCTCCAAAAGCAGACTCAACAGAAAGCCTGGTGGGGTGGGGTGATCTGGGCAGAGGCTTTCCACGCTGCTGCTTAGCTGGATGTGCCCAGGGCCTGTGGGTCCTGAGAGTGCTGTGGAGATCTCCTAGGAGAACATGGGCTTTGGCAAGCAACAGATGCAGGCTTGAGGCCGGCTCCTCCGCTCAGTCATTCGACCTCTCCTAGTTACACTTCTTCACATACAAAACAGGAGTTAATGTGCCCCGGCTGACTAAGGGAAGCCAAGAAGAGGAAGCCAACAGGAAGCACCAGGCAGAGAGCAAGTGCTACCCAATGAGCCATCCTCCTCCCACCACCCACGCTTCAAATGATCCACGCCCGGCAACAGCCCCCACGAAGGCCCCCTCGCGGGCCTGCCCACCTCACCTGTCACAGTAGAGCTGCAAGTGCCTGGGCATCTCGCCGTGGGGCACTGCATCAGGCAGCTCCTGCAGCTTCAGGGTCTGGAAGTCCACGCACTTGCACTTGTCCGGCATGATGAAGTACGGGTCGAGCGGGCACTTGGGGCGTCCAGCCTGGTCCCTGTTCGGGAGGGACAGTCACCAGAGCTACCCTGAGAGCCCAAAGGCTGGGGCTCATCCACTCCAGAGGTCAGCAACAAGAAGTGGCTGAAGGTCACTGAGGAAAGGCCCTAAATGGAGGGCAGGTCTGCTGTACTAGCAGCACACAGGAGTCGGGGGACTGATGGGAGGCCTGGCCCCCCAGCATGGTGAGGCAGCAGACAAGCCTCACTCACAATCCCCTGCCAGGGCCCAGCACCCCACAGTTGAAGAGGTCGAGATCATCAGGTCCCTTACTGAACCCCACTCACATCCCAGGACCTTTTCTCATGAGACTCGAGGCACCTGCAGGCCATTCTGAGGGTCCAGGCCTCTATAAACCCTACGCAAAGTCTTCATTCAACCAACACAACAGCAATGGGCACAATGCCACAGCAATGCACTCGCACACTCCAGACACTGCGCCAGACACGGCGGTGAACCAAAAGCTCCTGCTCTCAAGGAGCCAAGTTCTACATAAAACAAGCAAGTAACTCAGTAATAGGATGAACAGCATGTGCTCCAAGGTAGAGACAAGCAGATGAGTAGCCAAACTGTGTGCACCAGACCAAGATGAGGGCGGGCAAGACACCTATTGCGAGGATCGTGTGAAGAGCACTCAGGACAGACTGGCAGCCTGAGGGAAGGGGACAGCAAGTTCAGAGGCCCTGAAGCTGGGAACAGAAAGGTGACAGAGGAGCGGGAGAGCCCAGAAAGAGGCGAAGCAGACTGAAGGAAGGCCCAGCACCTGCAGTGAGGGCTGCCTGGCGGCAGGTGGAGCAGACCGGAGGGGCCTAAGCCCACATGACTCCAAGGTGAGACACAATAGCAGGGACTGAGGCAGACATGCCACAGGTGGCTGAGAAGCCAGGAAGGTGCCAGTGGAGGCCAAGGAGCAGCCAGTGTGAGCGTGGAGTCCTCTAGAGGGCCAGGCAGTGGATACGCCAGGCTCTGAGCACAGGCCACAGGCTCTGCCTCTGCAGCCATGGCCACATGCAGTGAAGGCGCGCAGCTATGCGGTTCACATGCAGCACCTGGCCAGCAGCCAGGCTGCTCTAGGGGATTTCCAACAGACACTGCCCTGGACTGTGCTTCCTTCCTAACCTGGTTGCCCATTCAGGCTGTCTGGACATCCTGGCAGGGACAGAACTCACTGTGGCGGAAGGACATCACACCCCAGGTATCAGAGTACAGCCTGCCCCAGCCTGTCCCAGCAGATCTCTAATGAGATACGGCAGGCAGGGTTGTCACCAATTTCCACTTCTTTACTGCCCCAAAGTCCCTCCTGGCCACACTCACGTGTTGCACTTCCTGGGCAGGGCGTAGCCCTCCAGGCCAGGGCGCATGGCGATGTTGGTGAGGGTGTTGCGGCAGCTGCGGCACTGAATGGAGATGCGGGTGGCCTTGGCACGGACTGCAGAGGCCGCAATGACAATGCCAGGGATCTTCACCAGGTGTGACATCAGGTCTGACTGTAAGGGAGCCATCAAGAGGCTTGTTGGTTAGGGAGCCAGAGGACACCATAGAGCTGCTGGGGAATGACCTGCACAGGGTCTGGAGTAGGTGGCCCTGAGCCACAGGGAAGGTCGCAGCTCTTCTGCTCAGCTCAGAAGATTTCTTGGGCACCCACCAAATGCCAAGCTGTCTGGAAACAAAGGCTCCAGAGCCTCAGGTGCAGCCTCTGCTTCTCAGGACTTCACCACACAAGGGAAAGGGACAGGGGCGAGACAGGAGATGCACTCCACTCCACAGCAGCAGAGCCAGGAGACCTGACCCAGCTCTGACAGCAATTTCCCTGGACCAGGGCAGACCAGAGCACCAACCTGGAGGCAGGGACCCAGGTTCTCTTTCAAGTTGTCAAAAGACACACAGGGCCCTCTCTCTCAGCCTGAGTTTTCCCATCCTCCTCCTCCCGCTTTAGTGTCCACGATCCAAGTCCTGGGTATGCAAAGCACACCACTGCCACAGACTAAACACCCACCGCAGCTTCTCCACCAGTGACCACCCGACGCTGGACACCAAGGCAATAATGTGAATTTGTAAGTGTGAAGTTTCAGTTACCTGCTTTCTCGTCTTTTCAAGATACACACCGGAAAATTTTCAGATGAACTGACGATGTATGGGGATCACTTCAAAAGAACCCCAGGGCCAAGAGGAGGCAAGACTGGCTACAGATGCTATGAAGCTGGGTAAGAGGTACAGGAATCCACTAGCCTAATCTCTAAATCCTAAAACATTAAGGAAAACTCCAGGTGCCTGCTGCTTTCTTGCCAGCCCCCAGCTCACAAAGCTCCTAGGACACAAGTCTGCAAGACTAGGACAATCTTTCTCTACCAGCTCTCCACCAGAGTTACCTTGGGCTGAATGAAAGAACACAGGCACAAGGCTTCGTTGGAGCTCTTGAACAAACCAGGCACTGTGGGAAGGAGTGAGGCTGAAAGAGGCTAAATTCAAGGGTCTGTGCCTGTGTTGTCACTATGGGAAGATGAAGCTGTTGCCACCTTAACCTGGGACCTGATCAGCACCAACATGGCTGATGACGGGCCCCCAAGCCATCCCTCTCCTCTGCTGGGACGCAACACAAAGCACCAACACCACTCAACCGTATTCTTGCCCAGAATGTGAAACCAAGCACAACCAGAACTTTGGACCCAATTCCCAAGTTCCAAAATTCATGGGTGGCAAGGGGCATGCCTCCAACCCAAGGAAGCCTTAGATAAATTGAAAGGCAGCACATTCTTCTACAGGACAATGAGTCCCTTCTAATGTAACTGAGAAAATATTTATATCCAGAAACATATAGGAGGCTCCCTGGATTAAAGAAGATTTCCATATAACAAGGTAATATAATTCCTGGTCCTGCTGAAATACATGAGTTATAAAAAGCTTGGGGGAGCTGGGGTTGTGGCTCAGCCGTAGAGAGCTCACCTAGTGTGTGCAAGGCCGAGTTAGAGCCTCAGCACCACATAAAAATAAGTAAATGAAATGAAGGTATTGTGTCCAACTACAACTAAAAATTAAATTAAAAAAAAAAGCATCTAAGGGAATTAGGTAAATATGAATCTATATGCTATCTGATACCAAGTTCAAAACCAGCCTCAGCATCCGATACCAAGGGATCTTTGTTAACTTTGTTTGGGTGTTGATAGTGCGGAGTATGTGAGAAGCCATATTTTAAAAATACATACTAAAGTGTTTAGGGATAAAGTGTTACATCTGTATTTACTTTAAAATTCCTTAGCAAAAAAATAAAATGCAGAAAAGAGCAAAAAAAAGCAAAATGTTACAATCAATAAGGGTAATGAAAATATATGAGGCACGTTATTACTCTATACTTTTGTATAGGGGTGAAGTTTTTCATAATAAAAATTAAAAATAGCTAGGTACAGTGGTGCATGCCAGTGATCTCAGCAGCTTGGGAGGCTGAGGCAGAAGGACTGCAAGTTCAAAACCAGCCTCAGCAACCCAGCAAGGTCCTGTCTCTAAATAAAATATAGAAAGGGCTGGGGATGTGGCTCAGTGGTTAAGTATGCCTGGATTCAATCCCCAGTACCAAAAAAAATAAAATAAAATAAAAAAAGTCCCTTCCTGCTCGGGCTTAGTGGCGCACACCTATAATCCCAGTGGCTCCGAAGGCTGAAACGGGAGGATCTCGAGGTCAAAGCCAGCCTCAGCAACTTAGCAAAGCACTAATCAACTCAGTGAGGCCCTGTCTCTAAATCAAATACAAAATAGGGCTGGGGCTGAGTGGTCAAGTGTCCCCAAGTTCAATCTCCAGTGACCCCCCCCCAAAAAAGTCCCTTCCATCATCTTTTCTTCCTATTCCAGTAGGTTTTCTGGAACAGAGGTGCCACATCCATGCTGGAGCCCCCTCTGAAGCCTGAGGTTTAGGAGAAACACAGGAGGCTGGCCACCTCTCTGGAGTAAACAAGTCCAGAGCTACAAGGCTCTGCCCAGACCAGGGACATAGAAGCCTGCAACGACCCACAGAGCAAGTGTTGTGCAAAACAACCTGCAAAGGACAAGGCCCCTGGCTCTCCAGAATCAAAGGGCCTGAGGTCGCCCCCTTAGACCCACCCTAACAGGCAATCCTTCCAGAGAGGGCTCATGCTCACTGAAGTGGGCCACTCATTACAGGGCAAGACAGAAGACCCTGAGAAGTCGGACTCTGATCCAGCACTGCCCCACCAAACCATGCCACCCTACAGGCAGGCACTCAAGGGAAACTCAATTGGCTCCACACAGGCTCACAGAGTCCCCATCAAAGTGGACACCATCCAGAGACTGGAGAGCCCAGAGCTTTGGGGAACAGACCTGCTGTCCTGCTAACCACGGAAGGCTGGATGACCCTGACAACGCTGCGAGGACTGTGGGGTTCTGGTAAACACAGCACGGCCTTCTCAGACACAGAGCATGATGGAGTGACGGGTGACACCTTCACTGGCTCCCTACTGTGCTCCAAACAAAACCCATGCTCTTTCTGTGGCCATGAAGGCCCTTGCAATCTGGCCTCTCCACCTTTCTCTCCCCAACCCTGTGCTCTCTGGGTTCCAGCTGCTTCTTCCTGATCCCTGAACGTCCCTCTGCTGCTGCTCTGCCTGGGCACACGCCGCTCCCTGAGCTTGGAAAGCTGATTCACACAGACTGGAAGCCGGCTGGCTGGGCATGGGCACGCTCCAACTCCAACCCACTTCCTCCTGGAGGTCTTCTCTAGCCACCCTCCACCTCTCGGGCAGGCTCACGTGGAACCCACTTTCTTTTCTTCATGTCTCTATCACGCTGCAATCTTCTAACTGTTCCCTTCCTGTTTCTCCCACTGTAAATTCCAAGAAAACAAGCGCCTGTTCTGCTCACAGCAGTGAGCACCCAGCGCATCTGCTCAACAACACAGAGAGTAGACAGCAGATTGTTCTGCCAGCCTCTCCTGCTTCCTCGTGACTCCTCAGCCACGGTGGGGGGCTGCCAGCACGGCCCTGGCGCGCGTGCACACACACACCATGCCCTCTCAGGCTCTGCACCAGCTGAACCCCCTCGGATGTCACCTCCTCCATGAAGGCTTCTCCATCTTTCCTAGAGAGGCTTCACACCCTCAGGTCCCTCTCTTAATGGCTTTTACTGCATTTCCAACCATCCAAGAATAAGAGACATTTACTGGTTTCTTCGTCTCCCCAGATAGGGCCAAGTGTCTTGCTCAGGGTTACACAGCTAGGCCCAGGGCTGCTTGTCTTGAAAGCCCTGGCCTCTATGGACCCACCTTGAGGCTCCGAATGCTAGACGGGCTGGCGTCTGACTTCAGCATGACCTGGATGTCCTGGAGCACCTCCTCACCAGAGGGCCGTGGTCTGGTCACCTCGTCAGCCACCTCCTTGGCAGCTTCCTCCAGCTGGAGAGGAGGGAGAGCACAGGCTGTTGGTGGTTGGGTAGGGCCAACCCTGGGGGCTGAGCTGAGGCAGGGTCCCACTCACCAGCTGCAGGTGCTCGGCTGGCTGCTTGTACAAGTAGTCGGCCAGGTCCTCGTCAAAGCTGGCCAGGTCCTCCATCTCCACCTCGACCCAGTACTCCCCCAGGTTGTAATGCCGCTTGAGTTCATCTCTGGAGTAGGCAGGGAAGGGTGCAGAGAAGAGGGAAACAACTGGCTGTGGCACCCCACAGCACCCCCAGGACCTGCCCCACCACTCCTCATTCCACCCTTTAGCCCTGCAGAGGCTCCCTACTGCCAACAGAAACGTCTTACGAAGAACAGCTCCATGGCGCAGCTCGTGAGGTGTGTCCAAGCACAGTGACAGACACACAACGGCCAACCAGTTCCTACACTGCAGGACTCCTCAGCACCATTAACTCACTCTTGGAGACAACAGGACACATGCCTCAACTTAGAGGGTCCAGGGCAGTAAACCCACATCTGCCTTGCAAACTACCATACAGACTCTATAAGGAGCATCCCATGAGCCCAAGGACACATCTGGGGACCATGGACCTAAGCACAATCTGTCCCAGCCCCACCGCATCACAGATCCAGTCCCTCCTACCTCTTATATCCAGGAGCCAATAAAATGTGCGCTCTGGCCCTGGCTGTAAAAGCACACCCTGTACACCATACTCCATGCACACGGCTGCTCCTACCTAGAATGCCACACATGCTTGGCACTGTCCACTCAGCGAGTCGCCTTAAACTCTAGCTCCTCTGGAAGCCTTCCCCACCTCCCTCCACTGAGGCAGTACCACTTGGAATCCATTGGTGCCCACACCTTGCTCCCCTGACTTATGAGCTTCCTGATGACAGGCAGTTTGTCTTTCCATGTCGGTTTCTCAGTGCCTGGCATGTAGGCAATGCCAGCTGCTGCACCAACAGATGGTGGCAGGAATGGCTCTACCCATCCTTCGGATAAAGAAACTGAGGCCCAGAGAGACTGCCCCTGGGGAGGCAGTGGGCTAACATTGTGAATTCACGTTGTGGCATCAAAAGTCACGGGTGCCGGGGGAGGGGGAGGCTAGGCCTGCAGGGGCTCCACCTGCGGTGGCCCGCTGCCCCGGTGGACCAGGAGCAGCAGGGCCACCCAGCTCCCACGACAGTGCCTGGCATGCAGCAGGCGCCCAACCAGATGAAAACCAGAACCAATGAAAACCAGAACTAATGCACGGGCAGGGAAGTGAATCACACCTGCCATCCCCAACTTTTGTGCCACTGAGAACACAAAGACCTTGTCAGACGCTACGTGCAAGGACGGAAACTAGGAAGTGGCCCTGCTCTAGCTGGGCTGCTGGCAGCCCACGCGACAGGCGACTCCTTCCAACCTTAACTCTCGGTACAAAGCAAGCAAAACCGGGAGTTGAGGGGAGCAGGATGCGCCGTGGACCCGTCACCCGTTTGCCCGGCTCGTCCCCGCGGGCTGGACCTCGCGCCCCGGCCGCGCGTGCAGGACCCCGCTCGCCCTGCTCGTCCCCGCGGGCTGGACCCCGCGCCGCGGCCGCGCGCACCTGTACTTGAAGGTGAAGCCCGTGCGGTCGGTGCCCACCCGGTACTGCCGCAGGAACTCCTTGAAGCGCCGCTGCAGCTGCGACTTGCGGGCCTGCCCCTCGTCGGCCCCGGGGTCCCCCCCAAAGCTGTCGCTGTAGAAGATGCCAGGGTCGTCGAAGCCGGACATGGCTGCACCTGCGCGGGGACCGAGAGCTGGAGCGGGCCGGGGGCGCGCGCGGCTGCCCCTCCCCTACCAGGCCCCCCGGGTCGTCGGCCCGGAGCCGGGGAAGTCGCGGCCCCAACACGGCTGCCCTCCCGGACCCGCTCGCCAGGCAAGCTACGGCCCACCCCCTGAGCATTCCGCGGACCTCCGCGAGCCCCACGGCCTCACCTTTACCGCCGCACTACACACTCCGAGACACACGCAGACCCCCGCGCACTGCCGCCGAGTTTCGCGGGAAAAACGAGACGCTGCGTTCGTACGTCGCGGGCGGTGCGTTCCCATTGGTTCTTCAGGGCCCCGCGGCCAGCGATTGGACCGCTCTGAGCCCGAGAGTCCCGCCTCTCGGGACGGCTGCCGGAGCGGATTGGATGTGGCTCGCGTGACGTAATGCCCCAGCCTCTTTCCGGGCTCCATTTTGTGTGCGGAATAATTTGGCGCGAAACTTCTGACTTGGAAGGAAGTGGTGCGGGAGGCGCGGAGCGGCCCGAAGATGGCGGGAGGGCGCGCCGCGGGCTGAGGGCTGCTGTGCCCTTCTCTTAAGACTTTTTAAGGGCTCAAGAGAAAATGACTCCATCCAAAGCCATGGGGATAAAAAAACAGAATGGCGGGAATGGTAGGGTCCCGTTGCCCCGTTTTGTAACGGGAGACGGGCCCGAGAAAGACGGGAGGGTGCCACGCCGCTCGCCGCACCCCAGCAGCCAGAGGCGACAGTGAGTCACAGATGGTGACCCAGTCCCTTCGCCAGCCGCGGAGGACCACCGATCTCGCAGGCCCGGTCCTAAGGAGCTGTTCTGCCCTCTAATGGTGGATTTTACAGCCTTTGGCGATGCCTAAAGCCTTGGGGAAAGGGCCGGCCTGGGCCGCGTCCTCCGGCACCGCCCTGGCAACCCGCCGGGGACCCGCTTCTCTTCGCCGGGACACGTGTTTACTGAGAGCGTCAAGTCGGGTGGCCTGGTAGTGTGTACAAAGAGCCGGGCGGCTCCGGAGGCCCAGGCAGGAGGGTCGCAAGTTCGAGGCCAGCCTCACTCAGCCACTGAGCGAGTCCCTGAGCAACTCAGAAAGACTCAGTTTTAAAAATTTTTTTTTTAAAAAAAAGGGCGGGGTGTATGGCTGAGCATGTTGCTCAGAGGTTAAGCGGTCCGGGGTTCAACCCCTGGTGCAGGAATAACTAAAGAAAATATCTAGCTAAGGACGCGCTCAGCGTTGGAGCTGCGGTAGGTCCTGGGTTCCATCCAGAGTACCGCAAAAATAAAACGACAATAAAAATGAGCTCAGCGGCTTCCCGTATTTGAGAAGGGGCATAATATCTGCTATGGTTGGAATGTGTCCCAGGTTTCCTCGTTGGAGAAGATGTCTAGTGCAGTGGTGTTGGGACGTGGGGCCTAACGGAGGTGTTTGGGTATTGGGGTCACCGACCTCCTGAATGGATTAAAGTGTTATTTTGGAGTGGTTTTCCAACAAAAGGGAAGTTGGGTCCTCCCTTGCTGTCTCAATTCTCTCGCCCTTCTTCCTTCTACCATGGGATGTCACAGCAAGAAGGACCTTGCCAGATCCCGCTGGCCCTTCCAACTTGAACTTCCCAATCTCCAGGACATTGAGCTGAAGAGATTTCTAACCATTGTAGACTACTCAGGGTCAAATATTCTGTTACAGCAGCACAAAGTGGACCGAGACAATACCAAAAAAATTATTTTTTTTACTTTGAAAAGCCTGCGTGCATAGTCCCCTCCTGCTAAGACCTGGTAGGAGAGGGTGAAGCAGGACAGGAGGAGGCAGGGGCTTCCGCTGGGTGCTGAGAAACTGGGCAAGCACAGTCCTCAGGATGCTTAGGAACTCGCAGAAATATTTTCATCCTAATTTCTTTTAAAATCAAAAGATTTGGGCTGGGGTTGTGACTCAGCTGTAGAGCGCTCACGTAGCACATGCAAGGAGCTGGGTTTGATCCTTAGCACCACATAAAAAAATAAAATAAAGGTCTTGTGTACAATTATAACCAAATTAATTTTTTTAAAAAATCAGAAGACCTGGGTGCTGTAGTGCACTCTTGTAATCATAGCTACTACTAGGAGGTTGAGGCAGGAGGATCCCAAATTTGAGGCCAGCCTGAGCAATTTTGCAAGACCGAGGTAGGATAGGTAGAAAGAAGACAAAAGGGAAAGGAAGAGGGTCTGCAGGGGTTGGGGCTGTAGCTTTGCGATAGAGCGCTTCCTTGGCATGTGTGAGGCACTGGGTTCAATTCTCAGCACTACATATAAAATAAAGGTCCATCAACAACTGAAAAAAAAGTTATAAAAGAGGGGCTGAGGGCTGGAAATGTGGCTCAAACGGTAGCGTGCTCGCCTGGCATGCGTGCGGCCCGGGTTCCATCCTCAGCACCACATACAAAGATGTTGTGTCCGCCAAAAACTATAAATAAATATTTTTAAAAATCTCTTTCTTAAAAAAAAAAAAAGAGGGGCTGTAGCTTTAAGTCCAAAACCTCCATGGATGCCCTCACCTCCACCTGCCAGGCCTGGTTTCCTGTTGGCCTGAATTCTTAAGATGTCCATTAAATCTTGAGTGCTGTAATCCTGGTTAAGTAGTGCCTATACATTTGGCTAATGGACAGAACATATTTTAGACTAATAGAAACCTGGAGAAACAATGCTCAAAAACCTTGATGTGTATAGTGCAAATGCTATCTGTTAACTGAATGATGTCAGCTTGTTCTGAGAATCAGAAACCTGTGACCTGCTCTGTGCTCCAAGATCAAAGGAATCAGCTCATAAGGCGGATGCCGCCCCCATGTTTCTCAGGTTAAGATGAACAAGATTCCTCAAAGAGCCCAGGATCCCAAAGCACAGCTCCCTCCCTCGGGAGGCTGCTCTGCCCCATTGCTTGCCTTGCTGATAGCTTGGCTTGTGCCTCTATTGACACATCCTGAAATTCCTTCCCATGGCATAAATCAAGAACCCACCAGGGCTGTGTCAAGGTCCCCTTCACCCCTTTGAGGCAGGGTCTCACTAAATTGCTTAAGGCCTCACCCAGTTGCTGAGGTTGATCTTGAGCCTGCAATCCTCCTGCCTCCAAATCTGGGAATTCAGGTGTGTGCCATCCCACCTGGCTCCAGGTGCTTCTAATGCTGCCCTGACTGGTGTTTGAATACCACTGAACACTCCCTCCGGCTACAGGAGGGAGTCGTACTTATTAAGAAAGAGATTTGAAGTGATTTGTGCCAAGATTCAACTGAGTGGCTGGGCCGGAACCAAGCGCAGGAGCAGGAGGTACTCAGATTCCTGGAGCCTCGCCCTCTGCACTGCCCTGCACACCCTCAGTCGAGGGTCTGCACTTTCTCAGTTTAGTATTTCACAGCTTTTAGTGAAAGGGCTTGGTTGAAATCCTTCCTGACCCTCAGTCTGGTTAACTGAGGGGTGGGTTTATAGCTGGGGTGGGGGCAGGGGGCCCACACTTGCCTAGCATGTGTGAGGCACTGGGTTGGGTTCTCAGCACTCCATGAATAAAGTTCTATCAACAATTAAAAAGTGATTAAAAAAAAAAGGTGGCAGGTGAGGTCACTGTCGGATACAAGAATCAAAACACTGGCCTCTCTCCTTGTACAACAGCTCAGGGTGCTGGCATTTAGTGTGCAGCCCAGTTGCTTCTTGACAGGTGAGGTAGGTAGGCCCATATGCGTGGCACAAAGAGGTCAAGTAACTAACCCCAAAGAGCAGTCACATTTGAACCCAGGGAGCTCCCTCCATTCCCCTGGGTCACTGTCCACAAGACAGGTCACCCTGGGATCTGCTCACTCCCACCCCATCCTCAGCAAACCCTGGCATCAGCAGGACTCATCTCAGTGATTCAAAGTGCTGGAAGCTCCCCTGGGGTCCCAAAGCCCAACATCCCAAACCAGGGCTGTCAACCCCATCCCCGCCCCTCCGCCAGGCATTCAGGAAGCAAGGGGGGAAAGGGCAGCAGCCCAGGAAAACACCTGGTGGAAACATCAGACAGCGTCATTTATTATTACAGAGACCAAGGTCACAGGGCTGTCAAACACCCCCCAACCCTGTTATAAAAACAACAGAACAAAATACCACAGCTCAGGCTGAACGTGAGCAGCCTGGCTCCAGCACAGACACACACAACATCTCTGCACACTGATATAAAAATTGCCAAGGGCCACGGGAAAGTGATCGCAGCCATGTCAACAAAGACACTGAAGCACTGGAGGGTCAACAGCGGTCTGGAAGGTCAGGCCGCTGGGTTGTGCTTTCGGTTGGGGAAGAGGCCTCCATGGGAGGAGGGAGACAGGATTGGAGCCCCTGAAGCCCAAGATATTCCCCTTCTCCAGAAGGAAGGCCCTTGCTGGACAGTTCATGGCCCTAGGGGCCAGCATGATTGCGTTCACAAGGCATAAAACCCCATGGCAACCGTGGCCACCACGACACTGAGAGTGAGAGCCCATCTGATGAGTGGCATCTGGGAGAGGTTGCTGAGCAGGGGTGTCCCTCGGGACTGCTCCACAGAGATGGAGTCTGAAAAGAGAAGGAAGGCCAGGTCAGCAGCAGGTGGCAGATGTGGGCACCTGACATCACTGAGGGATGGCAGAGGCCCTGGACTCCAGTGCAGTTCCTGCCCATGCCAGGGCTCCCCAAGAACACACAGGTGTCCTGCTGGCCACCCCTGGGATACCCACAAGGCGGAAAGCTCAGGGCTTCTCCCAGGGACCTGCTCTGTGCTCAGCAAAGCCATGGCGAGAAAGCCCAGGGCCCACTGGGCACTGCTTTCAGGCTCCTGCCTGTGGCCAGGAAGGTGCTCCTGAGCCTGTATCACTGACCCGGAACCCTGGCTATACACTCACCCCAGACCCACATTCTCTGGGAACCATGGTACTGGGGATGTGTATTTTGGGGCGTTTGCAGAGAGGCTGGAAAGTGGAACCTGAGATTGGAACTCAGATTCAGCCCCACCCCCCTCATTTACAGGGGACCAGTCCCAGCCAGCTATGAGGTCTGAGTGGGCAAGACAGGCAGGTCTCTGGAGTCAGACAATGGGTGGGAAGCCTGGCCCCATCCTGATATGGAGCCCTGGAGAGGCCTCTGGGCTGGAGGCCAGAGTCGCCCTCATGGCAGGCACAGGGCAGCTCATGCTGGGTTCACAGGAAAGGCCCCTGAGGCCTGCGGGAGCCACGCTGAGGCCTGGGCCTCAAGACCCCTTTCTACTGGGGGGGGGGGGGGCAGCGAGGATCTGGAAGAGCCTGTGTTCCCTGTCTGTGCAGGACAGCAGAGTGTCCTTTGGCGTGTTAGAAATTAAAGCCCAGAGATGTTTCAGTGCTGGAGATTGAACCCAGGGCCTTGCACCTGCCTGAGCCACACCCCAGCCCCCCAACCAAGGACCATCCGCACATTGACATGGGGACACACATCCCCCCAGCCTTCAGACCAAGAGGCTGTGGCATGCACTCCCTGTCCCACTGTTTGACTTGACAAGGTCACAGTGAGGATGAATGCTAGCAAAGCATGCTCATGTTCCTAACAGGAGGCATGAGTGTTAAATACCAAACCAAACTTCAGGTGGCTAGAACAGGTAGTAAATATCCATTTACTGAAGGCTGTTCTATGCTCCTCTCTCAGTACATTGAGGACAAAACTGATTATGGACAATCATTCTCCGAAAGGTCACCACATTGATTATATCAATTTAAGAACCCAGGCCCATATTTCCAGCCTATTAGAAAGCCTAATCACTATGCTTCTTGCACAAAGCCCACCATTATGATTAAGGAAAGTTATGTACATAGGAAGTTGATGTCACCTTGACTAAGAAGCCAAGCAGTTTTGAGAAAAAGTGTAGGAATTAAGTAACTTTAAAAGATTTTTAGGATGTTAGAAATATAAGATTAGTGATAGGTTAGGAGACAGAGTCTTGTTATGTAGTTTGGCATTAATTAACTAAAGGTCACATCCTGGAAAAATATAAACTGAAGACTCCTGTCTCATCCTTTTCGCAGAAGTCAACTTCAGGACCCCCGGAACCCCACTAGGGCAGGACCCCAGCAGTTCGTCCCTTTCGAAGGGAGCCCAGGAAGCCCTCACCTTGCAGCCGGTTGCTGGCACGGTGGCGAAGGCCTGCTGCCTGTGAGGGATGCTGGTCCTCGGGGTACTGGTTCAACAGCTCCTGCAACTCCTCAAACAGCTGGAAGACAAAAGACATGCCGCTCAGAGAGATGTGCTGCTGGTCCCAGCTGGGGACAGGGCTCAGGCAGTCATGACAAAATAAGGAACACTTGTGTCTTCACCCAACTCAAGGGGCAAGATGTCACAGGCACACTTGGTTCCCCTGCCTGCTCCTCCCAAGCACCTCACCTGCACCCTGTCCCCCTGGATTAGAGTTCACTGCTACCATACTGGCATTCTTTTCAGTGTCCCTAAGCAAAGAACTGTTCTGCTTCCACAAGAGTGGAATCCCAGTGCATGTGTTCTTTTGCAGCCTGCTTTCTTCACATGACTTTATATTTGAAGCTCCCTCTTAAGAAAGGTGTATTTTGAGGTGTTCATTTGGCTGCGTTTGCAGAAGTTATCTGCAGTTCCTGGAGGATCAGGTTGCAGAAGTCAGGATGAAGGACTAGGATGCAAGGTCAGGATGGGGGATCAGGCTGCAGAAGTAAGGATGCAAGGTCAGGATGGGGGATCAGGATACAATATCATAGTAGATCAGGATGAAGAATCAGGAAGCAGAGATCAGGATGGAGGATCAGTATGGATGTAAAGGTCAGAATAAAGAATCAGGATGCAGAGATCAGGATACAGAGAAATCAGGAAAATCAGGATGGAGAGCCAGCCGATGGGTGTCCTGTCCTCTCTTCATGGACACCTCTCTGAAAGACAGACTTTCTAGGGAGAGTAACTGAATTTGAGGGTGTAAGGGAGGGGCACTTGAGCCCAGCCCAAGAACCTGTGCCCCAACATGCCTCCAGGTGGTGGGGTTGGCAACAGCACAGGGCACCAGTGGCAGTGAACCCCAGCCCCCCAGATTCACCCAGGACTCATTGTTCCAGAGCTTGCTCCAACCCCTAGTCTTTCCCTTGGATTTGAGGCAGTTACAAAATATCCTTGGCTTCAGAAATTGTCACCTTTGCAGGGCCAACCTGGCTACACATAAGTGCATGCACACCTTAGATGATGCCAGGGGGTACCTCCACTGTGACTGTCACACCCGTGATGACAGTAGCTAACAGAGGGCTTCCCTGTGTCGGGCACAGCTGCAGGAACGTCACCTATACTCACTTACCCCCATGACCACAGTGCTACTGTTACCCTAGTTGGCAGACAGGGAAACTGAGGAACAGAGAGATCAAGCGATTTGCCCAGAATTACCCAGCTAGTAAGTGGCAGAAATGGAACCAGGTCCTAAGTCCCTGCACACAGCCGTAACGCAGGGCATCCTCTCCCCAATGAGACAGGGTCACTGGAGGAGGCAGCAGCCACCGAGGGGTGCCAGCCCCTCACCTGAATGTTGAGCAGGAACGCGGTCTTGGCCTCTTCGGTGACCCTCTGCCTGACCTCGGGGGTCATCTCCAGAGTGTTCATGCGGGAGCGGTAGAGCTGCTTGAACTTGGTGGCACTGTCGATGTTGGGGAAGGTGAAGAAGGCCAGGCCCTCTCCAGAGCTGGGCAGGTCCAGGGCCTTCTGTGCGATCTTCTTGAGGACCTGGCCCCCGGACAGGTCGCCCAGGTAGCGGGTGTAGGCGTGGGCCACCAGCAGCTCGGGCTCCCTGCGCCCCACCTGCTGGAGCCGATCCACGTAGCGGCGTGTGGCTGCCGTGTAGGGGACAGCCTCCTGCCAGCTGGGCCCGTACCAGAAGGCCATGTCCTGCTCCAGCGCGGCCCTGCGGTGCAGCTCCTCGGGGAAGTAGAGCGGGGCGAAGACGGGGTTGTCCTTGTTGCGCTCAATCTCCTCCTCCAAGGCCACGTAGACGTGGTACAGGGACGCCATCACCAGCTGAAATGGGCGGCAGGTCAGGCTGCGAAGACCCTGCCTTCCAGGCCGCTGCAGCGCCCAGTCCCCCCACAGCAGCCAGAGGGGTTTCAGGAGAGCAAAACTTGATCCTGCACTTTCTCCACCTAAAACAGAATCCCGCTAAGGCTCACCTCAAACTTGTGAGTCTCTGCCTCAGTTTCCGGAGTAACTGGGATTACAGGCATGTGCCAGGGACCCAGCTAGTTTCTTATAAAAACCCAAAAGCCAGTTCCTATTCCCATTTTAAGGCCTGAGATTGCACTGCAAGTAAGAAATGAAATCGACTCAAGTGCAGCCCTATGTCTGCAGAGGGAATCCCCTTCCTGGGGCCCACTCTGAACCCACCTTAGTGGGACAATAGGCCGGGCACCTTGGTTCGGTGAACTCCTGTTACACATTAATACTCCAGGTTGAGTCCCATGAGGACAAAGTTACAATGTCCAAGTTACTTCTCAGCCATAGACACTGACAGAATTCGTGTTCCTTGTGAAGAAAGAAAGCCAGGAAGCCTGGTACAGAGCATTTGGGGTTTCAATGACGACACCTGGCTCTGCCTTCAGCTCAGCCAGTTTTCAGCTGTGTGACCACGGGGGAGTCATTAGCCCTCTCTGGCCTCAGCTTCCTACCTCTAGGGCAGGAGATGATCCAGGGTCTATGGGATTCTACAGGTCAAACCTGTTCCCTCCATGCCAAAGGGGAGAATCTACTACACTCTGCAGGAGGGGTTAGGGTTAAGGGAGGTGGTTCAGGCAGGGGACTTAGCAGCCTGGTACTTAGCACTCCTATCAGTCTAGGGCTAAGCACCACCCCCATAGCATAATGGACACAAGCACTGGGTCCCCTCACAGTTCCAGTATCCACTTTTGAACTGTCTTATAGGCACAATCCAAAGTCCACAGTGGCTGGGGATGGCCTATTCCAGCAGTCACCTCCATCCCCCACAGCCATCAGCCACATTATACCAACTGGGTGTGGGTCACCTTTGAGCAGGGGGAGGGCAGCAAAGACACATTAACCCCCACCCCAGACAGAACTGCAAGTTCCATCTGTTAGAAGAGGGCTTGGGGAGGGTCCAGGTTACAAACAGGACGGGGGTCAGGAGTGGTGGAACCCAGCTCCCCCTCTCCAGTCAACCTGAGTCAGCTCTTCCCAGCACTGATGTTTTAACACCGGGTACCTGCCCCGTCCTTGACAAGTGCCTTCTAATAGCATGGATTTCATAACCATGCCAGGAAATAGCAAAATCATGTGCCCAGTGCTTAAAATCCTACTGTTGAGTCAGGCATGGTGGTGCATGGCTGTAATTCCCTCAGCTTGGGAGGCTGAGACAGGAGGATTGCAAGTTTAAAGACAGACTCAGCAATTTAGGGAGGCCCTAAACAATTTAATGAGACTGTCTCAAAAACAGGGCTGGATATATGGCTCGGTTGGTAGATTGCTTGCCTTGCATGCACAAGGCCCTGGTTCAATCCCCAGCACCAAAAAAATTAAAAAGCGTTGAGGATGTAGTGGTAAACTGCCCTGAGCTTAGAGCTCCAGAAGTATCCAAAAAAAGAAAACTCCTGCTGTTGAAATGCCATTTAACAGATGAGGAAAAGTGGCTTGGGATGTTAGGAGATGCCACAGTTCCACTGTGAAATGGTCCTGCCAAGGCTTGAATCCATACTATCCCTTGTCTTCAATTAGAATTAGGGCAGGAGCACAAGATCTGAAATGAGATCACTTTTGCTTTGATTTTGGCCTTTTCCACAGCTGTGTGACCATCTGTTAGTCACTTAACCTCCCTGAGACTTTCCTTATCTTCATCAGGACTGAGGTACATATGTATGAAAACTTGCTGTGTGACCTCGAGGATGTCACTTCTCTTGTCTGAGCCTCAGTGTCATTAGGAAAATAACTTCCTTGGACAAGCATCTCTGGCCCTACTCCCCACTTAGTAAGTGGCTTGAGCCCGGGAGACACCTGCCCCACCCTCCACGTGCCTGTTTCCACCAGGCCACACATACCTTGAAGCCCTTTCGGGTCACCTGGCCCCTCTGGAAGTTCCTCATGAACTCGGCATTCTCTGCCTGGGCGTGCACCTCCTTGGTGGCCTCCTTCAAGGCCTCGGACAGATCCTGGGGCAAGCTGTGGAGGCGAGGGAGGGAGGGTAAATCCAGGGTGGCTGGGGTGGGGTTGTCCCCTAGCTGGCCTGAGCTGGAGAGTGCCACCCGCTGTCCTCAGGGCTTCAGGAGGCCGCTTCTCCCACAGATCTGGACAGCCTGCCGATGACAGGCCACCATCCCAGCCCTGCAAACACGCCGTCATCATTAAAGCACTATGTAATACAGTCCCCCAAACAAGGGGGCGATTCCTGTCCCCAGCTGCTCCCAGTAAAGGGTGAGTAGGAGCTGGCCAGAGGGAGCACTTGAACTTGGCCTTAGGTACTGGGGATGGGACCCAGGAGCACTTCACCGCTGAGCCACATCCCCAGCCCTTTTGGTTTTATTTTGAGACAGGGTCTAGCTGAATTGCCTAGGGCCTAATAAATTGCTGAGGCTGGATTTGGACTTGGTATCCTCCTGCCTCAGCCTCCAGAGCAGCTGGGATTACGGCATGTGCCTGGTTGCATTGAACGTTTCATTTTTTTAGGCCTAATATTTAATTCATTTCTTCAGCCAAAGTTCCAAATACAAATCTCAGATGACATCCCATAACGTTAGGTTCAACATGCCTATATTAAAAAGCCGGAGAAATTCTGCTTTACTCCAAAGTCCCTTACTGTTGGGCTCCCGCCTGTAATCCCAATGGCTCTGGAGGCTGAGGCAGGAGGATTGCAAGTTGGAAGCCAGCCTCAGCAAACTAAGGAAACTGTCTCTAAATATAAAAAGGGCTGGGGATGTGGTCAGTGCCTGTACCAAACAACAACAGAAACTCTGGGAGCATTTCTGCCATGTGACCTCCCCATTGTCAAGAACTCGCTTCTCTTCCGCAGCCCCCTACACAAGCCGAGAAGGGAACGTGGCAGCCTCGGGAGCGGGAACATCGGGGTTCCAGTCCCAGCCCCGACACCTGCGAGCTGCCCGCCACAGGCCAGGTGATGTAGCGCTCTAGTCCTTGCGGCTGCGCCCCCCGGAGGCGACACTGTCCGCCGGCCCGGGAGCCGCGGGGATGAGCGCAGGCAGAGCCTCCCGCTGCACCTGGGAAGCTGCTCCCCGACGGCGGGCGCGCCCGGGGACACCCCGCTCCGCTCGCCGCGGGGACGGGCCGCCTGTCAATCTCCTCGTGTGCCTCCAGCTGCCCCGGCTCCACTCCCCTGGCGGCGCACCCGGGCTACCGGCCCTCGCTGCCCCCGGTCCTGCGCACCCGCCCCGTCCCCCGGGTCCCCAAGTCCCGGGCTGCACTTGCCTGTCGCTCTGCGGGCGGTCCATGGCTCTGGCTGGCTGGCTGGCGCGGTGGCTCTGGCTGGCGCGGTGGCTCTGGCTGGCGGTGGCTCTGCGGAGGCGGAGGAGCAGGCAGCGGCTGTGACTGGGAGCGGGCCGCGGCCTTTTATGCTCAGGAGTCACGTGGGCGGCGCCCAGCAGAGGCCCAGGGCGTTGCGACACCCGCCGCCCGCCCCCCGCCCCTGGCCGGCAGGGGGTTGGGGGCGGCGGTCTTGTGACCCGGGAAACAAAGCGCGGCCCCAGCGCCCCTCCCTAATCTCTGCCCTCCCCAATCTCGGAGACCCTGGATTACCCACCCTTCTTCCCAGTTTAGGCAGATTGATCTGTCCTTGAGCGCACACCCACCTGCAAAAAAGTATTCCAGACTCTGGGGATGGGACCCCAAGATCTCAGAAATGCCCCCCTCCCAGATTAAAAGTGAATGTCAACTCCAACAGAGACCACGTGGAATGTCGCCTTTGAATCTGGCTTTAATAGCCCCGTGTTCCTACTGATGGGCAGAATCACAGCCTCTGGAACTGGAGTCCCCTGTAGCAGGGCAATATACCTTTTTCTTTTTCTCAAAACCTCTATATTGGATTGGCATCAGGGACAAGGACCAAGCTTTCCATAACAAGAGGGCAAATAAATGGCTGTAACATTGCTGGGCTGTCAGGAAGGACCATCCCAAGCTACAGTTACCCACTGTGACCCAGCCAGGGGCTCTGGAATGCTTCCCACTGCAGAACCCAGACGCGCACCCCCACATCTAATCCTGAGAGCAGCCACACCCCAGATACGTACAATCACCATTTCATCTCTTTTTGTCCATGTTAGCTCCAGGGCACACACAGGTTAATAATGTTCCTATGTCACACAGCCAGGGGTGACAGAGCTAGGATTCTAGCCGTTAGAAGCCAGACTGTACCCTCCTGTCCCAGAGTCCAGACCCTCTCACAGAGGGTCCAGGATTTAGGCGGAAGAGGGAAAAGTTTGAAAGCTGGCCACTTGCAGGTCCAGGCCTGTCAACTCAGGGACCCCAGAAGGTCAAGTTCATCTTATTAAGTACCTGGGGAGCAGGGGCCCCATGCAGGAAGGCCACAGGCTGTGCCCTCATTTGGGGATGGAGTCTTCAGTGACCCAGGGTGCCTGGCTCCTGGCCCCAGCTTATTCCCTGGGAGCCCCCAGACTCTGCTAGAACAGAGACCACACACAGAACGCTGGGGCTGAGGCGGCCCAGGGCAGTGCTGGCGCAGGCCTATGTCATAGTTCTGAGCTCCTGAACCTTGCCCAGCGCTGACTCAGCTTCCTGACTTCCCCTTCCCTTTCCTCGGGCAACCCAATGAACCAAGTGCCCTTCTTCCAGCAGCTGGAGGCCAACAAGACCCCCAGAGACGCCCACATCCCCAGGACCTGCGAATAGGTTGCCTATGTGACAAAGGACTTTGAGGATGGGGTTAAGTCAAGGATCTTGAGATGGGAGATTATCCTGGACTGTCCTCCTGGGCCTGATGTCACAAGAGCCAGTCTAGATGGCTCCAGAGGCAGGAGGTGATTCGACAAAGGAGGCAGAGGGACACTAAGAGATTGGAGGTGCTGGGCACCCAGCTCTAGGACCAGATGGAGGCTGGGGGTTCTGAAAGCTGCTCCCAGCCAGGGGGTACATTCTTCCCTGGAGCTCCAGCAGGGGCCCAGCCCTGCCCCACCACCAGAGGACTTTTGACCTCAAGCATCCCAGACAATAAGTTTGTGCTGTTTTGAGCGACAACACTGTGGCGTGACAGACCCCACTCAACACCTGCCTTGCCAAAACCAGGGCAGATGCTCAGCTTCGGGAAGCTGAGGAAGCATGGGTAGAGGCCCTGGGGGCCCTGGGGCCCTCCTGCACCCCCATATATCTCCTAGCATGAGGTCTGTTGTTCCCACACTGGAGCTTGGCCGTTAGGAAACCCGCAGCCTCCTCTCAGCCCTCTCTCGTCATAGTCTTCTGTGGCCAAAGACCACAGAGCCCACGTGTGCTCAGGATCCTAATGGAGGAAATCTAAGAAATGACCCAGGGAGGGGCACGGGTACCGAAGAGGGCTGCATGTGTGCAGAAATTGGAAAGACTTCGCATTTGAGGGCTGCCCTCAGCCAGGCACTCCCCCAAGCATGTCTCCGTGGATCCTTCTGTAACAGTGTCCACTCTGTGCTTTGAGTACAGCCCTTGCTGCTGGGGCACTATGACTTATTTTAAAAATGGACGTTGGGCTGGGGATACAGCTCAATTGGTAGAGGGCTTGCCTCGCATGCATAAGGCCCCGGGTTCAATCCCCAGCAACACACACACACACACACACACACACACACACACAAAGAAAATGTTTCTTTCCCTCCCTCTCTCCCTGCTCCTCCCTAATCTCAGGGGAAATTGGGTCACCTTTCTTCCCCATTTTAGGCAGATTGATCTGTCCTTGAGCTCACACCCACCCAAAGAAGTAATGCAGACTTTGTAGATGGGACCAGAAGTTCTCAGAAATGACTATCTCCCATGTTAACAAGTGAATGACAACTTCTACAGAGAACACTTGGAATGTCACCTTTGAGTCTCTCTTTAAAACTCCCCAGTTCCTACTGATGGGCAGAATCACAGCCTCTGGGACAGGAGTCCCCTGTGCTTCTCCTTTGCTAGCAAAGCCATAAAACTTGTTTTTCGTTTTTCTCAAAACTATGTCCTGGTTATTGGATTGGCACCGGGGACAAGGACCAAGCTTTCCGTAGCTGTGTGTGTGTGTGTGTGTGTGCACACGCGCGTACACTGGAGATGTAACCCAGGTCCCCTGCAGGTACAGCAATGCTCTACCACTGAGCTGCACACCCAGCCCCTCGTCTCATCCTTACCAGCCCCAGGGGATGGGCTATCCATGGTGGAAAGGAGCCCAAGCCTGGTACCTGGAGCCCGTGTCAGTGTGGCACATATTCATACACATCTTACAGAATTTCAGAAGAACGGGAACCGTGAAAGAGACAAGAGGAGTCAAGGAGGACGCCAACATGTTTGCCCCAAGCAACCCGGAAGAGGGAGTTCCAGGTTACTGCCATCAGACGTGCTGGGAAGCCTAGTAGAGCCCCCACCTCGGCTTGGAGAGACGTGCGGCCCGGCTGTGCAGACGTGTACAGATCCAGAGATAAACAAGAGTTTTCTGCTCTTTTCTGGAAGTTTCGCTTCCTCGTGCTGACAGCTAAGGTTGCCCTTTCACCAACCACCGGAGAGAGGCCGGAAAGCAGCCGTGACTCAGCAAAATCTGCCTTCCCTTTGTCTCCGTCCCCCCCCAACCGTGACACAGCAGAATCGCAGCTGCCGGCTCCGCGGAAACCTCGACTCAGCACCGCGCGGCGCCGCCAGGAAACAGAAGCGGTTTGGGCTGCAGGGAGGGCGGGCGCAGCTCCCGGAAAACAGAGACGTGGCGCAGCTGCCGGGCCGTGGCGGGGGACCCGGGAGCGGTCTTTCCCCCAGCTCGGTGACCATAAGGAGAATGGGGACTCTTGCCTGGAGAGTCTCTCAATCTCTTCTCTTTTGTGTACCAGGGTTTCAGCCCCAGGGTGCTTAACCACTGAGCCACATCCTGGCCCTGTTTTGTTTTGTTTTGTTAAATAATTTTTTAGTTGTTGATAGACGTTATTTATTTATTTGTTTATATGTGGGGCTGAGAATCGAACTCGGTGCCTCACACGTGCCAGGCAAGTGCGGCTACCGATGAGCCAAAACCCCAGCCCCGCCCCAGTCCTCTTGGCGTTTTATTTTGAGACAGGGTCTCGCTAAGTAGCTGAGGCTGGCTTTGGACTCACTATCTTCCTACCTCAGCCTCCCTGGGATTACAGGCATGGACCCCCACGCCAGCTATATTGCCAGGTAGTCTCAAGCAGGGGACCTCACAGAGGGTGTCCTGACCCATGCAGATCCCCGCCAGTCAGGGACCCCAGTGATGGTCTGCAGCCTAAAGGGAAGGAGAGGTAGCTCAGCCAGGCAGACACGCCCAAATCCTAGAGAAAATGCCCCTGGACTGAAGGGCAAGGCACACTCCTGATGGCAAGAGACCCAACCTGTCGGGGACTAGAAGGAAATTCTCCTTCAAAGGTTGGCCTGACATCCCCCTGGGAGACATCCTGACCGGGAGTCATCCTGCAGCTACCTACCTCCCTGGAACATCCCATGGTTATCAGGATCATCAGACATCTTGCACCTGGCAGTTTTACCACCCACATCCAGCAATTGCTGATTAGAGAGCTTCCCCATCCCCAGCATATAAATACCCCTGTGTGAACAATAAAAATTTGCAGCTTGATCAGAACTACTGTCTTGCTGTCATCTCTCTGTGTCTCTTGTCCCTTCATTCCTCCCCATCTAGGTTCGCTGCCCACGTTGATGTGTCCTGCCGGACGGGACACCAACCCCAGGCAGATAATGCGCTAGCCACACACATAATGGACAAGAGATGGACATTCCTAGTAAAAGAGCCCCGCGAAACAGTGTGACAAGAGAGGGCCACAGCTAGCTGCACCTGGCACAGGGCCCCTCCTGGCAGGGCTGGGGGGAAGAGCAGAAGGGGGCATCTCTGGCAGGATACCTTTCCACTCCTTCTCCCTTTGACTCCTCCTGCCCCCTGGGTTTTCAGATGAGGCACCAGGTCACTGGGCCACTCCTCTAGCCAACATTCTCCATAGTTCCCCACCACCCCAAGAGGCAGAGCAGGCTCTTTATCCTGGCCCACCCAGCCCACGGGCTCCCTCACACTGGCTTGTGCTAGTCTCAAAGGAAGGCCTACTAGCCTCTGGGCCTGTGATCCGGTGGAGGAAGCCTGCTCTTGCTTCTTTACCAAGCTGCTTATCTTTCAAGACATAAAAGAGTTAACTTTATACTATGTACAAGATCAACCATGGGAGAGAACCTTAATGACCTTAAGTTTGGCAAAGATTTCTCTACACACACACAGACCCAGAAACACACAAGCTGAGCATCAAGGTATATGCCTTTAATCCCAGCTCCTCAGGAGGCTGAGGAATGAGGATGGCAAGTTCGGGGCCAGCCTCACCAATTTATTTTTTTATTTTTTGTGGCGCTAGGGATTGAACCCAGGGCCTTGTGCATATGAGGCAAGCACTCTGCCAACTGAGCTATATCCCCAGCCCCAGCCTCAGCAATTTAACCAGACCCTGTCTCAAAATTACAAAAAATTTTAAAAGGACTATAAATGTAGCTCAGTGGTAGAGAAGCCCTGGGTTCAGTCTCCAATACCACAAAAATGAAAGGAAAAAATAAACAGGTTTTATAAAATTAAACTTTTACTCTACGAATCATCCTCTTACAAAAAAAGAAGAAAACCAGAAACTAGAAGAAAATATTTGTAAAACATTGTCAACAAAGGACTTGTATCTAGAAGAGATTAAAATTCATACAATTCAATGTAAGACAAATAAGAAAATTATCAAATGGGTAAAAAGTTTGAATGGAAAATTCACCAAGGAAGATACATGAGTGGTAACATTGCACAGGTCATTAAGGAAGTAGATTAAAACCAACCGCAATGGCTAGAAGTAAAAAGATGTGCTATTCCCATTATTATTGAGGCTATAGGCGATCAGGACAGGACACCCCCAAGATATGCCTCATTGACATAAGGAGTGTTTCAACTGAGGATCCCTGGGAAACAGATTCCCAGGAGAGCTCTGTGCAATGCACCCCCAACCCTGCCAGAAACAGATCCAAGATATAAAAGAAAAAGTTAACTTTATACTATATACAGGATCAACCATGGGAGAGAACCTTAGTGACCTAAAATAGCAGTCCTCAGACTCAGAAAAAGCACCCAGAGGAATCTACCCAGGAAAACTGCTAAGCTAAACCTTACCTTCTTTAGTTCCCCCATATATTTTTTCCATCAATTCTCCTCTTTCTTGAGATGCTCCCTAAGTCCAAATCTAACCACTCCTTGAGTTACTCACCAGAGTTTCTCCCAGGTGTACGCAGGCAGTCTGTGTTCATCACGATTATTATCCTGTTCACCTGTCATCTGTCAGTTGAATTTCCAGGCCCCCAGCCAGAGGCAGGTACAGGGAAAAGGTCCCTAGAGTACAGTCAGTGTGTAAAACAGTTTGGCAATCTTTTTTTTTTTTTTCTTTTGGAAAAAGTACTTGGGTTTGGACACAGGGTGCTCTACTCCTGAGCTATACCTCCAACTCTTTTTATTTTTTGAGACACCCAGCCAGGTGGTCCACACCAGTCATTCCAGCTGTTTGGGAAGTGGAGGCAGGAGGACCTCAGTGCCCAGGCTGGCTTTATAAAATGCAATTCTCCTGCCTCTGCCTCCCGAGTTGCTGGTATTATAGTCTGTGCCAAGGGCCTGGCTGGCAATTTCTTGAAAGGTTAATCATTCACCTCCCATCTAATCAGGGATTCTATTCCTAGGCACTGATCTGGGAGAAATGAAAGTGTAGTCCACACAAACACTTGTTCAGGAATGGTCACCACAGCCGTATTTTTGGTGTAAATATATTATGGATATTCAGGAATAAGGTCATTATAATTCAAGGTCATGAGAAAACATTTGGGAGTGAGGAGTATGTATGAATGACTCTCAAAATGATCACACTGCATAAAACAAAAAGGTGCTTATGACATCATTTCATTTATAAAATATTGCATATAACCTGTATACAGGACTATATAGAATTCTAGAAAATGTAAGATAAGCCAGTCAGATCAGTGGTGATCTGTAGAGGGCAGGGATTGCCGAAACCATGAGAAAATTTTGGGGAGTGATGAATAAGTTCATAATCTTTTTTCTTTTCTTTTCTTTCTTTCTTTCTTTTTTTTTTTTTTTTGATACCAGGGATTGGGCCTAGGGGCTCTTAACCACTGAGCCACATCCCCAGCCCATTTTTTAATGTAATTTATTTTCATACAGGGTCTCACTAAGTTGTTTAGGGCCTTGCTAAGTTGTTGAGGCTGACTTTGATCCTCCTGCCTCAGCCTCCGGAGCTGCTGGGATTACAGTCATATGCCAGCAGTTCATGATGTTGCTCCCAGCAAGTTCATGATGTTGATTGTGAGGCTCGCTGATTATGTAGTATGTTAAAACTGATCACAATGTGTACTTTATTTATTTTTTAAATAAATTTTTTATACCTTGCCGCAGTCCGGCTGCAGCAAAATAACCAGGGCGGGGGTGGGGTGGGGTGGGGGGGGTGGGGGGGTGGTGACAAACAACTTGTCTAGATCCATACAGCAGGAGCAGGAGCCATTTATTGTAGGACAGTAGCGGTATTTATACATTCCACACAGCTTATCTTAATTAATATAAACTAGATATAGCAGTCAACCAATAAGAAATCTCCACACTTAATGGCTCCACCTCACAAACCACTCCCCCTGGCAAAATGCCAGGCGCCATCCAGACTTGTTTTCAGACTCTAACAATACCTTTATTTTATTTATTGGTTTTTATGTGGTGCTGAGGATCGAACCCAGGGCCTCGCACATGCTAGACGAGTGCTGTACCAACGAGCCACAACCCCAGCCCCCACAATGTGTACTTTAAATATGCACAGTTGATCCTATGTTATTTTTATCTTCCACGAAGCTGCAAAACAGACTTGGCCCAGGCTTTCCTGCAGTTCTTCTGTTCACCTTCCACACAGTCACCTGTGCCCCAAGCTGCCCCCACCCATTCCTAAATTTGACCTCCTGGAAGGCAGGGAGGACCATGGTGGATCCATTCCTTGGTCCAGAGCTGGCACCAGGCAGACATTCACGACATATCTGATGGATGAGGCTTGGCAAGCAGGGTTAACCTCCCTGCCTAAGGTCAGACTGCTCACCTGGTATTCAAGGTCTATCTCAAGCACATTATGTTCATGACACCTGTGGCCCAAGAGCCCCTGGGCCTGGGCGTCAGGGGTGCAGAAAGAGAATGCCTTTTCCAAAGACTGTCCAACCTCTATCACACAGACTCGGGGCCTGAGATCTACAGCCAGGCAAGGCAGTGGCCGGCCAGTCTGGAAAGTGCAGGCCCTCAGGACACTTTTGCCAGCAAGCAGGCTGACTGTAGATGGTTTCCATCCAATGGCGGGACTCCTCTTCTAGATTGGCTAATGCAATGAACTCTAAGCAAAGGATTGCAGGCAAATCCGGGATCATGACTTATCAGCTGTGGGTACTTGAACCCCCTAAGCTTCTATTTCCTCATTTGACAAAATGAGGATCAAAGACAGCATAGGCTGAAGGGGATGTGGTGGGATTAAATCAGTTTAACATGTGTAAGAAGCTTAGAAATGGGCCTGGCACAGAGGAAGTACACAGGAGGCTTAGCTGTTATGTTTGGTCACAGAGGCAGCCAGTTCCCCTTTCATGATTCAGCTAGAACCTTTTTTTCCTAACTAAAAATTTTTGGAGGATTCTGCACTTATGGGAGTGAAGGGGCATTAACATCTGACAAATGTTATTCTCTATCACTAATTTTGTTTCTGTTATTGTTACAATACTAGGGGATTGCTGAGAGCCATAGCCAAGTCGGAATGACGCCAGGCATTTTTTCCAGAAGGGAGTGGTTGAGAGGTGACACCAGCAAGCCATAGAGATGATGATGGTTATGTTAAGCTGTGTATTCAATTGTATATTAGACCCCTGCTGTCCGCCTCAGGCACCGGCTACTTTGCAGTTCTCTCGGGGATTCCTGGGGAGTTCGAGTTGGTTGGGGAAGTGCCGAGGAGGGATTTCCGGTTGGTGTGTGGTGTCCAGGGAGAAGGCCGCGTGTGTGGCGTTCGTGGGAGTTCGGAAATAAAGTTTGTTCCTGCTTGAGTGGCTCGTGATTTGTGTCCAGCCAGACTGCGGCAGGGGATTGATCTTTAGTGGAGCTCTACCACTGAGCTACATCCTCAGTCCTTTTTATTTTTTATTTGAGGCAGGGTCTTGCTAAATTGCCCAGGCTGGCCTCGAGCTTGTGATCCTCCTGCTCAGCTTCCCAAATTACTGGGATTACAAGCAGGTACCACTACCCCACTGGGTCTCCTGCTTAGGAAGAAAACCTGAAATGGGAGTACCTTCTGGCACCAGATTTTTTAAAATGCCTTTATTCCCAAATAGTCCTTATGCCCAAGTGGCATATTCCAAACTTCTTCAATATAAAGTCTATACTGTGTAAAAATGCCACTAATTAACACCTTTTGTAGCCGGTTCTCAGCTCAGGGCCCAACACACGACTCGGCATGTTAGGTAGTCGCCCCAGCCTCTGTGATCTCGAGGCCTTTGTTTCATGACCTTTATGTTTTACAAATACACAGGCCAGTTTCATTTATGTATGTATGTATGTACCGAGGATTGAACTCAGGGGCACTCGACCACTGAGTCACGTCCCCAGCCCTATTTTGTATTTTATTTAGAAACAGGGTCTCACTGCTTAGTGCCTCGTCTTTGCTGAGGCTGGCTTTGATCCTCCTGCCTCAGCCTCCCGAGCCTCTGGGATTAAAGGCCGGCTTTTTGCAGATGCCTCTGGGTCTGAGCAGCGCCCCACCTTTAAGTGGGTTTGCGACGCCCCCACCGGCGCCCGGATTTGAAGTGTGCAGCGCCGGCACAGCGCCTGGGAGACGGCTGACTTCTCCAGGGCTGCGCGCGGGCAGGGCGCGGGGCTGAGCTGCTCTGCGGGCTCAGGGCTGGGAGGACGCGCCGGCCCGCAGATCCCGATCCGCGCGACACCTCCCCAGGTGGCGAGGCTTCGCCTCAAGGGATTAGGCTTTGAGCAGCAGGAACCGTGACTCAGCGAAAAATGACCTCGGGACCGTGACTCAGCAGAAAGCCGCGGCGGACGTGACTCATGGGAGGAGCAGCGCCGGTCGCCAAGGATTACTCAGCCCGGCCGCCGGGGCGCGCGCTGCAACCAGAGCGGCGAGACTCCGCCCTCCACCCGGGCCCCGCCCTACGACCTCCACCCGGCTCCGCCCTCCATCCAGCTCCGGGCTCCGCCCTCCAGCCCGGCTCCGCCCTCCATCCCAGCTCCGGGCTCCGCCCTCCAGCCCGGCTCCGCCCTCCAGCCCAGCCTCGGGCTCCGCCCTCCCTCCACCCGGAGCTCTGGCGGCGCGTGGCAGGTAGAGGCTGGCTGGGCTGCAGAGCACTGTGGATGTCACCTGGCACCTTAACAAAGGGCCGCAACCAAGTCGCCCATCGCCGCGACTGTGCTGTGAATCGGACCGTCGCCTCCAGCTCAGTTCAGCACACCTGGCTGTCCCTCGGGTGCACCAGTGTCCCCACCATAAATTGAGCAATAAGGACGATTTCCCTCCACTTAACCTTCCAGGGGTCCATCCATTATCCTTGACTTTTAAATAAAATTGAGAAAATAATACTTAAAAAAAAAAAAACGAGAGGGGACTATGTCTGTAGGTCAGTGGCAGAGCTCTTACCTCGTTTGTGTGAGGCACTGAGTTCCATCCTTACCACCGCATTAAAATAAATAACAAAATAAAGACAGGCTGTCCATCTGCAAGTACAAAAATAAAAATGAAAAAAATTTGGTGTGAGGGGGGTACCCGGGATTGAACCCAGGGGCGCTTGACCACTGTGCCACATCCTCAGCCTTCTTTTATATTTTATTTAGAGAGAAGGTCTCCCTGAGTTGGTTAGGGCCTTGCTAAGTTGCTGAGGCTGGCTTTGAACTCTGACCCTCCTGCCTCAGCCTGCCCTCCCCCATGCCCCAGACAACTTAACATTTTAGGGTGTTTCTTTTTTATTTTCTTACTTTTTTTTTTTTGGTACTGGGGATTAAACCCAGGGGTACTTTATCCCTAACCCCACCCCCCTTTTTTGGTACTAGGAATTGAAGCCAGGGGCGCTTAACCACTGAGTCACATCCTCAGCCCTTTTTGTATTTTATTTAGAGACAGGGTTTGCTTAGTTGCTTAGGGACCCACTGAATTGCTGAGGCTGGTTTTGGACTTGAAATCCACATGCTACTCAATCTCAGCCATTGAGATTACAGGTGAGCGCCACTGTGCCTGGCCCCCAGGTCTTTTTATTTTTTTATTTTGAGACAGGATTTTGCTCAGTGGCTGAGTGTTAGCCTCAAAGTTAGAATCCACCTGCCGGAACCTCCTGAGTTACTGGGATTACAGGTATGTGCCACCACCACGGCCAATTTTAGAGTGTTTCTTAGAATTAGAAACTTTAACCATCTTTTTCTATGGAGATTATATATCATTACAATTGCAATGTGTATTTTGTATACTTTTTCTTTTGCTTTGCTTGAGTGTTTTCCCAAATTATTAAAAGCTCCTTGTAGATATCATTTCAAAAATGTTGTACAGAAAACCATTGAGTGAACATACTCATTCATTCAAGGGGTAGTATCCTGGGGGCTGGAAGTGTGGCTGGGGCTTCCTGTAAACCCAGGGACTCTGGAGACTGAGGCTGGAGGATCACAAGTTCAAAGCCAGCCTCTGCAATTCAGCAAGACTCTGTCTCAAAAAATTAAAAGGGCTGTGGGTGTAGCGCAGTGCTATAGTGTTCCTGGGTTTAATCCCCAGTACTGCAAAAAAAAAAAAAAAAAATCCTGGGTGGGGGGATGTTACTGTCCTGAGTGGCTGCCTCTCCTGTTAAACCTTCCAGTGGTTTTTCCCCCTGTTCAGCTGAGAGCCAGGACAGGATGGGGCGTGAGCAGGGGAGACAGCAAGAAATGGACAAGGAGGGGGCCAAGGCCCTGCCCAGGCCTGCGAACTCTGGACTGCAGAGCTTGGAACACGTGAGTGGCCCCTGGGCTGCCTGACTGGCCCTCTCCCTCCCAGCCTCTGGTCTGTGCAGAAAAGAGTAACTGGATTTGGCTGAGAAAGGCCCCTCTGCCCCTTAGTGTCCCAGGCAGAATCTGTCCCTCAAGCTCACAGGTGGAAGTCCTGACGGCTCACACTTCAGACTGTGTGGAGACTGTATGGAGGCCCTTATGGAGGAAGAGAAACCAGGCCTTCGGCATGACCCCCAGTGCAACCTGGCTGGTACCCTGATGGGAGGAGAGGAGGACAGACAGGCGCAGAGGGTGGCCGTGAGAAGATGGCCATGTGCAAGCCAGGAGAAGGGCTTGGAGGGAACCAGCCCTGCTGCCTCCTGGGCCTCTGGCTTCCAGCCTCAGCACCATGAGGAGAGGTGCTGTCCAAGCCGCCTGGTGTGACAGCTTTGTCACAGAGCACTGGCCAGTTCCTCCAGTGTCCTAGACTCCATGGCTGGAGAGCCGAGCCTGAGACACCAGCTCACCCAGACTCGTCTCTACTAGCTCTTTCTCCCTTTTTCATGTGAAGATTTTCAGATGACCAAAAAGCCAGGAAGAACACCACCATCACCCACCGTGCTCACTGCGTGCTGGCCTTCCTCTCTTATTTACTTTTTCCCCTGGAACCATTTGGAGACATACTGTAGACATCAGGACTCTTCCCTACTAAGGCAAGGCCACTTTCACCTGGGGGCATCACGGCAGTGCTAAGGGATAGAACCCGGGCCTGGTGTACACCAGGTGAGTGCTCCCCACTGAGCCACAACCCAGCCACTCTCTGTTCTGTGGTATCTGGAACAGGCCTGACTCCCAGCTGGCTCCCAGGAGGCCTGCCCACCCCCCCACAGCGGGAAGGTTCTTGCTATCTGAGGCTGGGTCCTTCTGCAGTCTTCTCTACATGGAAGAATTGTTTTGCTGGGTGTTGTGGCCCATGATAGTAAAGCTGGAGGATCTCAAGTTCAAGGTCAGCCTGGGCAATTCAGCAATACCCTATCTTAAAGAAAGAAAGAAAGAAAGAAAGAAAACAATAAAGAGGGCCAGGGGCATAGTTCACTGGTAGAGCACTTGGTGAGCATGCACAAGGTCCTGGGTTCAACACCTAGTACTGGAAAAAAAAATTATTTTGAAGAGAGGGGCTAGTCGTCTGAAAATGTCCTGTGTTCTCAGCCAGGAGGCCTTTCTCAGCACAGTGGCACACGTCTGTAATCCTAGGGGCTTGGGAGCCTGAGGCAGGATGATCATGAGTTCCAAGCCAGCCTCAGCAATGGTGAGGCACTAAGCAACTCAGTGAGACCCTGTCTCTAAATAAAATACAACATAGGGCTGGGGAGGTGGCTCAGGGGTCAAATGTCCCTGAGTTAAATCCCTGGTATCCTCCCACCAAAAAAGAAGAAGAAAGGGGAGGAGGAGGAGGAGGAGGAGGAGGAGGAGAAGAAGAAAATGTCCTGTGCTGTGTGTCTGTCCTTTTCCTCCAGGTTAGATTCTGGCTAAACATTCCAGGCAAGAATGCCACATGGTGATGTTAAATCCCCTGGTAAAGGAGCCCAGGAAACCCACGAGCTGGAGGTGGAGTTTCAATACATCCCAACGCCGCCAAATGCCAGATGCCCACTTGCCTGGGCTCACGGCTGATTATGAGAGACAGACGGTGCCCTCGTGTGAAGTGGGAGATTCTCCCTGAACAAAGGCCAGTGGGCTCATGTAAATAATGCCACCGCCCCTTCCTTATGAAGCCTGGTGCTTAAAAACATTTCCAGGCCTGGCTTTGAATCCATTAGTCATAAACCTTTAATGTCATTTAGTGTCTCGGGGCTTCGGTTTTCTTATCCATAAAATTGGGCTAATAATAACATTCCCCTCCTAGGCTTGGGTGACAGATAAATGAAAGAATTCATGTTAAATGATTAATACCTGCCTAGCTCTTTGTGATTGTTTAGTAAAAAGGAATTGTGGGTTTTGCTTATGCTTATTGGCCAACAAAAGTGCCCTGACCTGCCACCTGCCTTCTTTCCCTGTCCGCGGAGCACCTGGGCAGGGGTCAGAGGTGGAAGAGTCCGATGGCCTGTAGCGTGAGCTTGAGCAGAGTTCCACACCAGAGGAAGGCCTGGCCTCGGGAGGAGTCCAGGCCTCAGGAACCCGGGACAGCACAGGTCCAGAGGCTCAGTGCATCCTGGGAACTTGTGAATGGCCCCTGCACCGGGTGGCCAGAGCCTGGCTGCTGTTCAGGTGGCCCAGCAAGGCTGGGTGAGTCCATCCGAGGGGCATCCGGGCCACTGACTCCTTGCTGTACAGGTGAGGAAACTGAGGCCTCAGAGAGGAAAGGGGACCTGCTAGTGGGGGTAGGGATCATGGCAGAGGTAGGGCCGGACCCTCACCTCCTGCCGGCCCTGCCAGTTTCCAGGACAGTAGAGGAAGAGGATACTAACGAGGGTCACCGAGGCTGGAGGGCTGGGCTGAGCCCCGTATGCTACTCTCTGAATCAGAGCTAGTTAAACTGGCTCTCTGGTGACTATGTCTGTGGACACTCTGGTTCCGGGCCCTGCCCCAGCAGGCAGCTCTTGGAAAGCGTCTCTACAAGGGTCCCAGGGGCCTCCTTAAGAAATTCCAGCTGAGCCCAGCTTTCTACGGAGGGGGCATCAGTCTGGGAAGCTGGTCTGGGGCATAGGGTGGGTTGCATCTGGTCTTTGGCATCAGACAGCTGGGTGAGGGGTTCTGTGTGGCCTCCGTTTCTTCATCAGGAAAATGGGACCAACCGTCTCTCAATCAGCCAGACTCAAATGAGAACATGGGTGTAATTGCAAGTTCAAAGCCAGCCTCAGTAATTTAGTGAGGCCCTAAGCAACTCAGTGAGACCCTGTCTCTAAATGAAATATAAAAAGGGCTGGGGGTGTGGCTCAGTGGTTAAGTGCTCCTGGGTTCAGTTCTCTGTACACACACAAAAAAACCCCAACAACAATAAAAATGACCCAGTGATTTCGTACACTGAGCACACGGGTGTAGGAGCTTGGCGGTGTGTGGCGCAGAGTAGGAGCTCAGTTGGGGACCCTGCTCCTCTTCCCATATTGAATAATCAGTAATATTGAATGATCAACAATGGCCATAATGATCAAGCACCGTGGAGCACAACTGTAATGCACTGGCTCTGGAGGCTGAGGCAGGAGGATCGAAAGTTCAAGGCCAGCTTCAACAACTTACTGAGGCCCTGGCTCAGATAAAATAAAAATAGCTGGGAATGTGGCTCAGTGGTAGAGCTCCCTGGGTTCAATCCCTGGTATAACAACAACAACAACAACAATAATAGCATCAGATGTTGCCCGAACAGTTTGGTGTTGAGCACTGGGACTTGGGAGCAGCCGGTGCAGGTCATTCCGGCTCGGCCACTCTCCAGCTATGTGACTGTGGGAAGGTGAACGGAGAATCTGCCTCGGGCCTTATTTTTGTGGGACAGGGATGGCATCAGAGCCTGCCCCCCAGCCACCCAGAGAACTGAACTGGGCAAGGCCAAGTGGTGGGAGTCCCTGTGGGTGCACACCTGCTCAGCTCTCTTCAGGTGCTCTGGGGTCCCCCAGCCGTGGTCCACCCCCCCTGCAGGCCACCTGCCGAGAGCAGGCCCACCATGAGGCTGGTCCTGAAGACCCTGCCCCGCCATTGCGGCTCCTTCCCCAAGTCCCTCACCTGGGGTGGTGCCTCCCCTCTCTCCCCGCCTGCCCCTCCCCAGACGCCTTTCAACCTGCCCAGCTCAGTCAGTGGGCCGTGCCCTGGGACCTGGCCTCTTTTGGGCACAAGGAGTACCCCATTTACGATCTAGAGGCAGCTGGGGGAGAGATGAGTTGGGACGAACCCTGGGAAGGTGTGGATTGTGTTCTGGACCCTGGTGACGGGGGAGCCCCTCCTCTGGCTGCCCAGCCGCTCTGCCCCTTCTGCACACAGGTGAGCATGCCGTGCTGCCCACCAGTGGCGCCACCCAGAGGTTGTTTGAGGAATTTGAGTGAGTGCTGAGTGGCCCCCTGGAGATTTTAAATCTTTCTGGTTCCAGATGAGTTACTTACTAGCTGTGCCACCATGAGAAAGTCACTTGCCCTCTCCGGGTCTCATCAAACTCACCCGTGACACAGGGATGTTGGATTGGATCAGGATCCCGAACTCAGAGGCATCCAGGGGCTGACAGGCAGCCTGAGTGAAGGATGGAGCTGGGGGGTGGGACTGAGGCCAGTTGGAACCAAATGCCTCAAAGCGGGAGACAGACCTCAGCTCCCCCAACTGTTCCAATTATTGCCACAAAGAATACCCCTTCATCATCATCATCAACAACAACATCATTATTATTATTATTTTGGTGCCAGTGATTGAGCCCAGGGGTGGTTTACCACTGAGCCACACCCCAGCCCTATTTTGTATTTTATTTAGAGACAGGGTCTCACTGAGTTGCTTAGTGCTTTGCTTTGGTTGAGGCTGGCTTTGAACTCGCGATCCTCCTGCCTCAGCCTCTGGAGCTGCTGGGATTACAGGCATGTGCCGCTGTGCCCAGTTTAGTATTATTTTTAGACCTTGACAGTAAACTGGGTTAAAAGTAAAACCCTCTGTAAGACCTGACTTGGCCCCAGGGCCACCAGTCTGAGACCTCTGGCTTAGCTGGTCTCTCTCCCCCCTGCTGCCTGGCTGGCTCTGATTGCGGGGTGTGCCTGTGACTCCTGTGTGGTTGTTTTTTGGGTATCTCAGGTATGACTGGGTGGGGTTTAACCCCAACTCCTGCCTCCTCTCCGCTGGCACCTGCTGCCCTGTGTCACCTGACATTCCCGAGGTTGCGGTGTGCACCTGACAGTCTGTTTGTGCAGAGCGGAGGAGCCACTGTCATCCACCCCAGCCAGGGCTTCAGGGTGGGTCCTGGCTCCAAGTCCAGCACCTGGGCTGGGTTTCCTGGAGGCAGGAGACCTGAAGGTTCAATCAATCCATCAGTCAATCAGCCAGGGCTGCTTTTCTCTGAGAGTCCCTGTGTCTGAGAGAACAAGGGCTGGGCTGTGACTTACTCCTCGCTGTATCCTCAGAGCTTGGCCCACTGGGGTCACAGTGGGGGAGGGGACAGTGACCATAGTCCTACCGGGGACAGAGTTGGGATTTGAAGCTGGAAGCACCGAGCCACATAACGGAGCCAGAGAGGGGAGGTTGAAGGAAAGCCCCCGGTGGGAGGGCTGGGGTGGGCGAGCCAGAGTCGGCCTGATGGCAGTTTCACTCACACACACACACACACACTCACACACACACACATATATATATAAATGACCACTGAGTCACATCCCCAGTCCTCTTTATTTATTTATTTTTATTTAGTCAAGTTCTCACTAAGCTGCTTAGGGCTTGGCTAAGTTGCTGAGGCTGGCCTTGAACTTGTGACCCTCCTGCCTCAGCCTCCCCAGGATTACAGGCGGGCACCACTGTGCCGGGCCCCAGTCCTTTTTATTTTTTCAGACAGGGTCTCGTTAACCTCTGAAATGTTTTCATGATCTCAAACTAAACCTCCGAACCCATCAAACACTGGGACCACCTGAGTTTATGGCTTAACTTGCGGGTCGGTGCTGGGCTGCCCAGGTCAAGTGGGCCCCGGGAGGTGTGAGCGCCCTTCTCTGGGATGTGCAGGGAGGACTGAAGGCACCCTCCTGGCCTGGATCTCCCTCAGCAGACGGGGCCCGGCCTGACGCGCAGCTCATGAGGGGGCGTTGTGCCTGTGGGTTGTGTTTTTGAGTGTCCAGGGGACGTGACTTGATCTGCAGTTTACCTGCCTTGCAAACAAGCTAGTTGGAAAGCCCCGCTGCACCTCGCCGGCCTCCAGCTCACGGCTGGGCGGGTTCAGCGCCCAGACGGGCGAGCTGGCTCTTGCCCCGGCTGGCGCTATAGCTTTCTAGAAACAGCAGCCCCTTCTCTCCTCCTCCGCCATCGTGAGCGCGTTGGAGAGATTGGTACCTGGTGATGTGGCCAACGTGTTGACTGTCCCTCTTCCCTGCATGGCAGACCCCCAACTGGCTCTGGATCCAGGTGGAAACGTAGATCCAGGAAAGGTGGGCCCAGTGCCAGGAATGAGTCACTTTTGGTCTAAGGTATAGACTCTAAAACATTCTATGATTATTCCATTCCTCTTTGCCTGTGTCATCAGGAGGTGAATCCCATGACCGATGAATGACCCATCAGGAGATAAAGAGCGGCTGTCTGAGGAGATGACACTGTAGCTGAGCCCTGAAGGATGAGTGAGTTAACTTGGAGGTGTCCTACAGGGCATGTACAAAGGCCCTGTGGTCTGGTGCTGAGACTTTTGAGGTGTGAAAGAGCCCATGGGCCTGGGTGTGAGGGGGCCAGATCCCAGGGGCCTTAGAAGCCAGGCCAGGAGTGGGTCTCAGACTTGGGAGCCAATGGAGGAGTTAAGTGTATTTGTTGAAGCTTGGGGGTGCCAGTATTATAAAGTGGTTAGATTTGCCCTTTAAAATCTATTCTAGCTGCTTGCGGAAAGTGGTCCCGGGTGGGCAGTGTCCACACGTCAATCCCCTAACTCTAGGGCCAGTGAAAATCCGGAGTCCTCCTGAAGATCTGGGGCCCAACGTTTCTACCCGACCCCGCCCCAGTGCCCAGGCGTCTTCCTGGGTGTTTCTGCTCAGTCCTGGGCGGACTCAGATGTGAAACTTCACCCTTCTCCTTTCCCCAGAGCCCTGCTCTTGACAAATAAGCGTGACCAGGACACTTGCTAAAGATCTTGGAGTTACAGGGAGGGCTGGGATCAGGTGCCATCCGGGAAGCGCCTGTCTCTCCTCTGGTCTTCCCCTGCCCTCTGCCTGGTGCCCATCTTGCCGCCCCCGCTCCTGGAGTCCCTCCCTGGCCTTACTCGACTGTCCGTCTGTGGCAATCGCAGACCTGGACTGGACTGAAGCGCAGCTGTTTCCTCTGTGGCCTGGGACCTGCCCTGCACCCTCTTGTGCCCCTGGTGAGCCCCAGGAAATTCTGCTGACGTCCTTGTCACCCTCAAGCATGAAGAACTCCAGCTTCTCTCTGTTTTGTTCAGGGCTGGGGTGGAAGCCGGTCGCTGTGCCACGGAACCACATCCCCAGCCCCCTATTTTATGTTGACACAGGTTCTCACGAAGTGGCCCAGGCTGGCTTGAACTTGGGATCCTCCTGCCTCAGCCTCTGAGTAGCTGGGATCACAGGCGTTGTCCCCACACGGGGCATTTTGAGACCTGGGTAGTCGCAAATTTAATCTCACATCCGGTGTAATACCTACCTCCTGCCCCGTCCCTAGCACTTCCAGGCTCCCGGGAGGCTCGGGGACAGAAAGGATGACGTGCAGGCACAGGGGTTGGACCCACAAATGGCAGGGTGGTAGATGGGCCATGGGTGGAAGGACGGGAGGAAGGGACACGTAAGCCCAGCGAAGCGGATCCCACCCCAGGAGCCTCCTGTCTGGAGTCTTTGAGAAGCTGCAACGTGCCAGCCCCGTGGGCAGGGGGTGGGCTCCTGGTTGGAGAGTGGCTGGGGAGAGGGGAAACGGGACTTGTCACTTGGCACTGGGTGTCTAAAGGCCCAAATCACCAAGTACCAGGGATGGCAGAAGAAGCAGGGCTGAAACAGGAAGCCACCTGAGCGCCCAGGGGCCCACGGGAAACTGGTTTGTAGAGTGGAGAGCAAAGCCATGTTCACGTGGGGCCAGTGCTGGGCCAAGGGTCACTGACAGAATGTCCCAGGAGCATGACGGCCGAGGTGGGCAGCAGCACAGCAGAGCCCCTGGCTGGCACCGGGAGCCGCTCCCCTGAGCGCCTGTGCTTTCCGGTTGGGGTTTCTGCTCCAAGCCAGGGGGCCATAGGCTGTGCCATCGGAAGATGAGGGGACAGTTTCGGGACAGGGCTGTGGAGTGACTGGAGCACATGGGCTGGAAAGATGTCTGGGCAGCACCCACAGTCTGCTCCCGGACGCCCGGGAAGGGAGATAGGAACTACTCCACCCCTTGCCAAGTGCCTGTACAAAAGCATCTGCAGCCTAGTCCCGGGGAAACCCTGGTGGTGGAGCTCCTCAGGACAGGTTTGTGACCCTGTGGGTTAGTTGGGGTCCAGCTGAGCCTTCTACAGCTGCAGAAGGGAGGGTGCTGAGGAGATGCCCCGCTGCCCTGTGTCCACATCTGGCCAGGTGCGCTCCAGGCAAGTCCCAGGTTCTCATTCTTGTCCTGTGTGGCCTTGGGTAAGTCTCTGCACTTCTCTGGGCCTGAGAAGGGACCTGCTTTGGCACGTCCATCTCTATGGCTGGTACAGCGGCCCCTGCCCCAGCCCCAGCCCCTGCCCGGGCACTGCCTCTGCCCTGCAGCTGCTGCAGACCAAATGGCACCATGAGGCCCAGCGCATGGGGTAGCCTCCGCGCACGTCTGTGTGCCTGAACACACACACACACACACACACCCCACACTGTGCAGGCAGCACACGCGGTGCCTTTTCTAGCCTCACCCTAGAGTAAAATGCTCGTCGCCCTGACCACCCCTCCACCCAGTAGCCAGGTTCCCTCTCTTTGCAGGAAAATGTCTCAGAAGCTCCCCTCAGTGGTGTGACAGCCTGGTGGCCTTTCTGACTTACCTTCCGAGGGCCACAGGGAGGGTGGGTGCCGAGGGAGCTGGCACCTCCTGGTCCTGCCGCTTCCCCTTTCTGGAGGCGGGGTGGGGGGGAGGGTCCCCAGCCTGGGTTTCGCTTCCTCTGCGGCCCTCTGGCTCCTGCCTCCCAGGCTTGTCCCATTGAGCCCCTTGACAGGTGTCCCCCTCCCCTGCTGTCCTGGGGAGGGGGACAGACCCAGGGCCCCGCATCCCCATCTCCGTAGATGTCGGGTTCTTCTCTGGAGGGGGTGGTGGAATCTGGAGACAGGATGGAGTAGCAAAGGCCGAGGGGACCTCAGGATCCTGGGGTCACAGCCCTCACTTAGCAGCTGGGGAGACTGAGACCCAGAGAGGGGAAAGGGCTTGGCCCAGATCAAGCAGTAGGTGGGTGGCCATGTGGGCTGGGCATTCCTCCACACAGGACCTGCTGACCAAGGCTCTGGCCGGAGTCTCACCCTCTGTCCCTGCTCTGCCCTGTCTTGGTTGAGGCTGGGCTCCTCTTCCTCAGGCCAGGCTGGACACGGAGCCTCCTGGGACTGGGTGGGGAGGGCCGAGGGACCCTCTCTTCCCAGCTGGTCCCCTCTCTGGTACATTCCAGTGACCTCTGAACGTCTAAGGGCCCCGTTGGCTTGACTCTAACCCACTGGGGAGTTGGGGTGTAGGCCAGCCTGGGCTCCCCGCCTCTGCTGGCCAAGCCCAGGCTAGTTCAAGCTGGGGTCTCCCAGCCACCACAAGGCCCCACTGGGGGGGACGCTGGTGCTACACGTGCTGCCCCCTGCAGAGCTGGTACCTGGGAGGACGGGCCCCAGGCCTGGAGGGCATCGGTACATCTGATTGCTGTTGCCTGAGTGTGTCCCCCCAGGTTCATATGCCGAAGCCTTAGTCCCCAGAGTCCCCAGACCTCAGCCTGGGACTCTATGTGGAGACAGAACCTTTGAACAGGTGCTTAAGGTAAAATGAGGTCACTGGCTGGGTCCTAATCCAGTATGACTGATGTCTTTTTAAGAAGAGGAAGCGGCGGCTGGGGACATCGTTCAGTTGGCAGAGAGCTTGCCTCAAATGCCCAAGGCCCTGGGTCCAACCCGGCACCACACACACACACAAAAAAAAAAAAAAAAAAAAAAAAGAGGAAGAGATTGGGGACAGGGGCGGCCACCGAGGACACAGGGAGACAAAGGCCACCTGCAAGATGCTGAGAGGCCTCAGGAAGCACCCTCACACCTGACTCCTGGACCTCGGCTGCAGAATCAGAACCCACTTCTGCAGGCTCAGCCCCGTGAGCGCTCCCGGCCTGGCGCTCCCCGCACACACTGACCAGGGATTTCTGGGGTGAGCGGGTCGTCTGGAGGTGCAAATCCTAGAATCAGACAAACCCCTGTGTGGTTTGTGGGGACGGTGGGGACATCACTTCAAGGCGCTTACCCTGACCATCTGCTGACACGAAGCCTCCCCTTTCTCTCTCTTCCTCCCCCATCCCTGGGCGGCCAGGCAGGGACTGCTGGGGGGGGGGTGTGGGGGGGTGGGGTGGGGGCTGCAGCGGCCCAGAGTGGAATGGGGCCTGGGCCTGGTGAGGAGTGGCTGTCCAAGCAGGGGCCACGGGCCACTGGAGGATGGCGGGAGGACATCGGCAGGGGCTGGGCAGGGGCAGTAACAGACTGGGGACTGAGTTAGCAGAGGAAGGACAATGGGAATTGGGTTTGCTGCCATTGGACCAGGGCGTCACAGATGTGGAAAGAGGAAAGGGGAGGGGATCCGCGGGCCGAATGCAGCTGGAGCTGCTGTCCTGAGCGCCAATGGCCACACACACCCAGAGACGCGGTGCCCACCCAGAAGAGCCAGAGCCCCGTCCCAAGGAGCTCGCCTGTCGCCTGCCCACCCTAGCTCCTCCCCACAGCCCCTGAGTGGGGAAGGCGTGGGGAGACCTGAAGCTTCCGTTGGTGGAGTCCTCGTCCTGTCACAGCTGAACCAGGCTGTGGGGCCAGGTCCTCCAGCCTCTAGCTCCCGGCCCTCCGCCATTGTTATCCAGCCTCACGGGGCCTGGGGGGCACACCTGTAATCCAGCAACTCAGGAGACCGAGGCGGGAGGATGGCGAGTTCAAGGACGGCTCAGAAACTTAGCAAGACACTGTCCACTCCCCCCTCTCCCCCCAAAAAAAAGCTGGGGACGTAGCTCAGTGTAAAGTGTCCCTGGATTCAATCCCAGGACTGAAAAAATTAGCCCCACCAGTAAGGTGTGCACACACGCATGTGTGTGCGTGTGTGCGGCGGAGGGCCAGGAGTTTATGTGGGGCAGTGCTGCAGCTGGCAGCCACCCTGCCCCTCCCAGTGTCATTATAGAGTGGTGGTCCCAGCCCTGAGTTCTGGTAGGATGGATACATGCAGCACTGCTGCCATCTTGTGGTCACTATGGGATACTGACCCCGACTAGGGCCAGGGCTTGCAGCGCCCAGTCAGAGCATCTGGCCACCTTGGAGCGGCAGGGCTTCCTGGAGCCCCCACTGCACGATGGCAGGCCCCCCCCCCTCCCACCCCGGCTGCTCCTGTGGCTGGGATGAAGGCAGCTGGACGCCCTTGGAGCAGCCTAGATGAGGAAGAGGGCAGTCACATTCTCTGGTTCTCACCTGCTGGGGAGAAGGCAGAGAGGTGGCTCTGAAGGGAGAGACCATATAGGAGAGCTGGGAAGATGAGCCGGTGTCCCTGAAATTACCCAGGACCAGGGGGCAGTGCTCTGGACCGGGTGTCCGGAGCAGGGGCCATGCTGGAATGGACAACGCGAATGACTCTTTGTGGCCGGGCGCTGTGCTATCTGTTCGCTCAGTCAACCTCCAGACCCCCGTGATGGAGCAACTGTTATTAGCCCATTTTATGCATGAGGAAACTGAGGCAGAGAGGTAAGTCATTCACCTGACCACACACAGCTCAGAAGAGGCTGCATTAGGATTTGCTGTTGGGTGACAGCTGGAGAGGTCAGGACGTGGACAGTGACATGGCAGGAGGTAGAGGGGTCACTGTCCAGGTCCAGGGTGGGGCTCTGCCAGCCCAGAGAAGGCAGGAAGGAGGGCAAGGGTGGAGGTTCTGCAAGAGCTCCTGGGTGGCTCAGGTGAGCACTTCCTTACAAGCCTGGGCTGCCCTCAGGGGCCTGGCTTGGCCCTCACCTCCAGCACAGTGGCCCCACATCTGGGTGTCAGCCTTTCCTCCATGGGGCCAGATTGTCCACCCAGTTGGGCCCTAGGAGGGAAGGAACTAGCCCCACCGAGGGTCCCTGGGCAGCACACCAGTGCCGGACAGGCTGTGTGTAGCTCGCCAAGTTGGTCCCAGCCTCCCTGCTCTGAAGGAGAAACCAAAGCTCCAGGAAGTCGGGGACACCCAAGACCTGCAGCTCAGCCCCTCCCTGATGCATCATGTCCCTGGCCTGCGGTGGCCTTCCAGTTGTGACCAGGACCAAGGGGACAGTCACACTCCTTCATGCTACCCCGTGGCACAGGTGGAGGCCCCTCTGCCGCCCAAGGCCCCACCAGGCAGCTGCTCCTTTCTCATGGGGCACGATCTCGCTGTTGTAGGATGGGGACTCAGCCTGGCCGTTCTGATGGCCTCCTGCCAGGGCCTCCCTCACCACCGCCCAGCCCCGCAGCCTCCTCTCTGGAGGAGGAAAGCTCCCTGCAGCCAGGGCTGTCTCAGCCAGCGGGAGCCCAGGGACCCCACGGGGCCCTTTCTGTCTGCACCCCAGCTCTCTGGCTCCACCTCCGCCGGCCTCCCAGCTCCCGGCTTGGTGCTGGCATCCAGTGACCCTGTCCTTCATCTCACAGCGGAACAGCTGTCGGGTGTCCTCATTGCCTCTGTCCTGCAGGAGCACCATGTCCTCAAGCTTCCCTCCTCCCCAGGCCCACACCTGGGCACAGCGGGGTTCAGGGAACCCGGTCACAGGTGGAACCAACCACTGCAGTTTTAGCCCCTGGCGGGGCTGGGGGCCCTGGAGCCACCCGTGGAAGTTTCCTTGAGCTTCCTGGTGGCCACAGAGAAGAGGCAGCTTTGGTTTTGATCCTCATGAAATCACCATTCCCCTAAAGGCTCCACTGAGGAGAGACTGAGGGAGCAGGCCGTAGGGAGCGGGCAGGGCAGGTGGGCTGCAGGGTGAGGGGACCAGGGTCCCTCTCTCCCATCAGTCAGTGCCTAACTCGGCTGGCGCTGCCTCCCGGAGCCTCAGTCTCCCCACTGCAAGTGGTGTTCGACGCACGGTCCCCACAGGGATGTCGTGAGAAGTGGCCAAGACAGGCCAGGTGTGACGGGGCCCTGGCTCATCTGCAAGCCCTGAAGCTTGGCCTGGACCATGAGTTGTCCTGGGGGCAGCACTGCAGGCCTGCATGGGGGACAGGGTGGGCCTGGGGTCCGTGGGGCCTGCCTCAAAGCCGCTTTCTTTGCCTCCGCTGTGCCTGCAGGCCTGGGCCACATCTGATCTGCCACATGCCCAGCTCCAGGCCACGCCTCAGAGCACAGGTGCCACCCAGACAGCAGCTGGAGCAGGAGCTGCCCACACAGCCTGGCCACACTCGGGAGCCCAGCCCCGCAGACCTAGGTGTGCTGACACTGCTGCTCTCCGCAGGCGGGTCAATCTCGGGCCCTGGTGCCAGCTCTTCTGACCACCACCAACAGGGCTGGACCAGAGGGTGCCTAGAGCCCACAGCAGGCCCTCCTGGGGGCCTGGTGTGGAGTCTGGACCCAAAAAGGTGGTGCCCCAAGACCCAGGCGCTCTGCTGCTCAGAGTGACGCAGCCAGCAGGGTGGTTTTCTCTTTATTGGAGGGTACAAAAGGCACCTCGCCCTGTACGAGGGATCTTCCAACAGGGCATGGGGCTGCCGGGAGACAGAGAGGAAGGGAAGGTAGTGAGGGCGTGGGGTCCCGGGGCGCCAAGGCCTCATCTTGCAGCTGTGGGCTGGCGAGGCCTTGCCCCTAGGGTGGGTGACCTACTCAGACAGCAGCTCAGCACAGCCTCCGCCCTGGCCCTGCACAGCCAGCCAAGGCCTCCGAGCCCCCCGAGGCACTGGGAATGGGTAAGGCCTCAGCGGGCAGTGTGGGCTCCAAGGCTCCTCTGGGGACAGGACCAGGATGGGGATCGCCCAGGAAAGGAGAGCCACACTGGGGCACCAAGCAACCAGGCAGCTGCCTGGAGCCCCCCAGTTCCCAGCAGCTGCGGTGGCTAGTGTGGGGAAGGGGCGGAGCAGCCGGGGTTCAGTGGAGAGCCAACCCTGTCCCCAGTGCATCCCGCCGTCCCCCTCCCCGGAGTAGCACGGCCTAGCTCTATCCTCACGGAAAGAGGGGTACCCAGCCACAGCACTGACGGGGGAGGGAGAGCCCAGGGCAGGGAGCAGCAGGCCCTGGGTGGAGGGCGCCCAGCCCTGGCTCATAAGGCAAACAGCATGTCCTCGTCCTTCTCCTGGGTCTTCTTTCGAGGGACTGCGCCAGGAGGGGGTCCTGGTGGGCCCTCGGCTGAGGGGCTGAGATTGGGCAGCCGCTCGGCAGCTTTGGCCCGTTCTTCCAGGAACTTGTCAAACTCTAGTGGGAGAGAGAGAGGGGTGGGCTGGGAGGCAGGTCCCTGGGGGACGGGGGTGGGCGAGAGGGGGTACTACCTTCACTGGTGACGCCCGTGGGCTCCTCGGCATTATTGCCCTGAAGAAGAAGGAGACAGAGGTCAGAGGGCCACCGGGGCTCATCCATCCAGCACGGCCCTGTGGAACTGGCCTGGGTGACACACCTGGCTCTGACCCTGGCCAGCCCAGGACCGGGGCCCGGGGCCCCACTCCACTGAGCTGCAGGTCTTGGGTGTCCCCGACTTCCTGGAGCTTTGGTTTCTCCTTCGGAGCAGGGAGGCTGGGACCAACTTGGCGAGCTACACACAGCCTGTCCGGCACTGGTGCTGCCAGGGACCTCGGGGGGGCTGGTTCCTTCCCTCCTAGGGCCCAACTGGGTGGACAATCTGGCCCCATGGAGGGAAGGCTGACACCCAGATGTGGGGCCACTGAGCTAGAGGTGAGGGCTGAGGAGGGGCTGGGGCATCTGCCCCCAGACAGGAGGCCCCGAGTCCTCGCCCCTGGCTGACTTGGGCATGGGCCTGGTCTCTCCACTGGCAGAAACAGTCTCTGGCCCGAAGTTCCAGATTCTTGTCTGGTCCTTGGTGCTCAGAGAGGTGGGTGATGGATACTGGGGTAGGAGCCCTGGTCACTCCTGCTCCTTCTGGTCTCCAGGGGCAGGGTCGCAGGGCTTGGGGGCGTGGACGCCTGCCCCGGTGCCTCCATTAGAGACGAGTGGCGAATTGCCCTGGGCTGGGCCCCTGTAGCTGCCCGACAGTCTTCTATCTATGCAAGGGGGCAAGCTTGTCTCCCTGACAGTGGCTGAAGTCTCCATGAGTGCTGCAGGGACGGTGACCGGCACCGCCGGTTCCTTGTTGGTCTCTCAAGCTGATCGTGTCTCCCCTGGGGGGCTGATACCCCCTGGGGCCTCACACCAGGATCAAGAACCTGGAAGGGTGCCGTGCCAGGGGGAGGCAGATGGTGGCCAGGAACGGGGACCAGATGTTCACCCTGGTCCCTCTGGGGGACAACTCTACCCTCATCTTTTTAGTGTGTGAGGTGCTGGGATTGAACCCAGGGCCTTGTGCATGTGAGGCAAGCGCTCCACCAGCTGAGCCGTGTCCCCAGCCCTCTACCCTGTCTCGTGGCCGCTCCTTCTTTCCTTTTTAGTGCGGCACTGGGCGTACTTAATGGGGGGGGTCTGTTGTTGCACGTTCGTTTGGGGCCGTTCAGTCTTCAGGAGAAAAATGGGATTCCCCGCCAAGACTTACCACGTCAGCAGACAGCCACTGCTCTATGTCCTCCATGAGGCAGGCCTGGGTGACAGGGATCTGGAAGGAAAGGCAGGGGTGAGTCTGGGAGGGGCAGTGCTCTGGGTGACCAGGCAGAAGCCCCAGGGTCCACCAGCTGGGTGGCAGTGGCCGTCCCCATGCCGCCTGAGCTGCTGCTTCCTTAGACGGGCACTTCCGCTGAGGCAGAGACCCTGGGATTCCCTCCTTTGAGAGCGCAGGACCCACCACCTGCCTGTGCCCAGCTGGGGAGGGGTGCCCGACCAGGAGACCAAGCAGGGGACGGGGACGGGGTACTGGAAGCTGGATTAGGCCAGGTCAGGGGGAGCCGCTCCCCCGAGTTCTGACACGCCAAGGGCACAGTGGGGCTCCAGGCTGGGGAAGCACCCTGCAAAGGCCCAGGGCAGGGACTACCCTGCCCACAGATTCTCCGAAGTGAGGCCCAGGGAGGGAGCAGAGGTCTCTCTCTAGCCATCAAGGCGGGGGCAGGGACAGGGTCGGTGGCTAGGCACCACCAGGTCCTGTCCCCTGGCACCTGCACAGACTCAGCTGATGACAGAGGGGAGCGGAAGGGCCTGGGAGAAGTGAGGTGCTGGGTGGACCAGGCAGTGGGTGGAGGGTGGCACTCTAGACGGGGACATTTCAGTTTGGACCTCAAGGATATGGTCTCTGCCACAGGGCAGTGGTTTCCTTCTCTATCTATTCTGCAGCTGCGGGTCATGGGCACAGACTTGGAGGCTGGCTGGTCCTCAGAGCAGCGTGACTCCTGGCAGCCTGCGGAGCACCCTTGCGCCTCGTGCCCTCACCTGCAGGAGCACCGCCCTGGGGCTGTGATGGGGTGGGGGAAGAGGGGATGGGGGTGGGGGGTGAGGCCCACGGAGCGCTCACATGGCGCCTGTGCGGAGCCGGGGTTCAGGGGCCGTGAGTTGCTGCTTGACCAGTTTCAGAGAGAGGGAGAGTGAGTCTCTCCAACCAAGCCCAGCGTAGTCTCCAGCCCTGTCCCCCAGCCCAAGGGCCCACTGGGAGGAGCAGAACACAGAGAGAAGGCAGGGCTGGCTGCCAGCAGCAGGGGCTCCACTGCCCGCGCTGCCTGGGGAACCCCGACAGCCAGAGCGGAGGGAGCAGGACGGTGCCGAGTTGTGGCCAGCCCAGCCAGGAGTGGCCTAAGCCAGGAGTGGCCTAAGCCACAGCCCCTTGGTGTGTAAAAGTGCTGAGGGGTGGCAGGTGCCACCGCACAGACCGGAGGCCCTGGACTCCCTGCTGGGTCCCGCCGCCCCTGCTCTCTGCGTGTCTCTGGGTGACTTGCGAATGGCTCAGAAGCTGAGACACAGAAGGGAGGGCCCAGTCCCCAGGAGTCGCTGGGCTCCTGCCTTTCCTGCTGGCCTGGGGACAGGCTGGATGACTTCCGCAGCCCAAAGGGTGTCCAGTTCCCTTCTCAATCCTTTTAAAATCAAAGTCAGATAAATGTCCCTCCTGATCTCAGCACCTTCCAGTGACTTCTACCTCACCTCGGGCAGAAAGCAGTCCTCCCAGCCACCCCCAGGCCCTGCCACCTCACATTTCCTCTCCCACCGCTCGGCCCCACCTGGCCTTGGAAGCGGTCATGACCCTGTGTCGCCCCTGGCCCTGGCTTCTCCAGCTTCCTGCTGTTCCCAGCAGCTCCCGGGAGCCCTGCCCTGGCCTACGGGAAGGGGTTCTCACACTGCCGGACGCACAGGCAGAGGTACAAGGGTTGTGCCTGGAGCTGTGTCCTCAACTGTCCACTGGGAATAACTGCGTTAGCCACATAGGACCACTGGAGAGCCAGAGGGGGAAAGGCTGTGGACTCTGGGCCCAGAACCCAGCAAATAGCAGGCCCGCCTTTGGGAAGGTACCCGGTGGGACTGGCCCTCTGCTTACCCCTCCAGTGCTCTGCTGCCGGGCGTCCAGGGCTCCAGCCAGGCCATCTGTTGCTTGCGGGGCTTCATACTTGACCCTGAAACACAGAGGCATTTGTGGCCATCAGGTGCTGCCCTGACCACACCAGGCTTGGGCGGGAGATGAGCTGGACTTGGAGTCCCTGTGTGGACTTGGGTGGGGCCTGGGCAGGGGCAGGACCACAGGGCAGGTGTGGGCTGAGGGCTCCTCCTCCCAGGCCTCCCTGCTGCTGTGGTGGGGCCGTCCAGGGCAGGCACTGGGACCTGCCCTGGTGTGGAGAGGGTGGTTGTTCCCACTCTGGACAACGGTGAGGAGATCGGACTCTGCCTGCGCTGGCCCAGCTTCCAGGGGAGGAAGTGAGCCACTGGCCCAGCCCAGGAGAAAGCCCGGCGCAGTTAGGGCTCAGGCTGCCCCGGTGAGGGGCACTGCTGCTCTGCTGAGGTGGGGACTCGGGAACTGGAGCCCCCACATGGAACGGGTGCGGTGCCAATGTGCCTTCCTGGGAATGCGGTAGGTCTCACTGAAAGGGGCTTCATTTTTTTTTTTTTTCTTTTTTTTGGTGCTGGGGATGGAACCTGGAGGTGCTCTATCACAGAGCTGCATCCCCAGCTCTTTTCTTTAAATTTTAAAAAAAAATTTGAGAAAGGTCTGGCTAAAATGTCCAGGTTGGCCTCAAACCTGTGATTTTCCTGCCTCAGGTTCCCAAGTCACTGGGATTATAGATGTGGCTTGAAAGAGGCTTATTTTTTAAAAAAAATTAAAACCATTTTTATTTTTTATTTTTGGAACTGGGGATTGAGCCCAGGGGCGCTTAACCACTGAGCCACATCCCCAGGCATTTTTTTTTTTTTTATATATTTAATTTAGAGACAGGGTCTTGCTAAGTTGCTGAGGCTGGCTTTGAACTCATGATCCTCTTGCTTCAGCCTCCTGAGTTGTTAGGAGCCCAGGTGTGTGTCCCTGCACCCGGCTGAAGGGGGCTTCTTGGGCAGACCCCCATGTCCCAGAAGCACTGCTACACACCGTCCCCCAGAAGGCGCAGCAGCTGGTGGAGTGCAACTGTGGGCTGGCTCATCCTGTCCCTGGTAAGTGACGATTTGCAGGGCCGTCCAGAGCCAACCTTGAGGCCAGCGTGGCCTAGGGGTGTGCTCATTCCCTTAGCATCCTTGGCTAAATCTGGCAAGAGCTGATAAGGACACGATGCCAAGGATCACACACCCTGACCCAGAGGCAGCTGCTAGTGGGGGGCGGGCAGCAGCCTGGATGCCACCTCTAAGATATGCCACGTGCATGTGGGAAGGGCTGGGTGAGGCACGCGGCCTGGGAGACTAGAGAACCCTGCTTCCCTTCACTCCAAAGAACTCTGTGTTCTTTCCTGATTCCTTCTCGCCCTGCCCCTCTCTCCCCCACAAGGAGTAGCCTGAAGCCCGAGGCTCAGCTGTGCTGGGACCGGCCCTGCAGCAGCAAAGGGCAGCACAGACTGTAGAGCGGCCCTCGACCTCCTGGGCAGAGGTTGGCTGCCCCAGGCCAGCGCAGAAGGGAGGAGGGCCTCTCTTCAGATGGTTCCAGTGAGGCTGCTGGGCAGGGGACAGACGGGGCCACTTGGTAATACACTCATCTAAGAGCTCCAGGCCGGGGTGCTTCCTCCCCTTCCCCCAGCCCCTCGCCTTGTCTGTCCTTGGGCGCCCTCTGCAGAGCTGCCCGCCCTGCTCTGTGCCCATAACGCCCACCCCTCCTGCAAGTGCTCCCAGAGCACAAGCAGCAGCCGCAGCACAGGCCACTCTCCCGGGGAGACTGCCCCTGCAGAGCAAGCTCCAGGTGCCATCTTCCCTGTCCCCAGGGCCTGTGCCCTGGAGGAACAGCCCAGTGAGAGCACCCTCCAGATAGGCTGGCACCGGAACACTCAGACACACTCTCCAGTGTGCCAGGGCGGCTGTCCCTGGGGCCTGTGTGCACGGGCCACCCCACAGTGGCAAGTCCCCCCTGACCCATTAGCTTCCACCTGCACAGCAGCCTCAGTAGCGTCCCTAGCTCCATGGCAACCGCGAGCTGCAGGCCTGGGGCACCTGGGCTTGAGTGTGTGCACTCTACCAAAGTGAAGCCAGCCTGCGGGGCATGGTGACGACACGCACCTCCAGTGACAGCTACAGCTACTCAGAGGCTGAGGCAAGAGGACTGAAAGTTCAAGGCCAGCCTTGACAACTTAGCAAGATGTCTCAAAAATTTTTTTAAAAAGGGACCAGGGATGTTACTCTGTAGCTCAACGATAGAGAGATCACCTTGCCTGTGTGAGGCCTGGGTTCACCCAGTACCAAAACCAAAACAACACAAAAGACAGAGCTGCTCGAGGCCCAGGGCTGGCTCTGGTTGGGGGCAGGGCAGGGAACACCCTGGATCCAGGTTGTGGAATCCTAACTGGGAGGAAGGGCCCCTCCTGCTGGCCGTGGCCATCAGACTGGACCTGGATTTGCTGGTGTGGGCAGGGGATCAACACAGAGTACCCAAAGCCAAGTAGCAGCAGCTCAGAGGATCTTAATCTAGAACTTTCCTTGGCTGTAAGAATCCTGGCTGCCCACAGCTCAATCCGGGTGGTCATAAGCAAAGGGATGAAGAGGCCACTAAGGGAAATGCTTCCCGGACAAGCCCGTGGGGGGCCAGTCTGGGAGAAGCCTCGGCTGCTGAAAGCAGGTCCCCAGAATGGACCGCGGGCAGGAAGGGCAGCCCACCTCTGTCCAAGGCGGGCAGGCGAGTGGGCCACAGGGCTCCCCTGAGAGCAGGGCGGCTGGGCCTGAGAGCCCCGAGGGCTCACTAGGGAACTTCCCTGGCCTCTGGGGGACGGGGCTGGGGACAGTTTTGGAACCAGACAGCCCTGGGCTCCCAACCGAGTGACACCAGACATCAGTTGCCTGGCCTGACCCAGTCCCTCGGTGCCTCAGTTGCCCTCTGACCAGATGATGTCAGACTGAGGCAGAGGCGGTCCCTGTCTGTAAGCTTCCCTTCTGGGCCGGCTCTGCCTGCACAGTCTGTCCCTTGACCACAGGGCTCTGGGGCCATGCCTGACTGATGGACGCATGCCTCTCCTCCCCGTGTGCCCACCACCGCGCCAGGTTCAGGGGTCCTGAAAGTCCCTCTCCTGACAGAGGCCCTGCCTGCGGGGGACCAGGGCAGGGCTGGGCCACTCACTCTTTCCGTTGGTCAGCCAGGGAGCTGCCCCGAGTCAGCGCAAACATGTCAAACTCGTCCTCCAGGTGGCCTGGGGCATCCAGAGACTGCAGGCCAGTCCTCACGCTGCTGGAGCCCAGGTCTACAGGGACAGAAAGGCCACAGGAGGCATCCACCTGTTATCCCCGTGCTTCCCTGCCAGGCCCGGGGTGTGGTGCTGGGGAGCGGCAGGGCAGGGGTGTGGGTGGCAGGTGGAGGGGCAGGTGGGGCGGGGAGCGGGCCACGGCTGGCTGCAGTCTGCTCCTGTCCGAGGTGCAGCACATCACTCCCTGGGAGCTGCAACGAGGGTCAGGAAACAGGGGAGGGGCTGCCCCCTACATCTGCGGGAGGAGGTGGGGGCAGGGCAGACTGGCTTTTCCAACAAGTGTTTCTGGGTGATTCGGGTGGGGTCTGAATGACTTCCTGGGCTTGGCATGAAGCAGAAAGTCAAGAGCATTCAAACCAACCCCATGGCTGGGGCGGGGCTCAGTGGCAGGGCGCTTGCCTAGCATGTGTGAGGCACTGGGTTTGATTCTCAGTATCGCATATAAATAAATGAATAAAATTAAACAAACAAACAATCCCTGGGACAGTGATGACGATGCCACCATTTACCAAGAGTGGTGGGGCTGGGGTGTAGCTCAGCGGCAGAGCAAGTGCCTAGCACGTGACAGTCCTGGGTTCCATCTGCAGTACCACACACAAACCCAGAGTGCCCTCCAGGCCTGGCTCTGGCCTGAGCCTGCGTCAGCTGTGAGCTTGTCCCATCCTCCTGACCCAGGAGGAGGGTCCAGCTCCCTCCTACTGGTCACCAAGAAGCAAGGAGAGGCACAGCGAGTCCAAGTCACTCACCTAAATGCACCCAGATGATTTAGGCCCTGGGACATCAGCGCAGAGGGACACTCACACAGCAGTGGGGTCTCTGACAAGCAGGGCCCAGGGCCTGGGGGACCCCTGGGGCAGCCCCAGTGTTTTGTCCTGAGTGCCAGCCTTGCCATAAGAGCTGGCTTGGGACTGGTTTGGAGGGACACCGTCTGATGCTGGTGACAACGGAAGTGCCCAGGACATCCATGGAGAGGTGCTCTCGCTGAGTCCCCCGCGGAACTTACTCATTCCTGCCAGCTGGGATGAGAGGTTGCCGGTGGCCACAGGGTCAGGGCCCATGTCGATCAGGTCAGCGGCCGGCTCAGCCTCACTTGGGGCCTGGGGGAGGAGAGGCCCCAGTGTCCTCCCGGCCTGCAGCCCCGCTCCCTTCTCCTGAAGCGCTGGCCCGCACTCTTGGCCCCGAGGCTCTGACTGGGAGTCAGGGGGCTTCTCCCCTCCACTTGGGCCCTGCTCAGGGAAGGCCCTGGGCACCAGCTGGTGGCAGAGCTCTATTTGCCATGAAGGGGCAGGGCCCTGAGTTAGGAGACCTCCCTGGGAGCCCGGGGGCAGCTCCATCCTGCCTGGGGTGCTGGGGGAGGCCTCCTCCTCCCATGAACGCGCTCGCTCAGTCGCAGCAAACACGACTTTTACCTTGGCAGTTTGTCCTGTTCGGAACCGTTCAAATCTACAAGACAGAGAAGACCCCAGTCAAGGGGACGGACAGACAGACACAGCTCCAGAGGAGCTCTGCAAACCGTAGGTCTCAGAATCGACTCAGTGGGTCCACGTCAGAGAGCGCCTACAGTCGGTGTGTGCTGTCAGCCGGTCCCCTCCTCCATTTACTAAAGTGTCCCAATTTAAATGGCAGCCATAAGGCCACCTGAGTCATGACCAGCAGCCAACAAGCATGGGTAGAACAGAGGAGGGGACAGGGGCACTGTCCTGTGATACCGTCTTCTCCTCTCACATGCCTGTGTGCGCTGGGCTTGCTGGGATGGTGTGGGAAAGGCGTGGGGTCTGAGCCTGCCTTATGGAGCCACCGAGGGGCTGAGGAGCTGGAGTGGAGGGAGTGGCTTGGGGACACGGGAAGTGGCATCACTTCTGAACTCCTGTCCCCTCGCCTAATGTCTGGGCACCTGCCTCCTAGCTGGGGTTGGGGGTGCGGAGAGGACACTGACTAGAAGCAGCTGAGAACAGAAAGCACTGCACGGGAGAGGCCTGGGGACCGGTGTCAGGGGCCACCGCACAGCCCACCGCCTGAAATGTGGGAGAGGCCCTGCATTCCCCGGGGCCTTGGAGCCAGAGAGGCGGGCAGGCGGGGACGTGGGGCCATTTCAAGTTAGATGGGGCTGGAGGAGGCTGGGTGGCCGGCATCAGGCACCAGGCGCAGGTGTGTGGAGGCCTCCAGGCACTGCCCAATGGACTCAGTCACCACCAGCTGCCACAGATGTGACAAGTGGAGGGCCACCACCTCTCGGGCCCTGCGGCCCTGTCCTCTTCCACAGCAGCAACTGAACGCTCTTTTGGAGAGCTGTGCTCCCCAGTCTCATGTGATCCCGATGGCCTGTCACTGAGAGGCCTTTTCCCCTCCCCTCTGGTGGGACAATGGAGCTAAGCCAGTCTTGGGGCTTCTGAAGCTTGATGAGTGTTTGGGGCTGACGGTGGCACCTGGGACATGGTCCAGGAATCTGTGTCCCCACCTTGACCTCAGATCCCAGAGCTGCCCAGGGGCCATCCTGCCTGTTTACTGGCAGCTTCACTGTCTTGCTCTTCTTTGGATTCTGAGAACTACTTATTTAATAAAGCCTAGAAAATCATTGTCCACGGGCCCAGGGGCTGGAGGTGCGCAGCGGGCAGGGACAGGCTAGACCACCACAGCTGCAGGGCCCATGCTCTTGCCCGGCCTGCCCAGCCCCCGGGGGGACTCCTTGCAGGCCGCAGGCCGCTCCAGGAAGGGCTGAGGGTGTGGAAGGGCGGCTCTCAGGCCCTGGGGAGGGGCACTACCGTTCGTGGCGCAGGAACACGTTGTTGAGATTGTCGTTCACGATGAGCAGCTCCTCGGTCAGCTGCTCGTTGGCGATGCGCGGGATGAGCTCCAGGACCCTCTGCTGCATGGCCCGGCACGTCCGATGAAGCTCCTGCAGGGGCGGAAGTGAGACACATGGTCACTCGGCCCAGCAAGGCCATCCCTCGTGGACAGTGCACCAGCCCTGGCCTGGCTGGCAGGAGGGAGTGGTTTCCAGGGGACGGCTCTTGGTTCTACAAACATGAAGGCACACTTCACTTCCTGGTTTCTATACCAAAATTAATCAAATTAATTGGTCTTGAGACGGGGCCTTGCTATTTTACCCAGGCTGCCCTGAACGCCTGGGTCCAAGTGATCCTTCTGCCTCAGCCTCCCCAGGAGCTGGAACTATCGGCACTTGCCACCTTGCCTGGCTATACCTTGAAATCCAAAGCACAGGCGATCCCAACACGCTAAACGCTGCCGGTTTAACCTGATGTGTGCAGGGTCCAGAAGGAAGTTTCTCCCACTATCTTTGCTTAAAACAAAACTCAAGACTGTTGGGGGCACAAGAGGATGGCTGAACACAGTGTCACCACTTCTTTGGGTGTAGAAAAAATACAATTTGACTCTAGCCGTTATCCACATATGCTGATCATGAATCTTTGCCCCATTATCTTCACTAATTTTTTAACTTGGAATGATTTCAGATTTCCAGCATTGCAGAGAGTGCGAGAGGTCCTGTGCCCGGCACCCAGTTGGACACCTGTAAGAACAAGGTGGTGACACTGGGTGGGGCTGCCAACTCGGCCGCATGCTGGGGCCAGTGTTCCAGGGCCCGCCCACACTGCACTCGGTGGCACGTCACCACTTTCCTTGCGAGTGTCTGGTTTAAACTTACTTGAAGAAAATAAAGAAATGAAAGCCCCCAGCTTTGTAGGTTTGACTTGCAAGACTGTCTGTTCTCTGCCCAGGTTTTACCTGCCGCCAGGTGAACAGGGGCCTCGGTCGTGAAGTGGGGGTGCAGAGAGCCGTGGGGTGTGGCTGATGCGCACTTTCTCTTGGGGGCAGCAGGACCAGGGCTGCTTGCGTGTTGGTTTCGGCTCCTGTGCACCCCGACACCCACCCTCCCCGGCCAGGCCTCCAGGGACTCCTCCTCAGCACTAGCACAGGCAACGGCATCTAAGGTGGCCGTCAACATCTGGAGCCTCTGCTCTTCCCTCCGTGACCAAGCGCTCCGTGGCCTGGTTTCCGTTGTACGTTCTGAGAGAACACAGGGCTATCTATTTAATACAGCCTAGAAAATTCTTTTCTGAGCTTCTCCAGGAAGGCCCTGTGTCGCCTACAACAGGCCTAATTAAGCTGAGTCACTGTCCACAGGCCCAGGGGCTGGAGGTGTGCAGCGGACAGGGACAGGCCAGACCAGTGGGCAGGAAGCAGAGGGGCTGGGAGGCAGCACCGTGGTGGAGCCGGCCTCCCATGAGTGGAGCCCTAGGTTCTACCCTCAGCACCATACTAAAAATAAAATAAAATAAAGGTATTGTGCCCATCTACAACTAAAAAAAAATGTCCTCACAGATCCTGGGACACAGGAGCCAGGCCCCAACGTGTGGGAGCCGTTACGTGTGTCTGCCTGGCCAGCTTCTCCCTCCTGAGTCCCCTAGACCACTCATAGCTACCTTGGCCGGGGACACATGAGCTAGCTGCATGCAGGCCCCTCACCCAGCCCTCAAGTCCAGGTGTCCAGCCAACTCCAACGCTCTCCCACTCCCACAGGGAAGGACTCCTGAGCAAGTCAGCTCCTTAGGCACAGGGAAAAGAGTGACGCAGGTCAGACAAGCACTGAGCGCTCTGTCCCCTCACAGATTCTGCTGACTCCTGGGCCTTGGAGGTCCTCAGCCTTTTTGGTGCTCCTATGAACTGACTTCCACAGGGAGGGGGCCTCTCCCCAGACACAGCCCTCTGTCCAGTGGCACACTGGCTCAGGCCACGCAGCAGTGACCCTCAATGCTCCCACCTGCCTGGGCCCCCCGAGACCCATCTCATCTTAAAGTCCACATGACCCCGCTAAGACGCCCGTCCTGAGCAGTGGCTGAAACCTTCCAGCTCATCCCAGGGCCACCAGGGTGCTGACTGTGGACACGGGGCTGGCGGCTCCATGCAATTCCTCACTTAAGGCTCACATCCAGCCTGTACCAGAAAGGCCACTGTGGCACCTGACAGAGAGGAAACCAAGACAAGAGGGGTTCTTTGGTCCAACAGAAGGGACAGAACTGAGGTCTGAGTTCCCATCTGAGCAGTCCAGAGCCCCTGCTGTCACATTTCCTCTGTGACCTGGAGGTTCCCAGCAAGCCAGGAAGGTTACAGCGTGGTCTGGGAAGGAATGTGGGTGGGCAAAGGGGCAAGGGGCACCTGGGCAGGGCCCTGGCTCACCTGCAGCAGCTCCAGGTCTGCAGGCTCCGCCTGGGTGGGCACCAGCTCCGTCAGCATCTCCGACATCACCCTCACGTTCCCACTCACCATCTCCAGCTCGCTGCGCAGCTTCCCGATCTGAAACCCACGGCCGGGAGTGAGGGAGCAGGGTCTGCAGCCCCTGGTGCCCGGGCGTGACACCGAGGAGCGGCCTGCCTGGCTGGCCCCCTCCCCAGGCAGCCTCGCTGCTGGCTCCCGAGACACAGCCCAGCCTCAGGACCTGTGGTGGGCTTGTCCCCCAGCCCCAGGGCCCCGCACAGGGGCGTTACCAACCGTTGCCATCTCCAAACCCAGGAGCCAGGTCTGGCAGGCAGAAAGGGAAAGGTGCAGGCTGCGGGAAGAGAGGCGCCGTGTGGCAGCAGTGCGCCAGCCTCTCCTGGGCCCAAGGTGGAGCTAACAAGGCCCTGGGGATGGGGGCTCCTCAGGGAGGGGACAGGCTGCAGGCCCTCTCTCTCCAGGGAGAGCTGGGGCTTTCTCTCTCTCTCTCCTAGGAGGATGGGGACTTTGTCCCCCACTCCTTCCTGGGGGACTGGGATTTCTTTCTTGACCTTGGTCTGCTTCAGTGTCCCACTGTGCCACCATCTTGAGCTTAAAACTCAGCTTTAGCAGTTGTCTCAATGACCAAAGGGAGCCAAGGGCTTGGGCTTGGGGGACAGCGTCACAGTAGCCTGAGGTGCAGAGCGAGGTGTCTTCCGTGGCAGGACCTGGGCTCACAGAGGTTTGTACGCTGATCGCCTCCATGAGACCTGCCTGCAGAACCCCTTCCTCACACAACCGAGCACAGCACCACACAAATAAAAGGGGAGCCCGAGGCTGAGGGGCTGTGTACGTCTCTGGTGCTGCCTGGACAGCGTGGTCTGGAAAATGTCAGGTCTCAGAGCTGCCTCCCTCAAGCTGTGTGCCTCTGGTGAGTGAGTTCACTCCCTGAACCTTGCCCTAAAGCGGGAACAGTAGCACCACAGATACTGACGGGCTCCACCCCACACCTGCCTGGACCCAAGGGCTGCTGGGGGCTCGTCTGCCTACCTGCTCCGGGGTTGGTGTGATGGGCGCATCGCTGGGCACTAAGGCTGGGGTGGGCAGAGGGGTGCTGTGCTGGCTCAGCTCCCCTCGCTGATCACTGTCAGAGCCCAGGGAATTCTGTCCTGATGATGTCTCTGAATTGAACACGGTCTAGGGGCAAAAGACAGTTGAGCAGGGCCTCCCGGGAAGGCCAGGCCACGGCAGGACCTGGGGGTGAGCCTGCCCTGCCCAGAATTTCAAAGTGGGGATCCTCCTCACCCTCTGGGGCGTGTGGATGGGTGACAGCATGTCCAGGTCGGTCATGGGGAACTCCAGGCCCTTTCTCCGCAGGTCCTCATAGACGGCGACGACACCTGTCAAATCCGGGGAGCTGCGGAACGCGTCAGCCCAGGACTGAGAGGCGACAAGGGGACATGGCCAGTAACCACTGCTCACCTTCTTCCCTGTGAGCCCACCCACCTGGCGCCCCGCAGGGTAAAGAGGCCCTTTCCCTGACTTGCCAGTCCTCTCATTACCGCCTGCAGCCAGCGAAGGACAGTGACCAGTCTCGCCACACCCACTTCTACACCATCTCCCCAAGCCTTGGTACCGGCCCCCACCCCCAGCCTGGGGCGAGCAGGACTCGGGAAGGAACCCCCCCCACTCCACTCTCCTGGCCCCGCCCCGGGCCCACCCGAGGGCTCACCTGGATGAGGCTCAGCACCTTGTCGTGCACGATGGTGGGCGGGTTGTTCCTGGGCAGGATGGTCCTCACCAACACACTCTCCACGAAGTCCTGGCTGGCCACCAGCACGTGAAAGCGGTGCCCACAGTTCTTCACACAGGTTTCCAAGACCTGAGGGCGAGAGGTGCCCAGGTGTGCCCCAGTTAGAGGAAAGGAAGTGCCCAGACTCCCTCCAGGCTCCTCCTGTGTCCCAGGTGGGAGGAGGGGCAGAAGAGAGGGGACTTCCTAACGTGCGCCACGCCCCGGGATTGTGGAAAACGGGGGGCAACACCAGTACTCAAGCTGTCTCCGGGGCGGGGATGCGCAGGGGCTGGCATGCTGGCTGCAGCCCCTCCTCCACGGGTCAGTGTCCCCTGAATCCTGATGCTGGTCCTCAGCTGAACTGTCTAGAAGGGAGGCGGCTCTCCAAGGTGAAACCAGAACCCGAGCTGCCACACCTGGGGACACTGGTCCTGAGGACCAGTGCTGGGTTCCCTCCCTCGCCTGGTGGGGTTGCCCTTACTTGTCCGCTCAGCCAGACCCTCCTGGGGACAGTGCTGCTGTGAGGGGAGGCTGGGACAGAGCGTGCTCCTTCCTATGCCCAGCCTAATCCCCCTGAAGCCAGGACACCCACTTGTGCCCACCCATTCTGGGGCCTGGACGGGCTCAGGATGGTGGGCAAACCTGTTCTCAGCCCCTGGCACTGCCCTGGGTTCATTTTTTGGGGTGGCAAAGAGTCAGGCAACACCTAATTTCCTGCCACACACCCCCCCCGGGGCTGGGTTTCCTAAGCGCCTGCAGGTTCTCGGTGCCAGTGGCTCGAGGGTGAGGTGGCCTCTGTCTGCTCCACATCACCATCACTTTGCCCTCCAAAGAGGAGCCCAAGGGTGGACCGTCTGCTGGGCCAGAGGGGAACTGGCCTTTAGCAGACTGTGGTCCTGTCGTGTAGTTGATGGAGGGGAGGATGGATGGACAGACAGATGGCACTCACCGTGAGAGCCAGCATCACCTCGTGGAAGTTCTTGTTCCCCACGATTCTCTTCTTCACTGCGCGGAAGGCATCTTTGGGGCTGAGCAGAAGGAAGCAAGAAAGGCTCAGGCAGAGGACCCCCTCCTCATGGAACGGCCCCAGTGCTCCTTCTCCCTGAGCTGTGTCCAGATGTGCTGCTCAGCAGGGCTCCCCGTGCGGGGCCCAGGCCTCCTACTGGACGCTCCCTCTGGGGAGAGGTGCGAGTGCTTGTCCAGAGGCAGAACCACAGGCCTCCCCTGCAGCACCTGAGCCTGGTCTGCACCGCGCCCTGCCCCGCGGCACCTTCCTCACTGAGGCTAATGGCCTGCGGGCAGTGTTCTAATGCCCCGGCCTGGCCGGCCCTCTATCTGTTCATCTGGCCTTCAAGTCTGACCAAGCAGGGACCTGCCAGCCAGTGCTGATCCATCAAGGGTGACCCAGGGAGCCTGGAACCCTGGCACAGGTCCTGGGCAGGAGGGAAGGTGTGGGCAAGGCCTCCAGGGCAGACCAGGTGTGGGGTGAGCTGGGCCAGGGCCAGTGGACAGGTCAGGGCAGGGAGGAGGGAGAGAGGGCCTGGCCCAGAACCTGGCCCAGCAGTTCCATGCAGTGCACCCTGGATAGCTTCCTGCCCTTCCTGGGCCCTTGTGTGGCCACTGCTACACTCTGGGGGTGGAATGACCCCCAGAGGCCCATGTATTAAGGCTTGGTCCCGGGGGTGCTATTGGGAAGCTGCAGAAGCTTTGAGAGGTGGGCTTAGTGGGAGATCTTCAGGTCACTGGGGTGGGTCCCTAGCCTCCTTCTCCCTCTTCTTTTGCTTTTAGGCCACGAGGTGAGCGGTTCTGCTCGGCTCTGGACTCCCGCCACCATGGGCTTGCCTCGCCAAGGCCTAGAGTAACCCCAGAACTGTGAGTCGAAATAAATGTTTTCTCTTAATAAGCTGATTATCTTGGGTACTTTGTTATAGTGATGGAAGCTGACTGGCACAGGTGCCGTTCTGGGGGCCACTCCAGGCTCCAGAGGGACTTGTCTGCTTCTCACAGCATGGCCTGGAGGAAAGGGCAGTTAGCGCGTGCTGTGCACCTGGGTGTCCAGCACCCTGCTGGGAGCCAGGTGGATGACACGCAGGCCCAGGGCAGGCTGCCTTGGCTCACGGCCGGCCCTGAGCCTGCTGACGTCCTGGGGTCAGGAGGAGATGGAGCTTGCTGTCTCTAAGGACTCTGCAGTGACCTCCAGCATCACATCCACAGGGTGCCAGCCTTTCCGGAGGCTCCCCGAGTCCTTCTGCCTGTCTTCTCTCCTGGTCCTGCCCTCTGCCCACCATCCCCCCACTTCACTTTGACGAGCCTCGAGACAAAGTGAGCATCAAGCCACGGAGACGGACACTGGAAGGACCCAGCAGCCTCTGCCTCTCCTGACTGGGCCTCCACTGTGGGGCCTGGTACCTGCAGCCTTCCTCCCATCTCCATGCAGAGTGCGCCTGGCTGAGAAGCTCTGTGCGCTGGCTGAGGGGTCACTAGATCACCCCAGTAAAAACCAGAGAGGAACATGCTGAACACAGGACATACCTGGCTGCCTTCCTGTGGCCACCACACCCCTCCCCGCCTGTCCCTGCAGGGCTTTCCTGAGGACAGTGACCCCTTCCTGCTCCCCTCAGGGACTTGGGCTACCGTTGGAAGGATCTAGAAGAGCTTTGCCACGGAGGACAAAGACCTGGAGAGTGACGGGGCTTGTCCAAGGTCGCGTCACACAGCTGGCTGGCAAACACTAGTCAGAGGAGAGAAGCTGAGACCCTGACCCTCACATCATGTCCCCTGGCAGGGCTCCACAGCACGGGAACACCACGCCCGCTGCCCGACTGCACGGCAAGCGCCGCTTGGACCTGCCCTGCTGTGTCCAGATCTTAGGGAAGTGAACGTGTGGCCCGCGTGCGCTCTTGCTCAGAGGGAGCCCGCTGTCGCTGATGCAGAGTCCACCCCTCAGGATGCAGAAGGGCGCCAGGCCACTTCCTCCTCGCCCTGGGAGCCTCCAGCTGGCCTCGTCCAGGGAGCTGCTGCGGTGTGGAGAGGCGGTGTGGGTGGCAGCATGCAGGGACCTGCTGTGACACGGGACTTTGAACCTCTTTATGTCTCTCAGCCCCCAATAAAGGGACTGGCCTGGATCATGGTCCAAAAATGTTTGAAATGCCACATGGTCACCTAGGTGGGTTCAGAGGACCTGGCAGCCCCTCCCACAACAGGGTCATGAGCTGGGCGGGACTTTGTGGCTGGGATGGTGAGGGGCTGGGCGGGGCTGGCAGGGATACAGGTGTGGGTCCAGCAGGTGTGGACTTCCTGTAGCTGGCCCTCCCGCCTGAGGGTCCTTACCCCTCCTCGGTCTCATTGATGATGTCGCAGATCTCCATGTTGAGGGCCCAGTCCTCGCCCTGCAGGGAGCCGTCTGTAGCCTTCTCTGGGGAGGAAGCAGCCACAAGTCACAGGTGTGCGAAGGCCCGAGTGGGCAAATGTGAAGAATGGGGTGAGGAGGGAGGGGGGACACGAGGCAGACCCTTCTGGACACTTAAGATGGGCCAACTTGACATACGTTAGCCCAGTTGTCACTTGACTCTTGTGGTGGCCACCTGGGGCTGGGGGCACCCCTGCCCTTTGGCAGAAGAGAGGAAACTGTGGCCCACAGTCTGCCAAGTAGATGAGCAGGGCCAGGAATCTAGGGGGCCTGGTCTCAGACTGCTTCTCTTTGACATGGTGACAGGGTCAGTATTCCTGATTTTGTAGAGTCCCCTCTTGACTATATATTGTCTTTGGAGTTGGGAACTATTCACGAGGTTCAAAATGTAGAAATTTCCAGATCAGCGTACAATGGAGAGTAGATCTCTGTGTCCCTGCCCCAGCCCCCACTTCCTAGAGGGACTCACTGTGACCAGCTTCCTCTGCAATCTCCCAGGGACCTTCTTTATATAGGAATCGAGGACGGCACTACCAACAGGTGACCCGGCCTGTCCCCTTTCAAGCCACAGTTTCTGCCCACCGATCAGGCTAATGAAGAACTGCACTGGGACACAGTGGTGGCAAGATGCACAGAGGCACTGCCCTGTGGGCCCAAGACTGGCCCAAGAACGTTCTCAACCAGGTCTGTTGAGGACCAGGAGAGCACCTCTGACACTGGCAGGTTCATCTTTCAGGACATGCCCATGCTGGGCTGGGCACACTCCTGCTTTCAAACTGGGCCTTCCCAGACTCTGGTTTTGAAACCAAACTGACCTCAGTGCCACCCTTGGGTCCTGCAGCCAGACAGATGGGTAGTGGCCCAGGACATGGTCAAGTGGCAGAGGCGGAAGGGCGGAAGGGCATTAGCTCCCCTGGACTGTGGCCAGGGGCAGGGATGATGAAGGGCTCCTTTTTAAAAAAAAAAAAAATTTTTTTAGGTGTAGATGGACACAACACAATGCCTTTATTTTTATGTGGTGCTGAGGATCGAACCCAGGTCCCGACCGTGCTAGGCGAGCAATCTACCACTGAGCCACCACCCCAGCCCTGAAGGGCTCCTTTGAAAGCGCTGACAGATTCGTGCCTCCCACAAGTGTTTACTGAGGGTGGCTTTTATGTGCCACACTCGCCACCTTGAGGACTCACACACTGACAGCCACATGGAGGATCCAAAGGTGCTGAGTGAGTGTCCCTTTGAGCAAAGGGTCCCACCTGCTGCAGGAGGGGCAGTGGACATTCACACATGACACTATCACGTCCCAAACCATGGTGTTGTGTCCCCAGGAGAGGAGAGTGGCCATTATGTTCAGGGTGTGCTGGGGGGTTGGTTGGTTTGGATGAGAGGTGACCCCCAGAAGCTCACGTGTGAGACAACATAAGAAGGTACAGAGGACCAAAGACTGCGTGGTGACAGCCTTAACCCAATCAGTGCCTTAATCCCCTGATAGGAACGGCTGAGTGGCGACTGAGGCTGGTGGGGTGTGGCTGGAGGAGGTGGGCACTGGCAGCTGGCTTTGGGGAAGATACTTTGATTCTGGTGAGTGGAGACCCCTCTCTCTGCTCCCTGACCATCACGTGAGCTGCTTCCCTCTGCCCTCTCTTCCACCATCACGTTCAGCCTCACCTCAGACCCAGAGGAGTGAGCCTGCCGTCTATGGACTGAGACCTCTGAAACCATGAGCCCCCAAATTAACTTCTCCTTTAAAGTTGTTCTCGTCTTGGGGCTGGGGTGTGGCTCAGTGGCAGAGTGCTTGACTAGCACGTGCGAGGCTCTGGGTTCGATCCAGGTATAAATAAAATAAAGATATCGTGTCCATCTACAACTAAAAAATAATGTTTTAAAAAAATTGCTCTGGTCGGGTCTTTTAATCATAGCAGTGAAAAATTTGACTGAAACAGGGGATTTAACAGGCTCCGACTGGGGGACCACTAGAGGCCTGCAGGGAGCCAGGGTCAAGGGAGGGCTTGTGTCCCACAGGCCATGCCCAGTGGCCCTCTAGTCCCATGGATCAGAAATCTTGGAGTCACCCCTAACTCCAGGCTTACGTAGCCTGGCCAATGCCAGCTCCCAGTCTCCTTCCGTCACACCCGTTCCCTTCCTGCTGTCCCCAAGCCGCCACCTGTGGACAGCTGCCTCCGCCTCTCCCTGCTTCCAGTGGGCTCCAGCCCACCCATTCTCCAGGCTGCCCGAGGGAGCATCCTGGAACTCCCGAGCGCCCACACTTCCCCAGCCCCCACCTTCCTCGGCTCCCTGGTCAGCCTGACCTCCAGGACCTTCCACGGTGATGGTTTAACCTCCACAGTGACCTGCAGCATCACCAGCCTGGAGGCGGGTGGTGGCCTCCAGCGCGGGCTGTGGACGCCTAACGCTGCGTCGCTGGCCTGTCTCTCGCTGGGGGCGGGGAGCTCTGCTCGGTCAGCGCTCTGCCCTTCCTGGACCTTTGCTTCCAGTGCCCCCAGCTGAAGCCTCTCGAGACCCCCCAGCACACCCTGAAAATGATGACCCCTCTCTTCTTCTGGGGACAGAGCACTGAGGTTTTGGAAGTGTTGGAGTCATTTTGGAAAGACAGCGACTGTGAAGGGGAAGTGGACATTCCCAGATGAGGGGAATCCCACCAGGAGGCAGCGGGGTGCAGGGGTCCCGGCACGAGTCTGGCGCTCCCCAGTGGGCAGAGCCACTGAGAAGGTGGAGATTCTGGGGCTGGTGTGTGGCTCAGTGGCAGAGCCCTTGCCTAGCATGCGTGAGGCCCTGGGTTCGATTCTCAGCACTGCAGATAGATAGATAAATAAATAAATAAAGTACACTGACAACTGAAAAAAAAAGATGGAGATTCTAGCCGGGAGGCTCAGGAGGCCGAGGCAGGAGGATCACGAGTTCAAAGCCAGCCTCAGAGCTTTAGCTGAGCCCTGGGCGTGGACGGCAGGACTGGGCGTGTGGACTACTTTGGCACCAGCAGGCAGGCGTGCCAATCAAGGGCAGAATTCCAACCCACAGGAATCTGAGGCTGTCATGTTTTTATTTTTAACGGTGACAGTGACCCAGCTATTTTAAGAAGGGGCAATAAGAACACTGATGAACTGGCTCCTGACCCTGACCTGCTGGCAATGCTTCAAGGACAGATGGGCAGCAGGTGGCCCTTGTCTCCCAGCACCCAAGGGAGCCAGACCTGCAAACCCACGCCACTGGGCGGCTCGCTGCTGCCCCGGCCTGGCACTCCCTGGTTTTGGGTCCCGGGATTTTGGGTCAAGTTGGGGGGGCGAGGCCCAGGTTTGAGTGGGTCTGGCAGCCTGTCCCCTCTGTGGTGGGGCTGGCGCAGACACATCCCGCTCAGGGGGCTCCAGGTGATCTTCCTAGCTTGAGGGTGACACCCCTCCCCTCACGACAGTCAGGCCGAGCAGTGGCCCCGACTGCACGTGCGGCACCACGCGGAGCGGCCTGCCTGGAGGGAAAGGGCAGCAAGGCGCAGGCAAGGGAGGGCTGTGACAGGCCTAGAGGAGGGAGGAGACACCACGGTCATGTGGCACCCGCCTCACTCCGGGCAGTTGCTGGGCACCCAGTCCTGGCCTGCTCCTCCTGAGCTGTGCCTAGAATCCCAGGAGACATCCTGGGCTGCCCAGGAGGAGGCCGCCTCTGTGGGAGCTACAGGGAGCCACCGGCCACTTGGCCTTCCCTGCCACCTGGCCACTCCAACAGTTGCCCGCCTCTCCCGGCAGGGCTGGTTCTGGATCAGGCCCATCACCTGCCCAGGCGGGACCGCCACCTGTAAGCTCTTTTTCTTGAATATAATCTAGCCAGAGCTCCTCTGTTTAAACCTCGTCCACGACCCCCAGCTGCCCAAGGGTCACAGACCTGACCTCTTCAGGGACTGTGCTCCCCACCTCCTGGGGCCTGTTCTTCTTCACCTCGGGCTCTATCCGGACTGTCACCCTTCATGCAGGTGCCAACAGTGCATTCTCTCTCCCTCTCTCTCTCTCTCTCACACACACACACACACACACACACACAGGTGCTCAGCACACCCACAGACACAGATGCCAAGCTGAGGGCACGGGGGGCTGGTAGCTTGCCCATGGCCACAGTTTGTGAGCTGCACAGAGTCTCCCCAAGGGATCCCCAAGGTTCATGTCACGGGCCTCTAGAACTGTGTCCAGGACCCACGGAGACGTGGGGGAGTAAAACCAAAGTGGCCTCACCCTCAGTGCAGATGTGGTCCCCTGGGAGGTGAAGTCACTGGACAGGGAGGGCAGGCAGGTGCTGAGTCAGTGGGAGGGCCCAGGAGGCCGCAGAGGAAATGAGCCGCCACACCCACCCCAAGGCCTGTGTCAGCTCGCGGCAGACTGTGTCACGCCTCATCCTGGCCCTGACAACACTGTGAACAATGACAGAATGACTGGCCCCTGCTGAGCCAGTGTCACCACCCTGCACCCCAGCTGCTGGGACGAAAAGGTCTGCTGCTCAGCCGCCCAAGGGCTCCAGGACTCCGCCCGTTCCCCTCCTTGAAGGCCGCCTCCCCCCAACTCTCAGGAGGCGCAGAGGGAGGGTCCCCGTGTGGGGAGCGCGGGACTGAGCCTCCAGGCTGCCCAGGTGCAGTGTGATGTGAGGGTCACCCCGCCCCACCTCCCCCAGGACCGTCCACTGCATTCCACCCACCAACCTCCAGGCAAGGACAGAGTGGGGACGGGGAGTTTAAGGACACCGTGAGCTGCCACACCAACCCCGAGCCCCAGGCTTCTTGCTAGAACAGGGCAGAGGCTTTCTTGGTACTTGCTGCTGAAAGTGGCCCCGATCACGCCTCCTCCATGTCCACCACGGAAGGCCAGCTGTGGTCACTCTGGCATGGACCTAAGTGACAGGGCTTCCCTGAAGTTAGGGGGCGAGGCCCAGGTTTGGGTGGGCCTGGTCCTTCCTCCTGCCTCTTCCCGTGGCTTGGCTTCCCGCCATGCCCGGCCTGCTCAGCCTCCCTCAGGCTCCTGTGCACCCAACCTGCCCTGTCCTAGGAATGTGCCCCCACTTCCCACGCCCCCTCAGGCTCCTAGCCCAGCTCGAGGTGGGTCTCCAGCTCTTCGTACTGGTGGCCCATAGTACGCTGCTCAGGCATAGCTGGCAGCCACTTGGTGGACTCCTAGAAAGACTCTCTGTCTCTCCCACAAGGCCGCGGGTTCCTCCCAAGATGCCCAGTTCTCCTCTGGAGGGCCCTGGCCCAAGGTAACCCTGTAAACCTGCACCACGTGTGTCCCGAGCGGCTGAGCGGGCTGAGGGATTCGCCAGCATGATGCCCCTTTCGAACATTTATTTATTTTTATTGTTATTTATTTAGTTGTCAATGGACCTTTATTTTAGTTAGTTATATACGAGGTGCTGAGAATGGAACCCAGTGCCTCACACACGCTGGGCAAATGCTCTCCCACTGAGCCTGAGCCCCAGCCCCCACCAGAATATTTATTTAGATGAAGTTCTTGCACCTTTTGACACTCATCAATTCCTTGGTAGCTGGTGGGTGGGAATTCTAGTCTTTCTTTCAACTGGAATATTTTTTAAAGTTCCATGTCTCTCTTCCATCGTCCTCCAAATTAATACCATCAGAACTGGGACCACTCCACTCTGGAGGTGGCCTTCCGACTGACTCCCTGGACACAGACTAGCTGCACTGGCCACCAGGAAGCGCAGTCAGGAAAGGAAGCTTGGGAACCTGCACCCTGCCCTCACCTGCACGTGCTGGACGCTGGACTCACTCTTATTAGCTCCCCCGCAAGGACTGACTGTAATGGCCTCACTGCGTTTAAAGACATGCTCACTGGCTCATGGTATTTTGCTTTTCTAATCTCCCTTGCAGCTACTGATGGCCCCCGGACACAGGTGGTACCCCTCAGGGGCTCCTGGGCTCTCCTAGTAATAGACACAGGAAGCTGGTGCCGTTGGTTAAGCTTCTGGTTGCCAGGGTGGATCCAATGTAAGGGGACAGGACCCAGGAGGAGCTGTTACTGATCAGACTCATTCTGGATGGACACGTGTTTACACCAAGGGAAGCCCCAGAGGCCCTTTGATCCTAAGGGCAACAGTGAGGAGGAAGAGTTAGAAGCACGTGGTATGGACCCAGACAAATCCCACTTCAATCCTGGCTTGAGCACCTACTAGCTGAGTGGCCCTTGGTGAATGTCTCAGCCTCTCTGTGTATTAGTCCTTCCGCAGAATAACCGAGCACTCGCCTTCCAGAGCATGTGAGGTGAGAGGGTGCATTTTAAGCACATTTTGTCCACTGAGCACAAAGCACACGCCAAAATGAATGTGATCTGCTACAAAAATATTGTCCACGAATGATCTTTTGAAAGTTTCAAGCACTCCCATAAAAAAGACTTTATATATTCATAGCTAGTGGTAGAGCACTTGCCTAGCATGTACAAGGCCCTGGGTTCAAACCCCACCACTAAAAAAGAAATAAATAAAAAGAAAAATTAATTTAAAATTAAAGAAAGAAGTTACCTATATACAGGGGCCAACTTCTTTTTTCAGCCTGCATCTTGTCTTGAAGGCTATTTCTACATGGAGAGTTCTTTCCAGACCTAGCCTGGAAAGTTCCACCAGCTTCCTAAGTTGTTGAGCCGACCTTCCTCAAAACTCTGGCGCCTCTCCCTGTCATTTTTTAACCACAGGCCACTAGAGAACCCTAAAATACCTTGCAGAGGGTATTACTTTCGCAATCCACAATTTTCAACTTGGTGTAACTAACTATAGGACCCAACTGAAAAAAATGTCAGTTAGACAAAGGAGTTTTTAAAAACCACTCACATAAGAGGGAGAAGGCTGAGCAGGCCAGGGCGTGATGGCCGCTCCCCTCTCCCAGTGCAAGAGGCTGGAGGGTGGAGAAGGGGCTTGCATTAGGGTCCTACACACAAACACACACACACACACACACACACACACTCTCTCTCTCTCTCTCTCTCTCTCTCTCTCTCTGGGGGGATGTTGATTGATTGAGGGAATTGGCTCATGTGATTGTGGAGACTTGGCAGATCCAAAATTTGCAAGCAATATAGGCTGGGGGGCTAGAGGCCAGGGCCAGGTGCAGTTCAAATGCAAGGGCAATCTGCCTGCAGAATCCCCTCTTGTTCTGGGAATCAGTCTTTTTCTATTAAGTCCTTCAAGTGATTGGACAAGGCTCACCCACATTATGGAGGGCAATCTGCTTCAAAGTCTACTGATTTCAATGTTAATCTCATCTAAAAATATCTTTCCAGAAGCATGTGGAATGTTTCACTAAATATTTGGGTACCATGGCCCAGGCAAGTTGACATGTGAAGTTAGCCACCACAGTGGCTGTACTGTACCCAAATTCAAGTTGAACAGTGGATACCACTGTCTGCCCTCAATTCTCAGTCCCTGTGGCCTGGCTGGTCCTCTCCGGTCCCTGCTTCCCCTCAGGAGCTCCCCTCTGCACTTTTTGGGTGCTCTATTGATTGCCAAGTTTCCCGTGTCCTTTCCCTATGAGGTTCTGTCATCTGCCTCAGGTACACAGATGGGAAGGGGAGGGACTGGCACCTGAACCCAGCTCCTCTGAGGTAGAGGCTAAGCTTGGAGCCCACATACAGCTGCTAAGACCAAGGCACCAAAATGTGTCACTCAGAAACCCAGTAGGCCAGTTCCCGGGCAAACCTCAAGACACTTATAGACGGACATTAACTTTAATGTGGGATAGGAAAAAACCAGGAACCAGCTCATCAAAGCCATGACTACGGGGATATAATTACACAGGACAGATCAAATTAAAATAGGCGAGGCAATTAAAGCAAAGATGGACCCAAATAAAGGTGGCATGTGGGTCCACGGATCTCGAGTGGGACTAAAGCTGGGTGAGCACTGGCCAGCGAGGAGGGGGAGCTAACCTGCCCCAATCCCTGCTTCTCACAGGGGCATGGCCCGAGCTAATGAGAAGACACTGAGGTGTTTGTTTTTGCTTTTTCTAAAACCAGAAGAGTGGAAATCCTTTCCGGGACTTTACTCTTATTTCTCTGAGCTCAGTGAGGGAATAAAACCTATTTACCAGTTCCATCCAGAGTCAGGCAGAGAGGCCTTAATTCCTAAGTGAGACTCCACCCCACAGGCTGAAACCTGACCTCTCGGTAAGGGAGGCTGCCACCGGCCTGGGGCTCAATCCTCAGGGACACAAAGACCCAGAAAGAAACCCACACAGGGCTGCACTGGAGTCAGGGCCCTGGACTGGAACCTTAGCTCTGACACTAACTCTGTGCCCAGGAATTGACAACAGTGAGCATCACCATGGTACGGTCACCTCCGGTGCGCAGACCCCAGGCCAAGGGCTCCACAAGGCCGCACATAGCAATCCCCTCTGGCAGGTGCCATTATTAGTCTCGTTTTACAGATGAGAAACTGAAGAACAGTTTGGCCAAGCACTTAACAGAGCTAGTGAGGGTCCCTGAGTCAAGTTCACCCTGGGCCTTACTACTATGCTTTCAGCTGGTGCTAAGCCCTGACCCGACTTTCCATCACCAGCCTCAACATAGAGACCTGGGCTCTAATCTGGCTCCTGCATTTATGGGTCAGAAAACAGAAGCTTTAAGATGAGAGGACATCTCAGGGGCCCTGTGGATAAGGGTACAGATTCTGACTCGCAGGGCTGAGGGCCTTAGCACTCCCAGCCTAGGTGCTCTGGGACCCCGTTTTGAGGAGCACTGCCTTCCACTGTTCTCCTCGGCCAGCTGCTCTGATCAGAGAGCTCAGCCACCTTGGAGTCCAAATCCAGTGCATGTTTGAACGCCCTGAGAGTTGTAGATGGTCTTCATGATTCTAAATGGGTAAAATAAAAGCCAAAGAATATTTCATGACAGGTGAGAATTACACAAACTTAAAATCCCAGTGCCATAAATAAAGTTTTACTGGAGCACAGCCAGGCCAGTGATTCCCTGCTGTCTAGGGCTGCTTCTATGCACTCATGGCCACGTGGAGCAGCTGTGACAGAGACCAACCATATACCTCACGAGGATTTACCATGTGGCCCTTTAGGGAAAAAGTTTGCAGACCCTGGTTGCATCCACCCTGTGAGCCAGGAGGAGTCCTCTGTGCAGGGCCTTCTTCTCCGGCCCCTGATTTCACACCTCCGGGATAGGGAGCTCACTAGCTTGCTGCACCTTGAGCTGAACTCTGCCTGTGAGGTCGCAATGCCCCCCTGGGCCTGTGCAATCAGGTCTTTCGTCTAAAGAGCCATCAGTTTCCTTCTTCCTCTAGCATTGTCCTTCCTCACCAGGCCTCTGGGAAGGACAGGATGAGTGGTGGTGCCTTCATGTCACAGGTAGGAGATGGGCAATGGCCAGGGAACGAGGCATGGGAGGACCGGACCTGGAGCCTGCTCTCCTGTCCTTACAACATGGCTTGAATGCCGCTTGGGCTTCTAGTCCTGCCTCCCCAAAGGGCCCCTGAAGGGGGGTTCCTCATTTCTGATTGCTTTCTGCGGCTCCCCTGGTGAGGACTTCGCAGACCATCGACAGTTCTGACTTTTCACCTCTCCCTCAGCTCCAGGGCTGTCCCAGGCTCTGCATTCTGCTCTCCTCCCACCCAGCATCCACCACCCAGGCTGCTGGGGTGGTGCCTGGGGACTGCCTGTATTCAGTCTCTGCAGCTGGCTGTCATCAATCTGCTGGGATTTGGACCTAAAGTGCCAGGGGTGAGCTGACAGTCAGAGATGAAAAATGGGATTCTTGGGTTGACTTCTGACATCAGCCTATAAAACATACCAGGAAGACTTATAGTACCTGCGAAGAAGATGGCTGTGTCTACCTTACCGATTACTAAGGAGCTGGGCTTCTCCTGGCCATAGGCTGCTGCCCTGGGATGTTCTCCTAAGAACTGACATGCGCAAGTGCCCTGGAAGAGTGTGCAAACCCATGGGCATGTCCTCCTTTGTGGGGGATCCTTGTGTGGACCTGCGGGGCCATGGCAGGAGGCGCAAAAGCAAGGCTGGGGTTGGACTCTGGCCCCAGGAGCTGTGAGACCCTGGCAGGGCTTCCTTGGCTCAGACTTCTTTTGGCGAAATGGGAAGCAGCAGAAGCTCACAAGGTCATCATGAAGATGAATACCAAGGACCCCGGCAGAATGCTCTTTACTCTCAAAATGTCACTTTTCTACTTTCTTCCCTCCTGGTGCCAGCATCATGCTGGGTGCTGGGCGGCTAGATAAGTGGGGGGCGGTTCCTGCTCTCAAGAAGTCCAGTCTAGCTGAGACAGACGTGTGCAGACACAAGAGGACAGCAGTGTCTCCGTGTGAGGATGGAGAGCTCATGCTTCCACACACTTGCGCTGCACAGGCGCTATCTGGGACTAGCCTGCTCCGCACTGACAGCCACACTTCAGGGATTCTGGGAGGCAGGAGCCTGGGAGAGCGGGAAGCAGTGACTGGACCTGAAGGGCCCAGGGAAGGCCTCAGGGAGAAGGATGAGTAGAGCTGCTCAGGGAGGAAACCGGAGCAGACATTCCAGGCAGGGGTAGTCAGGTGCCTCTCACCCTAGTGGTATCATTAGAACCCCCGTCCTCAGGGATGCCAGTCCTACAAGCTTTCTTCTCATGAGGGTAGGACGGTCGGCAGATCTGAGATTATTTCACTCCTGTGTCAATTACATAATCCTGTGGCCATTACCACAAGGATGAGTCAGTAAAACATTAAGTATGGAAAGAAGGGCTTATCTAAGATGCCACTTTCCCAGTATGGATTTAAGTTTAAAAATCATCAAGAAGGTGAGAGAACTTCAGAGCCGTCATGGTTACTTCATGCAAGACAGGACCACACCCAGACTGACTCTTTAGTGTCCCTTTGGCCTTGACCTGTGCTGAGAAATGGGCACCTAAGAGACCTACTGCCGGTGATCTCCAGGGATTCTCGATCCCCACTCGGTGGTATCTCAGTAACAAAGATAAAAGTTGTTAAGAATTTCTTTCGCATAGCCCTGGCCGCGTGCTGGGCACTGCTTCTGGACCTCACGTTATTAACGAGTTTAATCTGCACAAGTCCCAGGAGGCAGGGATCATTACTCCCTAACGACTATCGAGAAGCCCTGAGCACAGAGGCTCTGCCACATAACTCCGTGTCCTGGTGACAGGGCGCGAAGACACTCAGTCCCGAGCAAGCGGGCCCGGAGCCCTGGGCTCCTGCAAACCGCACGTCTGGGCAGGTGCTCTCTGCACAGCCACTTGGGGGCCAGGGAGGCCGACCCGTGGTTTCCGAGATCACGCCAGCGAAGGGCTCTAGAAGCGGGGTCGCTCGGTGTAGCAGAAGAGGCCCGCGCGTCCTGACCCTCGGGTCTGTGAGACCCGCCGGCCGTTCTCCCTCAAGTCAGGCGCCAAGCCCTAGCCTCCCAGGTCTAGCGAGAAGGGACGTCTGATCCCGCTCTGGTATCCACGTCCCGGCAGCGCGGCGACCCAGGAAGCAGCCCGCAACAGTCCGGCAGCGAGGCCCGCAGGAGATCACGCGCGGGAAGCAGTGCACCAACCAACTCCTACCCAACCACGCTGTCCCTTTAACCCCGAAAACTTTCTCCCTCCGCTCGGGACCCCAGCACGCGCACATTGGCTGAGCCGCGCCCGCCTGGACCCGTCCGCTCTCCTTTCCTATTGGCACTCACAAGCATCCATCCCTATCCCGGCTTCCTAGTGGTCCGCGCTATTGTCAATCAAGGGTGGGCGGGGAAGTGGGCGGGACGGCGACACGCCAGCCTTATCACCCTCCTAGCCTCCCAGCGCCGAGACTGGGGACCTAGAGACTCCCCGGGGACCAAAGCCGAGTGAGGAACACTGGGGAGGGGCTGTGCGGGGCTCCAGGGACTTACCGATGCGCTGTCCCACCGGAGAGCTGAACGGGTTCCCCAGGAGAAAGTCCATCGCCGCGGCTGCCGCTGCCACCAACCCCGGGAATCAGCTGACAGCAACCGCCAGCGCCGCCGACCCGTCACGTGACACGGCGGACAGCCCGGGGGGAGGTGCCGATGGGGGCGGGACTCAGGCGCCGAGCCACAGGCCCCGCCCTGACGGCGCTCGGAGATCGACGACCTCGCCACAGCCCCTCGGCGTTGGCTGACGTCACGCATTCGGAGGGCTGGGGCGGGGCTGGGGCCAGGGCCCCTAAGCCCCGCCTCTAGAGCGCTCACCTGGCTTTTAGGGGCGTGGCCTAAAGGTGTCAACACCTCTGGAAGACTGACCTGAAGGTTAAGGAGACTGTCTCTAGGCCCGGGACCTCGCGGAGACTACACACCTGACCTGAGAATGGGGCTCGCCTGCTCCCGCCTGAGGTCAGGTTTCCCGGCTCCAAGTGGGCGTCGCTTCACCTGCCTCTGCTGAAGACTGACAGGCTAGCGACCACAGATGGAGTCACGAAAGGGCGCGGTGGCACTCTCTGCCACCAATTTACCTTGTGATCCAAACAGCGAGCTTATTTTCTCTGGATACTGGAATTAGATCAAGGACTCTTAACCAATTTATTTTCTTTTATTTTTTTAGGTCACAGGCTTTTTTGAAAAATTGAAGAAGAAAAAAAGACAGTGATCCAATTTTGCTTAAAACATCAGGGAGTTTAAAACCTAAATTAGGACTGTTCTTCACTTCTGTGATTTGTTTTATGTATCATTTGTTTGAGCTGCCTTGGGACCTTTTTTTCTGTATAAAACTGTTTTGAAGTGTTTCAATAATGTTCATAAGACTTGTAGACAAATGCCCTTCCCCCTACCTGGCTAGCTCCATGAGGGCTGGGATACTATGTCTGTTGGGATCCCTATAGTTGTCTAACACAATGACTAGCATATGTCAACTTTTCAGTAGTGGTATTTGGATTATAAAAGGGGATGTGTACATTTAAGATGAATTTCATAAGTTACTTTCTATGTCTGTCTTTATTTAAGCATATTGCTTGCTTGTTTGGAGTATACTGAACATGAGATTTTGGATTCTTCCATTAATAACCTTAATATCCCCATACTGGACGGACTTGCTTGAAGTTCCTGTAAGGTTTATTCTTCGTGACAGAAAATCAGAAAAAAACCCAAATATGCCTAAATAGGAAGCAGAATTGTATTGATTCCATGCATACCACATAGCTATTAATACAGAAAAGGAAATATGTCAGTTTTATCAAAACAGTCGATAGGGATATAAATGACAAAAGTTAAGTATAGTATAATATTTATTTAGTTGTAGATGATCATCTATTTATTTTTATGTGGTGCCGAGGATTGAATCCAGTGCCTCACACATGCGAGGCAAGCACCCTACTCACTGAGCTACAGTCTCAGCACCCTGACCAAAACTTTTTTAAAGTGTGCTGATAAGAAACAAATTTATCCAGAAAAAAGTCTGTTTTAGCTGGGTGCAGTGGCACATGTCTGTAATCCTAGTGCATAAGGGTCTGAGGCAGGATTGCAAATTCAAGTCCAGTTTCCACTACATAGCAAGGCCCTAAACAACTTACAGAGACTCTGTCTCAACAAAAAGGGCTGGAGATGTAGCCCTATTGGTAAAGTGCCCCTGGATTAAATCTCTAGTACAACTCTGCTGCCCCCCAAACCCCCCAAAATCTGTTTCAATTTAAATTTTTCCTTTTAGTGTTGTTATATTAATATTTTCTTTATTAAGGTAAAAATCTTTAAGTACCTTAACACTGACATACTACATACTACATAAATGCAATCTATATCCTTTATGTACTTTGGAGAATAATCAAGATACACTGCCTCCAAAACTTAAAGTCAACAGAATAAGAAGAAGAAGAGTGAAAGCCTGCTGGACTTCTGGACAAGGATAAAATCCCATCTGTTTCTCTATAATCAGGACCTTAGAAATTTGAATTTGAAAGTAGGTTGGGGTAGAAAGAGCCTAGGTTTTGGGGTAGCTGTACCAACGTTCTTATTCTTTTTTATTTTTTATTACATTTATTTGTATGTGGTGCTAAGGATCGAACCCAGTGCCTCACACATGCTAGGCAGGCGCTCTACCGCTGAGCTACAGACCCAGCCCCAGTGTTCTTATTCTTACTTTGCCATTTACTAGCTATGTAAACTTGTGAAAAGTCCTTTTCTGCATTTTTCTCCTCACAGACAGTAAAGGGGAATAACATTCAAAGGCTTTTGAGAGGATGAGGGGAGATGAAATATGCACGTCAGTCTCACAGTCCTTCCCTGTTTGACAGTCTGTTTATTGCTGCTTCTTCATAAGATGTCGCCTTTTAAAATTTAAAAAATTTCCTTGTATGTGCAGCGCTGGGGACTGAACCCAGGACCTTGCATGTGATAGCCAAGTGCTAAGCTATACCCTAAGACCTATTTGTGACTTTTAACATCTTATGTTCACACAGATTTTTTATCAATGTTTGTAGTATTACTAAACTTTGATGTCAGGCTGGCTGGCTGAGGCTTGGAGATAGGGAGATGAAATTACTCTATTTTACAGATGAGACTTTGGAAGTCTATATAAAGGTTAAGTGACTTAGCCAACATCACTAAGCTCAGACAGTATTGAAACAGCATGAAATGTGTCATATTTAGCAAATTATACAGTTATGACCCTTACCCAAGACTGATGGATCTTTTCTTGAATTAGACCAAAACCAATGTATAAAGTTTCGTTGCCAATAAATACGGTCACAGCTATCAGAGTTACTGGTTTTGAAGTTTATAAAAGAGAACCGGAAGCTCTACAATATAAAAATTATACAAAACACAGTAAGATATATTTTAGGAAAATGGTTGAGATTAGAAACTTGACCTCTATTCCAATTTTTTAAAAAGAAAATTATAGTAGTGTGTGAAAGAGGTTTTAATTTTGTAGCAACTATGATTAGCACAAATAGGGAAAAGACAGCTGAGACTGAACTACAAATATTAAAAATGTGATTTTTAATAATATAAGTACAAAATTTTATTTCTTTATACAACTGTAATGGGATTTGGATCAAACCACTAGAATTTATTTAAAAAACAAAATAAAACAATGATATAAAAACTGCAAGAAGGCCTGAATCCAAAGTTTTTCCTCTAATAGTACCAAATACCACAAGGTACAGATTATTATACAAATGTGTACAAATCTTAAATACAAATACAATAGGACTGGGTTTCGAAGGAAAACAAACAAAAAAGTGGGTCCTCATTGGGATTTCATTCATGTATACAAATGACAGTGGCAGGAGTGAGTTCTTTCTGTCCTACCATGTCTCCCTGCCCCTCCCTGATATCCTGTGTCAGAACAGGAAACTTGCGTGGGACAGATGAGGCATGGCACAAGGTTCTGACCCATGAAATCAAGCTAAGATTTCTGCTTCTCTTGATTCAGTTCCTAAACATTCCAGTTTCTTTCTATTTCCTGGATTAAATCTTAAAACTGCTCTGAGCTGAGAAAGGGACTAGGCAGTCAGATGCCTCTGGGAAGCACAGCCCTGTAACACTGGTGGAAGAAAGGAAGGAATGAATGGGACGCCTGCTGGCTGCACTGTCCCCAGAGGTCACTGTGATGCTGTCCTGCTCTGTCTAGGCCGGGGAGGAAAGCACAGTTGCCTCAGAGCTTGGTTTTGGCAGGGAATCTCACACCAAACAGAAACCACCCTGAAGTGTCCAACTGTCTTCTTTGCAACTGGGAAGCAGGTCTAGGTCTTTGGAAATAAGGGGAGCTGGGAATGGTAATGTTTCTTTTTATTTCACTTTCTCAACATTATTGAAGGCCATGAAGTTCTTTATAGAGAATTAGAATCCTGACATAATGATTCCTTTTTGAGGTACAATACCTTGAAATATAGGTGATTTAGAGTTTTTGGAACAGCCCAGAGGAAGGGAGGATGAAATAATAAATCTGTATCTTCCACATGCTGTTGCTGGTGGAGGCTTTTGTTATTAAATTATATATACATAAATTTACAGGATAAATTAAAATCTAAGAAATTTTAAAGAGTTAAATACACATAATTAAAATATACATTCACACACACACACACACACACACACACACACACACACATAAATAAACCTACATGAAAATTGAGTACTTTTTTGCAATTCACTTACATGTGGAACGCAGAACACTGTGTATCTGCCCACCAAGGGAACTGTTAAGATAAACCCAAGAACCACGCTGGGCCAAGTCTACCTTCCATAACCACCAAGCAAATGCAGGATTTCTGAGGACTTGGTGGCCAACCTAATGCTGCCAATGAAAGATACCAGCTCTTGGTTTTACAAACCAAACTCTCTGGTCAGCTGAGAGAATACATGCAGGTCCAACGGTGGCACCAGCAGCATCACCCTCTCCAAGGTATTTTTGCTGCCAGGAATCGCACAACTCCTTGGCCCCTGCTGAGGCTGCCAATGGTACCAATGATTATGATAAAGTTTGAGACATGGACACTGTCTGGTAGGACTTGGAATGAACCCCCTGCTTAGTCCATCTAAGCCACTTTAATAGCCACAGTAGGAATGAGCTCATCACCTCCCACCTCCGTCACTTCAGATTGAAAGTCTTTGTACTTCGGGTCAGCAGGCACCCTCCCATAATCTCTCTTATTATATGTCTGACTATTAGGTAAGGCAAGTGGTCAGTGATGGGTCTGGAGGTACAAATGAGTTTGGAAAAAAAAAAAATCACATTTTAGCTATCCATAAGGAGATGCACTTGGCCCCCAGAACAAGCCCCCAGCCCCAAGATACACTGATTTTTAAGGCAGATTTACCCACCACAAGAGAAGAAAGATCCCAAGCCCATACTCATGCCAAAGATTCCTCTTGGCTAAACCTTTGCCATTTCATAAAATTATTAAAAGCAAAGTAGTTACAATCCTATGTATATATTGTACATTACATATATACAGATATATATATGTATATATATATGTATAGATATAAAAATGTAAAACCTACACCCAGAGGCCAGCGAAGGGGTTTGAACAGTCATATATACACAAACCTATACACAAAGGGTAGGTGAGGCTTTTGCCCCAGGAGTCTCCGCTGTCACAGTCCAGGCATGATGTAAGCAATGTTGTCTAGCGTGTTCGACTGCAAAACAAGGAAAAAAGGTTCAGTTGAAGGGTATTTTACTGTGATTTCTTGAGATATGTTTCTTTGTTCAGGGAGAGAGATGAGACAGAAAAAGTGAAGTCAGAGAACACAGGGTAAGAATGATGATGGCATCCTGCTGTTGTGCAGGAGCTTTTCTGCTGACTTCTCCCATTAATCCCAGTGAAAAAGAGAGAAAATACCTGCACAGTATATAGTAGAGCAAATGGGAAATGCAGGAATTATAGCACCTCAAGGGCTAGACTTCCTCTCTCTAACGTACCAGTTTGGGAAATGGCATATTTTCTAGTTTCACTAAGCATAACATGCATTTGGTAACACAGAACACATTCCACGGGCCGTGCGCAATGAATCAGAAAGCCCTAGGAGTCTACCTGACAGCACCGGTTAAGGCAGGGCCTCTCTGATCTCCTAGAGGTCTGGCCCTAAAAGTCTAAGGAAAACTCACCAAGACTTGTTTGGGACAGCCATTCAATTCAGGTAGTTGTGTAGTCAGACATGCCAAGGGGCCAAGGGCACAGATAATGGAATCCAGAAGCACTGACAAACTGCCAGACACTGCCACCATGCCCTGAAAGGAGAAGACATTAACTCAAATCACACACTCGATGTTCTCTCCATTTTCTGGTTAACTTCCTTCTGGTTTTTAAAATCCTGGACACTTCTAATCACATGACATGAAACCTACAGCACAAATGGAAATTTCTCTTTTAATTACTCTATGTAGTTTAAAAGGATACTTCTTACTATACATTTTCAGGTTTTCTTTCTATATTCCTAATCCATCTTATCTTCTATGTGTCCTGGGAAAGTCACTTGATTCCCTTCTCCTGAACAGTGAAAAATGCCTTCCCTACTCCAGAGAGGTACTGGGAAGATCTGTGAGATCTGTCATAAACTCCATGAATACAGCTCAAATATGATTACTATGAAAACCCTACAGCCCCACACAATATCATTTACAGAAGCATATATGTACTTCTCTACAAATGTAGCCTTTTCTCTCTTTCTTTTTGTTGGGGGGGGGGGCTTGTTTTGTTTTTGGTCTTTACTTTTTTTGGCACTGGGGATCGAACCCATGGCTTTGCACATGTGAGGCAAGCACTTTAGCACTGAGCTACATCCCAGCCCCATGTGGCTTTTGATAGCAGGTAATATCATTCTAGGTTAAATTGTTCACTCTCAAAGAAAAAAAAAGTACACTTGGGGGTGCTTGGCACACACCTGTAATCCCAGCAGCTCCAGAGGCTAAGGCAGGAGGATTATGAGTTCAAAGCCAGCCTCAGCAAAAGCGAGGCGTTAAGCAACTCAGTGAGACCCTGTCTCTAAATAAAATGTTAAGGGATGTGGCTTAGTGCTTAAGTGCCCCCGGGTTCAATCCCTGGTACAAAAAAAAAAAAAAGAGTGCATTTGGTTAATTTCAAAATATGACATCTCAATTAATTCATATTATCCATATAATTATGTCTCAGAAAGATAAGAGGTAAGATTCCTGGCTGCAAATTCCACTTCCCAGCTCTTGCATAATCTGCTTTCATCAGAAGCACTGTGAGGATATGAAATCATCTCAAGAGGCAGCATAGAAGAGAATGGCTCTGAATTTGGACTGCCTGGGTCAAGATCCTGGCCCTACCTCTCATTGTTTTTGGTACCTGGGCAGTTGCTACACCTGCAGAATGGACTGCTATTGGCAGATGGGGTGGAGATAATGGATGTGAAGTACCTGGGATGGTATCTGGTAGCTGATTAGTACTCAAAAAGCACCAGAAGTTACACTATTACTGCCAACACCTTCATCTCCAGAGCGGCATTTCTGGTTGCCTGCTGGGTCCTTCCCGTTGGCCATTCCTCAATTTCAACACACCATCAAGAGCCGAACCCACCCTCCTCTCAGCTTCCATTTATCTGCCAAAGTCATCACCTTTCTCACAGCTGCCCTGTCCCAAGGCCTCATCCCCGGCTGACTCTTCCTTTCCCTCAACCCCTGTCTGACATCTCCTCTCTCTACTTTCTGGGTGCAGTCCACCAAGAGGTTAAGAGCCTGCACCTTAGAGTCACTTTAAATTCAAGGCTCTGATTCAATACTTAGGGGCTGAACTCTAAAAAAGGGACTCGACCTAAGTTTCTGTTTCTTTTGTAAAACTGGGGGACAACAATGCTACCTCCCAAGCTACAGTGTGAATTAAACGAACTAATCGACATGAAGCTCTGAACCAAGCCGGCTGAGCAGCACTCAGAGTCTGACAGCGTCAGCAGGCAGCCGCATTGCTCCTGACCTGTGCCCTGTAGTTAATTATAGCTAATATTTTATGGCTCAGCCTGAGTGGATTCTAAGTCCCTGGAGGGCAGGAACCATAACCTACACATTTTAAAGTCCTCCTAATAACTATTGCTGTCCCACAGACAGGGAGTTGGGAGAGGCTGGAGGTGATCTCACAACAACTCATGTCCACTCACATGCAACTGAGTAAGCTCAATAAGCATCTGTTGAATTAAATTAAAATTTTTGTCATGTCTAAACTATTATAACTTCTCCCCAGTTCTGGAGTATTTTTATTTATAACTTAAAAAAGAAGATATTCTCAGTGAAAGCTAAATGGGGACCTCTGATTCCTGAGTAGCAGAGTGGAGACCTCCGTGTCCATGAAGACCTGCTGCAATTTGGTTTCTGGCCTTTATTTTCTACCGTAAACACTGCATGATCCAGTTTTACTGCTAAAATGATAAAACATACTGTTTCAACTCTTTTTTTCAAATAAAACCTTCTAGGAACCCCAATATATAAAACAGCTAAAAGATCTGGCTAAAGTGGGGAATGGGGGTTCAGAGCCTCAATGGGGCTCATATCCTTCTCCAAAAAGACCCTGCGGTTGAGCAATGGAGGGATGCAGTGTTTTTGGGTTGGAATGTCTCTCCAGGATCTCTGTAGGACACAACCTGCCTATCAATCAAGGTTTACTCTGAATGCCACCCCCTTTCACAAGGCTGCTCCTGCCTCCTCTGACTCCCCAGTCTCCTACCTGCTTGAGCTAGCACAGGAGGGCAGACACTAAGGGAGATGCAAGCAAGGCCAGCAGGGCTGTCCCTCTAGCTCCACTGCCAACAATTGTATCAACTTGTGATATTCAGTAACTTTCATGAGGTTTTAGGTATTCAGACTTTAAATTAGCAAACTATATAAATCAATGTTCCTTAAAGTTGTGATATATAATTTTAGGTGGCATATAGATGAAGATTAATTATTATTACTTTTGAGATACTGGGGATTGAACCCAGGGGTGTCCCAGTACTGAGCTACATCCCTAGTCCTTTTTATTTTGAGACAAAGTCTCACTAAGTTACTGAGGCTGGCCTTGAACTTGTGATCCTCCTGCCTCACTGGGATTAGAGATGTGCACCACAATGCTCAGTGAACATTATTTTGATAGTTACATATCCATTATGATGTGCATTAGAAAAGAATTACAGCATCATTCTTGTGATTTCAAGGATACCATTATAAAAGCATAGACAGATTAAACTAAAAAGTAAATGATAGTATAAGTGGCTCATAGAAATTGCAAAATTGTGAGAATATATTCAAGTAATAAAACTCTGGGGAAAAGCCACTGGAGAGGGAATGGGGAATGACTCCCAATGGGTATGGGGTTTTTAGGCAGGCAGTGAAAATGTTTTGGAGTTGGAAAACAGTGATGGCTTGCAATTCTGAAAATGTACTAAACCCACTAAATTCTGTATTTTAAAAGCATGAAATTTATGATATACGAATTACATCTCAATATAACTATTATAAAAAAAAAACAAGCAGACTAAAGAATCTGCAAAGTTCTTTTCCTTTTCTGGTTACAGTAGTTACCCCATATACAGGGTTTCCCTTTCCACAGTTTGTTATCCTCAGGGGTAAAGACATGGCTCAGTGGTAGACCTAGCATGCATAAAACCCTGGATTCTCCAGAACTGGCGGGGGGGAGAAAAAAAGCAAAAGCAAAGCCAAAACAAATGAACCCCAAGACAATTAAAAATTTCAATTCCATGTCGTTCTGAATAGTATGATGACATCTCTGTTCCACTCAGTCCTGCCCCAGATGTGAGCTGACCATTTGTTCAGAGTATCCATACTGTATATGCTACCCACTTGTTAGGCACCTCAGTTATCAGGCTGACTACTGTGTTATCAGTGTGCTGGTATATAGGGTTTGATACTCTCTGCAGTTTCTGGCATCTACAGGGGTCTTAGAACATATCCTCCACAGGCAAGGGACTACTGTACTACGTATATAACTTTCATTGTAACTCTTCATAGAAGCTGGTTTGTTTCAATTTATAACCTTTTTTTTTCCCTTTCCTTGCTTTTTTTGTTTTATAGGGCCAACTGAACTCAGGGTCTTGTGCATGTTAGGCAAGCACTCTGCCACTGAGCTAAATCCCCAACTCCTGTTTCAATTTGTTGATTATAAAAATGTTCTGTCTTTCCAATTGTATTGTAAGTTTCCTAATAATTGGCATACTGTGCCATTCAGATTTTCTATACCAAGTTTTTGGAAGAATGCCTAGGTATTCAAGAAATATCTGCCAAACTAAATGGAATTATCTGGGAAAACCTGGAATATGAAAGGTGCTTAAAACAAAACACTTTTACTTCTAACTTTTTAGGAAACATAAGAATGATTAAATATGAAAAACATAAATAAGGACCAGAGAATATATTCTGGAAATACCTTCAACCATTCACATATATAAGTCTCCACAAGAGTGTTTAAGTTCTTTTGATGTCTGCTGAATTTTTAGAAATTAGCCAAAGAACTCAGATAGCTTCATCTCTTGTGGCCTTTGGCATTTATTTTATTTACTGAATGATAATTCCACTCCCACAAAGAAGCAAGTGATTAGATTTATACTTCTGCACTGATTTCTCAGCTTAAAAATGGCTTTAGTAGCTTAGATTGCTTTGCTGAAATGCCTTACGAGAACTGAAAGATGAACTACTATGCTACTGAGTTGGCTAACAGGCACAGTGGTTAGAAATTGAATATGGTCATAGAAATGGAGCACGGCAGCCTCACAGGTTAAGCGATTTTGAAATTGAAGCTTAAAAGGACAAACTTCTCCCCTGAGCACACAGCACTGTAATTCAAGGGCACTGTAACAAAGAGCTTTAGAAACTTGACTTCCCCATTTGCTACTTATTCTCAAGGAAGAGGGACTTTTTATCCCCCATACAATGTCGTCTGTCTAATCAGAACTTTGCTGGAAATGCACCGAAAAGTTCAAACTCCTCTAGAAGTACTAACAATCTGAACTGCAATGGATTTTGCACTCATCTTTTACATAACATTTTTAAAGAATAAAAATTAGCTCAAGGGTATTCTAACTTCTTTTTGTGCCACTGGGTGGTATTAGTATAGCAACAACAGGTAGATTCCAAGTTTCTGTTACTTTTGTGTCTTCTTTTCATTGTTTCCTGAGTGCCTGGCACAATCTAACCTCAGGGAATAACCTCAGGGAGTGTGTGTGAAGTGAGTGGGTCTGCACTGCACATCCAGCATGGGTCCTGCTGCCGGCGGCTGCACTCACCTCTGTCTCCTGTAGGCGGTGTCCGATGAGGCTGAGAGACTCTCCCAACAGCTGAAGGTGAGCTGCAACATCAATGGGCTCTGTCTCAGGGGCTTTGGCTGGTGATGCTGGTAACAGCATGGTGGCTGGTGGGGACTTCTTTTGGGGTGACAGTACTCCCACAGAAGCAGCTGAGAACAGAGGAATTTAAAGAGAGGTAAAATTTGTGAAATAAGATAAAATTTGTAAAGTAAGTCTTGAACACCAAAAAAAAAATTACTTTTGGTTTTTCCTTTTATGAATTATACCAACTATTATCAAAACTATGGCCTGTGGACTAAATCTAGCCCAAGATCACATTTTGTTTGACTTGGGGGTTAAAAATAGTTTTATATTTATAAAGCATTGTAGAAAAAAAACAAAGAATAAGAGAGTGGGGGTGTGGCTCAGCGTAGAGCGCTTGCTTAGCACATGGCCAGGCCCTGGGTTCGATCCTCAGCACCACGTAAAAACAAATAAATAAAGGTATTGTGTTCAACTACAACTAAAAAATAAATATTTAAAAACAAAACAAAACAAAAGAACAAAGAATAAGTGACAAGAGAGTGCTCATTGCACATAAGGCCTATACTTACTTTCTGGGCATATATATATACACACACACACCACACACACACACACACAAAACTGAATCTATTTTCCCCTTCTGCCTATACTATTCCGTAATAATACCTGGGTATAAAGTTTTGCTTCTAATATCAGCTGCTTTCCCAATTTCCTAGTAAAGGAAGCAAAATTTACATCACTTTAGAAAAAAGAATTTTCAGCAGGAAGGGGAAGTGGTAACTACCTTTGACTTTCATGGAACCTTCTGAGCTTGATGCTTTTCTTTTCACAGTTGTAGCTTCTGCTTTGTTCTGTTTGTGCTGCAGATACTGAGCTTTTTGTTTCCAAATCTGCAACCAGATCAGTGTCCAATAGATTAAAACAAATTACAAGGACAAAAAGTGAAATAGAAAGCAGTCATGGTGGAACAAAATGAAGAAAGGAACAGTGGAGGGCAGGTAGGGGTTAATGCTAACTCTTAAGCTAAAGGGCCATTGAATTGCCTTTGGACTGTTGTTTGTAGTGATGTTTACCTGGAAATCATAAACGTTCCTCAGTGCTGATGGTCAAATTTCAGTAGTAACTTGTAAACCTGTGGCTCTGTATAGTGTCCAGGTGGTTTAAATACTTCCTGTAACCTCATGGTTGACAAAACCAATAGTAAAACAAAAATGTCATGGAAAACAGCAACGAATGCTAATCTATCTGGGTGAAAACCAGCTGTTTCATCTAAAGAGTTGTACTTTATTTTTTTTTTATTTTTATTTTTTTAAATGAGTTGTACTTTAACCGGCAGTTGTTCCCATACAATTTTTGGATCACCCAATTGGAAAGTGACTCTGCATGATTAAGATATGAATTCACCATTGTCTTCTGAGCTGCTTGATGAGGATGGGGACCTGGAACCTGGCTAAGTGTGTTCCATCATTTTATTGTCTGAGGATGATGATCCTCAGTTCTTAGACAGGACTATTAGGTGTTCATAGTGAAGGGCTTTTTGGTACTGGGGACTGATCTCAGGGGTACTTAACCACTGAGTCACATCCTATCCCTTTTTTGTATTTTATTTAGAGACAGGGTCTCACTGAGTTGCTCAGGACCTTGCCAAGTTGCTGAGGCTGGCTTTGAACTTGTAATCCTCCCATCCAGCTTCCCAAGCCACTGGGATTACAAGGTGCAGCCGGCCAACTATAAAGTTTTTTTGAAAAAAAAAAAAAAATCAAATAAAGTCAGCTCCCTTTAGCTAACTCCTTGCCTGGAGTAACTTGGCAGCAACACTGCCAGTACCCCTTGCCTGCTAAATCGTTTTCTGTTAATTTGTGTTTTTTTTAAAAAAAAAAAACTTATTTTATTTGTTTATTTTTTATGTGGTGCTGAGGATCCAACCTAGGGCCTCACATGTGCTAGGTAAGCGCTCTACTGCTGAGCCCCAGCCCCAGCCCCTAATTTGTGATTTTTTTCCCCCACTATGTGTGGATGGATGGTCTGGAAGAACTATACCATTTGGGAAGGCAAAAGGCAAAGAAAATTATAAGAAAGTATACCTACCAGTTTGTCCTTTTCTGGCAATTGTTTCCACACCTCAGCCAGTTTTTTACTAAGTTCCCCAAAATCTGGCAGAAGAGTTGAAAGAAAGAAAGACAACAATACAAATTAGGGCCAACTCAACAAAACAAAAGGCTGGTGAGAGCCAAAACCGAAAACAGCATCCCACTGAAGTGACGCTGGCTCCCTCAGGAGCCCCAGGCCCTCGCGCCTTTCTTCTGCCTTTTCCTGTAGGAGGGGGGTGCTCTGGCCAGGAGACAGGCTCCAACCCTCCACATCTACTCTCTAGGGATTTGTTCCTCAGGCATCTTTTTGGCGTCCTTTCATTGAACTTCACAATAGAAGACCAACCAAGTTAGGTTAAAGCAATATGCTACAGAGAATTTGATCAAAGATGCTACGTTTCTACCAAAATTTCTGAGATCAGAAGCCAAGAAGAATTTTCCTAGAGCAGTCCAGAAGTGTAATATCCTTTCTTTCGTATGGCAAGTTTATTCTGTGAGACCTACCCAGGTCACCTCAAAGCAACCTAGTGGAGTGGGCAGAGCAGCTACTTTACACAGTAGACCAGGGAGGTTTGTAGGTGTCAGTGACCTGTCTGAGGTCTCTGCCCGATGTTCTCTGCTCACTGGCTTCTAATATGAACACAAACAGGAACAGCACAGCTAAGTCACCTCATTGTAACTCTACACGCAAGGACAGTTTAAGGAAAAGGTCAACACAGAATCTTGGAAGTAACTGTATATTTATGCATATACATATGTATTATACTTTATAACATTCATTTTACAAAGTTTCCCATTTTATCAGTTTAAGAGATATGTATAGAAAGCTCCTATCTTTTATGCACAGGGCAAAATCTAAGGTGATCTGCAGATCTGAGGAAAAAAATGTGATTTGTGCTCTAACATTATGGGAAGAAGTTGCCTGCTGACTGGATCAATTAACTGCACTAATTCAGAGACAAAGTGAAAAAACTAAAGATCAGAAATGTTCTTACCTATCCCTGGATGGTCAGCCACAATGGTTACACGATATTCTTTACAGAACACTTGATAGGCCGACATGTTCTTCTTTTTTGGCTAGTGCCACATAGAAAACAGAAGGAGGCAAGACTTGATTAGAATTCAAGTTTAAATCCAGTCTAGGGCAACAAAGTAGAAAGGGCACCTAAACTTTCTCATTCACAGAAAAGTTCCATATTACTAAGCAGAACTCCTAAACAAGATATATATGAGGCTGCTGGGATTATAGGCATGCACCACTATGCCCGGGCCAGCCCCCTTTTTATGCTTTATTTTGAGCTAGGGTCTTGCTAATTCCTAGGCCTTGCTAAATTGCTGAGGTTGTCTTGAACTTGTGATCTTCCTGCCTCAGCCTCCGGAGTGGCTGGGATTACAGGCAAGTGCTACAATGCCCAACTAGATAATTAGTTTTTAACCTTTGTTGCTTTTCACTTAGGAGATGAGTCTCAGTTTTACTTTAGTAGGTAAAAACACAGGCTCCCTTACTTTTAGATTTTCCATGTTGTTGCAGCTCCATGCTGTTTGTAAAGTCTTTCACTCTTCTGTCTACACACACTGCAGAGTTCTTTTAGAACTCAGGGCTAAGACAATCCTCACCTTTCCTGGGGTGTCTATTTTTCTTACCTTTGAAAATCAGAACCACTTAATTTCCTTTTAAACTCTGGGGCCAGAAACCCAAGAGCCAAATCCATGTTCTTTCTGTTTCTCTAATGTTGATTTCCAATCTTGAATTTTCCTGATCCTGTTTTCCTATCATTTGAAGTTTATCATTATTTTATTGTCCATATTCCTGTGGTTCAAGGTCAGAAGTAAATAAATACTAAAGACAATGTATTGGCAGTTATTGTCCAACAAACCTCTTTTGCTTCAACCCACTACTCTGTACACTTGAAGCACGTTTGTTTCTCACTGTATCATGACAATGCCAAAAGCAATGTATGGTTTTTGAGATAAAATCAAATAACCTTCAAAGCCAGTTCAACAAGGCATATAGAAAACAAATGATTATATTACTACATAGTCCATTGTACAGCTTTCCATCGACTGGGGGAAAAAATTTAAGTTTTCCTACACAGAAAGGGACACTAGGTTAGATGTCATTCTAAATCTCTCATTTTGGGGATGAGAAAAAGTAAACTCAGAAAAATAGTTTTAATAACTAGCATCCAAGACTACTAGAGCCCACAGTAGTCCTGACTTAGGGTCATGCATTGTGGGGAAAGAAAACATGCTTTGTTTGTTTTTGGGTACTGGAGACTGAACCCAGGGGTGCTTTACTTCCGAGCACATCCTCAGCCTTTTAAATTCTGAGACAGTTTCGCTAAGTTGCTGAGATTATAGGTGTGCACTACTATGCTCAGTGGGTAAAATGCTTCCTTACAGAAAATGTTACTATTTAAGCTTTTTTTTTTTTTTTTTTTTTTTAAAGGTACTGGGGATTGAACCAGGGCCTTGTGCATGCAAGGCAAGCACTCTACCAACTGAGCTATATCCCCAGCCTGAAAAATGTTACTATTTGAAACAAAGAGTTATCACTTTATAATTTTTTTAAAATATGTTTTTAGTTGTAGATGGACACAATACCTTTATTTTATTTTTATGTGGTGCTGAGGATCAAACCTAGTGCCTTCCACCTGTGAGGCGAGCACTCTACACTGAGCTACAACCCCAGCCCTCACTTTATAATCTAACAAACTGAGATGTTTTCAATATGGCTTTCTTCAAAAAAATCAGACTTTAATCAACTGTAAGCATCAAAATAAAATGACTAATCTTCCTTCTCTTCCTATGAGTGCCCTTTTTAGTCTTACAGTTACTTCACAAAAGTAACAAAAGTTACTTTGGGGTGGGGCTGGGGCTGTAGCTCAGTGATGGAGTGCTTGCCTAGCATGTGTAAGGCTTTGGATTTAATCACCAGTAATGCCAAGAAAGGAAGTTGCTAGAGCTGGGCGTGGTGGTGCACACCTGTAATCCCAGCAACTCCGGAGTCTGAGGCAGGAGGATTACAAGTTGAAGGTCAGCCTCAGCAACTTAGTGAGGCCCTAAGCAATTCAGTGAAACCCTGTCTCTAAAAATAAAAAGGCTGGGGGTGTAGCTCAGTAGTTAAGTGCCTCTTGGCTCAATCCTGGGTTAAAAAAATAAAGAGAGAAAGTAAGTAAGTTAGTTAGTTAATGGGAATTTCTGTTTGCCTTTAGAGTCAGATTTATGACCCCAAAACAACAAATACCACAGTCCTGTCTCATAACTTCAGAGTTGTATCTTGTTTTGAACAAAGCTTGATCACATACTGTTTACCTGATATAGTTCTTAATGTAATTTCCATAAAATAACTATCCTCAAATATTGTTTCCACAAAATAACTTTCTCAATGAAAAGCATGTGTGGTGGCTCTGTCTTTAATTCCAAAAGGAATTCTGAAATCATTTTGTAGAATGGAAACATTCCTAGATACCTTCCAAAGCAATTGCATTGAATGTGATTATGTTTACTTGGAAAATTGTGGGATGTTTACGGAAAATTTAGTTTCAAAATCTTATGCTAATTAAAAAAATGGCTTATCTTATGCTTAAACATTTACTGAAGTACAATAATCTGTACATCTCCAAGTCTTTCCCAACTGTAGAATCAAAGTCACTACCAAACATCGAGAACATTAGAGAGCCCGTATGCACGAGACTCTACAACTCATTTGGCCACAGCAGAAAACTTGCAGGAAAGGCATTTTAACAACATTTTCCCAAACATTATACAAGACTCTACAATGTTAATGTCCCCATTCACAAGGCTATCTATAGCTGTAACGTAAACTTAAAACTACTTTTATAAAATTAATCACAATTTTTGGCCAGTATACTGGATCCCAATTTACCTACTGAAGGGGATTTCCTCATGCCTCTTATAAATTACTTTATTCTATTATATAGAAAATAAACTAGCATTTACTGAATAACTTACTCAGGGTGGTGGTACAATAAATAGTTAAGAGCATGAATTTTAAGGCCCAGATTATAACCTCAGGAAGCTAAGAGCATAAACTGGAAACGCAGGAAATCTAAAGTCTAAGGCCCACTATCTCGTCTCAGCTACAGCATATACTGATTATTTAATATTGAATAAAACACATGAAAGTGGGTAGCTTTTCTGATATGTGATATTAAAAGTATTCCAATGGCAGAGACTAAAAATAAATATTTCAAAGGTAAAAGAAAAATGTTATCTATTAAAGTACTCTGGCATTCATTTATTAATACATATTTACCGAGAGTCCACTATGTACTGGACATTGGGAACACAGCCATGGCTCCCAAGATTCGGCTCCCTGGTGTGTATGGGCAAATCTGGTGAATATGAAGGTTACTAATCCCAGGATCATGTTTCACTATCAGGCGAAGGGAATTTTGCAGATGTAATTAAGGTACTGGTGAGCTAAAGAGACTTAATCAAAAAGATCATTCTGCTGGGTACAGTGGTGCACGGCTATAATCCCAGCAACTTGGGAGGCTGAGGCAGAAAAAATCCAAGTTCAAAGCCAGTCTCGGCAACTTAGGTTTCCTGGGTTTAATCCCTGGTATCAAAAAAAAAAAAAAAAAAAAAAAAAAAGAAATGATTCTGACTGGATCTGACCTTGTCAAGTGAATGCTTCAAAACTGTAAGATAGTTTAGCAGGTTACTTTGTAGACATCAGCAAACTAAAGTTTCTGTAGAGAGGCAAATGACCCAGAATGGCTAACACAGTGTTGAATTAGAACAAAGTTGAAGGACTGGCATCACTCCACTTTCAATATTTACTATAAAACCACCATAATCAAGCTACAAGGTGGTATTGGTGAAAGAATAGATAAATAGACCAATGGAACATAACAAAGAGCCTAGAGATGATCACATAAATACAGCCAACTGGTTTCGCAAAGGAGCAAAGACAACACAATGGAGAAGAGACACGGGAGATATCTTTTCAACAAACAGCATTGGAACAACTGGATATCACAGAGGACAGAAAAATCAAAAGTGGCTCAGTGGTAGAGAGCTTGCCCAGCATGTGCAAGCTCCTGGGTTCAATCCCCAGCACGGCAGAAAACAAACAAATGTAAAACTACAACTCCTAGAAAGTAACACAGGAGAAAATCTAGGTGACCTTTGCTTGGCAAAGACTTTTCAGATGTAACACTAAAGGCATAATCCACAACAACACGAAGAACTGATGAGCAAAACTTCATTAAATTAAAAACTTCCACTCTGAAAGACACTATCAAGACAACCAAAGTCGATACACAGGCTGAGAGAAAATACTAGCCAAAAACACATTGGATAAAAGACCATTATACACAAAGAAAAAAAATTTTTTTGGTAGTGCTGGGGATTGAACCCAGGGCCTCACATGGGCTAGGTAAGCACTCTACCAGCCCCCACAAGGAATTCTTAAAATTCAATAATAAGAAACAAACAACACAATAAAAACTGGATCAAAGACTATAAGAACTACCTTATTAAAAAGATATACAGATGAGCCAGGTGTAGTGGCACACGCCTGTAATCCCAGTGGCTTGGGAGGCTGAAACAGGAGGATCACACGTTCAAAGTCAGCCTCAGCAATTTAGAGAGGCCCTAAGCAACTTAGTGAGAACCTGTCTCAAAATAAAATCTAAAAGGGCTGTGCCCCTGGCTTCAATCCCTGGTACCAAGTAAATAAGTAAATAAATACAGAAGGTAAAGTCAGATTGTGATACCATTTAAATGTTCTTTAGAATGGCCAAAATCCAGAATACCAATGCTACCAAATGCTGGTGAGGCTGTGAAGCAGCAGGAACCCTCACTCCTGGTGGGAATGCAAAAGAGCTGAGGCACTTTGAAAGACAGTTCAGTGGTTTCTTATGAAATGAAACATTTTTGTCATACAATTCATACTCCTTGATATTTGCCCAAATGAGCTGAAAACTTATCTCAAACAAAAACCTGCACATGGATAGTTAAGAAGCATTATTAATTGCTAACACTTGAAAGCAACCAAGATGTTCTGCTGCCAGTGAGTGAATCAACTGTGGTACTCACACAATGCAATGCTACTCAGCACTGAAGGAAACAGCTCTGAAGCCCTGACAAGTCACGGAGGACGCTGATGAGCATACTGGAGAGGGAGGAAGGCCACCAGGCCACAGAGGACATGAGTCCAACATGCAGCAGAAAGTCTCGTGGCTCCGGGAGGCAGATGGCGGGGGCGGGAGGGGTGGGGAATAGACATCCAGGGCAGGGAAGACACTCAGTATGAGACTCCAATAGCAGATGTGCGGCACGGTACACTGGTCAAACTCAGGAAGGACAACACCACAGAGAACCCCATGTGCACTCTGGACTTCTGTGGAGGTAACCTGTTGATGTAGGTTTGGGTTCATCAGCTGCAACCCAGATTGATAATGAAGCAGGCCTTGCACATGTGGGGCAGGGGATACACGGGAGAGCTCTACTTTCTTCTCAATTTTGCTGTGAATTTAAAACTCAAAAAAAATTTTGCTTTACAAAAATAAAATCTTAGAAGTTTCCTGAAACAATTTCACATATAATAGAAACCATGTTAAATGAGAATTAAGGAAAAAAAATCAAAGTAGAGCCCAGTGCAGAGGCACATGCCTATAATCCCAGCAACTCAAGAGGCTGAAGAAGGAGGATGCTAAGTTTAAGGTCAGCCTTAGCAACTTAGTGGGGCCCTAAGCAACTTGGTGAGACCCTGTCTCTATTAAAAAGGGCTGAGGATGTGGCTCAGTGGTTAAGCGCCCTGGGTTAAATTCCCAGTACCCCCCAAAATAAATAAATACATAAAAAGATGTAGCTCAGTGGAAGGTCCCTGGCTTCAATCCCCAGGAACAAAACAAAACAACACCCGCTCCCCACCACCCCCACCCAAACCAAAAAAGAGACAAGCAACTGTTGAACTTGAAGAAAACAAAGTTTCCATGAATTCTACAACTGCAAGGAACTGAATCCATCTGACAACCTGAATGAACTTGGAAGAGGCTTTGAGCCTCAGATGTGGACCTGCCCAAGCTGACATCTTGATTCGGCCCTCAGAGTCCCTAAGTGAAAGAAGTGGCTGAACCTCATCTGGACTTAAATCTACAAAACTGGGAAGAAACAACATGTTATTTTAAACCACTAAGCTTATCATAATTTGTTATGACACACAACAGAGAATTATTATGAATTCTTTTTAATTCCTTCTTTTTTTTTTTTTAAGAGAAACGGAAGAGACAGATGAGGGGGAAGAGAGAGAGAATTTTAATATTTATTTATTTATTTATTTTAGTTATCAGCGGACACATCATCTTTCTTTGTATGTGGTGCTGAGGATCGAACGCGTGCTACCGCTTGAGCCACATCCCCAGCCCTTTTTTTATTCCTTCTATAGTTGTCAAAATAGAAGTCACGGCATCCAAAAAGCCAATGTAAGCTCTTTTACAAGTAGGAACTGTGGTAGAGGAGGACAGGGTGGAACAATCTCAACTATATGAGACAAGGAGAAAAATGACAAGCCCTTTATTTAAAATCTTTTTCATTTAGATAATAAACATCTTATTTCTTAGTATTCTTCTAGTAAAGTTGTTTGGAAATGTTATAGAAGTGAGTTTTGGGTGTTATATCTCCTTTATTAACTTAATAGCAGCTTTATATCCCAAAATGTTTAGGTGTACTAATTAAGGATCCTTCCTTTTAAACCTTCTTTACTGGGCCCACAATAACACAACAGAGTGGCATTACACACAAACACACAGCTCATGTAACTTTTATATCTGGCCATTCGTCTGGGTGATTCTACCTGTCATTCATTTTACTATACGGACAGGAGATACAAATTTATAGATTTGCTTTTCCTAGATAGTTTCTGTAGATCTCAGTGTGTGGAAATCACTACCTAAGTGGCTTACTGACTACTTAGTAAATGTGACTCTTGATGCAACATAATTTTCTTAAAAAGTAGAACTATGGTTCTTGAACATATGCCAATGGCATCATGTGGTACTGAGAATTCAGAAAAGTCTAGCTGCACTGGACTAACATTCTAGTGGACTGAGAACTTTCCTGCCTTTAAAGTGGAGCCCTCTCAAGGGATTTCCAAAGGAAACTCTGACTACATAAAATATGACCTTAGAACCTAACCACTGCGTAAGATAAAACTCTACCTGTGGATCTCAAGTTCAGACTTCAAAGTGAAGGGTTAAAAGTTTTCCAGGGCACAGACAAAAATACACAAATAGTGGATGACATATAGCTATACAAACAACACATTTCTACAAGATTCCAAATGCAAGGCCACTGGAGTGGTCTAGGCTTTCTCATGCAAGAAAACAGACAAAGATGACATGTCAATCACAGCTGGAATACACAACTGTGCTATAATGAAATGTTACTATTTTGAAAACTTGGATACTTTACTTTATGGTTAGTAGCAAACTGTCAGCAACAAGCCCATTGACTACTTACTAAACGTGACTCTTGTTGTAACTGTACAGCCAAAATCTCCTTATAAATGTTTGATGAGATATATTAACAGTATCAAGATGTTTCAAAAAGCAACTTCTTAATGCTCTTTCTAAGGCAGTTTTGCTTAACTTTCTGGGATCATAGATAGAACTCTGAGAATCTGGGGAAAATCCTTCCATGAATTCTAAGACCCAGTTTTGAAAGATAAAACATTTAGGTGTGAAGAAACAACACTGCTTATGAATCTTAATAAAATTTATCTTTCTTCTATTAATGAAGATTTAACATTTACACACCATACGGTCTGATGTTCTTCTAACTCAGATGATGATCTGGCTGAGGGAGATGCTACTAAATGAGTAAGATTTTTATACTAAAGCTTTTATTTTAGCCAATGTGAATGGAAATCTTTCTAAAACGCATACCATACTTCTGCTATCTCTCATAATACATCACTGAATATAACTTACAACACTCTTTCTGCAAGTGAAAAGAGCACAGATTGGCAATTAGAAAAATGAGTCCAAATTCCTGTTCTGTATTTAGCAGTGTGCATCCTGGGACTGGTGATTTCACTTCTCTGCTCTTATTTCTGTGAAATGGGATGAAAATACCTACAACATACTTAAGAGCCCCAGTACGGCCATCGTGGCTATGATTTCCCGACTCCTGCTCAGCTCTTCCCTACTTCCTGGGCACACCTCACAGCAGCTCTTCCTGCCTGCTGCGCCAACTCCTATGATCACTCTATGCCCATTCATGTCTCCGCATCTACACAGATGTTTTCCATCTGCTGACTGAAGTGCCTGTTTCTTTTCCCACCTGATAATTTCTACTTGGCCTTAAGATTTGGTTCCGAAGATGCCTGTCCCAGGGAACCTGTCATGCAGGCTCCTTGTCCTCCTCAGCCCTCTGCTCATGCCTCTGCTGCAGTTCAACATACTGAATATTTTCTGATCTCTCTTAACAGACCTGAAGATCTTTGACAACAGATACTGTGTCTTATTTCTTTTTGTACTCTTAGCATCTGGAAAGTGCCTAACACTATCCAAGTGCAGAAAAAATCTGTACTGGATGAATACAAAGCCTCAGAACTGCATGGGGAGAGGTCAGAGTGTATGGGCATTGCTATCACCTCAACCTGATTTTTTTCCACACCCTTGTAAGTGAAGTACACTGGTTACTAATTCCCCAATATAAAAAGGAATAGAGTCAGAGGGGTCACAGTCTCCCCCAGAGACCATGAAGCTCTCCAATGAGCTCTGATGCATTTTGGGACTATCATTTTATAATATCTGCTTTTGCTTTTTAGAGTCCTTGTTTTCTTTGTGCTCTTACTTGTTTTCCTAAATAAGTGAGATCTTGCAGAGTTTGGGGTATTACCAAGGGGCTATTAGATGAAGGGGCTATTAGATGCATAAAAACAGTCTCCTAGCTTAGTCAACCAATATGTGGAATGAGTGGCTAAAAAAGAAATTTTAAAGACAATTTTGCACATACTGTAAGTTTTCGCAGAACTTGAGAAGTAAGCAACAGCAATTGTAACAGCAGCTAATATTTACTGAGTCATGCCCTATGCTAAGTGTTACATGTAACACTATTTAACGTAAAAAAACCCATTTTACTAATGAGCAGAGAATTGAGGGAGCAATCTCAAGGGAACACAGCTGCCAAGTACCAGACAGATAAGAATTCAAGTCTGCTGAATCCCAGTCTAAGCTTTGTACCACTTTATTACACTCTGCTTCTCAAATTAAAAAAAAAAAAAATCCTTCACACTTTTCTTCAAGAGGGCAAATCTCAATACTCAATGAGTTCTCCATGAACTGGAAGTTGCTTTCAGCTGGATGCTGTGGCGCATCCCTGTATTCCCAAATACTCAACAAGCCAAGGCAGCAGGATCCCAAGTTCAAGGCCAGCCTCGGCAACTTAGTGAGACCCTGTCTCAAAATAAAATAAAAAGGGCTGGGGTATAGCTCGGTGGTAAAGTATTCCCGGGTACAATCCTAATACCGCAAGCGCACAGCCAGGGTCTGGACCACGCGGTCTGGCTCCACAGCCTGCCCTCAAACACTCAGCTCTGCAGCTGTCCTGAGTCTATGTTATCTCCTGCCACACCAGCTCTGCTCCTCAGCTTCTCTCTTCTCGTTAGTCCTCCTTATCAGCACTTCTAGGGTGGCTCTTCAGCCTCTGCTCACTGTAGGCTGGGGGAACGCTATCCCTGAGCGCTTCTCTCTCTGGTTGGACTCTGTTCCTAACTTTTAAGATTTTTTTTTTTTATATGAAACAAACCTAGGAAAAGGATACTCTTTAAAAGCATCACAGGAAAATTTTATGCTTAACAAGTTAGGCCCCCAAAAAACATGATATATGCACCATAAATATTTTTTGACTAAATAAATATTAGATTCAGAGTTAGACTATTTCTGACATTTTAGACAGTTACTATCAAATATTAATTCATGTTAAGGTTCTTGCTTAGAACTAAAATTCTTAGCACTTGCTACCACCAGGGCATTACAGCAGGGCAAGTCTCTAACCCTGAGAAGCTTACTGTTTTCCAAAGCACCAGGTTCAAAGCGTTAAGGGCTGCCCCCCCATACTCATTTGTTTCTAGCTTCCCTGATGCAAGCCTGATCTCTTCCACTCTCCTTCAGTCTTTTCTGAATCTGTCTCTTCAACTTTCCCTCAGGGTTTCCCTGCAGACCTTCTGGACTATCGCAACTCCTGAGTGCTGTCACAGTCTAACCCATCTTGTACAGTTCTATCATTTCATTTTTAAATTATCATTTGGATCACATCTAAAGCTTGCTCATAAACCACAACTCGCCAAGTTCCTCATTTTGGTATGACAGCTTCTCCACAGTTTGCTCCCACCCTGACCTTTTCAACACCATGTTTCCGTCCATATATTCATGCGCCTGACATAAACTTACCGAATGCTTATGAAGGACACGGAGGAGTTAAAGTGACATTGACTAAAACAGTGCTTATCATTAAGGAGCTTATGGTGTCTAACAGGGCAGAGGGAATACTTACAAAGATAGCTCTAATATAAGGCAGAAAATAAGTGCAACAAGAAAGGAAGTTGTTCCAGGAGTTCACAAGTGAATTCTGACATGGGTTTGGGATGTCTTAGAAGAGGTGGCATGTGCTAAGGTCTTGAAGGAAAGGCAGAGCTTGGATGTGTGAGAAGGGGAAGGTCACTGAAAAAATGAGGAAAAGAAAAGAAATGACAATGTATGAGAAAAAGTTTGATTTCCACACATGGTATATAAAATAAACCAATAAGAGGGAAAGCAGCTGAAAAAGTAGGTTTAGGGCTAAATCCAGACAATGATGAAAGCTTGCCAAGGTCTGGACCTTGATGTTTATTTATCCAACAAGTGCTTACTGACTACTACAAAGGGCCAGAGGCTGGACAGGCATAGGCAGAGCGGAGAGCAGGAGAGCAGGACAGCCACGGAGCTGGAGCTCTCACAGCTCATAGCCTCCCATGCAGTAGTAAGGGTCCCACAGAGGACTCGTCATCGCAGGGGTACCTAAGAGAACTCTGGAACCAATGTGTAAGATGAACTGCATAAGGGAAGCAGCGGAAAGGAAGCCATCTGTCACACAAGTACAAGGAGGGATGAGGCCCAAGATAGTGGCAATGAATAAAGGCTTAAAAGTCATCGAGGAAGACTGGAGAACAAAAGCCAACCATAAAGTTAGAAGACGAATGAGTGCCAGCTGGCTCTGGGGGCGGGGACTGGCCAGGAAGGGAGTGGGAGGGAGCTCTCTGGCTCAATGGTAAGGTCTATATCCTGACAGAAGTCTGGTCACACAGGTTGTGCATTTATCAAAACTCAATAAACGTCCACCTAACCTCTCTCATTTTATGTGAATTTCAGAGAACAAAGAAAGCCCTGAAAACACTGACGTCAAGCTGAAGTGCTTAAGGGTAAAGTGTACGCTACCCACAACTTACTTTGAAATACATTAAAAAAGGTAAGATGGACTGGTTGATGGAGCTATGATAAAGCAGAAAGCAAAATATGAATTGGAGATCCTCAAAGGAGGTATATGGTGTTCATCATACAATCTTTCAATTCTTACTGTTTGAAAAATATTTCATAATAAAATATTGAGAAAAATCTAAGTACACAGATTGAAGTTTGGGTTGTTTGGCAGGACACAGGGCATATAGAAGGAAATGGAGGAGACAGGGGTTTGGGGCCTGGTTGACAAACTCAATTAGCAATACAGGGGTTTGAGGTACCCAAGGCATCCACACGGAGATATCTACCAGGTGGATGGAAACACAGGCCTGGGGGTCAGGTATTTTTCTAGGCTGGTTCCTAAACACCTCTCTGCCTCTGTGTGTTCCCTCCCACCCACACCCTTTCTTTTCTTCTAGCTTTCTCTGACGACCCTGCACCTCCATATTCAGCACTGTGAGATTAGCTTATGGCACTGTCATATATCACTAGAATGGAAAGTCTTAGGCACAACAGAATCGTACAGAATATACACTCTGTACTTCATGAAGCAACTTTCAGACAGACAGATGGATAAAACCTGCCTTAGCATTTAAATATACAGATTTTTAGGTTCACATTGAATCTTGGCTCAGAGGTTAGTTTTGTTCTCCCCACTCTGAAGTGTGTACACATTCTCTCTCTCTCCTTTATCTTAAAAGGCATCTTGTAAGTGGGGAAAATAACTTGTACCTCATAGATAGAAATGAAATTTCCATTCTCAAATTCTTAATATATTTATTTCCAGAATAAGACTTCTTTGCTTTGTTTTATCAGTTTGTAAATTTCTATATATCACTCCATAACAGGGACAAAAAGCTCATTTTTAAAAGAAAACCTTTAGCAACATAGCCATCAAACCCTAAAATCCAATTGTTGTAACTTAACTGGTCACTGTTCTACTAATTTTGAAAGGACATTTAAAAAAAAAAAAGTTGGGGCTGGGGATGTGGCTCAAGTGGTAATGCGCTTGCCTGGCATGTGCAGGGTGCTGGGTTCGATCCTCAGCACCACATAAAATAAAATAAAGATGTTGTGTCCGCCGAAAACTGAAAAATAAATATTAAAAAAAAAAAAAATCTCTCTCTCTCTTTAAAAAAAAAAAAAAAGTTTTAAAATGAACTCAGAGGACACCTTTCTGTGTCCCGACAATTGCTGCTAAGGGAAAGGAAAGAGGCTGGCTCAGCTCTTCCCATGAATTCGGAGGAGTGGCCAGGAGAAGCCACAGCGTTCTAAGCCCAGACTGGCACGAAGGGAGGACAACTCTGCTAAGGAGAACCATTAGTAATTCAAATTGGGATCGGTTCTTCTTTGCATACCAGATAGACTTGGCCACTGGTATCATTCCACGATGCCCTGACCCGCTGTGCTTGCCTAGGTGCACCCCGGCTGCGGAACTCCAAGTCCACTTCCTATGTGAAGAACTTGTCTCATCCCCTACCCACTGTCCCCCCTTCAAAAAACATGTTACCTTTTCCCCCCTTTCTCTTTCTCTATCCTTCTCTTCTTTCTTCTTTTTTTTCTCACTGTGCCCATCTGTGTGGAAGCTGGGAGGCGGTGGGGCAGGGGCGGCGGCTCCAGCGTGTGGGACGCTGGGGGGAGGGCCGGGTGTCATTGTGACCTCTCCCACTGCTGCAGCAGACAGTCCCGAACTTCTCTTGGACTTTGAGTGCCTCCTCTCTTTGTGCTTCTCCTTGTCCTTCTTCTTTTTGCTCTTCTTTGACTTCTTTTTCTTCTTGATTTCCCGGTAGGAATCATCTATCACTAACTCGCCAGCTTCTAGCTCCCCACCAGAGGATGAGTCTGATTCCACCAGAATAGGTTCAAGCCCTGAAAGATCAAGGTTAGCACTGTGGGGTTCGGGGGCCTGGGAGGCATCAGGCCCGCAGCCTTCAGGGCCAGGAGACGAATGTGGGTCTGAGGATGACTTGTGCTTCTTCCGGGCCGTTTTCAGAAAGCTCTGTAACTCGTGTCCTAGGAGTAAAGCACCTTGCTCATCCCGAGCTGACTTCTTGGAGGATTTTTTCAGAGTCGCTTGTTGAGGGGGGTACTGAAAAGACTCCTCATCAACTGAGCTGCTTCCCTTCTCCTTTGGTGAGAGAATAAGTTTCATCTTCAAGCCATCAGGCTCACGGAGGGTCAGTGTCTCTGTGTTTACATAGAGGGGCTTCATTTTTTTGGATTTGTGGGAGCTGCCGTCCTCCAGGGAGAGCTCGCCGCCACTTCCGCTGCCTTTCTTCCGGTGGTGTTCTTTTTTGCTTTCTGAATGGCTTGAGGAGCTGGAGGACTTCTCCCCAGCCTTTTTGGAGGGCTTGGAGCCTGTCGCCAGTGGGGAAGTGATGGCTTTCAACAGGTCCATAGCTGTATCGGCAGGTTGTGGGCTGGACTTCTTCTTTTTCTTCTGTGACGATTCCAGAGACGAAATGTCTGGAAATAATTAAGAGAAGTACTGTCAATAGGACAGGCAGCAACATCCATCAAGTTTCCTCTCTCACCAAAACACCCGACTAGTATCAGGAAGAGGCTAACAGGAGTGATTTGAAGGGACACCCTTTGATTCCTAATGTTCAGCGATGACGCCCATGTGCCTCCTGGTTTGGTAGTCTGTCTTCAACCCTTGAGACCATCCTTGTCACTAAAGTTGTTTCCCTTCACTGAGTCTTCCACAAGCAACCAGAGAGCAAACCCAGAAGAACCGACTATAGCTGTGGATTAGGGGTAGTTACGATTTACATTAGATTGCAGGTAAAGTATCATTTGATTCTGTGCTCAGGAGAAACTCATTAAGGTAAAACATTAGTCCCATCAGCTATGTGCATAGCATAGCCAAGAAAACTAACTGGTTTTGTGAATGGACATACTGGTTGAGAAAAGACCCACAGTTGCAGGCCAGAGGGCCCAAGGACCACATGTGGCAAAAGGGAGGCTAGATAACATGGTGCAAGATAAGTGGATGACGGGGGAGAAGGAACCTGGTACCTGGTATATCACAAATGAAGACTGTTCTTCTATGCTGAATCCTCCAAAATACCAGCCCTCCACCTCTCTCCTCCTTCACACTGGTTTATCGGCACTCAGAACAAGAACCACTGTCCTGTTAAATAGGCCACTGAGTCAGCAACATCTGGACCTTTTCCCCTACCCCGACTCCAAGAACCAGTGATGTGCTTGTCCCGCCTGTCGCCCTGCCCATCCATACCTGCATAGTAGTAGTCATCAGAGGAGTGCTTCCGCTTCTTCTTGTGTGTGTCCGTCCCCAAGAAGTAAAGCTCACTATCCTGCAATTAGAAGGAAGAATTGGCCAATAATAAGAGATGAGGAAGGCAGTTTGGAACAACACTCGTTCTTTGACGGTTTTTGACTTTGGAAAACAAAGTAAAGCATGGAAAATAAATACATGTCAACAATGTTTATTTTTCTTTCCTAAAGTTTTAAGAACACACTTTCATTTTCAAATATTAGGAAAATAAGTGTAAAAACTTTTCTAACTTAAATGTTTAGAACTTACCTTAAACTTCTTCTTGGAAGAATTCCTGACCTGAGCAGCAATTTCTTCCTCTTCCCTTAAGAAATCTTTGTAAGAACGTTTCTTTTCTCGTTGGCTTCGGCCAGCTGCAAGTCCTATGTCCTCAAAGCTGTGGTCACCATCAAAGCAATCTGAGCAAAGGTTAATTTGGAAAAGGAAGTGAGAATGACAAGTAAGTAGCAACCAAATGTAACAGTGCCTCCATTTCTAAATTACAATTATGTTTCAATAAGTTCACTAGAATATAGGGCTAAACCCAGAGGGAAAAGAATATTTCTTGATGACCTGGCTGCAAACACAAGAATCAAACCTGAAGAAACAATGTTTCCATGCTATGCAAGACCCAAAGTGCATCCTCAGACATAGTTTCTTAGTTGTGATTTGACAGGTAGACAGACTTGCAGAGGTAAGGCTGAAAGTAATGATTCCTGTGCTGCGCTGCTCTGTGGGCGTCCAATGTGTGATTCCTATCCCCAGACTCCTGCACTGGAGCTGGCAGGACCAAGAGTGCTGCAGGGGATCACCCCAACAAACCAAGGCTCATATTTCAGACTCTCATGTTGGAACCCCTGTCCTGGTTTTCATTTCCATGGGCCCAGTCTGGGGAGGGCGTGGAGGCTGAGGTCATAACAGTGCTCTGGACCATCACTTGGGAGTCTAGGCTGTGATGTCCAGTGCTGGTTTCTACATCCTTGGGCCGCGAGCACTGAAGAGGATACCCCCTTTGGAACGCTTCTCAGGTAAAGGGGTCATACCTTCTTTCTTCATGGAGTCATCATAAGCCATGGCGGTCCTGCAGGGCCTTTGAGAATGTGTCACTGTGTCCAGGCTCCTTCCCGTCTACAGGACCAGGTCTGAGAAATAAAGAAGGAAAACCCTCCTGTAATGCGAAATCTGTGGAGAGGCAACCTTCCAGGTGGAATGCGTAGCGATCCAAGGGCCGACTGGAAGGGCAGCAAGAAATAAAGGAGTGTCTTGTCACCTCCTCATTCTGGTTGTAATTATACTGGGGTTGAAATTGTAGGAGGTGTGTTAAACTTAATTAGATTTGAGTCATAGTTGTCATTTGGAGAAGTATATAAAATACTTCCTGGATAAAAATCAATTCCAAAATTAATGAGATTTCTGAAATGCCAACAGGACCAACAACATAGAGACAGGGCAGAAACTGACATGAAGTCAGAGGGGTAGGTTCAATCATGGTTACAAGATGCACAGGTAAAGCAAGATGCAGAGGAAGACAGATTACACCAAATGCTTGAAGACCACAAAATCCTACCAAGTGGATTGGAGAACCAGTAAAATTTATTGCAACTTAAACAGAAATAGTAACAGTATACAGATATTAAAGACTTTTAATTTTTTGGTTTATAGAAATATAAAAGTAGCCACACTTCTCATAGTAGTGAGTCATGTGAGTTTTCACCCTAACAAGCCTTTCTTAAAGGCTAGGTGAAAAACATGGAGCACTTTCATTTGTCTACAGGTGATGAAATCTGTATGATTTTAAGATTTTTATTGATTAGAAGAATTAATATAATTTAAATGTTCTATATATCATATTGAATTTTTAGAACTTCTTTTGGCATTCAAGTTTAGATGTGCATTTGACTTTGAAGATGACAAGGGGGTACACGGCACTGGATGGTCAAGTCCTTCAAGGACTTTAGGACAAGCAGTGTCAAGTCTTTCAGGAAAAGTCTTTGCAGGATAAATAGAATAAAGTGTTAAATAGTTTGAAAACGTTCTCATACAGTTAGTCAAATGCTTAAAAGTTGACCTGATTGGTCATTTATTTTCATTTTATTTTACTTTCATCGTTATAAATGGGATTAGAAATAGTGAAGTATCCTTCAGTGACACAGTAGTAATTCCTTCAGGTAAGTACAAATAATAAGTATGAAAAGATGAATTGGATTAACAAGGGAAACTTTCATAAATTAACATAAAAAAGACTTATTTGTACACTTAGATAAAATGCAACACAAAGGTAAGCCTAAATTGAAAACGGAAGAAAAAAGATATTGCCAAGAATGATTTACAAGATCAAGAAAAGAAGTACAAAAAGTACTTCTCCACTCCCTGGGAAGTGAACTGAAGATCGAACTTGTGAGTAAGAGACACTGGAGTGAAGTAAAGAAACCAACTGGTCAAAGGCAAACTGGGAAACTGCTTGCTCAAAAGGCTTTTTCAGGGGATTGAAGGGGATATAAGGTTAGGCCTCATGGATAGATAACAGCCAGTTTTCATGTTCCTGCATTTAAATACTAATTTTTCTTGAATGGAATCACTATCCTCTCCTTCCCACCCAAATGGTGCTGACTCCAAAATGGGTGAAGGTGGGTCACAGGGGATTATATCTATTGGAATGGAACATCATCTCACTGGCATTACAACATAGAGTTTATCAGAAAATACACAGGCCACTTTGGTTTTCAGAGGCTGACGATACCAAAGAATCAAAACAGCTTGAGACCTCCAGTTAAATGCTTTTCATGTCTAATGGGTTTGGCAAAGAACGTTTGAGAAATAATGGTAAACCAAAAAACACTTCTTCAATCTCATAAACACAGACATCAATCTGTGGTCAAAACAAGATGCACTTTTAAACATAAGCAAAGGCAGGTTCTGAGACTTACAAGCAGGCCTGCCCTTGGCAATGAAAACTCAGAACAGAGTTGAGCCATGTGGTCGGAACAGGAGCAAGTGTCTCTGCAGACAGTATAAGGAAGACTTCATAGGTATGAAAAAGCCCTCCTGTCTCACACCTGACTGCTCTGAAAAACTAGTGCACTATAGGAAAAAAAAAAAAACAGGTGCAAAAAGGAACAGAAATTAGCAACTGTCCCTCAGAGGCAGGCCAACACAGAAAACAAGCTGGTATGGACATTGTGTGTGAGAATTACACCTGATATAGTTTAATTTTTCCTTTTTTTTTTTTTGGTACTGGGAATTGAACCCAGGGTCTTAATACCTGAGAGGCAAGTGTTCTGCTACTGAGCTACACCTCCAGTCCTAAATCTTCTTAAAGATACCAAAGAGCACTTCATAATTATAGGATTAAATATCTGTAGAAAAAAAATGAATGGGACCTGAACACAAATCCAATTCACTAATGGGCTGGGGCAGCCAAGAGCTTGAGAAACAGCATGGACTACAGTACTCCCAGATTAGGAAGGCCGATTGGCCCAGAATTTCTAGGCTCTTTAAATCAGGGTATTATTGCAGCTCAGGGGTTAGTTGTGGTTGCTGAGTCATAAAAGAAAGATGATATCAGATAAAGAAGTCTCAAGCAACAGGATGAAAGAGGCAGAATTCAGGCAACATTCATACAAGATTGGATGAACCCCTGATGTTTCTTCCAGGTCTTAAATATTATCCAAGATAAATTCAGAATTCAGGGGTAGGGAGAAGATTATGAAGATTAGTGAAAAAAAAATTAGGTTTGCTTTTCACGTTAGAAAACATAATTACATTAAACGTTGGCAAATGTAAAAGAGGTGCTAAAACACATTCTCCTGAATTCCATGATTTTGGAGTTTAAAATCTAACATTTTCAATTTCAAGAGGCAGGAACAGTTCTACAATTATGTTTGTCTCAGTGTGCTAAGAAATGACAACATAAGTAAAAGTTTATTATTTAATATTGTTTATGGAAGTAAGAAGCATGCCATTGTTAAAAAAGCCCACGCAGGAACATGCAAATTGTTAACTGGCTCTTCTGGGACTTTTCTTCAGTGTGGAAAAGGGAAGGTGGAGCGGCTTTTCCACTTGGAGATAAAAATTCAGCTTGCGTTCAGGCATAGGCTTTCTGGATGACCCAAGTATTTTTGAAAAAAATTAAAGTCATCAGATGCTGTATTTGTTATTTTGAAAATTCAAGCTGTAAATACTGAAAAAGTTTCAGAAGGTGATTTTTTTGAAATAATCTGAGCCCCAAGCTTCATCCCGGGTTATAAATAAGAACTGAAAAAAAAGGAAACCAATTAAGCCTTGTGAACTGGGCAGTAAGTGAAACCCTAAGATCCATGTCTAGTCCAGGATGAACGCTTTGTCCAAGATTGTTCTCCTTTTTCTCTTCTTCCAACACTCCTTTCAGGAACTCACTGCAGGTAAAGGAAGACAGATGCACATCCAGCTGTTGCCAGTTTACAAACTTTTGTTGTTGCCATTGGTTCTAGGATAGAAGCAGCAGATGTCTTCTCATTTTCATGGTTTCCTCCAATCTCTGGAAGGCCCGTGGCTCGGATTCTTGCCACTCCCTTGTCCAAGAACCTACCTATGCAGCACTCACAGCCCCTGCCAGCTCTGGAAGCCGCAGATCCCACAGCCCGGGGTGGGGATAGACTCCTCTCAATGCAGCACAATTCAGCGGAACCACGACCACCGCACAGATCGGCTGACAAGACACATTTCCATGAGACCAGCAATACAAATTTTGACAAGCCTTGTGCGATCAACAGGCTTTACTTTGGGTTGAGTGTTTTTATTTACTCTGCTACGAGGCCAAAGAACCTGCCACCGCCTTAGCCGGCAGAGAAGGGAGACAGACGTTTCTTCTCTTTTGCATGATTTAAAATAAAGCGAAGCTACAAGTAATAATTGCAGAGGGATAAAGGGCCTGTATGGAGAAGATTCCCGCTACGAAGGCACAAACTGGGTCGCACGCAAAGAATGCACACAGTACCAGGTTGTTTATGCAAACTGACCCCCAGGACCACCATTTTTGGGGTCCCCACCGCAATCCAATGGGATTCTCCCGGCAGCCGTGCAGCAACAGCTAGTTCAACAAAGCTCTGGGAAAAGGAGAAGAGGAGCTCCGCGCAGCCTCTCCCGCCGGCCCAGGACCCGGCCCTCCCGCCGCCCCGGTCCCGGCCCCTCTCCCCCGAGCGCTGGGACCCCGCGCCCTGCAGCCCGTCCGCCCGGCCCGGTTCCCGCGCGCCGGGCGCCCCCGAGGGCGGAGCCGCAGGCAGGGGGAGGGGCGGCCGCGGCCCGCAGGCCCCCGGGGCGGCCGCACGCCCCCTCCCGGCCCCGCAGCTTTCCCGCCTTCCTCGTTTGAACAGCTCGCGGCCGCCTTCCTCCTTCGGCCCGCTCCAGCCCCTTCCCGGGGGCGGCTGCGGCCGCTACTCCAGTCCCCGGCTCGGCGCCAGGGCTAGGCCGCGGCGGGCCTGGGGCGCCCCCGCGGCGGTGTCGCGGGCCCAGGGCGACGGGTGGCGCCGGGCCGGGACCGATGCCACCTCGGGGTGGGGGCCCAGCCCGGCCTCGTGGGGGCTCCGCTCGCCGCTACCTTCACTCGGCTCGCCCGGATCCCGCCTCAGCGCCGCCGACCGCCGCCATCTTGGAGAAGGAGAGAAGAGCGCGAGCAGCCAGGGAGCCTCAGTCGAGCTCAGAGCGCAGACTCCGACTGGAGATGGGGGGGAAAGAGCGCCGAGCGCATGGAATGAATCTGCGCTTGCAGAGTTCAAGTGTTTATTGAGAACTTGCTCAGTGCCAGATTTGGACTAGAAGCTTTCTGAACAGTATATCGTTAAAAACTCACTGCATCCCCGTGAGGTCGGTTTTGTTGCATTTTGCATAAGAGAAGTAGATTCAGAGAGGTTAAGTGACTTGCCCCATGATGCGATTTGGAATGGGAGTCAGGATACAACTTCAAGTCTTCTGACTCTTAATGCAATGCTTTTCGCAAGACTATAGTATTTCTTTCAAGGTATTTTTATTCAATAATCCCCCGACTTGCAAAACCCAGAGCCATGCAGATTAACAGCAGTGCCACTTACTTGTAATTTAGCATCCATATTTGGATATTAAGCTGGGGAGGTGAGGTGGAAGAACATATCTTTGAAATGACACACTGTAAAATAATTTGCCTGCCTATTCATCTACATTTCTCTGCCATAAATTATTTTCACTTAAAAGTTTAGAAATGGTCTTCAGAGAGATGAGATGTCATGAGAGAACTTGAATTTTTTTTTTAAAACCGCAAATAAACAGTTTAATTTCAGAAACTGAATCCATCATTTATAAATACACGAAAGCACAGTCCACTCGAATTGAGAGTGAGCGTAGGTACAGTATTCAACAGAAGGACAGCTTCCTAGGGGGCCATGGCAGAGGAGCAGGTCGCCTCACCCACAGCACCCAATGGTCTGAAGTGACATAGAACAGGAACCTTTTTCAGATGTTAAAGCAAACACTTTGAAGACATATTGTTAAAAGAATATGACAACTTATAATTTCACTCTGATGTCCTGGGATTCTAAAATATCCCAGTGATGGCTGAATCTTCCCTATTATAAAAAAAGAAAAATCTAGCCTCATCGCTGTAGCCTGCCAGACGCCCCTGTTGGACACCACTGCCTGGAGGGCCCGGCTGTGGTCCCAGCACCTGGGTCAGCGCACAGAGAGCTCCACTGCTCAGGGGCGCTCGGTCAACGGGCCCCTGTTGCACTGCCACGCTCTGCACCGGCTGAATCCCCAGCATGGACACACATGGGACTCCGATCTCAAGGAGTCAGGACAGTCGGGGACCTCTGAGTGAATGAATGGACCGTGCAGCCCTGAATGCAAAGACCTGAAACGGAACCTGTCCGTGACCCCTCACTGCAACTGCACACTCCGTGAATCACCCAAGCACAGTTTTGTTTTCAAACTCTTTGTCTCTGTGGTAAACAGTTAGCTTCCAGAATATTCTCTCCACTCCTCGACACATTTTAGAACCTGCAGTTAAAACTGCTCAGTCAGGATGGCTTAAGCTCCACCTCCTATTTACAGGTTTCATTTCACAGCCACAAAAGCTGTGTTGTTGCAATTAAAGCAACATTTAACTAAAATACAGTACCCGATTCAAGGTTTTTACACAATTGAATAAAAAGCCTACAGAATAAAACTATTTACATCTTGTCTCCATTCTAGGAAAACACATTTCTGACCCCTTTTAAAAAACGTTGCAGTTATGAATTAAAACCTCATCACCCCACTTCACAACCGACGAGACAGGCTGCTTCCATGGACTCCCAACGTACCGCCACCTGGCCCAACAGGAGTAAGGCACGTGTGACCCAGTGGGCAGTGAGGGTCAGGTACTCACGGCTCTGGGTGCCTGTCCAGATTCCCGATGTGAAGTGGACCACGCCACTCTCGGCCTCCCTCAGCTGGGACAGGACCATCTGCTTCACGCTGTCGTACATGCCCGGGATGGCCGTGCTGCAGCAGTAGGAGGGCGGGGACACGGGGTACTGGGGCCTCAGGTACCCCAGCAGCCTGTTGAAGCCAGCGCTGTCCACGAGGGAGTAGGGCTGGAGGTCCAGTGCGATCATCTCTGCTATCAGGCTGGTGATTTTTTGGGCAACTGGGTGAGAGTCATAGAACTTCTCACTGAGGCATTGAAGGAGGACGTGCCTGACAACTCTGTGCTCAGTGGTCCCCGGACGTCTGGAGAGTGGGACAGGGTGGTCTCCGGGTGGACATCGGCCTTGAGCACGTGGCAGTGGAACCTCTGCAGGTGCCTCAGGAGGCAGCTGGTGCCCAGGTTGGTGGGCTTCTTGCCCCTGCTGATGGTCCAGCCACAGTGCAGACACACCACCTTGGTGGAGTCCTCAGAGCAGACGGAGAAGTGGTTCCACAGCTTGGAGGTCTTCTTGCTGCTGACAGGAAACAGCCTGGGGGTTCCTCCTGACCACAGCGGGCAGGCCAGGCGTCTTGGAGGAGAGTGGTATACGGAGAGTTCGCCAGACTGGCACCCAGAAAGCCCTTCTGGGTCCCAACCACCTCAGGGTGGTGTCTGTACAGATGCCGCATCAAACAGCTGGTGCCCACATCCCCCTTCTTCCCCCGACTGATGACGCAGCCACAGTACCGACACATGGCCTTCAGACTGTCCAAGGGGGCCAGGGAGAAGTGGTGCCAGACCTCCGACTTCAGCCTCTTCATGACCTTCTTGTTCTGCTGGAAGACAGCCAGGCTCACACCTCCTCGGGCTCCACCCACTGACCTGCTGCTCCTCAGGAGAGGCGCCCATAGAAGCCTCGCCCAGTCCTCGAAGGACTACAGCCCGGACAGGTCCCAGCCGAGTGGGTCCCCAGCCAGGTCCTCCGCCAGCCTGTCTGGGGACGAGGAGGCCCAGGGGCACTCTTGGACCAGCTTTCCTGGAGAGGACGACATGGAGTCCGGCTCCCCGTCTGGACGCAGCAGGGTGGGCAGCAGGGTGGCGGGCGTGGGGTACAGGGGCGGGGTGCCCGAGCCGCCCCCGTTTTCCTGCAGCACGATGGAGCAGTGTGCTCTCTGCATGTGCCGGATGAGGCAGCTGGTGCCCAGGTCCTTGCCGTTCTTGCCCCTGCTGAAGTCGTTCATGCAGTGCACGCAGACGGCCCTGGAGCTGTCCAGCGGGGACAGGTAGAAATGCCTCCTCCTGGACCCCGACGTGCTCCTGGGAAGGCAAGGCATCTCTCCGCCACGCCCTCTGCAGTAGTGGAGTGGGGCAAGGTGGGAGGATGGCCCCGCCAGGGCCTCCTCTCTGCTGTACTTCTCAGTGACCGGCACATCACAGACCTCAGAAGAGACCATGGACCCGGGCTCCTCCTGCATGCGGTCAGGGGACGGGATTGTAGCTGCCATCTTCTGGGCAAGTCTGACCGGCGAGAGGGGGCGAGAGTGCGGAGCCCAGGTCCCCGACGTCCGTGGGCTGCTGAGGAAGCAGGAGCGAGGGCCAGGGCAGGGAGGAGCTGGCGCACACACTCCCGTTCTCCTGCGCGAGCTTGGTGGGGTGCGTCCGCCGCAGGTGCCTCAAGAGGCCGCTGGTGCTCGGGTTCTTCTCCGTCTTGCCCCTGCTGAACTCCTCCATGCAGTACCCACATATTGCCTTGGTGCGGCCCAGTGGGGTGGGGGGGATGAAGAAATGCTTCCACGCTGGCGACTTCTTCCTGGAGCTGATGTGGTGGCGGGAGAGAAGGCTCTGGACCAGGGCCTCCATGGCCACGCTGCACAGCGGGCTGCTGGACTGGGAGAGCAGGGCCCCGCAGCCATCCCCACTGGACGGGAAAGCAGCTGCCCCCTGCCCGGCCTCAGCCTGCTCCTCCCCACTGTGTGCCTCCTGCCCTCCTACTCACCCTGAAAGTCCACTCCTTCCAAACAGCGGCTGGGAACTGGATCACCTTCTTCCTCCTCTATTTTAAAACTTATTTGATCAGAAACACGATCACTGTCCCCTCTGGGATGAGAGTCCTGGTTGTCCTCCATGGCCGACCATAACTACCCCAGCTCCTTCCTCATGCTAGTGTCAACAGAGAGCTGGTCTGAGTGCCCCTGTGCGCTGGCCCAGCATCACCCGTCACCCTGTCACAGCTGTCACTCTGTCACAGCCGTTGGGACTCTGGGCTGCTCCTGTGAGTGCTCTGTGCTGGGCTCTGCTGCTGCGTGCCTGGCCGTGGCACAGGGGAGACTGGCTGCAAGTCTTTTAGACAGGCTCCCCACCACCTCGACAGCACACACAGCCCTCCTGCATGTCTGTATTCATGCTTCCAGAGGTCCACTTCCCATTTCTCACTCTGCAAACTCTAGGCCTGCCAAGGATCTCCACGGCATGGTCTGTGCCCTGGGGACAGGGACGGGAACGTCACACCCATTCATTAGGGACTTTTGAATTTTCTTATTTACTGTGAAGAAAGTGGACCAATGGTTAAGCATTATAGTGTACAGAGCTTGTTTTAATATGAAGACTTTATTTTCCTAGCACTAGTATAATGGACTACCTTGTGAGCTCTCCATTACAGGAAGAGTCCAAGCAGAAGCTTGGTGTCCTGGTTACTGTAGAGCAGGGTTAGAGATACAGATTTGCTTTTAGAGATGAGAGAACCCCATGAAACTATGCAAAATCACTTGTATGTTTTTCTGGGATTTAGGCCCCATCAAATATTAAGAAATCCTCTCCGAAAAGACTTTCCATTCCAGAACTAGATGAGTATTTGGAGAGGATGTAATCGCGAGACCAAGAGGAGCAAGGTGGCTGGTTTCAGGCCTCACTGGTAGTGAGTGATCAGTTGAGGATTAGAAGCCAGATTATTGGACTCTGGACTCCATCCTGTTTTTGCTTTATCCTGCTCTACCCGTGCCGCTGCCCGTTTGGCTGGGCAAAATAACCCGGGGGTGACGAACAACTTGTGTACATTGATACAGCAGGAGTGGGAGCCGTTTATTGTAGGACAGGAGCGGCATTTATACATTCCACACAGCTTATCTAATTAACATAAACTAGATACAGCAGTCAACCAATAAGGAATCTCCACACTTAATGGCTCGCTGGCGTTACTTCACAAACAACTCCCTCTGCAAAATGCCAGGCGCCATCCTGACTTGTTTACAGACTCTAACATACCCGCCTCTGCACTGAGTGGAACACTGAATTTGTTTAATTGCTGCTCTTTCCACTGTCAGATGTTGATATGTTAAAACTCCTGTGACAGGGTTGCTGAGTTTATTCCCCAAAAGGTAAATGCAAATAATAATTAAAACTGATATCATGACCTGAGTCTCCTCAATCCTCGTCCTGTTCAACCAAAACACAGGCCATGGCCAGGCAATGCCCTGATCCCGTAATCCCAGTGGCTTGGGAGGCTGAGGCAGGAGGATTGAAAGCCAGCCTCAGCAACTTAGTGAGGCCATAAGCAACTTAGCAAAAACCTGTCTCAAAATAAAACATAAAAAGTGCTGGGGAGGGGCTGGGGATGTGGCTCAAGCGGTAGCACGCTCGCCTGGCATGTGTGCGGTCCGGGTTCGATCCTCAGCACCACATACAAACAAAGATGTTGTGTCCGCCAAATACTAAAAAAAAATAAATAAATATTAAAATTCTCTCTCTCTCTCTCTCACTCTCTCTTTAAAAAAAAAAAAAAAAAAAAAAGTGCTGGGGAATGTGGCTCGGTTGTTAAGTGCCCCTTGGTACAATCCCTAGTAACAACAACAACAAAAAAAGGCAAGGTTTTTCACCAAAGGGTGAAAATGGCACATCTGGGACAGCTTGTCTGATGTAGGCTTCCCTTGGAGGGTTTAAGAGCCTTAGGACTGCATTTCCTCTTTGTTCTTTATTACTCTGTATGTATCTATTGGTCAGGTTGTTTGCAGTTGTAATTGACAGAAACCCAACTGAAAATAGTTCACTAGAAAAGGGGAATTTATTGGCTTATGGTATTGAAATACCTGGCGCCTCCAGGCATGGCTAGATCCAGAGAGGCACTCAAGTTAGTAGCCGATCTCTCTCTGGGGTGCTTTCCTCTGAGTTGGCTTTATGCTTAGACTCAGGTGGTGACCCCTACAGCACCAGGCTTTACCTTTACTATTAACAGTGTCCCTGGGGTGGGAGTTTCTTTTCCCCCTTTGCTTTGGCAAAAGTCAAGAGACAATGACTTTTATTGCCTGAACTGGGTCATGTGTCCAGACAGGAAATAATAACCAGGAGCGAGAATGTGGGGTACACTGTGACTGAGTCATCTCACATGTCACCCGCAAAAGCAGGGTCGGGGCAGACCCAGGGAAATCAGGCACAATCTGCAAAAGAGCAGCTGTCCACCTGTGTACCACCAGCTTGAACCTGATGGCGGCTAAATGCGTCTGTGCCTTACTTCTTTCATCTCACAGGGGATGGGGCATATCAGATTCTTGTTCATCTTAAATGCCACACAGCTCCGCAGCCTACTCCCTGGGTCACAGAATACTGTTGCCTTGCTCCTAGACTTGGATCACTACACACCCTTCATTCATTCATTCATTCATTCATTCACTGAACAAATCCTGATTGAAAACACAGCATACACCAGGCACAGGTACTGGAGATAGATAGAACAGTGAGCAGAATCTAGTCTTTGACTCCCTGGAACTAATAATATTCTAGTTGGGTTGGGAGGCAGAATATAATAATCATTTAAAAAAAGACATTACTTTAGGTGAGGATCAAAAATGGAGAAAAAGTAATTGTTGAGAGCCACAGCCTAGTCGGGATGACGCCTAGCATTTTGCCAGAAGGAGTGGTTGAGAGGTGGCGCCAGCGAGCCATATGATCATCTCGATAGATGCAGAAAAAGCATTCGACAAAGTACAGCATCCCTTTATGTTCAAAACATTAGAAAAACTAGGGATAACAGGAACTTTCCTCGACATTGTAAAAGCTATCTATGCTAAGCCTCAGGCTAGCATCATTCTGAATGGAGAAAAATTGAAGGCATTCCCTCTAAAATCAGGAACAAGACAGGGATGCCCTCTATCACCACTTCTATTCAATATAGTTCTCGAAACACTGGCCAGAGCAATTAGACAGACGAAAGAAATTAAAGGCATAAAAATAGGAAAAGAAGAACTTAAATTATCACTGTTTGCGGATGACATGATTCTATACCTAGAAGACCCAAAAGGGTCTACAAAAAAACTACTAGAACTAATAAATGAATTCAGCAAAGTGGCAGGATATAAAATCAACACGCATAAATCAAAGGCATTTCTGTATATCAGCGACAAAACTTCTGAATCGGAAATGAGGAAAAACACTCCATTCACAATATCTTCAAAAAAAATAAAATACTTGGGAATCAACCTAACAAAAGAGGTGAAAGACTTATACAATGAAAACTACAGAACCCTAAAGAGAGAAATAGAAGAAGATCTTAGAAGATGGATAGGCAGAACTAACATCATCAAAATGGCGATATTACCAAAAGTTCTCTATAGATTTAATGCAATGCCAATCAAAATCCCAATGGCATTTCTTGTAGAAATAGAGAAAGCAGTCAGGAAATTCATATGGAAAAGTAAAAGACCCAGAATAGCAAAAGCAATTCTAAGCAGGAAGTGTGAATCAGGCGGTATAGCGATACCAGATTTCAAACTATATTACAGAGCAATTGTAACAAAAACAACATGGTACTGGTACCAACAGGCGAGTGGACCAATGGTACAGAATAGAGGACACAGAGACTAATCCACAAAGCTACAACTATCTTATATTTGATAAAGGAGCTAAAAGCATGTAATGGAGGAAGGATAGCATCTTCAACAAATGGTGCTGGGAAAACTGGAAATCCATATGCAACAAAATGAAACTGAATCCCCTCCTCTCGCCATGCACAAAAGTTAACTCAAAGTGGATCAAGGAATTAGATATCAAATCAGAGACTCTGCGTCTGATAGAATAAAAAGTTGGCTCCGATCTACATATTTTGGGGTCGGGCTCCAAATTCCTTAATAGGACACCCATAGCACAAGAGTTAATAACAAGAATCAACAAATGGGACTTACTTAAACTGAAAAGTTTTTTCTCAGCAAGAGAAACAATAAGAGAGGTAAATAGGGAGCCTACATCATGGGAACAAATTTTTACTCCTCACACTTCAGATAGAGCTCTAATATCCAGAGTATACAAAGAACTCAAAAAATTAGACAATAATATAACAAGTAACCCAATCAATAAATGGGCCAAAGACCTGAACAGACACTTCTCAGAGGAGGACATACAATCAATCAACAAGTACATGAAAAAATGCTCACCATCTCTAGCAGTCAGAGAAATGCAAATCAAAACCACCCTAAGATACCATCTCACTCCAGTAAGGTTGGCAGCCATTATGAAGTCAAACAACAACAAGTGCTGGCGAGGATGTGGGGAAAAGGGTACTCTGGTACATTGCTGGTGGGACTGCAAACTGGTGCTGCCAATTTGGAAAGCAGTATGGAGATTCCTGGGAAAGCTGGGAATGGAACCACCATTTGACCCAGCCATTGCCCTTCTCGGACTATTCCCTGAAGACCTTAAAAGAGCATACTACAGAGATACTATTATTATTTTTAAATATTTATTTTTTAGTTGTAATTGGACACAGTACCTTTATTTTACTTATTTATTTTCATGTGGTGCTGAGGATCGAACCCGTGAGGCCCCATCTCTAAATAAAATACAAAACAGGGCTGGGGATATGGCTCAATGGTTGACTGTCCCTGAGTTCAATCCCGGTACCAAAAAAAAAAAAAAAAAAAAAAAGAAAAAGAAAAGAAAACAATATCGAGGCTCCTAAAGAAATTAATACAGAACTACCACGTAGGCAGCAACACCTTTGGATACACACCCACAGGAAAGGGAGTCAGCCCCTCCGAGGTATCCAAGCCCCTGTTCCCTGCAACTATTCCTAGCAACTAAGATGTGCTCACCGCCCACGGGGCCCATCAACAAATAAGTGGATTAAATAATTGTGGAGTATGTGGCTATTGTCTAACCTTAAAAACAGGGAGTGGGGAATGTCCAGGTGAAGCCAGAATTAGACAGACAGTCAGTATAGATAAGAGTCAGGTGGGATCCAGGAGGCCAATTTTGAGTGAGTGTGGCTAGTGGGAGACTGTCCCCGAGGCATTGAAATGCTAATTCCTTCAGAGCCCCACCTCCATCCTTATCCAAAACCTCCCCCTGCTCCAACCCGTGGCTAAGGTCACCTGTCCCAGGAATTGCCCCTCCCTACAGGAAGCAGTAGGGTGTTGATTAATGTGTCCTGGGCTGCTCCCTCCTGCCCTTCCCCTTCAGCCCCCCTGTGGGCCAGCCCACCCAGCGTTTCCTCGTCCTGTAGGCAGGAAGGAGAAAGACAGGGGGCGAGGGCAGGAGGACAAGGGAGCCTAGGACACTTAAAAAGGGCAGAGCACCTCGCTTCTGGGAATACCAGGGTACAGCTTTGGCCCCTTCTCCCTCCCGGGAGAAGTCTAAGTGAACCCCTTTTAATAGACCCTGCTTTACAGGCTTGCCCCCCGCTGCTTCTCTAATGCTCAACCTTCAACACGAGGGGAAGCAGGACTCGCCCTGGGACCTGAGGCTGAGTGAAATAAACCTGAAATAAAACTAGGTGAGAGTTAATTGGCTTGATCCGCTGGCTTCTCACTACGTGTATCAATACCATGCTCAACACTTGAAAAAGCTCCATAGTGAAAAACCAAGTAAGCCGACCACCAACAATCCAAAGAGCGAATGGGCAAAAGAAATGAAGAACCCTGTCACCCAAGAGGAGGTAGAGACGGCAGACAAGCACATAAAAGGATGTTCTGCATCATTAGCCTCTGGAGAAACACAAGTCAAAGCCGCCAGGAGACATCACGACACACCTCTCAGAACGGAGCTAAAATCAAAACACAGCGAGGGCACCCAGTGCTGGTGAAGATGTGGAGAAACTTGATCTCGGGTGGGGATGGAAGCGGCACCGCCCCTCAGGAGAAGTCTGGCAGCTTCTTAAAAAGAAATAAACAGGCAACTATCCAACGGCATGGCATTTGTACTCCTGGGTATTTATCTCATGAAAATGAAGATTTATGTTCACACAAAACTGGTACCCACACATTTATGGCGTGTCTGCGTGCAGCAGTTGAGACGGAAAACTGTTCAGAGAGAAACAGAAATGAGTTCAGATCCAACAATCTGGGCAGATCCCCAGAGGGAAGGGCCAACCCCCAGAGATGAGGGAATGGGCCACTCCACTGAAATCACACTCTGGAGATGGCAAAATCATGGAAAAGGAGGACACGTGAGGGGTTGCCAGCAAAAGTTAGAGTTGGGTCGGGGGGAAGTGGGTGGGGCTATAAAGGAAAACAAGGGGGTCCTGGGGAGATGGAAATAGTCTCTGTGTTGGCAATACGATGTCACTCCCCACTCCCGGCTTAACTTCCAGCTCCCCGCCCCAGGGTGAACGCCCTCATCAGTCTGTCTTTTCTTTTTTCTTTTGTGGTGCTGGGGAATTGAACCCAGAGCCTTGCGCCTGTGAGGCAAGCCCTCTACCAACTGAGCCATATCCCCAGCCCCGGTGTCCATCTGTTCTGGCAGTCAGGTTTAGTGGAGATTATTCCAGTCCACAAGATGTATATTAATTTCTTTACACTTCACAAGGAAGGGATCCAAGTTCCCTTCCGGAAGAGCTTCTCATATGTAAAACGCAGCTACAAATACATAAGTAAAAAGGAAGCGGTAAAATGACTGTCAGCCGACACCCTGTTCATCTCCTGCAGGTCTCCACATTCTAGGTGTCTGCTTAGGACCCCCAAGTTCCTGAGACATTAAGAAATTAGAGTGCTTGTCTTGCATGTGTGAGGCACTGGGTTCCATCCTCAGCACCACATAGAAATAAATAAACAAAATAAAGATATTGTGCCCATGTATAACTAAGAAAATTTTTTTAAAAAATCACTTAGTTCCCTGCCTCTTCACACCTACTCCTCTCCCAGTCTTTCTTGCTGCTCAAGTCTAGGACAAATTGAGCCTAAAAACAAATAATGGTAGAAGACATCGCTCCTCTGGTGTTTTACCCACAGTGCTCAATCTGAATCTAATTTTGAGGAAACATGAGGCAAACCTGAAATGAAAGACATCCTACTATGTAACTAACATTCACCCTGAAAGGTGTTCGTCGTGAGGCATGCACCGCGCCCACGCACACACACACCCAAGAAACTGTTGGAGATCAATAAAGGCAGAGAGTCGTCTTTGATTGCAACACATGGTCTTGGATATTCTTGGAATTTAACCCAGGGGTGCTTAACCACAGAGCCACATCCCCCACCCTTTTTATTTTATTTTTGGCCCTTGGGATTGAACTGGGGAGGGGGGTGGCACCTGACCACTAAGCCATCTCTCCAGCCCTATTCTGTATTTTATTTAGTATCTCACGGAGTTGCTTAGCACTCAATTTTGCTGAGGCTGGCTTTGAACTCGCAATCCTCCAGCCTCAGCCTCACGAGCTGCTGGGATTATAGGCGTGCGCCACAGCGCCTGGCTCTTTTAACTTTTTATTTTGCAACAAAGTCTTGCTAAATTGTTTAGGGCCTTGCTAAATTGCTGAAGCTGGCTTTGAACTCATGATCTTCCTGCCCTAGCCTCCTGAGCCGCTGGGATTACAGGTGTGCGCCACAGTGCGCAGCTGGTCTTGGATATTCTTTTATACAGAATAAAAGGGGGACAATGGTGAAATCTAACTAAGATTCGTAAGGTCAATAAGAATATTATTATTATTTAATTTATTTATTGTGGTGCTGGGGATCAAACCCAGGGCCTTGTGCATGCAAGGCAAACACTCTACCAACTGAGCTATATCCCCAGCCCCCAAAATATTAGTATTATTATTATTTTTAAATATTTATTTTTTAGTTGTAATTGGACACAGTACCTTTATTTTACTTATTTATTTTCATGTGGTGCTGAGGATTGAACCCAGGGCCTTGCATGTGCTAGGTGAGCGCTCTCTTGCAGAGCCACAATCCCAGCCCCAAGAATATTATTCTACTTTTGTTAATTTTCTGTTTTAGTCAGCTTTTTCACTGCTGCTACCAAAAGACTTGACAAGAACAATTTTAGAGAGGGAAACATTTATTTGGCACTCACGGTTTCAGAGGTGTCAGTCCCCAGGCAGCGGGCTCCATGGCTCAGGGCTCCAGGTGAGTCAGGACATCAGGGAGCAGCAGCAGGGGACAGAGCATCCGGGAGCGGAGAGTGAAAGAGCGAGACCTCCAGGGGTGTGCCTCCAACGACCCGCCTCCTCCAGCTATGCCCCACCTGCATAGTCACCACCCAGTTAATCCCCATTGGGGGCTTAGAGCACCCATTAGGCCTTTGGCTCTCATAATCCAACCTCTCACCTCTAAACTCTCTTGCAGTGTCTCACTCTGGGGGACATCTCACATCTAAAGCATAACACTGATTTGGATCCTTGAAATGTGATGATATAAGAGAATGTCTTTAAGAAAATTGGTACCAAAGATTTGGGGACAAGGTAAGGGTCACTTCTGAACTGGCCATGGTTCAGAGGTTGATGCCAACACACTCAGGTTATGTCCCGGGAGTCAGACAGAGATAAACACAAAGCTTATGTGGGAACCTGCCCGTGTGGGAATTTGACCACCTGAAAATTCTTTGTTATTCTGCAACTTTTCTCAAGGAGGCCACCAGATCACGGTAGGAGGGGAAAACAAGAAAATGCTCATTTAGTTCGGTTGATCTCACGTCATTCATTTATGCAGTGACTTTTTCTAAAACCCTTGATGTTCCCTGAGTTAGAGAGGTGCAGGGAGCAGCAAGGTTGATAAACTCCTCCTTCAGCCTCCAAGGGTCAGAGAAAGGCACGAGATGGACGCCCCGCCCCCCTCTCCCCTGCATAACATAAGGCGCTGGGTGGTGCTTCCTGTCTGTCCCATCTGTCTGTAGTAAGGGGACGGCCTTCAGATGAGTTGATTCAGAAGCAGAAAAAGATGTCCCCGCCCATAAGTGATCCTTAAAAACCAGCATATTAAAGCGCCCTTTGCAGAAGGCACTTGGCTGTGAGTCGTGGTATCTCATCCTTGGAACCATCCTCAGGGCTGGGCATTTATTTCATCCTATGAAGATACAACTTATTTACAGGTGGGGAAACTGGAGCTCACAGTTATTCACTCCAAAACAAACTACAAGTAACTGCATCTGCACGCTGACCTCTGGATTTCTAATAATTAAGCCACGATTCGGATTGGGAGGGCCTCGCCTGCAGAATGGGGGCTTCCCCGAGGCCCCGAGCTGGCCTCTGGACGACCGGTGGGTGCCGCCTTCCTCCCTGAAGCCGCTAGAGGGCGCTGCTGGCCCAGTTAGGGAGCACATTTTGGTCTTGGAAAGGAGATGTTGCTGAAAGAGCTGAAGAACTTGAACTTGGCCCCTCGCCTGCACAGACTCCTTTGGTGCCCAATTTTGCATTTGTAATTTTGTGTTCTTTTTTCACAGAAGGATTTCCCGAATAAGCTTTGGGGTCCCCGAATCTGCATTCACCCCTGCTTCTGTAATATTTCATTAAGTGTTAGGAGCTGGAACCTTGATGGTCCCTAGCAATGTGGCACTTAGGTGGGTTTCCAGCAGGCCTGGCTATCCCCTCCTCTGAGTTAGGGGCCCTGGAAAGCCTGGACTCGGCCCTCTTAGGCCTTGATTGTGCTATGTAAATCCCAGTCAGCTGTCTGCAAATGTTTGTTGAATGAATGAAACAACGGAGACAGGACTGTCCCTTCCCCTCCTGCCACTGTCACGATTTTTATCTCCCCTCTGGGTTTCAGGTTCCCAGCCTTAAAGGTGGGGGCAGGTTGGGCTAGAGAGTCTCTAAGGCCCTCCCTCTCCGGTCCAACCTTGTCTCTGGCTTCCCTTCCTGGTCCCCTCTCCCCTTTCTCAACCCTGCCACTGGGTCACTTCCTTTCCCTGCTTCTGCACTCTCCTCCAGCCCTGGCTTCAGGGTGGCCTTGGGAAAGGAGGGGGTCCTCAATGGTGCATGCTTCCTGGGTTTCAGGAACCAGGGACAGTGCTGGATGACCATGGTGGACACAAAGGAGGGTGCTTTGAATGTCAAGGGCTCACACAGTGGCCCTCTGCCCTCTCCTGGGGCCTGGCTTCTGACTGTCCTTTCCCTGCTTTGATGGGTCTCTTGCAGTTTCCTTCCTGAGCTTGTCCCATGCATTTTGGGGGCTCTGCGGGCTACACCCGCCCCTGTCTGCCTCCTTGCTCTGTGCACTCCTCCCGGATCCCCCTGACTCACAGGCTGTCTGGGAGGACTTCCAGGTCTCTCTGCAACCTAGGGGCTTCCTCTGAGCTCCCGCCCCCTTTCCACAATCACATGTCCCTGGCACCTGCAGATCAAGGCCTCTAATGTTTTTTTAGCTTAACGAGGCATAATATACGTGCAGTGTGATTGGCCATTTAAAGTGGGCAGTTCTGAGTTTTGACCTCACTGCTGCCGTGATGATACCAGAACATTCCATCACTCCCCTGGGGTCTCTTCCTGCCCGGTGCCTCCCCGGTCACTGGCAAATACTGATCAGCTTTCTGATGCTGTTTTGCCTTTTCTAGAATTTCACACAAACAGAATCCTATAGAAAGAATGTGGTCTTTCATGTCTTCCTCCTTTCACTTCGCCATTGTTCATGAGTAGTCTTTTGTCCCTTTTATCACTGAGTGGTATTCTATTGTTTGGATGCATCATTTGTCTATCTACCAGTGGAAGAATGAGATGCTCCAAACAAAACTTGCCTCTGTTTGAATTTAGGGTCTACTTGGCATTGCCCAAAATGTCCTGAGCAAACCTGTAGTTTCTCCAAGCCTCAGACACTTAGGGACAGTGACCATTTGCCCCTAAGGTGGTCCAGAGAGGTCAATGAGCTCTGTGTCTGGTGCTCAATAGTTAGTCTTTGAGGAAGGTAGAGAATCTTCTGGAGCAGGTGGGGCACATATGCTCTACCTTATCTCACTACTGCAGGTTGGTTCTGCAGCTTGCTGGTCCTTTGTTACCAAGGACTTTGATTCTGAACCCGGAGTTTGAGAAGAAACTAGATTCTCCATCTATTTCTTTCTGGGTTCCTGTCTTGCAAATTTGGAGACTAAAATCCACAGACAATAACAGAAGGCAAGAGTGAACAAAGTAGGATTTATTTGAGACAAAAAAAGGGAGAGAGGGTAGCTGATAGCAAGTTTTTTTTTTTTTTTCCCCACCTAAACGTACTAGTCTAAGGACTTATAGAATTTCCAAATGGGGGCATTGATCAAAATTCATGCTAATCGGTATTGGAGAAGTGTTCAGGTGACTGGCTTGGTCTGCTACCCTCTGTCCTTCAGCATTTGAGTCTGAAATTTCTGGGAATTTCTATTTGCATCTGCCCTCACTTTCCATTTTTCCTGTTGCTCCAGGACAAAGGCCTTGGCTGGAATGTTTGGAATGTTTCTACAGGTTAACCTCAGGGAGTGGTCTTTACATTTGAAAAAAAAAAAAAAAATATTGGGCCCCCAGGTTGCAGCTCAGTGGTAGAGCTCGCCTAGCACCTGTGAAGCACTGGGTTTGGTCCTCAGCACCACATACAAATAAACTAAGCAAAGGTACTGAGTCCATCTGCAGCTAAAAAATGTAGGGGTAAAATTTTTAAGCTGTTTCTAAGCCGCAGAGCCTGAGTTAAAGTGTAAAAGACCGGACATTGTGAAGTTTCTAACTGCAAGGCTTGGGTTAAAAAGTGAAAGACCAAGTATTGTTACAATTCCTCTGCTACCCCCGGAACCTGTAATCCCGGTAGCTGTTAGGACAATACCCGAACTGCCCAGTAAACCTTCTCACTGGCTCCTCTGGTTGTCTAATAACTTGGGACTCTGTGTAGAATGGCACGTAGACATTGCAAGTCCCAAAACCAATCAGTTTGAATGTGCACCCCGCTTAGAAGTGACCAATCACCCCTGTCCAATCTGTTCCCGCCAATGAATGTACTAATCAGGTCTCAGAGTTGTTGTTCAATTTTCCCGCGCCTCATGATGATTTGTTCTGATGTATGCAAAGCCCTCCGCCCTCTCCAAAAAGTGTACTTAAGCTCTGCCTGACCTCTGCTCTGGGCTGTGGGCTGCTCTATCTTCCTGAGTGAGCCTGGAGCCTCAGCATGCTGAATCAATAAAACCCCTTCTGCCAATTGCATGGAGCCGGTCTCTTGTGGTCTCTCCCTCCGACGCTTCGCCGGACCCTTACAAAAACAATTTAAAAAAATCTTAATTGGGGGCTGGGGATGTGGCTCAAGCGGTAGCACGCTCGCCTGGCATGCGTGTGGCCCGGGGTTCGATCCTCAGCACCACGTACAAACAAAGATGTTGTGTCCACCGAGAACTAAAAAATAAATATTAAAAAATTCTCTCTCTCTCTCTCTCTCTCTCTCTCTCTCTCCCCCACTCTCTCTTTAAAAAACAAAACAAAACAAAACTTAATTGAGTCCCTGACCCCATTGCCTGACCATTGACTGTCCTTCGTCACCAGGAACCTGCACTAGGTGGGTGGGTGGGGAAGGCTGAGAGAAACCGGCAAAAGGCCCCCCACCCCCCACCCCCCGCGTGGGTCCTCACCGGTCCCGTGGAAACCTGCCTGTCCTGCTCTTGGATGTGACAGTGCAGCTCCCGTAGGGGCCCTGCCAGTCCTTGGCCCCACCACTGTCAGGGTAGCCCACAGCTTCTTGCTGCTCAGGTCACCCAGGGCCATGACCAGATGGCAGGGTGGGACATGCAAACAGCTTCCGGGAGCCCAGCACCTCTTTGCTTGAGGGTCTTCATGATGGCCTGGACCCCTGGGCTGGAGTGGCAGGCTGGGAGCCGACGTGCCTGGTGAGTGTTGGCTTTGGGAAGGGGACAGCCCTTTCTCTCTTTCACCCAGAGCTGCTGTCTGGCTCCCCCAGGGGTCGTGGAGCTTTGGTAGTGGGGCCTGGAGGGAGGAAGAAAAAAGGGTCAAGAACATTTTTACATATGGGTTGACATCATCAGTGTCGTCGATGTCATCACAGGTATGGCCTAGCGTGAATTTGGGGCTAGCTCTCTCTGCCAGGCACTGGATGGATTTTCTGCAGATTCCCCAGCTGCTTGAACCCATCCTAGTGCCCCGGGTGCTGCTGCTCCACTGAGTAAGGATAGGCAGTCGCCGCCAGGCCCACAGGGAGGCCAGGCCCACAGGGAGGCCAGGCCCACAGGGAGGCCAGGCCCACAGGGAGGCCAGGCCCACACGGCGATGGGCCCCAGTTAAGAATTTTTTTTTTTCAAATGTAAAGCCCATTCCATGAGGTTCAACTGTAGAAACATTTGGAGGTCCCAGGCGTCTCCTTCGTCCTGCACTGGTGGGACGGTGGAGGCAGGACCTGAGCCAAAGTTCAAGCTCAAGGGCTGAAGGAGGGCACAGCCAATCAGAAGGTCACAGGCCAGGCCAGAAGCCTTGGGACTCTCCTGTTAGTGCTTAGCACGCATTCGGTTCCTGTCCTACCCAGAGGCCCTGCCTAGCGCCCTTGTCGGCACCTCTAGGTGGACAAACTTTCCATCCAAGTCTCTGGCCTTGCAAGGTTCGCTCGATTTTCTTCTCTCTTAAATGAATCCTACTCGGTTCACTCTCGCCTCCCGTTATTGTCTGTGGATTTTACTCTCCAAATTTGCAAGACAGGAACCCAGAAAGGGATTGGTGAGGCAGAGAATCTAGTTGCATCTCAAATTCTGGTTTCACGTCTCTCCCAAATCCCCTCGTCTTTTCACACACACCCCTTCAGCCGCTGGCCAGGGTCCCCTCCTGGGGCCGCCCTGGGGTGAAGGCTCACAGACAAGCGGTTTCTTAGGGCGGAGCTCCCTGGGGGAGGCAGAGAGAGCTGAGAAGGAAGGAGGAGGAGGGAGGGGAGGGGTGGGGCAGCTGCCAGCTGGGGTGAGACCCTGGTGCAGGGGGATTCCTTTTGGATTCAGGGTTCCTCCCAATTCGGGAGCCCGTGTGTGTGTGTGTGTGTGTGTGTGTGTGTGTGTGTGTGTGTGAGAGTGTGTGTGTGTGTGTGTGTGTGTGCGCGCGCGCTTGCTTGCGAATTTCCACGGCACTTGCCACTGGCCAAGGACTGGCCCTGGGAGACTTTGAAGCAAGGCACCTGGAATCTTGGGGTGGCCCCATGGGGCACTGCCAGGGTCCCTAGCACCATCTTACCTGGGCTCTGGGGGCTGTTTTATTGCCCAAGTTTTATTCCTCCAGCAACCAGCACCTCCTGTTTACCCCGATCCTTGGGTTCAACCCCTAAAACTCCCTGAGGCCCATAAAGGTGTTGGGAGAGTGCCTTGGCCCAGGCCACACCCCCCCCCTTCCTCCCACACCCATCTCAGCCCATCAGCATTCACATCAACCTCGACACACACTTGGTGGATTTCCATAACATTGTCAGCTGCCCGTGTAGAGCCAAGAATATATTTCCCCACTTTAGAGCGCTGGTAACTCAATTTTTAGCAATTTATTCCACAAAAGCAGACAGTAACTCAACTGGTGAAGCCGGGGGTGGGGTGGGGGGGGGGAAGGATCCTACCAACCCACCACTGTCTCTCCGTGCTGGCAATCAAAATGGAAATGCGTGGAATAGATTTCTGCAAGTAATAGGCTCGCCGGCAGACGTGTGAGCTGAGCTAAATGCCTTTTAAGTAAATCTCAGCGTGAGTTACCTGTTCACTCAGACTGGCACACGAAGACAGACAGTGCCCGCTGTAACTGTCATTATCCCACACTGGGGTTCTTTGTTAGTATCCACAGGCAAAGCGACTGCATGTTTTCTGATCACTGTGACAGGTGGCTACCAGTGTGAGGTGTCCACACCATCCATCCATCCATCCATCCATTCATTCCCCAAACCTTTGCAGGCTCAAGATGCACCAGGCTTTGCTCTAGGTATTGGAGGCACAGAGACATTCAAACGAATCACACCTAGAAGTGTGATGAGGGAGAAACAGACAACGGAGTGGGACATGTAATGAGATGGGCGAGGTCATAGGGCTCTGGAGTCTGACTGCGAATGTTGGAATCTAGCCCGCCACTTACCTGGACAAGATGCTCAACCTCAGTTTCTTTATCTGTAAAATGGGGAGAGAAAATGGAATCTACCTGAGAGTGGATGTGAGGATTAAATGACATAGTATAAAATGGGTGGCAGAATGCTTACATTATAGATTGTACATTGGCATTCAGAGCAGACTACAGTAAGTGCTTGGTAAATACTGTTTATTGTCATCATTATTACTGACATTTGTACTGGGCTCGATGTAAGAGAAAGTCAAAGATACTTTTGTGAAAAAGATGATGCTGTTTAGAGATTTGCATGAAACTGTACATTTAAGTCAGGCAAGGGATTTATGTGCAAAGGAGGTAAAATAGGCAAAGGTTCAAACAGAGGGTGTATTGGGGAGGGTGTTGGAGTTTGTATTAGTCAGCTTCAGCTGCATAACAAAATACCATAGGCCAGGTGGCTTAAACAACAGACAGGTATTTTCTATAGTTCTGGAGGCTGGAAGTCCTAGATGAAGTTTTCAAGTGATTCAGTTTCTGGTGGGGCTTTTTTTTCTGGCTTGTAGATGACTTTGCCATGTCCTGACACAGCCCTTCCCCTGTACACATGCAGAGAGAGTTTGAGATCTCTGGTATCTCTTCCTTTTCTTACAAGGACATAAGTCCACCTTCATTTATCCTTCATTACTTTCCTAAAGGTCCCATGTCTAAATTTAGTCACCTTGGGGGTTGGAGCTCCAAAATATGAATTTGGGTCTGGTGGGGGGGTGCAGACATTTATTCTCAGAATTGTTGGGCAACTGGATCTAGCGCCAGTCCGTCCTTCCTTCCTAGCGATGTGACATCAGGATCTATAAAACCAATCAATAATGGTTACCTCTTGGGACTTTTGCATAGATTAATTCAGGCATACATTGTTTTGAAGTGACAGAAAATGTTGAAGACTGTGGTTAGTTGGCGAAACAATGGAGCAGGTTTTGGCTCCCACTGAAGAAGGCAAACGTGAGGGCAGGGACATTTCTCAGTTTCCTGTGAGCAGAGCAGGTGCCTATCCCAGAGGCTCAGGAGAGGTCAGTGCCCAGTTGTGTGCAGAAATTCTAACCTCTGTAAGTGAATCAGTCTGGGACTCCCACTTCTGTACCTGGGACAACCCACGCTGCAAGATCTGTTGGAACCTTTCGAATCACGAGATGCGGTATGTGCCACCAGCCCATCAGAACTGGACCCCGGCCTTCTGGTGAGTCCTTCTTCAGGTCTGTACAGCCTGCCTCCTTCCTCAGCAATATGTGAATAAAACCCAAAAAGGAAACCCAGACAAGCCAACGAGCCCAGACTGCGAGCGGATCACAGAAGTGTCCATGCCAGGGATGACCGCTGGGGGTGCAGAATGGCAGTAGTCTGTCATGGTCGTTGGGAGGGAGTTAGGCTGGCTCTGGACAATGTCATTGCTAATTGACAACTGCTAATTGACACGATGTTAAAAAAAATCACTGCCTGTCTAAATTGTAGGTCAGTTCACACCCAGGCTCAACACGAGTCCCAAGCCAAGCCAAGCCAAGAAATATCTGTCCATGATTCAAAACTAATTGAAAAGGCAATTAAAACTTTTATTGTGTCCTTTTAAGAATGATGCAGGGAATTTATGTGGAAGGAGTAGAAAAAATTAAAATTCCTTTATCTTGATTCACAGGCTTTTAGTTTCTTCCCCAGACTCGGGGTTCCCTGCTCCATCCTCCCGGCTGGCAGATCTCTCTGGCCCTGCCCCCCAAACGTAGTTAAATTACTTTCTTTTCCAAATTTGCACTGTCTCTCCTCTCTGCCAAGATCTGTGAATAAATGGCAGACCAGAGACACATGATTCTGGTTTTTTTTTTTTTTCCATAATTTTCCCTCCCATCATTGAAATCTATTTATTTATTTTTGGTACCAGGAATTGAATCCAGGGGTGCTTAACCGCTGAGCCACATCCCCAGCCCTTTTTAATATTTTATTTGGAGACAGGGTCTCGCTGAGTTGCTTAGGGCCTTGCTAAGTTGCTGCGGCAGGCTTTGAACTCACGATCCTCCTGCCTCAGCCTCCTGAGCCCCCAGGATCATAGGCGGGGGCCACCGTGTGTGCAGCCTTATGGGAATTCAGTAGATACAGGGCAAGCTGCGGTGCATACCTCATGTGCATACCTGGTTGAGTTTTGACCACTGAGAAAGCATCACTAGACTCAGACACATGCTCCTTGCTTCCTCAAGTTCATGTCCCTTGGTTGTGGGTATGCAGTATCTTCTCCACCCTCCCCTGAAGACCTCCGGGATCCGAGTCCTACGTGGACTTGTCACCTTGGAAAGGATCATCAGGACAAGAAAAATAGATGCAACTTTGGAAGGAACTTTAGAGGAAATCTGGCTGGTGTCTGGGGTTCTAGACTGTGAGGACCCCTCTACAGTACTCTTGGAAATAGCAGGCTTTGTTCTGGCTGACCCAACATGTCACCTGCAGGGGGCTGTGGCCTCTCCTGGGCAGGCATACCTCAGGGACACTGTGGACTCAGTTCCAGACCCCTGCCATAAAGCAAGCCATGTAAAAATCTAGGTTTTCTGGGCACGTACGGATTACATTTATGCTGGGCTTCAGTGTACAATTGTGCTATATCTTTAAAAAAAAAAAAAGCACATGACTTAATTAAAATACTTTATGACTTAAAAATGTTAATGATCATCTGAGCTGTTGAAAAAATGGTGCTGGTAAACTTCCCAGGGTTGGGCTTCCACCAACCTTTAAGACACAGGGTTGGCAAAGAGCAGTAAGATCAGGTCTATCCATTGACTAGGTGTCCAGTAGGTGCCCAATAAATAATCTGTGAATGTCGAATTCCAACCTCTAGGAGGCTTCCCTTTCAATATTTTATAGCTCGAACTTTTTGTTTTTGCTACCGGGCATTGAACTCAGAGGCCAGATCCCCAGCCCTTTTGTGTATTTTATTTAGAGACAGGATCTCACTGAGTTGCTTAGCACCCTGCCGCCATAGCTGAGGCTGGCTTTGAACTCGCCATCTTCCTGCCTCAGCCTCCTGAGCTGCTGGGATTATAGGCCTGTGCCTGGCTCCAACTCTGACTTTTAAAGATGATTCGTTTTGCAGTGCAGGCAGTAGAACCCAGGATCTCACACTTGCTAGATCAGTGCTCTACCACCGAGCTCCACCCCAGCCCACTTTAGCTCTTCAGACAATTCTTGATATCGAGCCCAAATCTGCCTCCCTAGAAGGTGACCTCATTGGTCTGAGTGCCACCTGCCCACGTTGGCACTGCCCACACAGCTGTTCTCTCTCAGATGGATCCTAAGACAATTTGGGAAACACCTTTTTAGGGTTGGTCTCTGGTGTTTATTTCTGAGCCCGGCCAGATCATTGAACTTGATGTGTTGTGTTGATATCAGTGTCCGGGAGTCTTTCCTGTGTTGGGTTTGCAGTGATCCCATGTTTGGGCTGACGGAGACTCAGGTGACCGGGGAGGCAGTGGCGGGATTACAGAAATTCTGTAGTCAGCTGAATGTTCCCCAGGGCATCTCGTTATGTGAGTCTTAGATTGAAATTGGGTGCATAAATATTGTTGCCGGGGTTTATTTTTTTAAAATTCGTTTATTCATTCATCAAACATTTATTTAGCACATGTGCCAAGCCTTACATTAACATTGTGACACTGAATGGATGGGAAACCTCTTTTCTCAAGAACCTCAGCCCAGTGGAGAAAACGTCATAAAGATAAATAATTGCAGCCCAGCAAGAGTCACCCTATAAAAATCATCTTCGTAAGACACAGAGGGTGTCCCAGGGAGGGAGGGCCAGCCTGCTTAGCATGTGGAGTCGGGAAGTCTTTACTGAGAACTGACACTTGAACTGGGTTTTGGAGGTAGAGCAGGTGGACGGTATTGAGAAAGGACTTGGAAGAAAAGACACAGAAAATGCAAAAGCTTGGGGTGAGCATGGATGGAAACCAGGTCTGTCACGGGGGGGGGGGGGGGGGGGGGAATAAGAGTGCGTATGTACAACAGGGTCAGAGTGTGTTTCAGTCAGTTTTCATCACGGTCACCAAAATACCTGACAAGAACAAAGTAGAGGAGGAAAAGTTTATTTGCTGGTCATGGTTTCAGAGGTCTCCGTTCGTAGATGGTGGACTCCATTAGCTCTGGACCTGGGGTGAGGCGGAGCATCCTGGCGGAAGGGCACAGAGGAGTGCCGCAGTCTGGCTGGGCACAAAATAACCGAGCCAACACCAGGCACTTGTAGGTTCAAACAGGAACTACTTTATTGCCCGAACTCTCCCCTCTCCCCGGGAACTCTCTCCACCCTCCACCGGGCTCTGCTGGAGAACTCAACGGGAACTCCAGGGGAACTCCGTGAGTAGCGGGCGCCAGAGGCAGCAGGAGCCTCCCTATTGCGGGACAGCAGGGGTCCATATACAACTGAATACACAGCCTGTTCAATCCAGCATCATCCAGTCCCAGCAATTATACACAGCTTAACTTAATTATCATCATCTTAATGGCTCTCTGGCGTCACCTCTCAACCACTCCTTCTGGTAAAATGCCAGGCGCCATTCCGACTCGGCTGTGGCTCTCAACTGAGGAGGAGAGCAGCATAGCACATGGCAATCAGGAAGCAGAGAGAGAGAGTGTTCTGCTCACCAGGCACAAAATACAAACCCCAAAGGCTCATCCCCCATGACCCACCTCCTCCAGCCACACCCACCTGCCTTCAGTATCATCCTGCTAATCCACTCAAGGGGATTAAGCCATTGATTAGGTTAACCCCGTCAATTCACCTCTAAACTTCCTTGCATTGTTTCATGCATGAGCCTCTGGGGGACGATGTCTCATCCAAGCCATAACAGAGCATGTGTGCAGGAGAAGTGACAGAATGGCAGCAGGGACAGATGGTAGAGACAGGTCTGTCACCAGCTCAGAGCTACTTTTTGTGTTCTCAATAAATTTCTCTTCATTCCATATGCTTAATGGGGAATTATTGGCTTTAAGGAGATCAGAAAGGGATAACCAGACTTTTTAAAAAATCATCATAAAAAAATGTGAATATAGAACAAAGTTGAGAGATGGGAGAGAGAGTCCAACAGACGGACTCGTTGCTCGGACTCAGCTTACCAGGGTTGGTGTGGTTCCTCCCGTCTCTTTTTCCTGAAGTGTTTTTTTCTTTTTTTATAAGTATTTTTTTTTAAAGAGAGAGTGAGAGAATTTTTTTTTAATATTTATTTTTCAGTTTTTGGCGGATATAACATCTTTGTTTGTATGTGGTGCTGAGGATCGAACCCGGGCCGCACGCATGCCAGGCAAGCCCGCTACCGCTTGAGCCACATCCCCAGCCCTCTTGAAGTGTTTTAAAGCAAGCCTCAGACCTACTGGTCTTTTACCTCAACATACTTTGTGTCTCTCAAATAAAAAAGGTCATTTTCTTATCTAATCATACTATTGACACACTATTTCTCCTTTCATCTCATATATAGTTTATAATAAAAAAAAAATTCCCAGGTATCTCAAAAGTATTTTTTAGGAGTTGGGTGGTTCCATCCCAACAGGGTGGTGGGAACACCTTACTCTGGAGAATTAGCCTGAGAGATGTGTCAGTGACTGTGTCATGGCTCCTGGTGTTCCTTTCTCCTGGGGGCCATGTCTTTGACTAATGCCGCTCTGCTGGAGGGAGCAGGACTTAGTACTTGCTTTTTTTTGGGGGGGGAGCCTGGGATTGAACCCAGGACCTTGTGCATGTGAGGAAAACACTCTACCAACTGAGCTATATCCCCAGCCCTTGGTACTTGCTTTTAACCAAAAGAACACAGCAAATGTGAAGGGACATTATGCCTCTGCACCCAGGTTGCCTAAGCACCCTACCATGCTAGTGGATTCTCTCCTTCACCGGCTTTGATGAAGTCAGCTGCCACATTTTTGAGTTTCCCAAGGGAGCAGCCATGGGGCCCTCCATTCAAGAGCCTCCAAAGAGCTGGATCCTGCCACAACCTTTAGAGGAGAGCTCAGGCCTGGGGGGCACCTGGACCCCACCTTGTGGAAAACCAAGGTCAAGGATCTGCCTCCTTGACCTATAGAAAGTGAGAGATTAAAAAATGATACCTATGTGTCCTGGTTTAAGCTGCTGTGTGCATGGTCACTCATACACAGTGGGTAACCAGTGAAGATGTGCGTCCCTGCAGGTAACAGAAAACCGTTTGTGTCCCAGGAAATCAGTCACGGTGCCATCTGATGACTGGTTTAGTGATGGCATCCTGGGCCTTGGCCTTGACCTTCTGCTCTGTCATTGCCAGTGTGTCAGGGGACGGCTTCTATTAGGCCTCTGCTTCAGGCACCAAGTCCTGAGCACAGTGACCAGGCTCTGAGGAGGAGGGCACCCATCACACTCCCTGGTCATCTCGTCTTCTGGAACCGGGCCAAATGCCCGTACCTGGACCTGGGACCTGACAAAGGGAAGTCAAACTAGCTTGGACTCATTATGGTTTGTGTCCCGAGGCTGCCCGCTCGGGCTCTTCAATAATATTCACGCTTTATGAACAAGGAAGGGGGAGGAATGGCACTAGGCAGGCTGCCCTCAGGACCTGCCGGACTCACTGCCTGTCCATGGGGCACAGATGACCTTCCCACACGTTGGGCTGTCTTGGGCCCCTCCCCTCTGCCTGGCAGGAGCCTGGAGGAACGTCCTCTCCCTCTGGCTGAGGGCTCTGGTCACTGCCGGTCTCCACTGTTCCCTATTGTAATGTGTCTGATAATAACTGATGTCCCTTCTCATCCGGGGATCTGGCAGAACGTGTCGATTCCCCCCTAACTCAGCTGAGGGAAATGCCCAAGGGGCCTAAGAGGCTGGTGCACACTACACAATGAGCCAGGTGTCAACTCGGGTCTGTCATTACCTGCAACGTTAGCTTGGAAAATAACCTCTGTGAGCTTCCACCACCTTAACTGTAGAATGGGGATCTAATACCTGCTTCTCAGGGTAATTGTGAGGATTAAATTAGAAGCCACGTACTGAACATCTAGCACAGCACAGAATGTGTAGCGAGTCCAGATGTTCCTCCATTTATCATGGGGTCCCATCCCGGTAAACCCAATGTTAAGTTGAGGATGCTGTAAGTGGAAAGTGTGTTGAATACACATGACCTACTAAAACTGTAGCTTAGCAACACAAAGAGTATTGGTTGTTTTCCCTCGTGGTCCTGTGGCTGACTGTGAGCTGCGGCTCTGCTTGCTGTTCTGCCCAGCATCACCAGGGGATATGGTCCTGCATTTGCTAGCCTGGGAAAAGAGGGAAATTTAAAATTTGAAGTACAGGTTCTATAGAATGTGTATCACTTTGGCATAATCATAAAGCCGAAAAGCCTACTAAGTTGAATAATGGTTAAGTTGGGAACCACCTATGCCTCCTGTATCAGTCAGTTGTTTGTTGAAATAATGCTCAGTAACAAACAATCCCCCAACTCATGGGCGGGAAGCAGCAAGTGTTTACTTCCTCTTGCATGGCTCCAGTCACCAGTTGCTTCTCAAGTCTATTCTGGGTGTAGCTACCTAGGACAATCTCTTTTCAGGCCAATGACAGAGCACAAAAAAACCCAGGTCAAATCATCAAGTACATTGCAAGTGTTTTCTTGTTTCTTGTCTGCACATTTCTACTGGCCACACAAGTCACTTGGGGAAACGTCAACTCCAGAGGGATGCCCTGCAGAGTCTCGAGGCAGAGGACATGTGCTTCTATTGCCTGTCCATGGGGAGAGAGTGAAGGATTGGGATCATTAATCCAACTCATCTCATCAGGATGCTTCTGCTACCCTCGTGGGCAAATAAATGCTTGTGGAGAGTTTTGGGGTTTACTGCTGCAGAAACATGTCCTTCCCTCTTTCCTATAATACCAAAGCCGAGTACCTTGGACTCTTCCTTTTCTTTCCCAAGTCCTGCCCAAGAGAGCTGCAGCTCGGGTGTGGCAGAGGGAGCCCTGGTCCATAGCAGACCTTTTCATACAAGATTTGCCTTTTGCAACCAAAAGGTGAACAGACAGATGCTGGAAGATGTTCCCACAGAGGTCATTTTCTGTGCAGGACAGAAAATGTGGTGGTCTCCATGCAAGACTGTGGTTCCAGCAGAGTCTTTAGTTATAATGAGGTGATCGTGCGGGAGGACACTCCCTTCATGGCCCACCAGCCTGATGTACTTATTTGGCTAATGAAGACTCGGGTGACTCGATTTTGATAGCTTTCATATTCATTAAAATTCTTTTGAACAAACGGGGATGCTTTGGTTCAAACGATCCTGTGGCATGGGAAGGCACAGCTGGGATTCAGGGACAATGGGAAGGGGTCTTGATGTTTGCAAGTTCCCTCTCCCCACCTCATCTTTGCGTCGTGGTACCCGGGCTTCATTCTCTGGGCTGACTCCACCCTTGTTGTGGGGACCCTTGTGCAGACACTGTTCTTACAGAGCTCAGTTTCCTACCGGAAGGGGACACAGATCCGGTTTCTCTGGCTCAACATCCCAGAGAAAGGTTCCATGTGAGTCAGAACCAAAGCCAGGGCTTGGCTGAGGTGGGTGTGTCCTACTGAGGAGAAGGATATGCAGCCTCAAAAGAGAAGTGCCCACGAACCTTTGAAAGGCAGAACAAGCAACCCCCAGCATCCTAGTCCCTGCCCCCCCCCCCCCCCCCCCGGGGCCCATGTCCACGGCATACGGCATCCTTGCCTGCAAAAAGTGACGTGACCTGAGGGTGACGGCAAGGGCAGGGAGAACTGGCCCAACATTGTGTCACTCTGCCCTGACTCCTCCTCTAGTCCAGCCTCCGTGACTGTCCCTCTACAGATATCCACACCACAGACCCAGCCAGGGGTCGCTTCTTGCTCTGCAGGTGGCCCGCGTGCCCCCTTGAACCTGTCTCTGCCTTCCTAAATAAACCTACCTGTGACTCCGACTGGCACGGCTGAAATCCTCTTCCATCATGTACGCCAAGGACCGTGCTTGTCCTGAGTCCCTTCTCTGGGAACTCCTCCTGTGGCACTCCCAGGCTGAGTCAGGGCTTCTGGAAACCTCACCCATGGCCGGGCAGAGAGGCTGGGGAAGGGGGCTGCTCCCAGGGTTGGGTGATGTGGAAATGCTCCGGGAAGCAGCTTGGTCTAAGAGGGGAAGGGGCTCCTGAGGCACCCACCCACCCACCCACTCTCTCAAAGTCCCCACGCTTAGTTCTTTGACTTTCTGTGGCAAACATTTAATTAAAAAAAAAAAAAAAAAACAAATCTTCTAAAGCCGAGCCCTGAGGTTTTCCAAAGAACCAGGCAAGTGTTTCAACCAGGGGACCGCTGGGGACTTTCATTGGAATTGCCACTAAGAACCTGGACCCTGCACTTTGGAAACTGAGGACTGAAACTTCACCTCCTCTGGCTGCTGATTCTCTTTTCCTCCCACTTCTTTTTCACCTCTGCTCCTGGAGGACCTGTGGGGTGGAGCCTCACGCCCTGGGTCAGTCCAGGCGAGCGTGATTCTCTAGGTGGAGTTGGGGTGGGGCGGGTGCTTCATAGCAAGTCCCTTCCAGGGGCCTCAGCTGAGAGGGGCGTGGAAAGGAAGGGGCCCCTTCCCTCCACCATGCCGCACCTTACAAGCCCACACGGGCTGCTCCCCTCCTTCACAACCTCCCAGCCTCATTACCATGACTTCCTGTTGGGTTTGGCACGAGCGACTCCATCTTGGATCTGGGAATCTCACACAGGTTACCTCTGGCTCCATCCCTGGGCAAAGCACTCTACTGTTCTGTTTGTTGTCGCCTCCCTGAAACGGGAGCAGATGAGATGAGGTAGGGGGCTCCATGAACACAAGGAACAGTGTGCATTTCCCCCTTCGCCCGCCCTCCCAGCCTCCAGCTCCTCACCACGCGTCCCTAGAGGCAGCCCTGGGGCTGTGACTGTGGTAGGAACAAGCATCACCACGTCAAAACGAGCCTCCGGCTCCTCCCCAGGTGCTGAGGGATTCTGCCTTGGTGAGGTAGGTTCCTGGGTCCCTGAGCAGGCTGAGGTAATGACTTGGGGACAGAAAACATCGTCCACCCGTTGGCTCTTATAGTACTTTGAGTAAGAATTTAAGTTGCTTTTCAAAAGAAAAGGCCCATAGAGCATAGACTATTACTTTGGGGAAACTGAGTTGAGGCAATACTGTGTCTAGGCAGGGCCCCAGGGCACGCTGTTTTTTCCTCCTACCCTTAAGAAGGGGCAGAGGGTGGAGGCTCGTACCTCCCTGTCTTTGGAGATTGTCACAGGAAGAGGTAGCGCTTGAGAGGGGGCAGCCATCTTGCCAGCATGGCGGGAAAGCCAGAGCCCACATCCTGTGGCTCCTCCAGCCCAGGGGCAGCTCACCTCTGCACTTCTTGTGAGGCAGAACTACAGGTGTCCTGCATTTCTGTAGGTGCTTTTAGTTCAGTGCCCATTAATTGGCTCACCCATTGTTCATTCAGCAGCTCATTGATTTGGCAGATGTTTATGAGGTCCCACTATGTGCCCAGGCCAAGATGGTGAGGATAGGGCATGATGTTCCTGCCCTCAGGGACCCTTCCTTCACGGCGAGGGAAGCAGAAAATGAAAGTTGATAAGTAGGACTTGGAGAACTTCAGATAGAGACGAGGGCTGTGGATGGGGTCCGGCAGGGGGTCTTGGAGGAGGGGTGGTCTCTCTGTGGGGAAGGCTGCGTGGCATGAGTGCAGAGCATGGGGGTGAGGTGTCAGTCAGCTTTTTGTTGTCATGACCAAATCCCCGAGAAGTGCGCCTTAGAAGGGAAAGTTTAATTTGGGGCTTGGTTCCGAGGTTCAGTCCGTGGCTGGCTGACTCCAGTCTCTGGGCTCAGGGGGAAGCCGAGCGTCATGGCAGAAGGATGTGGTGGAGGAAGCTTCCCAGCTCACGGCAGCCAGGAAGCAGAGAGAGAAAGCAGGAGCCAGGGACAAGATGTAGTCCCCAAGGACGGTCGCAGGATCTACTTCCTCTAGCCCGGCTCCACCTTCCTATAATTACCACCCAGGAATCCATTCTAATTATTAATCCATTAAATGGATTAATCCCCGATGAGATTACAGCTTTCATAATCGAATCATCTTCCATCTGACTGTTTCTGCACTAGCATAAACTTTGGGGGGACATCTCATATCCAAACTGTAACAGGTGACGTGAGGGTTCTGGCTTCTCAGGAGGTTGACATACAGAGGGACCAAGGGCATGATGGGAATAGTCCAGGGGGTCTTCAGACAGTTGGTAATTGGGAGGGGGGTGATTATTGGGCCAGGGGGTAGAGGCAGGGGCCTTGCTGGGGTCCTGGTTCTGGGTCTCCCTCTTGCCCGTGGGTGGGCATAGCCTGCAGGACGCTGTATGGGATTCATGAGTACTGGTCCCCAGCATCCTGTTGATCCCGAAGGCCTCCCGGGACACTGCACCCTCACACCAAGTTCCCACAGCTCGAGTATGGACGGGACAGGGCCTGCTCTGAGACTGAGGGAGGCTCACAGGGGAGTCTGTGTACTGCACTGTCAATGGGGACCCCAGGGGGAGCCCTGTGGACTTCCTCAGATCAGTGTTATCTTCTGAGAGGCCGTGGCTATGAGGCCACCTGACTTCTGCCACCATAGGAATCCAGGGTCACAGAGGGCACCTGTGGGGCTCAAAGTCCCCTTCCTGTAAACCATCACTGCCCGCCCTGAGCTCCGGGGCAGCTGGCTGAGGTAGGGGCCAACCTGGGTTATGGTGTGGCTCTTCCAACCACCCCTCTCCCCGAGTCCCCACGGGAGCAAAGCCTGCGCACTGCGCCTCTCCCCAGGCATGTCTCAGAGTTAGCAGGAAAGGCCAGCCGGGGTCAGCATTGGGGGCTTTCTGGAACCTTCCATGCTGGCAGGGCTTCTGTGAGGCGGTTCCACAGGCCCTTGCCATGGTCGGCCCCACGCAGCGTGGGATCATGGCGGGAGCACAGCTCCAAGGGAACACTCCATTCAAGTCTGGCCTCTAGCATTGACCAGCAGGCCACTTAGTCACTCTCATAATGTGTCAGAGATTCATTTTCTGTAAAAGGTGGGGACAGTGCATCCTTCTGCCATGGGCTGAGTGTCTGCACCTCCTTCTAAAATTCATATTTGGAATATAGTCCTACGGCCATTGAGGTGGGGCTGCTGGGAGGTGGGCAGCCCTCACGAATGGGATGGCACCCTTAGGTCTGAGGGAGTTTATTGGCCCCCCTTTTCTTTCTGTGTGAGGATACAGAACGTACCATGCATGAGACAGGAGGTCGTTAGATATGGAGTCTGCTGGTACCTCAGCCTGACACCTCCAGCCTCCAGGACCGTGAGCAGGAAGTTGTCTACGTTTGGGGGTGGGGTGGGGGTGGCATAACAATGCCCAAGAATGTGGAAGCAGCTTTGGAACTGGGAACAATAGAGGCTGGAGAGCGGAGGACCTGGGAACAGTAGAGGCTGGAGAGCGGAGGATGGGGCTAGGGAAAAGCTGTGCGCGGGTCACTAGGAAGTGCCGTGGCCTCCGAGGCCGTGGTCAGGACGCTGGTGGGAGTGTGGATGTCCCGGGTCACCTGCTGTGCTCTCAGAGGCCAGAGCCTGTTACTGGCACCTGGAGACGAGGCCGTCCACGGTTGGGAAAGTGGCCAAGAACCCGCCGCTCTGTGCTGTGTCCCGGGCTCTGAGAGGGTGGAACTTGGGAGTGACTTGGCAGAAGAAGTCTCTGAGCCAAGTGTGGCAGGCGTGGCTGCTTCTGGGGAGAGAAAGGCGTTAATTTATTAGAAAGGCAGGATTTGTCATCAGAAGGGGGGCGGGGAGCCCTTCTGATGACACAAATTGGGAGGAGCCTCAGCTCTGTCCGGTTGTCAAGATGGAAAGGCGTGGTTGACAGAGGACACCCAGGGTGCGGCCGAGCCACCGAGTGAGTGGATCTGGGGGATGGAAGGATGACCTTGAAGGCACTTGGGGCACCTGGGGGCTGCCCTGCACAGCACAGGCCCAGGATGACAGGGTCTTGGGGTGCAATGGTTTCAAGATCGCTCCCTGCCTCCTGGTGCAACCGACAACCCTAGGTGGGTCCGGGCCACCCCTCCAGATGGCACAGATGGCAAACCTTGGAAGGGTCCGCATGGGGCCATCTCCACTGGATAGCAGAGTGCACAGGCTGTGGGGGCTGGGCTCCTGGACCGCCATCCAGATTGCAAAGGGCGCCCTGGAGAGCCTGAGACCCCGGGAGGGAACCGGCCCAGGGCAGGGCGACCGGGAGAGCCCCACCACGGGTATGCCCAGGGGAGCTATGTGGCCAGGGCTGCTTCCAGGTCCCCAGACCAGTGGAGCCACCGGTGTGCCCCTCCAGCCTGAGAGGGCCACCGGCATGTGACTCCACCCTGGAAGGGCTGCTATGTAAGCCGTGCCCGGCACAGCTGTCGGGCAGGAAGGCGCAGACCTGGGCCCAGTGGGTGCGTCCTGTGTGTTCCCAAGGCAGGACGTGCAGGCTCCAGCCTCAAGGTTCAGTATCGTTGACCCGGTTGAGTTTGGGTTGGGACCTGTCACCTCTTTATTTCTTCCCGTGTTTCCCTTGTAGAATGGAAATGTCTGTCCCATGCCCAGGCCCACTCGCTATGACATTTCAAATACAAGTTCCACCGCAGCTTGTTGGCTGTCACAGGTTCCTGTGACAGGAGGAGGGGTGTCTGCCTCGTGGTGGATCAGGCCTTGAGTGTCAGCTGGGTCTGACTCAGAGGAGGCTTAGAGACGTGGCTCTCGACTTGAAGCTGGATGTTGGAGTGAGGGAAGCCTCAGGAGATGGGTGTGGGGATGTGGGGGTGTGGCAGGAATGCGTCTTGCTCAGGGAGGAGAAGGACATAATTTTGTCAGGACAGGGCAGGGGTATAAATGGTTGGAATGTTTGTGTCCTTTCAAAATTCACCTCAAAACCTAAATCCCAGGGTGGTGCTGCTAAGGGTTGGGGCTTCGGGGTGGGGATGGGGTGGCCAGGTCATGAGGTGGAGCCCTCGCCAATGGGACCAGCATCCTTACCCAAGAGGCTCTGGGGAGCTTGTTTACCCTTTTGGTCTCCTGACACTTGAGGACACAGAAGGTGACATCTGTGAGTAATGGGTTCCTGCCAGAATGGTGCCTTGAACTTGAACTTCAGTCCCAGAGTTGTGAGCCAGAGACTTCCGTTGTCTGTAAACTCCCTGTTGTTATGTAAATGGTTTCAGCCGCTGATCAGACAAGCCCACGTCCCCTGAGGTCAGGGCCAGCAGAGTAGGGTGGGGCATCTGGGGTGGTGGGTTGTTAGGATCCTGGGCTCTTTAAGGCTTCAGGGATTTGACCCCAGCTCCAAGCTGCACAAAGTCAGGCAGGGAAGCTTCAGTTCACTCCTGGGTCTCCTGGGTACACTGACACCTACAGGAACTCCACTCAGCTGGGCAACCCAAAGGAGGACACAGATCAGGTAAGTGGTAATTTGGGAGTGGGGTCAGCTTCAGGCATGGCTGCATCCTGGTGATCACAGAGTGGTTTTAGGATCATGGCTCCACTCCATCTCATCTCCATTTGCCTCTGTGTGGGCTCTCTTTTTTTTTAATATTTATGTTTTAGTTTTCCGCGGACACAGCATCTTTGTTTGTATGTGGTGCTGAGGATCGAACCCGGGCCGCACGCATGCCAGGCGAGCGCGCTACCGCTTGAGCCACATCCCCAGCCCCACCTCTTGACTTTTGATTGACAGCAAGGTGACATCAGACTTTCAAGTCCCCACTGTCATGGCAACTCTAGGCCACCTTGACCCATGCAGAGGGGTTCTAGTTGGACGCAGCCCTACATTCTTACAGATTTATGGTGAGGAGGACTGTCCTTATCTCCCAGAGCGTCAGGATGTGGTCACAAGTCTCCCCCTTCAGGGTAACTTGGTCATGGTCATGGCCCCTCTATTTGCCTGTCCCCTCTTATCCACTTCTGTCGGGCCTGCATTTCTCCTGCCGTGGTCAGGTAGTTTGCTGAGGAAGGCGACAGCCCGTCCACGGAGGCCAGGCAGGGCTGGCTGCAGGTAAGTTGCTTCTTGGAAAGAAAGCACGTGGCGGTTTTACGGAGTCACTCCCTTCCCCTCGTGTTCCCACCACCCTCCTCTGCCTGTCCTAGCAGGGGGTCCTGGACGCTCTTCTTCGGTTTCCTCATCTGTCAAGCGAGAACAACGAAAGTGCCTACAGCAAAAGGGTGGGCCGGTCATGGAGACCGACGGTGGCTGTGAAGCCATCTGCAGACCAGGAGTGCCGGGCTGGTCAGCAGGTGGACAGAGGTCAAGGCAGAAGGAGCCTGGGTGGGGAGGTGGGGGCCTCCTGAAAGCTCCAAAGTGACCGTCTCTGGGCAGCACAAAGCCTTCCCAGAGAGGCAGGCC